>NW_017729028.1:15235761-15241025 GCF_001723915.1 Gavialis gangeticus
CCTATAGGGCAGAGCCAGACCACCAATGGGGACTTAACCATATACCTTTTAATACTGGGAACATAACAGGCATAAATCAGAGGGTATAGTGGGGCAGGATTCAACAAAGGTTAGACACTTACAATCATTGACAAAAACAGGGTTAACAAAATATAAAGCACAAACAGCAGAACAGACAATATGGGTTGGTGAATATAAAAAGGCACAAAATGCAAAATGTCAAATGACAAGGAAACATAGGGCCTTGGTACCTGGAGGGGGAGAACACAATGGCCCCTTTCCACTGCAAGAAGATTTGCTTGTTATCTCACTCACCACAAGTCACCTCTGCTGGGATTTGAATCTAGATCTCCCACATGGTAGCAGGAACACTGCCACACAGCCACCCTGGTGGCACTCCTCTAACCTGCCAGGGGTCTTGACCTTCCCAGAGCCCCAGCCTCACGTAGAGCTGCCTGGCCTCGGATTGGAAGAGCTGGAAGAAGAGCTGGGAACCTCTCAGGTCGCTGCTCAGATCCTTGCTGGAGCTGGGATGCCTCTTCTGCTGGCTGCAGCCTCTCCTTGAGGATCCTGGAGCCCAGCAGGGGGCCTCTCCTGCTGGCTGCACACCGTGCTGCTGAGGGTCCCACTGCTGCCTGCAGGTCTTTCTCCTTCAGGCTCTTCCAGAGGGTCCCACTGCTCCTGCCCCACTGACTCAGCCCTTACCAGCTCTGTGCCATTCCTTCCTTGTTGTCCCTCACTGGTCTCTCCCCTGAGTCAGCCCACACTGCCCCTTTTATACCCCTCCAGGTGACCCAAGGGGCCAATCGGGGGTGGGGGGTGAGTCTCTGGGGCCTGACTGGTGCGGAAAGGGAATCCCAAATCCTCCAATCATCTTTTACCCCTTCAAAACCCCTGGGCCAAATCATTACCAGATTGGTGAGGAAAGGGAATCCCAAGTCCTCCAATCATCTTTTGCTCTTTCAAAACCCCTGGGCCAGGTCACTGCCAGCCAGCCCATCACACTAGTTTATAAGCCTGGCTCATGTACTTGGCCCAGAGGAAGAGTAGTTCCCCCCCATTCTCCCCACTCCCAGTTCATTCCCCTAGCTCCCAGCTCACTCTCCCCAATCCCTGTTCATTTCCCCTCCCCCCCTGTTTGTTCCCCTAGCTCCCCACTGGCTCTCCCAGCCCACCCCCACACTCACCAGTAATAGCAGAAAATGAGCAGGAGGCTGGAGAGAGCAGAGGAATGTCTCCAGAGGCTGTCTCTGAATGTCTCCGAGGCTGGAGACAAGCAGGGGAAGGAGCAGGGGGCTGGAGACACCCCCTGGAGATAAGCTGGAGACTTCCCCTGCTCTCTCCACCCTCCTGCTTGTTCTCTGTTACTGCCAGTGAGTGTGGGGGTGAGGGGCTGGGAGAGCAAGCAGGGAGCAGGGGGAACAAATGGGGAGCAAGGGGAATGAACCAGGGTGGGGTTGGGGGGAACGAGCCTCCTGCTTGTTCTCCTATTCTCTCCAGCCTCCTGTTGTTCTGGTCATCTCCAGGCTCCAGAGGTTGGAGAAGAGCAGGGGAGGGGGCTGGAGACTAGCATGGGGGTGGGGCCTGCGGGGGGAAGCTGTAACCCTGGGGGGTGGGGGCTGGGAACTGCAGGCAGGGTAATCCACGTGCTGGGGGGTCTCTGCCCTGTGTGGGGCAGGGGACCATTGGTGACGTGTAGGGGGTGCACATGGGTGCACATGCACCTCCTGAGAGTGGCAGTGCACCCTGTCAGAAAAGGCACTGCCGACACTATTGGCGATGCCAGTGGGCAGTCGCCGCTTGTCACCCCCCGACCAGCGGTGTCTGCAAGCAGTCAGCAATCACTGCTGGCCACCGCTGTCACAGTCAGCAGTGTCTGTGGGTGGTCGCCACTTACCACCCCTCCTCCCACTGCCAACAGCGCCGGCAGCATCTGCGGGAGCTCCCTGCTTACCACTATTGCCATGCTCCCGCTGCAGCCAGCACGGCCGTGCCCCACCATCCACTGGGGGCACACGATATTCATGCAGGGGACCCATCCGTCCTAAGTAGCCTCCACACCTACCCACACAGTGACTCACCCCCCTTCCAACCTTCTCCTGCAAACTCCATATCCCTCCATCACACACCCACCATGTGATAAGGAAACCCAAAGCAAACATTAAAACATATAGATATTTAGGATTGATATTATTATGATGCTAGAGTCACTGGTAGGCTTCCAAATGTCTTTAACATTGTAAATATAGCAATAAAACTTTGCCCATCTGATCAATCCCCCTTTCCCTCTCTTGTGTTCTAATGGTGTAATAATGTGGATTTGGGGGTATTTTAAAAAGTGAATTTGGGATGCTGCTACAGCAGTCCAGCTTCCAAGTGAGGTGGTGCAGGCTCCCACCCTGGGGGTTTTTAAGGGGAGGTTGGATGACCACCTTACTGGGGTCGTTTGACCCCAGTACTCTTTCCTGCCATGGCAGGGGGTCGGACTAGATGATCTGCTCAGGTCCCTTCCGCCCCTAGAAACTATGAAACTATGAAACTATATATTACAGGTTGGGACTTCATTCCATTTGCACATAACAATGTCATCTAGTCATTACCATTTTACCCAGGCAAAGGCTAATTTTTAATTCTTCCCCTATACCTGTCAGTGGGTCTAACACAAAACTCCTTCATATTGAATGAAACAGTCTTTGAATTAGGAAAATACTGTCTATAGTTCAACAATAGATCTGTAATGATGTTAAAGCAATAGAGGGGACCAATGATGTTACAAATTCAGAAGAGAACAGAAATAGTAGGACGTCTTGATTTAATACTTATTAGTAGTAGTAGTAGAAGTTTTCCTGTTGTGGTAGCAATAGGGGGCCTCAGGCAAGAGTTAGGAAGTTAGATGTCTAACATTTTGTGACACCCCTCAGCAACCTTGAAAGGATCCCAAGGCATCCAAAGGTGTCAGGGCACTCTGGTTGAGAATCACTGGTCTAAGTGTTCCACACTTGCATAATGTAAAGGTTTCCTGCTTCACATAACCTGCAGTCCAAGTATAAGACAAAAGAAAATGGCTTGACAACTAATATCTACTAGTTATATGTTTTAGCAGAACTCAAGGTAGCAGCTGTGGCTAGTGAAATGGGTATGAGTAACAATGCAATCTGGACAGTATGGAGTGTTTTGTAAGCCTCTCAACATAACTTTAAATACTGGTCAAATACGATGGCTAAATGAGGCAAATATTTCATTTAAATTCTTCTCCAACATGGAAGTTTTTAAAGCTGAGCAATAAATACTTAAATGTATTTGCTTGATGGATTTTTAATCATAATAGTTTGAATATGTCCATTGTCCATGCTGTAAACATTGCTCCTAACCTAAAGTCTGGTGCTTCCTAGCTGCAGACCTTAACTCCTTTAAGGCGTAATAAATACAATAAAATTGCTGGAGTTTGAGCTCAGAAATGACAGAATCAGGAAATACTTCCTCTGTTGCTGTTGCAACTTCTGACATAGAAATGAAATGAATTTACAATCTGCTTGAAAATTATTCATCGTCATTGTTTTCCATCATTGTCTTATCTGTAACTCTGTGTATACTAACTTTTGGTTAATACACTGTAGTTTTAAACAGAATCATTTTTCATATCCTTAGTTTAGATGCAGCACTGACATTGTATGAAATTCATTTTAATGTATGAAATTAAGTTTTCAGTGGTCCCCAATTCTAAAAAGATTTTTTCTTCTCTTATTTTAATATAATTTTTTTCCTGCTTTGGATGCTCAGAAAGATGGAGGCTAGATCACAGTTTGGCATATCTTGTGATGGATTTATGGAGGTTCTCTAGTATTGCCCATTTGAAATATGTCTTTCCAAATGAGTGCTATATTTGTGAAGTCTGGGGTGAAAGCTCCATCCTCTTCCTTGAATATAATTCATTTCAACTCTCATACAAATGATAAATATTATTATACTCTACACATGTAGTGACACACTCAGTGGCTCAGAAGCTTTAGTTGAATTAATTACTTTCGTTAGTATTTCCCAAATCCATTTTTGTTTGGACTATGGTCTCAGTTAGTCAAAGGTAAATCTAAGAAGCCAGCATGTGCTATTGCCCGATTTGCAATAGTAATCCTCTTATAAACTACCATAAAATATTAAGTTAAAACAAAGACATAAAAGGTTAACCTTTGTTCCAAAATATTTAACATCAAGCTTATTTTTTCTGTAGCTCTAAGGTATTAAAACCCCCCTCATAAAATGCTTTCATTTCTAGGACACACTAAATGCAAAACCTAGGGTAAACTCTGTGGCAAAATCCAGTGTCTCTAAACTGGACTCAGGTGGAATTTAAATGTCTAAGCCCAAGTGCAGACTTTTTTGGAGGGGAAAGGTTAGATTGTGTTAAATGGGGGGCAGGTGCAATCTGCGGGAGTGATGGGGGGCAGGTGGCATCTGTGGGAGCGATGCGGGGTGCAGACAGGATCCGTGGGGGGTTGCTGTGTTCAGGGAAGCTTTGGCAGGATCAGGGCAGCTCATGGAGTCTGTGGAGGATTTTCAGGTGCCTAGGAGATATTTTTAGTTTCCTAACCCCCTCCAGTGAACCTACACCCTCATCCTTCCCAGCTCTCCCCCACTGACACTTTCTTTCTTGGCTCCTGGTAATGGAAAACACTGATAAGACTGGCTGATAATAGTCACTTGGGGTGGGCCTTGCTGGTCCATGGTGGGGATTGGGGTGGGAGGGAAGAGCCAGGGGGCTCTAAAAATAGCCCAGTGCCAAGGGGGTGGGTAGGAAAAGTGCAGCCTTGGACTAGGGCTTTCCCACCCCTGGGGTTGTGCAGGTACATATATTGAAGTTCAATGCCCTAGTCTAACCTAGATTGATTATGTTTGAGTGTACATTGGTTCAAGTTTATCTTAGATCAGGTTCTGCCATTTTTCAATTGGTCTGTGTGTAGAACTTCTGTACATTTACAGATTTAGATTGATTTCTGGTCACTGAAACTGCATCTAAGTGTAACTGGGTAAACCAAATTAGATGAGGTAGCCATTGTTAATGCAATTTAGCCTCCACCTAACCTCCTCGAATGTCTGCACTTAGCCTAAAGGTAGGTCTGGGGTATGCTTGGGGGTATGGTAGTGAGGATCCTGCATGTATGCCCTCACTGCTGTTTTCAGGATCTCAAAGAATGATATCAGGGAGCACCATATAGCATCCTCACAGCCTCAGTCCTGAGCCTGGAAGTGGCTGGGTGGGATTTATC
>NW_017729028.1:15246025-15258384 GCF_001723915.1 Gavialis gangeticus
CTCAAAGAATGATATCAGGGAGCACCATATAGCATCCTCACAGCCTCAGTCCTGAGCCTGGAAGTGGCTGGGGGGGATTTATCTTTCAGGTGCACTCTCAGGAGGAGTATGGACAAGGGTGGACCCTCCATCACAAAAAGCAACCTGTACTACTCCAGCAACCACAAAACTCATTAGCTCCCTATATTTCAAACCGCAACCTAAACTTGGGCTTCTGAACATGCATGGAAACAATGCATTTTGAGCACTTACATGCCTAACCCATTCCTAAACTCTGTTATAATCCAAATAGAGATAAACTGCCCTGATCAATAAGATCTGCTTTGATCATCCCAACATAAACCAGCAACCAGAGCAAAACATAGATCTACATTCAAAAATAGTTTTACTTGCATTTCCCAAACTTTGAATCACATCCTAGTGATGACAGCACTCACCAGAAAATGGGAAACCTGGAATCTTGGCTCGTCTCATCTTTCACTGTAGTTGTTCATTGAGCTTGGTCTATGTTCATGAAGATCACTTTAAGCTGTGTGGTTGTAGAATGTGAGTGGTGTGTACAGGCTCTTGCCAGTCCTGGGAGCTGCATGGGGGAGCCAGAGTAAGTAACCTGGGGGGGAAAGGGGGTGGGATGAAGGTGGGCTGGTGAGTCTGCAACCGTGTTAGTAGTTCCACGGAGGGTTGTCAGTCTGGAGGTGAGGAGGTTGGGGGGCTAAAAATAGCACATTCAGGGTCAGCGGGTAGGAACGGCACAACCCTGGGGCTGGGGTGAGCCTCTGGGCTTTCCCAGACCCAGGGCTATGCTCTGAATAAGTACAGGCATTTGATAGATAAATTAGTTCACCTCCTCAGATGAACTAACTCAGATCTGGCTCATCATTTGTTGCCCAGTTTAACCTCCCTGAACACCTGTTAAAATCAGGCATTTAGACCGACTCAACCTTAGTTAGGTCGATCTAAATATAATGCCTTTATGGACCTCAGAAGAGTACCCTAAGCATCTGTCCTGTTGAAAAAAGTGGGTAGCAAGGAAGGAAAGTCATAGGGACATAAGAAGCAAGAGGGAACATGATGCAATAGTTTTAGTGGTTGGGAAGGAGAGATTATGCCTGATTTTTAACCAGTGATAGCTGAATCATCTGATTAGTTCAATGGCCTGTTCTAGTATGACAATTCATAGAATCATAGAAAATCAGGGTTGGAAGAGACCTCAGGAAGTCATCTGGTCCAACCCCCTGTTCAAAGTAGGACCATTCACAACTAGATCATCCCAGCCAAGGTTTTGTCTAGCCAGGTCTTAAAAACACCCAAGGATGGAGAGTCTACAACTTCTCTGGGTATTCTGTTCCAGTGTTTTTCTACCCTCCTAGCGAGAAAATTTTTCCTAATATCTAACCAAACTTCCCTTGCTGCAACTTGAGACGATTGCTCCTTGTTCTGTCATCTGCCACCACTGAGAACAGTCCAGCTCCATCTTCTTTGGAGCCATCCTTTAGGTACTTGAAGGCTGCTATTAAATCCCCTCTCAGTATTCTCTTCTATAGACTAAATAAGTCTTTCCTTATAAGTGATGTCCCCCAGTCCCATCACCATTTTTGTTACCCCCCCCCGCTGAACTCTCTCCAATTTGTCCTCGTCCTTTCTGTAGCGGGGGAGGAGATGGGGCATGCAAAACTGAACACAGTACTCCAGATGTGGCCTCACCAGCGCTGGATAGAGGGGAATAATCACTTCCCTTGATCTGCTGGCAACACTCCTACCAATGTAGCTCAGTATGCTCTGTTGGCTCATATTTAGCTTATTGTCCACAGTAACCCCCAGGTCCTTTTCTGATGAGCTGCTGCCCAGCCAGCTGGTCCCCAGCCTGTACTGGTGCATGGAAGTGTTATGTCCTAAGTGCAGGGGTTTGCACTTGTCCTTGTTGAATATCATGAGATTTCTTTAATCCAATTCTCCAATTTGTCTAGGTCACTCTGAATCCTAGCCCTACCGTCCAGCATATCTACTACCCCCCCAGCCTGGGGGTCATCTGCAAACTTGCTCAGGGTGCACTCCATCCCATCTTCGAGGTCATTGATGAAGATATTAAACAACAAATCCTATCTTCTTATCTTCCTATTGAAATGATTTTTGAAGAAAAAGGACTAATTGTTTTGTGAAGATTGTGAAAAGTCAGTTCTGAGCTGACCAGAGCTGTTGTATGTTATGGCAAAGACTGAATAAAAGATACAAGAACAAAGGGAAAGTACTCAAAAGGAAAATAAAAACAGAACCAGAAAAATATGGGAGGAACTTTGTTGCCATTTAACCTTTTGTATATAATGTAAGTAATTGGTTTTGACTACTGAGGTCTTATATTTATCCTGCTCACCTGAGGAAATGCCTAATTATGCTACATGATTGCAGTCAGCAAGTAGACATGAGTGTAAGCTGCTATGGGCAGATCACAGCAGGGTATGTTTGGTCACACTAGTTGAGCTAATCAGTTTTACTTTTCCTGATGACTTTGGCCAAGGACCCACTGTTCAGGGTCCTTACCTCTGCTATAGCCAGGCTAGTAGATAATACCCAGAGGCCACCCCAGGCTTGTTAGTGATGCAAAACAAAAAGAAGTTAAAATATAAGCTAGCACTTAGCTGCCTTTCAGTGGTTCTTCCAGGTTTCACCTCCTGATTGCCTCTTATCTGTCAGAGGCTTTGCAGAGCCTGCAGGCTTGTGCAACAAAGCAAATGATCAAGTAAACAAACAACCAAACAGAGAAGAGCCCTACTCCAGGCTCTCCCAGTGGCTGCTCAACCCCTGGTAGCTCCAGGCAGCCTACTCCCTCCCAGGTGCAGCCCCTTGAGGCTGCTTTCAATGTCTTATCCTTCCTAGTCTGGCCTCATGGCTAACTCTCTGTCACTCCCCACACCTGTCAGCTCCCTTGTTGTGGGACTCACTACGTCTCAGGACTTGGTTCCCCAGCCCCTAGGTCTGGGGTGTGGGGCTGTTCAGACTCCCCCAGACTCCTAGTAACAGGGCCCTGTTACAGCAAACCAGAACCCTTTCAATATAAAAGGGGAGGAGCTATCACCTTCAACATTAATTCCCTTAAAATAGCCCGCATCTGTTGCAAGATTCATTTGTGTTCCAGTAGACAAGAGTGGGGTTCATTACAGCCAGATATTTTTGAAGCGTTAAGCTCTTGGTAGTGTTTTACTTATTATAGGTGCTTTGGCTAGGTGTCTGCCACGTGCTTTGGCTAGGTGTCTGTTTTGTTTCGAAAATTGAATACGATTGAACAATATAAGAAATGTAGCCCAATACACCTCAGCATTGTGCTGGCCTTTCTTAAAATTGCGTCTGCTTTTCTAATGAAATTCCAACACATGCTTACAATAAACACACCAATGTTCATCTCTGAATTGGTTATACAGGTTCTCCAGTATGAGCAGGGTTCATCTGTTTCTACCAGAATCCTGAGCCCATAAGAAACTATCAGTTGTGTTCTTGAAAGTTTATTAACTATAAAACAAAAGCATTTCATTGATTTGAAAATAGCCAGTTTATTTTTAAAGCTATCACGAAGAAGTTAATCTATCTAGTCACATATGTTCTTCTACTGCAGATTACAGACAGAAAGCATGCTACACTTGACACTGGGCACTGCTACTAGAACACTGGTTGTTTGGCTCAAAAAACACAGACCCCTTGTTATCTGAACCACTGAAAATTCCCTTTTAATAACCATAATAACAACACCAATCTCTTATATAGCTCTTTTCATAGTAATGTCCTCTGCTTTCCCTTCCTTTTCTTATTCCTTAATTCAAATAAAGGAATTGGCATTCTTCTCTCCTCCCTCCATCTCACTTTACCCTACACCAAATGATGAAATAAAATTAACAAATGTGCTAATATGGAACTTGCCAATGGATATTGCTTGTTGTGTCTTTTCCTGCTTAGATTGAAAACTCTTTGGACAAAGATCAGATCTTCCTATATTGGGATAATATATTGATGCCCCAAATTCTGGCTGGATGCCATCATAACAACAGTGCTATGTGGCTGTTTTTAGGAAACTTGAGAAGGGGTGAATGATTTCTTCATGGAACAGAAACTTTAGCCAGGCAGAATTAAGTGGGCATATCACAGATCACTGGTCTATCTACCATATCCCCACAAAAAGCAAGAGTACAGAAATTATAAAGTTACTACTGATGAGCTGCCCATTTGTTTCTTCTGTGTCTTTGTCACTCCAAATTTAGGAGATAGGTTGCACTACTAATACCCCAAGAAACAATCCTTTTACAACTGAAAATGATCTTTATTGCAGCCAGCTAACACCATGCTTAGAGCTTACCATATCTCCACATTCACCGAATTACAGTAGAGTGTGAATGGGAATAATGAAATACTGATGCTGTATATTCTGGTTCGTATGTAGTACATCAGTGATTTCTTTGAGAAGGGCTTCAAAACAAGCCCCACAGAGACACTTATGGCAGCAAACTTTGCTGCTCCCTACAGATGAAAGGGTGTAGTAACATACTTGTTTTGAGAAGAACATTTTTGGATTGAAGCAGCTGGCTGGAACTTCGGCTTCTATGTGCTGACAATGTAGTTTGGGTTCAGCTGGCACTGCTGGGTGAGAGGTGTTGCCCTGCTGAGGAGATGTTGAACAGAATCCATTCATCTCGGGCAGTATTTCAAAGGTGTAGTGATAACCTCAGTGGCCACCTGGTCTGCATTCCCCATCCTAATAAAATGAGTTCTAGTGTCCAAGGTTGTATGAGTTATTGGGGGAGGCTTAATAAACACTCTCTTTGCCTACATAGCTGTTGCTGTACCAGGAATTCTCTTATAAGAATTTATATCTGAAAACACTTTAGGTTACTTTGACTATGGTCTGTATTCTAGGAAACTAGACCTTACTCTCTGCACTGTAAAAAAACTCAAGCAAATGAGAAGTGAATTCCTTCAAGTAGCAGAATTGGTGTTTCCTGAACTAGGAAATAATGATAATAATTAACATCTTTTTTCCCCCTTTCCCACTTTAAAGCATACCCATTAGACATCCAAATGCACAAACAGGAGTCATGCCAAGTTAACCGATAGGCTGTTAGTTAAACCTCCGTGTGAAGACCCTCCCTAATCCACTCAACCCTCAAGAGATCAAACAGAAAGTTAACAGAGCAGAGCAGGTTATATGTGATGGATGTGTGTACATAAATCACTTCCTCAAAGCTAAATTGTTTCAATTCACTCGCTGGCAACAAACTGCAAAGGTTCTCACAGACATATAACACTCCCTTCCCTCCCCAGTAAGGATTACAGTCTGAGATTAGTAAACTCCTGGGAATGCAGGTAATATAGTAGCAGGGTAAAAAGCAGCAAACCAAGTAGGGAATAAAAGCAAGTATGTAAAAGAAATTATCACGGTCCTTGTCTTTTGATATGCATTTTGTTATTCCTTAGGGTTGCCTGCTTGGATTGTGCTCCTTTAATTTTTAACATTATACAGATAGCTTTGTTCTTGCATTCTGGAAGCAGATACAGAATAACTCTGACAAAGGAAGAATGTGTCCTGATTCTTTAAGAAATAACTTGTTAAATTATAAAATAAGTTTTGCCTGTGAACAACAAACCCTACAAGAACACTACAAAATACCACCCACAATTTACAATCTTGGTGTGTTTTTATTGTTCCTATAAAATACATTTCTGGAATACAATGACGTGAAGAACACTCCTCTCATTGTTTCTTAATATATTCCCTGTGATAGACTTTTCAGCCCTGTCATTTTAGGATTTAATCTCACAGTTCTTAAAAGGAAAAATTAATTCCATTTACCACTGAGCAAAGATCAAAAGACCAGCTGTTTAATCAACAAATCTAATTCTCCTCTCACTGGGTGCATGTACATGAGACACTTAATGCCCATTGGAATAATTCTACTGCGCGTTAGTCTGGCTGGCAAAAAGTATTAATCTGCACTAATGCGCAGGAGAATTGGTCCAATGGGTATTAAGTATCCTCTAAAAAGCATTCATCTGCACTAATGTGCAGCAGCACTGATTACAGCACATTAAATTAGTACCTGCTATTGCAGATACTGAACTAAATGTGCTGTAATTACAGTGAATTAATGGGCATGTAGACATGCCTACTGACACCATTACAATTTCTCTGATTTTACCAGCAAGCTAAGAATGGAATTTCACCCTAGAACAATTTTAAATTAAAGCCAAATTTAAATTATTTGCTTTTCTTGGCTGTGGTTTTTATCTAACGTTTTTCGTTTGTGGAATCACAGCTTCTCCTCTTACTTCACCACTAGTCTCATATTTTCTCTGTGCACTATCTCCACCTCATTTCTCTACTGCTTGTTTGAAATTGAAGGGATAGCAGTAGTACATTTTGGGGAGGGGCCCTTCTCAACACTCTTGCATAACTTCTTGCCTGTTTAAAAGCAATTCTAATTGAAAGCATGATGGGCATTTATAGATATGTTCCACGAGCCAGAGGGTGGGAGGTGTTTTAATTAGCCTTTAATCAAATTAGCATTTAGTTAAAATGTCCGGAGTATCACATGTATCAGCATCCCTGCACTGAAAAATGGAGGCAGGGTGCTTTGAACTAAAGCTCATGGAATGAGCTAAAGTGCCCCCCCACCATTTTTCATTGTGGGGACACTGATACATGTGATGCTGGAGGCTGCTGGAGCGCAGTAATTACCACGCTCCCGCAGACTTGATTAATCAATTCTGCTCCAACACACTGTAATTACAGCGCATCGGAGCTGCCTCATTGCATGTGTATAGGAGCCCGCTAAGCTGTGGCTGACCCTCTCCATTTCCTAGATAGACCCATGCCCTGCTACAGTAATGTGGAGCTCCCTCCTGGCTTTTGCTGAACTTCTGCATCTACTGACAATTCTTAGTTGTTATAAAGTCAGCTGGTGTAAGGGATCTTGGCATTTTCTATCAGATACAAATACCTCATGTGTCTAGACATAAATTAATTTCCTTTGCTGAATGTGAGGAGGTTCTCTGTGGTAAAGAAAGTAGGAAATAATCCCCCCTCTAAGGCCACGTCTGGCTGTGGAGCTGTTCTAAAAATTTTCTTTTTCAGTCTGGAGTCTGTAGCTCTAGTTTTCACCAAACTATGGAAAGAAAGACTGGAAGCTCCAAGAAGTGGCAGTCTCTGTGTCACCAAATTTTCAGATATCAAATATGCCTACAGTGATGGACTTAGCACTACAGAGAAGTCCACACCTCGTCCATGTGCCCAAAGACTCTTTCAGCAGGGCAGCTTCCACATGTATAGGTATAGGAATTGCCTTTAATTTCATTTCATTAGGTGCTTATAGATGCTAGTTATCCAGTGTGTGGGTTGTGATATTTCTCCGGATAAAATAGGATTTTCTTTCCTCCCTGCTAGTAACACAGTCCCAATCTCCTCAATGGTTTTCCACACTGAACACTAGGCATCTTTTCCCTTTTGAGTAGCTTCCGGAGCGTCTCTTCTGAACAGGGACTACAAAAGATAAAAGGCAGAATTTTATTATTCTTTATGTACTTAAAGGGTACTTGCCCCATCGCCCAAGTGGCATTACTGCTACTTATGCACCACTTGCAGTTCTATTACCCTGGCAGGGTGGATGTGTAGGTACATACACATACACTGAACATATTAACTAGGGGTGTGTGAAGCGGGCTGTATTCAATTCAGATTCGGCCTGAATCAGAGACAGTGATTCGATTAGTTGATTTGGATCACTGTGCCTGATTCGATTCGGGCAAATCCGAATCTGAAGTTTCAGCGCCAATTTGGAGAATCAGCAATTTGGACATCAACACAGTTTTAAAAGTTTTTTCTACGTACCTTGAGGTACCAGTGTGGCTTGTGATCGTGCGATGCTGGGGCACATGGAGTGTCCCACAGGAGTGCAGGAGGGCCCTCCACATGCTTGGCAGCAAACCCAGAAGTGGACCAGAAGCACTTCTGGTCCACTTCTGCCTCTGCCAGGGAGTGTGCTGGGGCCCCCCCAGTGCTCTCCCTGACTCAGTGACTGGCCATGGGGGGACCCCGGGTGGCCCCAGACCCAGGAGGCACCAATTGCTGAGCTGGGGAGTGCAGGGGGGCCCCCAGTGCACTCTCCGGTGGACATGGAAGCGGACTGGAAGTGCTTCTTGTCCACTTTTGGGTCTGCTACCAAGTGTGCTGGGGAGCCCCCTCCGCTCCTGTGGGACACTGTATGTGCCCCACCATTACAGTGATCACAAACCCACCACGAAAACATTTACAGCTCTATGTCCAAATTGCCGAATCTGTCCAAATTGATTCGGATGGTTCTGACTTGATTCAGAGAGATTAAAGGGTCATCTGATTTGATTCAGACTTGGAGATTCGGTCACCAAATCAGGCCAAATCTCCGCCAATTCAAATCAGGGACCGAAGCTTCGCACAGTCCTAATATTAACAATGCTGCATGCCAGGAGTAGGAAAGCCTTCTTATATTTTAGCCCCAATAACTGATTAATTTGGACACCTGCCTGGGATGCAGGAGGCTTAGGTGCTTCCCCCTCCCCCTGAGGGATTTGGAACCTATATCTGTCCAACTGCCCAGTGCAGCACTCTAACAACCATGCCACAAAATGGGCATTAGACAGATACTTCCTTAGTACTGATTTATATCACCACTGCAAGCACAAGGAGAGTCAGTGCAGGATACCTCTGTGGCTCTCAAGACTAGTCTTAAAGAGCTCTCCTTTGAGTCTCTACAACCACTTTGTATCCCATACGTCCCTGGCACAAGTTTCATTTAAGACATGTTTAACCAATTAATTACATCTTAAGTGGTAACCCAGCCACATGATAATGCTACTAATGGTGAAATAAAACAAAGAATAAGCCACAAAGTTATTACACAAAAAATGTGGAATAACTTTGTGGCTATTTCCTATCACACCATTAATTGAATGTGTGGCCAGGTTGATTGGGAGCCCTTGACTCCCATGCACTCCTGAGGCTGACAATATTGATGAGCTGATTGTCACTCCCAGCTTCAGGGGCCCCTTGGAGCCCTTGACTCTAATAGACCCCTGAGGCTGGGAGCAGCTGGGGAGCACCATGCACTGCTGTGACTAGGAGCCCTCAGCTGATCTGGGTTTCCATCTGCAGGGAGCAGCTGAAGGGATTCCCAGCTATGGGGGTGCATGGTAGCTCCCGCAGCTGAAACCCACATCAGGATCCCAGGCAACAAGGCGTGATGGGATCTGATGCCATCCCGCAGTCATGCTTCCTGCCATGCCTGTGTGGTATAACAGGAAACAAGAATGTGGGGATCGTGCATTATATCCTATCACACCTTTAATTGCATGTCTGCCAGGGGCCATACGTTTTTGGTTTATGAAGAGGACAAAAAATGACATTCTGATCATTTTGACCTTTTGTGACTCAAAAAGGTGTGAATTTCCAAAGACTTTCAAATAACTGTTTCAGAGAACCAGGCCCAAACTGATAACTCATAAGCTACACAGTAGGCAGATGTCATTTGTAATAGCAATAAAATGCCCCAAACCTCACTTTATAATGAACATGCTGACAGATCCTTTACTACAGCTGTATTAGTAAAGGCTGTTGTAATGAGTGTATGGATGAACACAAAAAATAACATTCAAGGGCAAGCTGTATCATTGTCTTCCCTGCGCTGCAGAAAATATAAGTGGGTCTTTGTGAATAAGACAAGAATTGCTTTGGCTCAGTTAATTGTGTGGGCAAGGCCAAATCTTTAATCAACCCCCAGCTCCTGCTCACTGCTTAGTATGAATGCCAACATTTTCTCCTAGCTTTGAAGATTTCTTTCCAGAGGTTCAGACAAGTCAGTCTAGAGCGTTACACACTTCTCACACTTGATCAACTGGGTCATCTTGATTTGCCGGGGGAAGGAGGAAAGTCGAACAATAGTGCAAAATAATTGCTCATTCTTCTTAAAATATATATGATAAAGAATTTTTGACTTAGTCTTCAAAAGACTTCTTTGCACAAGAGAAATACATTTAAAAGCATGTAATAGCTGGAGGCCAGACTAAGTATGTTTCTGATTATGCTAGTGACCCTCACCCTAAAATCCCTTTGTAGAAATGCCTTTATACTAGACAACACACTGACTAGCAAATGATCTAACAGATTTCACAGCATATAAATTAAGACCTAATAAATTTTTCCTAATTCAAGTTCTCTAATTGCAGAATCGGTGAAGCATTCCATTTATGATTGCAATTATTTAAACAATTAATAAACAAAATAAAGTGAGGCTGCATTGAAAATTATTTTATAACTGTTACCTTAGCAGGCTAATGTTTTAGAACCAAGAGGCTGGTTAAACCCTATTCTTCATGAGTGGTCCAGAGACCAGGATATTTCATTATGTTAGCTTGACTGATTGGAAACACTTCTTTTAATTTCATAGTGGATCATTTTCTCCTACTACATGAAGACTGTTAAATTCTACCACTGGTTTTATTGATATTCTGAAATAGAAGGAAAAGGATTTGGAATAAGTGAGAGAGTCTATGTACATGTTCATTAATGCACCATAATTATGGCTCATTAAGTTAGTACCTGTAATAACAGGTAATGTGCTATAATCAGTGCTACTGAGTATTAGCAGAGATGAACTCCTTTTTGTGATGCTTAATGCCCATTGGACTAATGTATTGTACATTAGCATATTAGCATGCTTTTTGCATGATGTGCTAACGCACAGTAGATTTAGTCAAACGGGCATTGTCTTGTGCAGACACACCCAGTGTTATTAATGTTAGACCATTTAGTCAATATTTTCTTGCAATTTATAAGAACAGAAAGAAGCCTAGCTTTAAAATTTCAGAGATAATTAAGAAATGCAGTTATGAGTATGGTTACTGATCCATTGGGAGGGAACTCATAGGAATTATAGGTCAGCTATTAACCTAGTAATCACCTTAGAGGATTTAGGCATCTAACTGTGATTCTAATCCACCCTGCTTCAGTCCTTGAAAGTCTGTTAATATGAAAGACCTATGGGTCCTTGCTGATTTTTTTAATTGTCCTAAGGCTGAGATAACAATGTGTTACAAAAGTAGACGCATTAACAGATTTTCAGGGAATTGGACAGGATGGAATAGGATGACACCTAGACATATAAGGATCACACCTAACCACCTAATAGGTGGAGTAGGATCTGGTCCTTTGTTGTTATTAGATCCATATCAATATAATAAAAGGGACTAGAAGAGTTAAATGCCCCCCCAACAAAACAAAACAAAACAAAACAAAACAAAAACCCCAAGATCCAGTAAAACAGAATAAAGCTTAGAAAAAAGTATTAAGCATTTTTTCCAGTTATTGAGTCATCCTTGCCATGAGGTTGTGCTTAAGTATGATATTATATATGATTGCATAAGATGATGTATGATTGCTCAGAGCTCCAGAATGAAACTGGAGATAGGCCTGGTGAAAATCTCTGAGTTAGGGTCAGAGGGGAGAGCAATAAGCGTGATCTCATGGTGGGCTTCTGCAGCAGACTACTAGACCAGGAGGATATGGTGGATGTTTCTTCGAACAGCTAGCAAAAGTTTCCTAATTACAAGCCCTGGTTCTCATGGGGGACTTCAATCACCCTGACATCTTCTGGGAGGGCAATACAGCAGCGCACAGAATATCCAGGAAGTTTTTGGAGAGTGCTGGGGACAACTTTCTGGGGAAAACGTTGGAAAAGCCAACTAGGGGTCATGCTCTTCTTTCCCTACTGCTTGCAAACAGGGAATAATTGGTGGGAAATGTAGTAGTGGATGGCAACTTGGGCAGCAGTGGCCATGATACAATTGAGTTCAGGATCCTGAGGAATGGAAGGATGGAGAGCAGCAGAGTAAGGACCCTGGACTTCAGAAAAGTAAACTTCAACTAATTCAGGGAACTCATGGGAAAGTTCCCTTGGGAGTCCAGTCTGAGGGGGATGTCGGGGAACAGCGGCCCCAAGGTTACGGTGGGCCGAGGGTTTCGATACAAAACAGGAGGGATTGGTGGCAAGGAGTCTGAGCAGTACGGGACACGTGCAGTTTCAAATAAAGTTG
This sequence comes from Gavialis gangeticus, assembly GCF_001723915.1. Taxonomy (NCBI): domain Eukaryota; kingdom Metazoa; phylum Chordata; order Crocodylia; family Gavialidae; genus Gavialis; species Gavialis gangeticus. The sequence continues at coordinate 15,258,128 of NW_017729028.1, forward strand.
ATTTATTTACTTATGCTTTTAGAGCGTAGGCTGAAACCTTGCTTTTTCAGTTACAGTGTTAATGAAACAACAAAGGGGTCTGTTGGCCCACGGGGTTCTCGAGTGAGCCCTTGCTTTCTAGCCGGAGCTAGGGGCGGCTGCCCAACTCGATAGTCCCAGGGCTGGTCAACAGCTCATCAATCGGGATACAAATAACAGAACCGTAACACGTAGAATGTCCTGACGCCAGTCCAAATGGACGAAACGGGTGGTCGTTG
>NW_017729028.1:15263384-15286536 GCF_001723915.1 Gavialis gangeticus
CATCCCAGTGTGCAGGAAGACTAGCAAGTATGGCAGAAAACATGAACAACGTGTCCCCCTGGAGCCTGGTGGGGGGGCACAGCAAGCTCCCACAGGTGGTGGCAGAGCTGTCGGTGGTGCCTTTTCACAGGGGGTGCACTGCCATGGTTAGGGGGTGCACGTGCACCTGCGTGCACTCCCTACATGTCACTAATAGCAGAAGATGAGCTTAGTTTAGCTGGGAACATTTTAGTGAGCTAAAACACAAAAAGGAAGCTTATAAGAAGTAGAAATGTGGATTAACAATTAGGGAGGAGTATAAGGGTATTGTTCAGGCATGCAAAGACGAAATCAAGAAGGTCTAAGCACAGTTGGAGTTGCAGCTAGCAAGGGACATGAAGGGTAACGAGGGGTTTTTACAAGTATGTCAAAAACAAGATGAGGATTAGGGAAACTGCAGGCCCCTTACTGAATGGGGGAGGCAACCTAGCGACAGAAGGAAGAAAAGGCTGAAGTGTGCCTTTTTCATCTCATTCTTCACAGGCAAGGTCAGCTCCCAGACTGCTGTACCTGGCAGCACAATTTGGGGAGATGGTCAACAGGTCTCAGTGGTGAAAAAACAGGTTAGGGACTATTTGGAAAAGTTGGATATGTACAAATCCATGGGGCTGGATGGAATTAATCTGAGAGTGCTGAGGGAGTTGGCTGATGTGATTGTAGAGCGGGGGGGGCCATTATTTTGGGCAGCGGGCCGCTTACCCAGTTTTGGCAAGCTGTCAAGGGCCAGATGCATAGCCCTGCCCCTTGACAGGTGCCCCACCCCCTGGTCACCATCTTGGGACCAATGTCCCAATGTCTTGGGACCAATGTCCCAAGGCCAGCACTGGTGGGGCCCAGAGTGGGGTGCAGGCTGGCAGGGGTCTGTGGAGCTGGGCTAGGTTGCACCAGCAGGGAGAGGGGGGAACTGAGCCAGGTCCATAGAGCCCCTGCTGGCCAGGACCCCTGTACTCCTGCCACCCTGCTCTGGGCCCCACTGGCGCTGGCCCTGGGACACCGGTGCGGGCCCCATTACTCCCAGTGCTGCCCAGACCTGTGGTACAGGTGTGGGCAGCATGCAGCCCTGACCCCCTGCTCTGCTGCAGGGAATGAGCTGGTGCTGAATGTGGGGAAAAGCGGCCCCTCCCCCACCCCGTGGCTGGTGCTGTTCGCAGCCCATGCAGGGCTGTCCTGAGCAAGCACAGGCAGCTCCACACAGGCTGTGAGCAGCTGCAGTGTGGGGCGCCAGCTACGGGGTGGGTAAGGGGCTGCTTCCCCTGCCCTGTGCTCAGCACCAGCTTGTAACCGGCCCCCGCTGCTAGCCTGGACCCCATGCTGGCTCTGGGCTCATCCATCATGGCTGCATGCGGCAGCAGCAGCTATGGCCCCCCCTGCTTGCCGCACTGGGTAGTGTTTGCCACTGCTGCCTCTGGGCTGCCCAGCGCGTGAGCTCTGGGTGGGCAGCAGCAGCAATCACTGCCCAGTGCGGTAAGCGGGGGGACCGGAGCTCCTGCCGTGGCACAGCCCCAACAGGTGAGCCCGGAGCCGGTGCGGTGCCCAGGCTGGCAGCAGGGGCGGGTTACAAGCTGGTGCTGAGCACAGGAAAAGTGGCTCCTCACCTGCCCCGTGGCCGGCACCCTGCGCTGCAGCCACTCACAGCCCACGTGGGGCTGCCTGTGCCTGCTCAGGACAGCCCCACATGGGCTGCGAGCAGCTGAAGCAAGGAGTGCTGGCCATGGGGCAGGGAAGGGGCTGCTTTTCCCTAGGCTCAGCTTTTCCCTGTGTTCCTCCACTGCCCCCACACTTACCTGAGGTTCCAGTGCCAGGGCAGCCATGTGGTCCCAGGCCAGAAGCCCCTGCTGGAGCTTCCAGCTGGGGGGGCGGGGCCGGGGGGCCCTGCTATTGTGGGAGCCCACCAGGCTTCCCCTGGGTCCTACTGCCCCTGGTTCCTGTCATTTCTGACAAGAACCAAAGACAGATAAACATTACTTTTCTAATTTTTTTAGGGGCCCCATGGGCTGGATAGAATGGCCTCATGGGCTGGATCTGGTCCACAGGCTGTATTTTGTCCACCCCTGTTGTACAGACACTGGTCATCATCTTCGAAAACTCATGGCAATTGAGAGATGTCTCAGATGATTGGAAAAGGGCAAATACAGTGCCCACATTTAAGACAGGGAAAACGGAAGATCTAGAGAGCTACAAACCATTCAGCCTCACCTCAGCTGGTGGAAAAATCATGGAGCAGATCCTCAAAGAATCCATTTCTAAGCACTTGGAGGATAAGGTGATTAGGAACTGTCAGCATGGATTCACCAGGGGCAAGTCATGCCTGACCAAACTGATTGCCTTCTAGGATGAGATGACTGGCTCTGTGGATGAGGGGAGACCAGTAGATATGGTATATCTTGACTTTAACAAGGCTTTTGATACTATCTCCTACAACATACTCACAGACGAGCTAAGGAAGTATGGGTTGGATGAATGGACTGTAAGGTGGATACAAAACTGGCTGGATCATCAGGCTCAGAGGGTAGTAGTCAACGGCTCAATGTCTAGTTGGTAGCTGGTATCAAGTAGCATGCCCCAGGGATTGAGCTTGAGGCTGGTTTTGTTGAATATCTTTATAAGTCACCTGAAAGATGGGAGGGATTGTACCCTCAGCAAGTTTGCATATGATATTAAGTTGGGGGGAGTAGTAGTACACTGGAGCATAGTGTTAGGATTCAGAGAGACCTAGACAAATTGGAAGATTGGACCAAAAGAAATCTCATGAGGTTCAACAAGGGCAATTGGCAAGCCTTGCACTTAGGACAGAACAATTCCATGTACCCCAGTACACACTGGGGGCAGACTGGCTGGACAGCAGCTCTGCAGAAAAAGACCTGGGGGTTACAGTGGACAGTAAGCTGAATATGAGCCAACAGTGTAACCTTGTTGCCAAGAAGGCTAACAGCATACTGGGCTGCATTAGTAGGAACATTTTCAGCAGATTGAGGGAAGTGATTTTTCCCCTCTATTCTGCACTGGTGAGGTCACATCTGGACTACTGTGTCCAGTTTTGGGCTCCCCACTATAAAAAAGACAAATTGGAAAGAATACAGCAGAGGGCAAGAAAAATGGTTAAGGGGATAGGGCACATAAATTATGAGGACAGGCTGAGGGAACTGGGCTAATTTAGTATGGAGAAAAGCAGACTGAGCTGGGATTCATAGCAGCTTTCAAGTACTTGAAGGGTGGTTCAAAAGAGAATGGATCTAGACTGTTTTCGGTGGTGGCACATAATGGAACAAGGAAAATGGTCTCAAGTTGCAGGAAGGAAAGCTTGGATTAGATATTAGGAAAAATCTTTTCACAAGGAGGGTAGTAAAGCACTGGAACAGGCTACCCATAAAGGTTGTGGAGTTTCCATCCTTGGAGGTTATGAAGACCTGGCTAAACAAAGCCTTGGTTGGGATGATCTAATTGGGGATGGCCCTGCTTTGAGCAGGGGGTTGGACTGGATGACCGCCTGAGGTCCCTTTGAGCCCTGATTTTCTATGATTCCACAAGCTTCAAACTGGTGTCACTGGATTCCTGGCATGTCATGCTCTCTCAAAGTTATCAAGGAAGATGACTGAGATTAGTGGCTCTTGCAGGACTATAAGGCTCTAAATCAAGGCTGGGCAATTTTTTGGGCCCTTGGGCCACATAGGAAATTTTGTTGAGGTATCTCTGTCTGAATCAACATCCACTGCCTCCACAACAATTCACAAAATTCCCTATGTGGGATGGGGCTGCTGTTGGTTGGGAGTGGTATTCAGGAGCGGGAGCAGTGGGCAAGGCTGGGTTCACAGGGAAGAATCACATAGCAATAACAGCAAGGGCCTGGAAGCTGGGGCCCAGGACAGAGCCATGATCTGCTGTTCACATGCCCCTGTGATGGGCATGGATTCTGAGGGCAAGGGCATGCTGGAAACAGATTGTGACTCTGCCCAGGACCCATGCTGGGCCCATGCTGTAAGCACCTGAAGATCCTGGGATCACCATGAGGGCTGGCTGGGAACCACATGGGCAGTGCGCTCTGATGGCATCCGCCTGGCAGACTGCCTGGCCCCTGAAGCTCCTGGCTGATTTCCATTGGGACCCCTGGATCTGGGGGTGGGGTCTCCAAGGAGAGTGGCCAGGAGCTGAACAGACAAGGTGCTCTGATCACATCCACCTGGTGGAGAGCTCTGCCTGCGCAGCTCCTGGCCAGCCTCCATGGAGACCCTGGGATCTTGGGGTGGTGACAGTGTGTGGCCATGATAGAGCCCCGATTCTGTGGGTAGAGATGTGCGCTGAGCATATCATGGCTGTGCCCCAGCCCTGGCCCCAGCCTTGGCCCTGCACTTGCACCACCCCAAGATCCCAGCATGTCCCCAACCCTGCCAACCCATCCTGCTCCCAAACACTACTACCTTCCAGCCCACAGCCCCATCGCAGCTGCCTGGCTGAGTGCCCTGTCCACGTGGGTCCCACCCCCAGCAGTGGGTGCCTGGGTAGTGGGACTGGGTCTGGCAGTAACAGCACCCAGAAGGAGCCGCCGCTACTGCTGCCAGGCCTGCCAGGAAATGGAGTCTGGCAACTGCACTGATATGGCCCCACTGTGCACCCAGGTATGTGCCATGGGTCAGGCTGACCCCATGCCTGGGCCAGTTGGGGTTGAGAGACCTGCCATGGGCCAGGCAAAATCACTCTTTGGGCCATATTTTGCCCACCCCTGTTCTAGATGCCCCTGATGACAGTCTAAGACAGTGGCCCTGTGGGCTGGATGGAGCTGGTTCCCGGGCCTGATCCAGTGTGACGCTGGCATGCAGGATAAATCCGTGGGTGTGTTCCAGAGTGCTGGTCTGCTGTGTAAACCAGCCCCATCTTGTGCACAGCCTGAATGTGTGCACTGGATCTAGCCATTCCCTGGCTCATTCTATGTGCCATATCTGGCTGTAGAGTGACCCCATGCACACAGAGTTCACAGAGCTCCCCATGGGTCTGGAAATTTGGCAGCAGAGGATGCTGCTCCCCAACCACTGCTCCCCAATTAACACTGATGCTGCTCCCCAACCACCAAATTTCCAGACCTGTGGAGAAACCCACAGGCCAGGTGTTATAACTTCACAGGTTGGGCTGGAGTTTGAGCACCACTGGTCTAGGATCTGTCTGAATAAATCCAGGGTTGTGCTATTCCAATTACCCAGCTGTTTCATTAGCACAGAGTGGTTAAAGATGTTGAAGCCTGGCTCTCAGAGATCTTGTAGTATCTGGATAGGTTTGTTCAGAAGCAGAACTGGCCAGTATTGTGCTCCCCCACATCACACCCTACAATTCCTCTGCTCCAGGTTGTGTTCTGGCAAGGCAGAGGGCAGAAAAGCACAGAGACATGTAGTATACATGGAGCAAGAGGCTGGATGCAAAGCTGGTGGCGGCATCATGGAGTTGCCATGGCTGTTCCACCTGGCTCTGTGGAGCTCCCCCAAAGTGTGGGACCCAGGACAGCCCTGGCCCCTGAGGTGGGTGTCAAGCATCTAGGAAACACCCATTTTCAGCAGCAAAAAGGGAGGTGACTTCTCCCCAAGTAGCAGTGAATCTCCTGCCACTCCTGCAATTTCCCTACCCTCCCTGCCACCACTTCCCTGTCCTGTTCACTGGCAGAGCTGGAGCTGCTACAGAGTAAGATGCAGGGTATGTGTGTGTGTGGGGGGGACTGGAAGGTGAAATCCCCCCAGCTCTATTCTGGTCTCTGCCTCCAGGTATTTGCAGGGGCTTGTGTCCCACATGCCCCCCATTGTTACAATACTGGTTTTGCTTCCTTCCATGTCTGAAGTTAAGAGAAAACTATTCATTAGCAATGAAGCTTGAATATTAGCATCTTCCCAATGACCTTACCAAGACAGAGCAGATAGGCATCAAGAGGATAATTGATGAGGTTGTTGGTAGCAAATTTAATTATTTTCAGGACTGGCTGGACTATGCCTTCCTTTGGAAGAGCAGTCTGATCTGACGTATTGGAGCAGTTAGGCTTCACTTCACAAAGTATGATTCAGCAGGGTTTAATTTCATAGGAGTTTATATTCCTTAGAGCCTCAGCAATCCATGCTGAGTGACCATCATGTACCTTTTGCATCAGGCAATGGGTCTGAGTTTTTCTTTTAGTCCCAGCAAGATCCTCTGTCTCTGCTGATTTTTATTGGCCAATGGGGAAGAGAGTCCTGTACTGAGGTCTGAGGTTATTCATAGACTTTATAAGCTGATTAGATAGCTTATTAGACAGTAAGGTTCTTTTGATCATGATTTAGTGAATGAGATTGTGGCTGAGAGGAAGGTTTTTATGACTGTAGCATATGTTTGCATATGGATCTTGTGCAGATGTTCATACACTAAAGCTGAATGGGATTTGTCCCACAAATATGTGGTCATCTGTCTTCCAGTTTTATGTGATATAGTTGACTGTACAGCCATGATAATCATGGACCTAGACAGGCTGGCAAGTTGGGCGGATCAGAACAAGATGAAGTTCAACACTGAGAAGTGTAAAGTGCTCCATCTGGGGACAAACAATCACCAACATACTTACAGGCTCAGTGGCACCAATCTGATTAGCACCATGACTAAAAGGGACCTAGGAGTAATAATAGGCCACAGTATGAACATGAGTCATCAGTGCAATGTTGTAGCCAGCAGGGCAAACAGTACTCTGGCATGCATCAACCAATGCATCTCAAGCAAAACTAAGTTATTCCACTTCACTCAGCATTAGTGAGACCGCAGCTGGAGGACTGCATCCAGTTCTGGGCACTGCACTTCAACAAGGGTGTGGAAAAGCTTGAGAGAGTCCAGAGAAGGGCCACCTGTATGATTGGAGACTTGCAAAGAAAGCCATACGAGGAAAGGCTGATGGACTTGGGTCTCTTCAGCCTAAAAAAGAGAAGGCTGAGAGGGGATTTGGTAGCAGCTTACTGTTATATCAGGGAAATACATCAAGGGCACCCTTGGGGAAAACCAGGAGTAATGGCCACAAACTCCTGGAAGACTGCTTCAGGCTTAACACTAGGAAAAACTTCTTCACAGTCACAGTGTCTAGACTGTGGAATAAACTCCCTCCAGAGGTGATGCAACCACCTACCCTGGAAATCTTCAAGAGGAGACTGGATGGTTACCACGATAGGGTCACCTGACCCCAGTTGTCTTTCCTGCCTAGTGCAGGGGGGCTGATCTTGTGAGGTTCCTTCCAACCCCTAACAATCTATGAATCAATGAAGAGCAAAAAATTTGCTTTGGGGCTGATGCATTGGTCTATTTATATCACTGCATGAATTTACATTTAGCTATAATATTTACCAGGTTGTTGACACCTCAGTGTTCTTTCTGTTCTTGGCTTCTGGAGCTTTCATGGACCACGATCTTCTGGGGATTAGTTAGTTTACTTAGCTGGTGGAAATACTGAGGATGGATCTCTCTGATGTTTTAAACGAGTGGTGGTCCATTACAGTGTGATGTCAATGTTTTCTTGGCTTCATCATTTCACAGCTTTCAGTAGTCACAGAGCTTATTCCTCACATACGAAGGAATAAGAAAATTCTCCTCACATGAGGCCTTCTGTATCTGTCAGGTTCCCAAGACAGAGTTTCCTTATTATCCCCAGCACCACCAATTTAAAATGATAGAAACTTAAGTACCACCAGCAAATTTTTCATACACACAGACGTGCACACACAAATGCACACATACACACACACACACCCACGCATGGGCACCCAGACACACTCTTTGTCTTCACAGGACCCTCTTCCTCCCCCACTCTTGATCACTCTGAGGCAGCCCCTTGCACCTCACCTTCCACAACGAGCTGCCCACAGCTGTCTAGCTGCCCACCCAGCCCCTATTAGACTTACCTGCGGGGAGATGCTGCCCGGCTGTGTCCCATGCAGCTGCAAAGTTTCACAGGGCGGGGCCCAGTCAGACCAGGAGCACAGCACCATGCCTCTGCAGGTGGGCAATGGCTGAAGGAGTGGCTACAGGGAAGGCTAAGATGAATTTTGGAGTGGCCATAGCCCTCAAGAACCCCCAGTGCTGCCACCTGACCACCCGCCCACAGAGGCGTGGTGCAGTGCTCCTGGCCTGGCACAGCCCAGCTCGGCCCCAGCTGCACCGCCCCCCCCAACCAGGCACAGTGTGGCACTCCAGGATCGGTGCATCCTGGTCCCAGCACTGTCCCCCCAGCCCCATGAGTGGATGAGCACCATTCCCAGCTCACAGGGAAGCAAATGCAAAAGCTGCAGTTTTAAACTGTCAAAAGCGCCAAGTTTAAAACCACAGCTTTTGCTTCCCTGCTTATGAAGATCCTGGAGGCTCTGAATTGGTAGTGGCCCCTGGGCCTGGGCTCAGCTGCCACATTCATTAATCCACCTATGCCTGGGGGGAGGCATGGGGGGCCACATGCCCCCTGGATTTGTGCCTGGGTGTTTTCTCCCCTCCGGTCGGCTTGCCCCATCCCCCCGCAGGGCCAGCACAGAAGGACATGGCTCCTCCCACTACCCAGGCCCTTCCTGAGGTGGCCTGGTCTTTTCCAGGGGCATGGGGGTCTCCTGCTGCTGTGTGCACCCCAGGGGAGGTATGGTGGGCATATGCCCCCCAGATTTGTGCACGGGGTAGAAGCAGGCTGCCCACTGTGCACTGTGCCTCGCTGCTACCTTGGAAGCCACACACAATGCCATGTGCCTTCCACCTCTGGACAGGCAGGGGAAATGGTGCAGCTAGTGCATGGAAAGCACATGGTTTCACGCATGGCTCCCAAGACAATGGCAGCGGGGTGCAGACCCCAGCACATGGCAGGCAGCTTGCCTCTGCCCCGTGCACAAATCTGGGGGACATATGGCTCCCCCGGGGTTTGCATAGTTGTGGGAGCCCTCCCACACTCCTGGATAAGCTGCCAAGGGCTCCAACCATCCCATCACCTATCCCGGGGTCCCATTCACCCTCACCTTTCCTCTGCCCCACTCCCTCCCTCACTGTAGGGGCCTCGATCTGCCCCCCTCTCCCCTTACTCTCCCCCATGCTCCTTCCCCCAACACTTACCCGCTGGGCACTGCTCCATACACAGCTGGGTTGTATTCCTGGCCATCTGCAGCAGGCTGTGGCTGGGTGTCTGTGTGTGTGCACGGCCCTCCCCCGACCTTCCATGTACCACTCACAGGTTGTCTGCATACCACTGGTGCTATGTGTACCACAGTTTGGGAACCGCTGCTCTAGCAGTTTGGTATAATGCCTTTAAATGGTATTTGACCTTTCTCTTTTTCATTCCATTTCTACATAGTAGTCCAGCTTAATTATTCCAGCTTTTTCTTGAAGCAAATCCTGCAGGTTGGTGTCAATGTAAGTTTTGTTTGACTAGTGGCAGAATAAGGATTTTCATGACTTGCCCCTTGGTACTGAAATTTCTAGTTTTTGCCATATTGCTATAACATTAACAACGTCCTATTTTACTTCTCTTAGACTACACACAAGCAAATTAGATATTTTATGGAATGCAAATAAAGTAATCACATGTCATGCATTAGCAAGTGGATTATAGGGCCTTCTGAGGCTTATTAGATTTTCCTCAATAAAAGTATTTTAGCCCTTTTAATTCATTTTGCTACAAATAAACACAACAATCACATCCCTGTACATATTGTATTTTGGTTTTAATTGCTGGCACTTTGTGTTGAATAAGTGTGGATCTTAGCCATTCAAATAAAGTATAGCACACGCACTACTAGTATCATTTTCCATATCACAGTGGAACTAATATTTGCAATAATGTTCCACATCATAAAATTGTAGCATACTATTTCTTATACTCATAATCTCATTACATGCAGTTGTTGGATCTAGTCCTTGTAGTAGATTGGACCAGGAAGGGGATTGTTTGTAGTACCAGTCCTGGAGGAGGCAGGTTTATGGGGCATCACTACTTATGCAAGCAAGGGAGGGGGAAAGGGGAAATGTCTTTCCTTTTTCAGCAGATGAAGGAGTGACACATTTCACTCTAACCTCTTGTTAGATCCAAAAACAATTTCTTGAATAAGATCAGATCAGTGGGAGCTAGAACTACTCAGAACCTCTGACAATCAGACTTTAACTGCTTATATTAAGAACTTGTGCAGAGACGTGTGTAACCTGGGCGGTACTCCAAGAGGTACCCCCTCTCCAACTGAAGGTATCAGAGCAGGTGCACAAGTGCTATGGGAGATGTAGGGACTCTCCTCCCCTATAGGGCAGAGCCAGACCACCAATGGGGACTTAACCATATACCTTTTAATACTGGGAACATAACAGGCATAAATCAGAGGGTATAGTGGGGCAGGATTCAACAAAGGTTAGACACTTACAATCATTGACAAAAACAGGGTTAACAAAATATAAAGCACAAACAGAACAAACAATATGGGTTGGTGAAATATAAAAAAGCACAAAATGCAAAATGTCAAGTGACAAGGAAACATAGGACCTTGGTACCATTGAGAACACAATGACCCCTTTCCACTGCAAGAAGATTTGCTTGTTATCTCACTCATCACAAGTCACCTCTGCTGGAACTTGATCTCCCATAGGGTAGGCAGGAACACTGCCACACAGCCACCACTGATGGCACTGTTCCGGTCTGCTAGGGTCTTGACCTTCCCGGAGCCCCGGCCTCACATCGAGCTGCCTGGCCTCTGATTGGAGAAGCTGGACACAGAGCTCTCTCTCCCCTGAGTCAGCCCACGCTGCCCCTTTTATCCCCCTCCAGATGACCCAAGGGGCCAACTGGGACACAGGGGGGTGAGTCTCTGGGGCCTGATTGATACAGAAAGGGAATCCCAAGTCCTCCAATCATCTTTTGCCCTTTCAAAACCCCTGGGCTAGGTCACTGCCAGCCAGCCCGTCACATGTGGAACCCACAGTAGAAGAGCTAAATAAGGCCATTTATTCATTATCACGTGGCAAGGCTCCTGAAAAAGATGGCATCCCAAAGGAAATTTTCAAGTGCAGGAAAGAAAGTCTACTACCATATCTTCATCAGCTGCTACTCAAATGCTGGAAAGAGGGTGAGGTACCACAACATATGCGTGATGCAAACGTCATTACTTTGTATAAAAATAAAGGAGATAAGGGTGATGCAACAATTACAGAGGTATCTCACTAGTAAGTATAGCAGAAAAAGCTTTCACAAGGGTCATCTTGGTGTGTCTACAACGGCTGGTGAGTCGTGTCTACTCTGAATCTCAGTGCGGAGTCAGGGCCAGAAGATCAACCAAAGACTTGATATGTTCCCTGTGTCAACTTCAAGAAAAGTGTAGAAAGCAAACCCAACCATTGTAAATTGCTTATGCGGATCTAACCAAAGCATTTGACACTGTTAGCACAGCAGGCCTCTTTGCAGTCCTAGAAAAGATAGGATGCCCACCAATCCTGTTAAGTCTTATATGTTCCTTCTGCGACAACATGAAAGCAACTGTTCAGTTTGAAGGGTACACTTTGGACAGCTTCAAGATAAAAAGCTGAGTGAAGCAAGGATGTGTTCTTAACCGCAAATGCTGAACCCGCGAATAGCAAGGGTTTCCTGTATAGCAACAGAGAGTCGCTGTTGCATTAAAGGCTACCCCTATACAAGAACTCCTGAGTCTTCAGCCATCTCCTGGCCTGTTTGGGCGATCAAATGGAATGATGAACCTGATCTGAAGCCCCACATCTCAGTTCCCTTGCACTTTGTGGTTTTGGCTTCTGCATCTGAATAACAGGGCTCATCTCATCTCTGGAATGATGTGCTGCAAACCAGATGTGAGCTCTGAGTTGTTCCCCAACTGCAAATGACAGAACATAAAAGAGACAAATAGGGTAGTTTCCTAGAAGTGTGTTCTATCAAGCACCAAAAGAGACAACATGCCAAAGCTGCAAAAAGAAAGTACCATCATTATTTTTTTTGGAAAGGAGAGAAGGAAATAAATTCAGTTAAATCTGTACTGGATCATGTTGTGTGCTTACTCTTTCCCTGAGCTTGTCTCTGCATACATAATAATGCTTGCCCATTATCAAATAGCATGCGTCTTGGGAAAATGACACGCTCAGGCTATTGGGGTTAAATGGGTTGTGAATGACTGAAACATGTTGCAGTGGTCCAAAATGGTATTTCCAGTCATAAAGACAATTTCAGTTCTATAGGACTTATCCTGCTTTCCCCACATATCCAAAACTTTCAGTAAAGCCAGCGATACCTTTGAGTGTGCAAAACGTGTATAAAACAACACTTTTTATAGTTGTTTACTTAAATGTCTTAAAATGATTATTTTTATTTTAGGATGATTCTATCTTATAGCTTTTATTAAACATGTCTGCAGCACAGCTTTATATATACTTCAACAAATTAATATCCTGGTGTAACTCCACTGACCTCACCAAAGTTAAACTGGAAGTGAATGGGACTACAGGTTTGCTTTAGATGGCTATCAGACTATCTAAATCATAATTCATTTTTTGCTTCTGTGAATTTCCTTACTTCAATTCAAAATTAAGTAATATCTTTGCTTCATTAGCCACTGAGGTACATCACTGCAAAAAACTGACTACTGCTACACTGGTATTTATTAGTCCAGATAGCCTGGAAGGTGTAGAGCGCTTTGTAAACTCTTTAGATTATACAATGTACTACATAAGAATTTATGCATATTATTATATTTGTTTCAGAAAAAAAATGATTTATTTTAAAACAACAAATCCTGTGTTAGAATTTATTTTATAAACCAGATTTTTCCTCCCCCAAGAAAATCACATTTGTTTAAATTTTTATGGCTGGTAACATTGCTGTTTTGTTGACTATGAAATTCAGAGTGAAGTTGTTGTAGCTGTCATTTTTTGGAAACCGCAATAAAGAAGCTGTGGTACCTGACAAGTAAATGATTAAAAATGAGGTTAGAAGAAATTAAACAAATTTCTGCTACATTAGGGGGCTGAATGTTAACCACAAGTTTATCTAGACTGTTGTATCCAATGTTTCCAGTTACAACTTGAATTGAGGCACGGGGTCTAGATTTTAAAGCTACACAAAAGACAGATGTGTACTTGTCTTGTGAAGCTCTGCTCTAAGTCCCTGCACACATCTAAGTCCCACATATAGGATGGTGGGAGGCTGTGTGTCCCTTACCATAGTTACAGAAAGAAGACTGCACACTCCTTACTTGCCACTGAATTGATAACAGTGCTGGCTCCATAAATACCTGCATAAGGGATCAAGGAAGTTTGATTTAAGAAGTGCTAGTGAGTTTAAGACTCTGTGCCACTCAGTGAAGACTGGCACAGCAGACCCACTCACCCAAATACTTGACCTCTATGATGATGGAATGGATTTCACCTGGTCTGAAAGTTTACTTGTTCTCTCAGAGTTGTCTCTCTATGACTAGATTTTATTAGTTATATGGTTGTGGTGTCAACACTCTTTGAAAGGGGAATATGCAAGAATAGTTGCTCATTCTGAGGAACTGAGAGGAACGGAAAGGTACATTGATCACTCAGTGCTGGGAATTGACTGGCATTCACTTGTGTTTGATTCCACCTGGACATGGTTACAATAGAAACTTCATGGCTCCCTGCAGATTCTCTGGGCATATCTACATGAGACGTTTTACTATGCAGTAGAGCTAATTACTGCATAGTAAGCATCCATGTTTACACACGCAGGTGCTTGCTGCACAGTAATTGGCTGTAATCATGAATAAATCTGCTACCTGCAAATGGAAGAAGCAAATTTACTCAGGCGCAGTTACTGTGCAGTAGCTCAGATCCTTATCTCCCAGCTTGAATGCCATGGTTGCAGGGCCTGGGCTTCACCATCATGGAGTGGGAGCTGGGAGCTCCCTGCTGCTGGGACAGAGATACATTGTCCCTGCCTAGACTCCAATGGCAGCTCCTGGGGGTAGGGGGCAATGTCCCAGCTCCTGCCAGGAGACAGCTGTCTCCTGGCCCTTGGGCTGGCACCCAGGGGAGTGTATTTCTCGCCCTGGCTATTGCAGATGCCCATTGCAGGGCCTCAGGGAGCAGGAGCAGTCTGCTGCTAGGAGCAGCATTTCTGCTTCCGCATTCCTGCGCACGTAGACATGTACTTAGGAGAGTTTAGTCTCAAGTATTTTACTCAAGGATAAATTGCTTCCAGATTTTTTCCATGTGTAGACCAGGGCAGCAGCTCTGGGTATGACTGCTATGAGGGGGGACCACCTTTGTGGAGGGGTGCAAAAAGAGCTGCCACCTCAATGGTGGCCATGGGCAGATCCAGGATCTTGTAAAGGAAGGAACAAGAGCAGTGCCCTGCCCAACACTGTAGCGGTGGCTTACAATTGCCAATTCCATTTGAATCTATTCTGGGAGGTTTCATTACATGGCCCAATGGCATTCATGGCTTTACATCAGGAAGGCAAATGCACATTACTATTACATTTTAAAAACCCACTGTGCCCCATGCTTAGGAGGGGCCACAATAGGACAAGTCAAAGGCAAAGTCCCCAGTAGGACATCTTTTTTTCCAGGCCAAAACCAAGTAACATTTAAAATTCAAAATTAATATACAATGTTAACAAACAATTCCAAATAGTGATAACCAACCAAATAACTAAACTTACTAAAAACAGTCAGTTAATTATTGAATTAATCAGTGTCAAGGGGCCCAAGGGGATTCCCTGAACATCAGCACTGTTACTGTGAACAGAGGGCAAGTCCACTTGTTCTGTTTATTCCATGTGCTGAAGCTCTGATGTCTCAACTCACGGTAGTTGTTGCCTCTGTCAAAATGGCAGGCACAAGGCCCAATTGTTTTCTCTCCGACCACCTCAGACTTGGAGAAGTTCTTATCTATTCCTCTGCAGCATATGTCTATCTGGGGTGACAACCATTGTTTCTCAGCATGACATCATTCTCATGGAGCAGAGGCAGGGCCTCATAAATCATAGTTTTTCTTTGTTTTTTCAGTATCTTTCTATATCAGGTAACGTGGTATTCACTGATCCTTTAGCTGCATGCCTCTGAGCCATCTTCACTGATTAGACCCTCAACTTCAACAGTTTTACCTGAAAAATTCATTATTCCAGTCCAGTAAAATATTCTTATTGATACCACCAATTTTAATTCTGAGGACCAACCCTTCCTTTAAACCATCTTGGGTCTGGTGTGTGTGTGTATTGATGAGAATATTTAAACAATTTTAGGGAAGAAGTTTTTACAAGAGCTGCTTGAGTTTTTTCTCTTTACCTTTCTGCTTGAGTGCAGAGTTGTCATCTGGCATTAGGAAGCTACTTTAGATTTGTCTGGAGAAGAGTTCAGCATTAACATTGGCACTACTTTAGCAATGGCCCTTTAAACTATAATAATATGTTTAACAGTCTTAAGTGTGCTAATAGGGCCCTGCTTCTAGAAAAGGACTCCATGCTGGACTGTCAGGAAATTCCACGTGGGCACTGGGGGCTGCAAAAATTGAACCTCTGTGGCACAGAAATGGTAGTTAGCATTTGCTAGAGAGTGTGAGGCTGAACTGCTAAATCACTCAGATAGCTTCAACTGCAAATGCTACTGTACCACCTCTGGGGGAAGCCTGTTGCAGGCCCTTGGCATGCCAAGTACTAAATGTCTGCACAGTAACCAGTGTTACTGCACACCAGCATCCTGGCATGGTTGCCTAGTGATGCTTACTACACAGTAGCTTGTTACTACTGAGTGGTAGTGTTGCATCACGATTCATGCCCAGTGACACTACTGTGCAGTAGTAGTGAGCTGCTGTGCAGTAAGCATCTCATGTAGACATGGCCACAGTCTAAAAAAAATGTCTGGTGCGACAATAGTTAAGTTTTTTTTTTTTAAACAAGTGCATATCTCTTTAGCTTTGGTGCCTTTTCATCTCCACCTTTATATCACTCTTAAACTAAGTGTGATGTGATTACGTGCACTAAAATTACTGTTACAGCCAGCAGGGTTTGCCTGTTTTGTGGACATTAGAAAGAGATTTTTATGTGTGCTACCGTCTCCTGCTCCCCCTCCCCCAATTATTGGTATATACTTGTAAACGCAGGCCTGGTTTATGCAGGGCAAAAGCAGACAAACAGCACTATAGCAGACAATAAGGTGATAAAAATACCTCAATCCTGTCTATACTTCATTTCCCACTGTTGCTGCTACCAGTAAACTCACTTTGAGGAACCATGGGCCCTCAAATATTGTCTTGCCTTGGGTAATTCACATCAAGTATAAGGGCATTTTCATAGGGTGGTGAGGACAGAGAGACACAGAGTGTGTATTCATGGGCTTGCAAGGGTCATCATGTTTCACAGAATCCAAACAACAAATTCTGACAAATGAAATATGTTTGATTTTGGAAAGTCACAGAGCTAGCCCTTTTTAAACACTTTCAGTATTTATTTAGCCTAGTAAATAGGTTTATTAGCAAGGTTCCATTCTTTGTAGTTTAGGTAATGGATTTACCATATGTTTATGCTTTAAGGATTGTGTTAGACTGCTAACACCTATTTCTCCACCTCCTGTCTCAGAGGTTAAGACCTTGGTGTATTGCTAGTTTACTGCTGTGGTCCCTTCCCCTTGTATAATTACAGTCATTCCAGAATGAAGGAAATTCCCTGAGCTTTTGCTCTAACTAGCTACAACGTTTCACTACAAAAAGGCACTTCTTTAAAAGAAAAAAAGTAATAAAACTTTCACATTATTAACTTTTTGCCTTTTAAAAGAGGCTGAAAAAATAGCATTATACCACATTAAAGACCTTTGCATAAGACTCACCATTGGCTAATGAGCCTTGTTGTATGCTCTACCACATGCAACAGCTTCAAGTACTGCTTTTAACTTAACCTTGATGTAGTGCCAGGAATGTGCAAAGGATATACTTTGATGATGTGGGCAGCCTATTCCTTTTTTTGCTACTTTTCTTTACTGATATGCTTTCATATATGTGTGGGATTCATATATAACCCAACAATTACATTCAATTGTAGTATGTTTGGGAACCCTGGATTACACTCAATAATGGATGAATTGAGAACTGGGTAGCCTCGAGAAATGATGAGACAGGTCAGTTATTTATAATAACAGCAATACTATATTAGTCATATTTTGAACTTATACTGTGCCTTTCTTCCTCAGGATTGCAAACATCCTCATGAAATACCGGTGAAGAGTATATTGTCAGTAGAGGGGCAGCAGCCCTGGGCACGACCTTTGTGAGGGGGCACCACCTTTGTGGAGAGGTGCAAAAAGAGCTGCCACCTCAGTGGTGGCCATGGGCAGATCCAGGATCCTGTAAAGGAAGAAACAAGAGCGGTGCCCTGCCCAACACTGTAGTGGTGGCTTACGGTTGCCAACTCCATTTGAATCTATTCTTGGAGGTTTCATTACATGACCCAATGGCATTGATGACTTTACATCAGGAAGGCAAATGCACATTACTATTACATTTAAAAAACAAATCAGATTCAACACTTAATGTTTATTTTAACGAAAGCCCTATCATTTATCTCCCAGGGGACTTTCAGCAGTCCCCCAGAGATTTGTATCTAATTCCTAGAGACTCCAGGGCAATCCTGGAGGGCTGGCAAACCTCGGAGGGCTGCATCCTCACTTCTGGTCTTTCCCCTGTAACTGGGGCATATTAATGATGCCACAGAAACAGCAGCCAAGGACTTGAAGTCCCTGAAGCAGGTAAGAGCCCCACCCCCTCCTCTCAGCGCATCGTCCCTTTCCCTCCACGCTCAACAGCACGTTCCCTTTCCTCCCCTCCCATTCCCCACTCTTGCACTAACCACTCTCACCATTCCCAGCTACACTAGGGCTGTGGGGTGCTCCAGCCCGGTGGCACACGGTGCTGGGTTTAGCTAAGGATGTTGGTAGCGGCAGCAGGAGTGTGTTGGTTTGGTTCCTCCTCCCTGTGCCTGTTCCCAGGCTGGTAGGTAACACCCTGGAGGGATCAGGCAGGGAGGAAGAAACTGGCCACTGCTGCCACCCCCACAAGCCCACCCCCCAGACAGCCCAGCTGAAGTGGGGCCAGAGTAGCTCTGGAGCTCTGTCCACCCTCGGGTCAGCTGGGGAAAGCAGGGACAGTGGCAGTGGTGCGCAGGGGAAAAGGGAGAGAAGGGGTGTGCCACTGAGGAAGGCAGGGGGTGCTGCAAAGGGATGGGAGGTTCTTACCTGTTTCAGAGACTAAAAAATTGCCCCTGGCTCCTACTTGTGTAATGTGGTTTCAAAGGGTGATTGTGACTGCAACACTGCATCCCCTCTTGATCTGCCCTGTCAGTGGCTCATTATGTCACCGCGATCAGCACAGAGGCAGCTGGTGCTGTCCTATGTGTCCAGGCTGCCGTAGGTACAGAGCTACACAGCTACACCTCTGCCTTTTGTTATTGGTCCTTTAGAGGTGGGAGGACCAGCTAAGTGACTTAATAGAAAATAACAAAAATGTTTTGGTACCAGAGCCAGTAACTGAAAATAGGTTCTTTCATTCCAGTCCCCCGTTTTATCACTAGATATATTCTCTCAATTTCATATATTACTTCTTATAGCCATGCTTCTTGGCATTTGTTTAAAAATCTTATCCTCATCAAATATATTTTCACATAATTTATTTACTTTTAGAGGATTCTAGAAAAAGGGGGTAATCCATATCTTTTTATTTGAGTTCTTCCTTTTTGTTGTTTAAAAAAGGTCTAAACCTTTTTTATTGTGAAAAAATTGCCTTTTTTGAGGTAGAAAATGTTTCAGATCAATGAAGATCAGGAAGATGAATTAAAATGGCAAACCTTATCAACATGTCTTTCTAACAGTCTTTTAAAGACAATTTATAGTTCTCAGAGATGAAAAGCACACCTGATATGTCTGAAAAAAGTGTACAAGGTCACCCATAAATAGTGGTATATTCAAGATTGAAATGGATATAGCAGAGTAAGGAGAATTTGAATAGCAAGGTGCAAATGAACTCCAGAAAGGCTAAGCAAATTAGTAACATAATAATAATAATACTAATATTATAAGTAGTAATAGTTAGGAGAGTCCTCAAGAGAAGAGTCAAATTCACATGGTGATTCATATTAAAAGTTTTCTTTTTTTCCCCTTTGCAGTCCATCCTGTACCCATAAGGCAATGCATTCTTTCCCCCCTTTGCTTTCCTAACATTAGAACAGAGCATGTAGAAATCTAAGGTATTATTTTCAAAAGCATTTTCAGTAGGAGCAGAATGTGGTCAATGGGGGCTTTTTTGAAAAGCCCACCCCAAAATGTGAGATTCAAGCCTTAAAGACTGGGGAGTAGTAGAGGTGCAAAATTCACCAAATTTAATCAAGTCAAGTCTCCTGCTTGAGAATTCAGTGCAGCCTGGGGATGTTCATGTTAATGATATGAGTTAGTAGAGGGAATTCAGTACATTTACAAGTTGGCATGCAGTGTTGGTTATGAAGTGCTTCATATCAGTGATGAATGGATGACATCTTTCTAATCTCTAGAAGGAGACTAAAAATCCAGCTTGCATCCCACTTCATGTACAGTTGGAAGGAAAGCATTTCCTGGAGGCAAGCTTCTGGTAGGGTGATTAAAGAACTGGTTCGCAGTTCTGCAGACTGTCACATTGACCAGAATAAACAAGAACGCACTTGCTATCCACGGTGTGTGCTACCCTGAAAGAACCACCTGGGGAGTCTGAGAGAAAGAATATGACTGACTTAAATCCAAATTTAAGTTGAAAAGTATTATAAGAAGTCATGTACAGCTCTCTCTGTTTGCTTTCATTGTTATTATTCTTATTGTAATTTACTTCCATTGTTATATTACTGCTTATTTGCTGTTGTCAAGCAAATAGGTTTAAATATCATTGTTTCCACCTTTTTGTAACATGGATTTTTAACTATGGTAGCTACGTTTGGTTAATGTAATTTTATTGCCACTTTATGAACCAGTGTGTAGACTGAATAATCTTGACTGGCTTAAAATATGTATGAGTGGAAATGGCTGAAAAATGATTATTTCTCACCAGCAGTGGAATAGTTTTCAATTCTACCAGATTTCAAAGAGGTATTTTTTCAGAGTTTTATAGAATTGTTTAAGAACATTTTTCTGAAAATGTAATTAAAAAAAACCAAAAGAAAAAAAGATTGTGTTTTGTTCTATACTTTTCCTTTCTCTTTTTAGGGGTCTTTTATTTTACCATTGAAACAGGGGGGGGGGGGGTGGAAGGAGGGGAAAGATAGGGATAAAAGGGCAATTGTCTTAAATAACATTTTTGCAAAACTCATCTTTTTTCATATTTGGAAAGAAAAAAATTCCCCAGATCTATGTACAAGTTGTTTCTTAAGTGGCAGAGAATCATGTGTGTGTACACATATAAGGACCCTTCTATTCTGTTGAGAAGTTGCCTAGTGTCAGATTAGTTGTATATTAGCATATAATTGACTTTGACCTTTAAGACAAACTATCACAGCTTTCATAAGAATAGTGTGACTATTAATCACAGCAACTTGCAGGTTAAACATGGGTTATTTATCAAAGCAGTAACACTTGTAATACATGCCCATTTCATGTCAATTCTTGTTTTGGCATGAAGTTTAAGAAATCCACATGTAGAAATCACCACTGTCTAAAACTGAAATGTTGTGAAGATTATTTCAGAATG
The DNA here is from genome assembly GCF_001723915.1 of Gavialis gangeticus. NCBI lineage: Eukaryota > Metazoa > Chordata > Crocodylia > Gavialidae > Gavialis > Gavialis gangeticus. Next base: position 15,284,080 of record NW_017729028.1, read on the forward strand.
AAACAAAGACTGGGAGAAGTGAGCAGCACTTGAAATGCCACAAAACGTTACTTCTAGAGCCTTAAAAGTGGAAAATGCTGCATTATTTTGTGATTACCCATGCTTCATCAGTGATGTAAAACCCTAAAATATAGAAGGAAGAGGTTTGCAGAGCTGTGTTTCTTTTATCTGCATAAAGAGAGTTAATAAAATCCTTTTCCAAAAGTAGTAGACACAATAGCTACATAAAACCATGCACATTTGCAGAATAGAGATGAGATACTAATTTTGCCACCTCATACAATCTTCTATCTCTTCAGCCAAATAAGACCATTCTTTTCCAGTAGCAATAATAGTAGATTCCTTATCAAACCACTGGACAGATCTTGATTCCATACTTACACAAAAAGAAAGCATCTTTTAGTATCAGCTATGGCAGAATATATACACCAATATGCTAAGGAGTAGATGGTCTAAGCACATTTTAAGGTATTTGAGCTTACTGTATACCCATGTTACATATTATGAAATACTAGATTTGCACAAAATTAAAATGTGAGAAATTAATTTAAAAAGTAGCCATACAAAAAGCATTATGCAATACAGAGCATGAATGCATGCTACCTATGCCATTTTAAGCTAGCTGGCAGGCAGTGCTGAGCTTCAATCCACTGTGAGACTTCATGCAAAGCAGATCTCTGCCTGATTTTTACCTGTTACACTAAGGATACCTACTAAGAACAAGATTTTTGTGTATGCCTTTAAACACACTTCACTGCAATTTATTCACTTTTTTCTGTCTTTTATTTTTGCTTTTCAATAATTTAAGCTATAAGTAAAGGCTCAAGTTACTATATTTTAATTTCTAAACTATAGGTAATTGCTTAGGTTGCTACATATTGACATTATAAAAAACATAGTTTTTATTCCTGTTGTATACATGTAAAATATTGAAACAGAAAAGCAAAACCAAAAAATCTGGCAGCAGGATGTCCACCATCATGCAGATGGCAAATGCTGAGAAGTCATCACAAAAGTCAGCAAAACAGCCAAGCTGTTCCTCAATATTATGATAACAAAGAAAATGTTCTGATGCACAACAAAGCACGTCATGCAAACAGGAGAAGATGAACAGAAGACGATCAGGTAAAATGTGAAGATGCTGTTTACAGACATTTATAGTATATAACACAGTGAAACTCTATCTAGAGATCACCACTTTGTCCAAGATTGAATGTCAGCCAGCACTGAATGTATTTGACATTAGTGATACATTGATAGTTTGCCAGAACTGTGGCAAAAGATACATTGTTAGCAAGAAAATTGGTGACCACAGTGGCAGAGTAAATTTGGCAGATTTACATACATCAGTTTTCCTTGAGAAACTGATTACCCCAGGTAGTGAACTCACACAGCACTACCTCAACAAGATCTGAATCTACAACAGTGCAATGGCATTTGCATCATTTGGATCAAACATATGGACCCCAAGAAATCTAGGATAATACTGCTTCAAACTTCATGGATCTGGGTATCATAGTATGGGAGTGTTATATCCACAAGACAATGGTCAACTTTTTGTAGTGGACTTTAAAGAAGCACTCAGTAAGAGGATGCCAAGACTTGGACATGAAGGTCTAATGTAGTGTGACCACCCGTCCCTAATTGGGTGGAATAGTCCCAGAATGGGAAGATCCAGTCCCAGTCCTGGACTGCATGACTCCAGGACAGCATTTGTCCTGGATTTGTGCTATTGTGCAGGGGTCAGGAAATGGAGGGTTTTCCTTTTGCAGGCTGTCAGCATTCCAGCCTGCAAGGGTCTACTTGCAGTGGCTGGGAGCAGGACACAGGGGCTGCCACATGCACATGCTCACCTGCACACATGCACATGGCTGGGAATACAACTAGCAGCATGGAGAGTAACTCTCTGCAGGTAAGTCTATGGGGGGAGGATATGGGGGTGAGATTAAGGCCCCCACTGTGAGGGAAGGAATGGAGCAGGGCCTGAGTTTGGGGGCACTGCCCAGCCAGGGTGGTGTATGGGGGCTGGGGTGGGAAAAAGGACAGAGCAACAGGCAGCTTATCCAGGGGACATGGGAGGGGGTGGCTCCTTGCCACTGTGTGACCCTCCTGTGGCATGGGGAGCACATGCCCCCCCAGCTTTGTACTGGGGAGGAGGGCAGATACAGGCTGCCCACTGAGGACTTGGGGCTCCCTGTCCTGTTGCCTTTGTCTCAGGAGTCCCATGTCGGCCATGTACTGCCTGCCCACCCAGCACCAGCAGAGGCAGTAGCAGTGTGGAGTTGTGCCCCGCACTGCTGCTGGGTGGGCAGCAGGTACGTGGCCAGTGTAGGGCTCCTGAGGGAAAGACACCAGGGCGGAGAAGCCTGAGCCCACTGCAGGCAGCCCATATCTTCTCCTGCTCCACTGAGCTCTGCTTTGGCTGTGCTGCTGGCAACAGTGGGGCGGGGGGGGGGG
>NW_017729028.1:15286673-15289888 GCF_001723915.1 Gavialis gangeticus
TGGGAGCGTCCCTGGGGGGGGGCATGGACAAGAGGCAAGCATGTGTCCCATCTTTCCATTTTGAAAAAGTAACTATCCTCATCTAACACTACATTTACTGCAAGGACTTGAATGGAGTGCTTCAAAACTGTAATCTATACATTACAGCTTCCATAAAACTGCAAGAATTTGAACAGGAAGAAAATACCACAGCTGAAAAAAGAAAATTAACAAGTGTTGCTCTTTATTTTTATAAGACAACACCTCCATTTTTCTGAGCAGGGACTGGGACATCCCCCCTATTGGAAGTCTGGACAGACTCAGGAGAGGCACATCCAGGCCTAGTTAGGGAACTTCTGGTGGGGCTGGACGTGTTCAGATCAGTAGGTCCAGATGATCTCCACCCCAGGGTGCTGAGCGAATAACAGGGGTCATTGTGGGACCCCTGGCACGGCTTTACGAGCACTCATGATGCTCTGGCCAGGTGGCAGAGGACTGGAAAAGGGCCAGTGTGGTCCCCATTTTCAAAAAAGAGAGGAAGGAGGACCCAGGAAACTATAGGCCCATTAGTCTTACCACAGTCCTGGGGAAGCTCTTTGAGAAAATTATCCAGGAGCACATCTGCAAGGGACCAGCAGGGGAGATTATGCTTAGGGGTAACCAACATTAGGGGCAGGTCCTGTCGGACCAACCTGGTTGCCTTTTATGACCAATTCACAAAATCCTTAGATGCAGGTGTCGCGGTGGACGTAGTCTTTCTGGAATTAAGAAGGTCTTCAGCACTGTCTCTTGCCCCATTCTCATTAAGAAAGTAGGCAACTGTGGAGTTGATGCCTACACAGTCAGATGGGTCGCAAATTGGCTATAGGGCTGCACCCAGAGAGTGGTGGTGGATGGGTCATTTTCAACCTGGAGGGTTGTGGGCAGTGGGGTCCCCTGGGCTTGGTCCTTGGGCCCGCAGTGTTCAACATCTTCATCAGCACCTTGGATGACAGGGTGAAAAGCACCTTGTTCAAATTCATGGATGACACTAAGATGTGGGGAGGGGTGGGCATGATAGAAGGGAGGGACAGGCTTCAACTATATCTGGACAGGTTACAAGGGTGGGGGGGATAAGAATAGGATGGAATTCAATACTGACAAGTGCAAGGTACTGCACCTAGTGATAAAGAACCAGCAGCATACCTACAGGCTGGGGAACTCCCTTCTCATCAGCACAGTGGCAGAAAAGGATCTTGGTGTCATTATTGATTCCAAGATGAACATGGGCCGCCAATGTGAGGACATAGTTAATAAGGCCAGCCACACCTTGTCATGCATCCACAGATGCATCACAAGCAGGTCCAAGGAGGTGATCCTCCTCTCTATACGACATTGGTCAGGCCACAGTTGGAGTACTGTGTCCAGTTCTGGGTGCCGCACTTCAGGAGGGATGTGGACAGCATTGAGAGGGTCCAGAGGAGGGCCACTCACATGGTCAGGGGACAGCAGGGCAGGCCCTACGAAGAGAGGCCACGGGACCTGAACCTGTTCGGCCTCCACAAGAGAAGGCTGAGAGGGGATCTGGTGGTCATCTATAAACCTACTGGGGGGACCTGTGGGGAATGGTTCCTCTGAGCACTACCAGGATTAACTAGGAATAACAGCCACAAGTTGATTGAGAGTAGGTTCAGGCTAGACACCAGGAGGCACTACTTCACAGTCAGGGCAGCTAAGATCTGAAACCAACTTCCAAGGGAAGTGTACTCGCTCCTACCCTGGGGGTCTTCAAAAGGTGGCTGGATAATCACCTAGCTGAGGTCGTTTGACCCCAGCATTCTTTCCTGCCCATGTCAGTGGGTCAGACTTGATGATCTACTTAGGTCCCTTCCGACCCTACCAGCTATGAAACTATGAAGTAAAGCAATTGAACAATGCCATATTAAGGGTATATTATTTCTTATATCATAGTTAAAATGTAGGTGTAGTTTCTTTCTTGAAAAGTTTTATGTACTTGGAAAATTTGGTGAACCATAAGTATAACTTTCAGATAACCAGCATATTTGATCAACTGGCACCCTCCATTCCCATGGATGCCAGATAACAGAGCTTTTACTGTAATATCAGACTTAACTGATTTTGGCAAACTGGTTTATGGAACTTCTGTCCCAGACCCCTTCCTGGTTTAAGTTAAATCAGAGTCCTCCAGCATCCCAGCATACTTTCCAGCCCTGGGCTGGGCTGTCTGCCCCAGAAAGCAAGGTTGGCTCCACCCCTCTCCTTCCTATCTGGAGCTCCAGCTGGCTGAGAAGGAGATGGAGACTGCAGGCACAGCAGCGTCTGCCTGGTTTCCACTGCCCCTCCCCCACCCCGCTCCACTTGCTGCTCAAGCAGGGATTTCTCCCACCCCCTCCCCTCTCCCTTCTCCTACAGCATGGACTCCAGAGGCATGACTCCAGCCAGCATCTGGTCACAGTCACACCACCCCACTTCTAGCTAATGATGAGAGGTTTCTATTTGTGTGTGTTTCCAATTTAACTGGAAAAAAAGCAGACAGAATTGTGTCTGCTTAAGGCCTCTTGGAATTAATCATGAGGTCAGCTGGTAATGTCCTTCCAGTATTCTTCACAAATGCCTTGGAAAAGCTGGTTTTTGTTTTCTTGATAGGCTGATAAGCTCCCTGTTGGCTACTGGCTGGCTTCAAAGCCTCCAATCTGACCATGTTCAAGAGGGGACAGAGAGAGGTGTGAGAAATGACCCGGTTTGCAATGCACAGGACCTATGAGTGCTGTCAGTTTGCTGGAGACAGTATGAAGAACCAAGGCCAGGGAGATTGAAAAGTTCAGTATCTTCAAAAGCTGCATGTACTCCAAACAAGCAGCCCTTCCTCAACAACAACCCTTTGCCTTAGAGTGGTAGCTGGGAGTTGGGGTCTGGCAACACTCCTAACCCTTCAGCAGTGAGTGGGGGGGGGGACCTGCTTCCCCTTCCCCCTCCCCCTCCCCTCTAGGCACACCCAGGTTGGAGACTGTGCAGGCCAGGGTAGGGGTTTTATTCCCTCCCTAATCATAGCATCCTGCCAGGGCCCTGGCCATGCCCCTCCCCTCAGCTCAGCACTATGGAAGGGAAGGGAGGGCTCTCTCTAGTGCCCCCTATCTTCTAGCCTGAGCCACTGCAGGCATGTGTCTGTATTTCCTGAATCAAAAGTGAATGTCTATCCACTTGCAAATTGGTTCAGTCTCTGCAGGTTACACTAA
>NW_017729028.1:15294888-15310390 GCF_001723915.1 Gavialis gangeticus
CAGGCTGGGGAACTCCCTTCTCATCAGCACAGTGGCAGAAAAGGATCTTGGTGTCATTATTGATTCCAAGATGAACATGGGCCGCCAATGTGAGGACATAGTTAATAAGGCCAGCCACACCTTGTCATGCATCCACAGATGCATCACAAGCAGGTCCAAGGAGGTGATCCTCCTCTCTATACGACATTGGTCAGGCCACAGTTGGAGTACTGTGTCCAGTTCTGGGTGCCGCACTTCAGGAGGGATGTGGACAGCATTGAGAGGGTCCAGAGGAGGGCCACTCACATGGTCAGGGGACAGCAGGGCAGGCCCTACGAAGAGAGGCCACGGGACCTGAACCTGTTCGGCCTCCACAAGAGAAGGCTGAGAGGGGATCTGGTGGTCATCTATAAACCTACTGGGGGGACCTGTGGGGAATGGTTCCTCTGAGCACTACCAGGATTAACTAGGAATAACAGCCACAAGTTGATTGAGAGTAGGTTCAGGCTAGACACCAGGAGGCACTACTTCACAGTCAGGGCAGCTAAGATCTGAAACCAACTTCCAAGGGAAGTGTACTCGCTCCTACCCTGGGGGTCTTCAAAAGGTGGCTGGATAATCACCTAGCTGAGGTCGTTTGACCCCAGCATTCTTTCCTGCCCATGTCAGTGGGTCAGACTTGATGATCTACTTAGGTCCCTTCCGACCCTACCAGCTATGAAACTATGAAGTAAAGCAATTGAACAATGCCATATTAAGGGTATATTATTTCTTATATCATAGTTAAAATGTAGGTGTAGTTTCTTTCTTGAAAAGTTTTATGTACTTGGAAAATTTGGTGAACCATAAGTATAACTTTCAGATAACCAGCATATTTGATCAACTGGCACCCTCCATTCCCATGGATGCCAGATAACAGAGCTTTTACTGTAATATCAGACTTAACTGATTTTGGCAAACTGGTTTATGGAACTTCTGTCCCAGACCCCTTCCTGGTTTAAGTTAAATCAGAGTCCTCCAGCATCCCAGCATACTTTCCAGCCCTGGGCTGGGCTGTCTGCCCCAGAAAGCAAGGTTGGCTCCACCCCTCTCCTTCCTATCTGGAGCTCCAGCTGGCTGAGAAGGAGATGGAGACTGCAGGCACAGCAGCGTCTGCCTGGTTTCCACTGCCCCTCCCCCACCCCGCTCCACTTGCTGCTCAAGCAGGGATTTCTCCCACCCCCTCCCCTCTCCCTTCTCCTACAGCATGGACTCCAGAGGCATGACTCCAGCCAGCATCTGGTCACAGTCACACCACCCCACTTCTAGCTAATGATGAGAGGTTTCTATTTGTGTGTGTTTCCAATTTAACTGGAAAAAAAGCAGACAGAATTGTGTCTGCTTAAGGCCTCTTGGAATTAATCATGAGGTCAGCTGGTAATGTCCTTCCAGTATTCTTCACAAATGCCTTGGAAAAGCTGGTTTTTGTTTTCTTGATAGGCTGATAAGCTCCCTGTTGGCTACTGGCTGGCTTCAAAGCCTCCAATCTGACCATGTTCAAGAGGGGACAGAGAGAGGTGTGAGAAATGACCCGGTTTGCAATGCACAGGACCTATGAGTGCTGTCAGTTTGCTGGAGACAGTATGAAGAACCAAGGCCAGGGAGATTGAAAAGTTCAGTATCTTCAAAAGCTGCATGTACTCCAAACAAGCAGCCCTTCCTCAACAACAACCCTTTGCCTTAGAGTGGTAGCTGGGAGTTGGGGTCTGGCAACACTCCTAACCCTTCAGCAGTGAGTGGGGGGGGGGACCTGCTTCCCCTTCCCCCTCCCCCTCCCCTCTAGGCACACCCAGGTTGGAGACTGTGCAGGCCAGGGTAGGGGTTTTATTCCCTCCCTAATCATAGCATCCTGCCAGGGCCCTGGCCATGCCCCTCCCCTCAGCTCAGCACTATGGAAGGGAAGGGAGGGCTCTCTCTAGTGCCCCCTATCTTCTAGCCTGAGCCACTGCAGGCATGTGTCTGTATTTCCTGAATCAAAAGTGAATGTCTATCCACTTGCAAATTGGTTCAGTCTCTGCAGGTTAGACTAACCTGCAGAGATTGAATCAATTCAGGCTCAGGCTTTTTTAATGTCTTTCCCTAGCCTTAAAGCCTGCAGTGGCACTCAGCTACATGCTCAGGATCACTCTGAATCATATATGTTGCAAAATTGCTAAGCTTGGGTGCCCATTGAGTAGAAGTGAGCAAGCAAGGCTTGTTTCTTGGTGGCAAGGAGGAGACATGAGAGGGAGGACAGAAAAGAAATAATGGTACAGATGATTGAGAAGAGGAAGAGACAAGGAAGCAGAATACAAGGAAAGAAGTTAACTAGAATAGTATTCTGAGGAAAGGGCTTACATGTCTGACTGAAAATTGAACTGGGCCAAGCAACAGAATGTGTACAGTTGAGAAAAATAAAATGACTCAAGGTACTACTGTTGAACGTTAGTCAATTGCAGTCATTTCAAATGGGTAAAAAAATCTTTGTGTGCTAAACTCTTTCATTAAGGTGTTAAATGTTCATAAGGCCACTAACAATGCCTGAGATTGAGAAAATCCAACTACTATTGGCTGAGATATTTGTGAGTTAAAACAGAAAATCCTCAATACAGTGATAATTGCAGCTGGAGTACACATAGGATAAAAGATACCAAGTGATACAGAGCATGAGAAAATTGCATAGAGGCTGAGGGATGGGCAAAAGGTGAATTCTGTGTGGATTAAAAAGTGTCAGAGCACCCAAAATGATGCAAAGCTGCTAAGTCAGAGATTCAGGAAGTGACAAGAATTTAAAAAGCTCAGCCTGAATTCTTTCTCTGATCAATTTATCTTCACCTTGAAATGCAACTGTACTCTCAATCCACAGGACAGAACTTTTTATAGTGCTCTGGCAGGAACCTGGACACTTTTGTTCTCCTGAATGAAACATTACAGTGTGTGGGGGATCCTTTTTATTCCTCCTGGTAGCTGCAAAGCAATTCAAAACTGCTTCAGCAATTCATTTTGTGCTTTGTCTCATAATTTTTCATGTGGATGCTGTGAGTTAGAGAATAACCAGAATAAAAAACCTGGACTTCAGAAAAGCAGAATTTAGGGAAAACAAACTCAAGGAACTGGTGGGTCAGTTTGCCAGGGAGACAAGCCTGAAGGGAAAAGGAGTCCAGGAGAGCTCTCTGTAGTATGGGCCCAGGGTAAGTTATCTCAATGCATCAGAAGAATGGGAAGTGCAACAGGAGATCAACCTGACTAGACAACAATCTCTTCAGTGAGCTGAAACTCAAAAAAAAAATCATATAAAAAGTGGAAACTTCATTAGAGTATTAGGTAAGGTTATGAGTGTCACACAGCATGCTGGAAGAAAATTAGGAAGGTGAAGGCATATTTTGAGATACAAATGGCAAGAGACATAAGACAATAAAAAGGGATTCTACAATTATGTCAAAAGTAAGAGGAAGACCAGATAAACCATTGGTCCCTTATTGGATACAAAAGGTAATCTATTTACAGATGACATAGAAAAAAGGATGATGTAATCCCTTTTTTTACTTCACTCTTCACAAAGAGATACCAGATGATTGCAGTTGCTGGCAAGGACAGGGGAGGAGATAAACAGTCTGATGTAATAGAAGAAGAGGTTGTGGATTACTTAAAGAAGCTAGATGCTTACAAGTTGGCAGGGCTGGAAGGGGTGCACCCTAGGATATTACAGGAATTGACTAAGGCAGTTTCAGAGCTATTAGCTGTCTTTGAGAACAGGTGAGGTCCCAGATCATTGGAAAAGGGCATATACAGTACCCATTTTTAAGAAAGGGGAGAAGGAGGATCTGGGAAATTACAGACCAGTTATCAATCACAGAATAGGTCCTCAAGACACTCTGAAGGGCAGGGCTAGGACCCAGAGTCTCTTGGAGAGACTGGAGAAATGGTTTGCCATCAGTGAGATGAGATTCAGCAAGAACATTTGAAAAGTCCTGCACTTCTGATAGAATAAGTGAAAACGCAAATACAAACTGGGAAATGAATGGCTGGGCTGCAGTGCTGCAGAGAAGGACTTGGGGATTACAATAGACCAGGGCTGTTCACCTTCTCAGAGACCGGGGATCTCACCCTGCATGGGCCACAATAATGTGAACCCAGTCCCCCTCCACTTGCAACAGGTAAGCCCCCACCCCCCGCCGTGCTCAACTGGGTGAGTGTGCAGTCTCTTCCCAACAAAGCTCCACAGTACTCCTTGTGGATGGACAGGTAGGCAGACACCTCCCGCTATGGCTCCACCACAAACCCAAGCAGCTGCTCCACTGTACAGCCCTCTTTCCAACTCACCAGCCATAGGATCCTACATGCCATGTTGTCCACTACTATAGGTGTAGGAAGTGGAAGCTGGAAGGGAAGGCCCAGAGCCCTTGCCTGCTACTGCAGCCAGGCTGATGGGGGAAGTGGTGGCTGGGTGGGAGCCTGGGAACTGCAGATCAATCCCTCCAGGGCCACCAGTTAGACAGCCCCACAGTATACCATAAACTGAATGTTAGTCAATGGTGTGCTCTTGTTGCAAAAAAAGGCCAGTAGCTAATAGTGATTCTTGATAGTAGCTAATAGTGATTCTTAAAGCTATCCAGGTAGTTGACTAAGAGTACTTCATTTTGCTATAATTTTGTTAACTCCTTCTAGGTTTCTCCTCCCACAATCCTGTTGATCTTTTAAAACAAAGCATCAAAATGACAAAACCTTATTTCCTGTGTTGGCAGTAGGTGGTTGACATAATTGTGGTGCATTACCTTGGACAGAGGTGCATTACCCTAGGGTGGGTAAATGGGGCAACTGTCTTGGGCACCAGGGCAGAAAAATGAAGTTGTTGCAAGCAGCCAGATAGTCACAATTGTGATCATGGTGGAAACTGGAAGCCACCATTGCCCCTGTACCCTGGCTATGCAGCCACTGGCACTGGGTAATTTAATTCTGGGGATGTTAGGTCACCATTTGGATTAAACTCATAGTAGTCTAATTCAGCAGTTCACCACATGGTGATACCAGTTGCTAAAAACCTGTGAAAGGAAAGTAGATTAGGTACGTGATAGGTACAAAACACCCAGGGGGGCAGGTATAAGAAGGGACAAGAGAAAAACAAGAGCTGCTGCCAGCTTTATCCCTGAAACACCTCCCATAAGTACCAGTCTTGATGGGAAGGAGAAAACCATGTGGCAGGCCAGTAAGGAGTGCTGCTGCATTGAGTCACCCACCTCACTGTACCTGGCCACCTTCCAGGCTCCGAGTGCCTCCCTGGGGGCACCTCACATCTGGCCAACCCCCTTCCTGGAGCACACCCACTAGCTTGGGGGTAACACTGCCATCACCGAGGGATGGGCTTGATCCTGGCTCTGCGCACCCTGGGAAACACAGGCCTAGTAGGCCTCGAAGGTACTTGATTCACTTCAAGAACTTGGGATGCTTCCTTCAGTTGGAAGCACAAGTAGTGGTCTCCCTTAGTCAGCCAAGCCAAGGGGACCCCAAGGCATAATCTAGACTCACTCCCAATAAGTCTCCCATGCTAGGTACAAAGGAGAACTTTATTGGTTACAAGGCTTGGAATAGGGTACAGGGTACAGCAATATCAGAGAAATCCCATAGAGCAAACTGGCATGGCTGGGTAGCCTTTGATCACGCATCTGAGTTACTGCCAGCTATATATCTAGTTAGATCTCAGGTAGCTTACTCACAAGTATCATCCAGAGGCAGGTGGAGATTCACTCTGGAGGCAGGCAGTTCCTTGATCGTGAGTTTTGAGAGAGAGAGAGCATGTTTCAGATGTCCAGCTCTTCTCTGAGTCTTCCTCATGGCTGCTGCTTCCTCCTCCTGGGCAGTCCTTAACTTAGATAGCCCTTATGACCTCATTTACCTGGTCCAATGGAGGCCCGCACCTGCTGGCTGTCAGCCAACCAATTTGAAACGCATCACTAGTTGCTGGGCAGACTGGCAGTTCCTAGCTCCCCAGGTAGCCCGAGCCCCTCACCCAGGTATGTGATGCCAATCACGTAGGCAGAGGGAGCAGGTTTCTCCCCTCCCTCAGGACTGTATCCAGCTTAGGTTACCTAAAGAGATAGGGTAAGGTGTGTACCCCCTGCAGGGCCCATCTTAACCAAATTGTCACAGAGTAAAGTTTTTGGGGAGAAACAGAGGTGGCTTCTGCCACAAGGTCACCATTTGGATTAAAGTCATAATAGTCTAATTCAGCAGTTCACCACATGGTGATACCAGTTGCTTAAGACCTGTGAAAGGAAAGTAGATTAGGTATGTGATGGGTACAAAACACCCACGAGGGCAGGTATAAGAAGGGACTTAAAAACAAGAGCTGCTGCCAGCTTTATCCTTGAAACACCTCCCATAAGTACCAGTCTTGATGGGAAGACGAAAACAGGAAATGAAAGGGAAGAAGTGAACTTCAGAATGCTGGGCATCCTAGCTGTAATTATTTTATTAAGCTGGAGGATGTGGGTTGGCGGCCAGCAAGTTTTCCTTTGATCTATGAATAACCACAGATGTCTTTGAAGTTGATGGGTAGGCTAGCCATTTTATCCAGGATAAGTGATAGAGCAATTAAATATCCCAATGAAGTAATAAAACAGTAAAAACCATTGTCCAATGCACTGGACAGCAGAAGAAGAACTGAAGAAAAACTGACTGGAAAAATAAGAAGGGTTTCTTTGGGGCTGATGGCAAATGTAGGAGCTAGAGCATTGACTGGTGGAGCTGTGTGTCAGAGCAGAAAGGAACCAGGAGAAAATGAAGCTATTTTCACTGTCTCACTGTCCTCAGCAGCAGCTTCTTCAAGGCCACTGCACTTTCCTGGTTGGGCTGCTTCCTGAACCACTGCGCGCTACACATTACTGTGCTGTCCAGACTTTCTGACAGAGTGTAGTTCCTGGTAAACAGGATGAAAATACATACCTTCCTGTCTCAGAGCTCTCAGGTGCCCTGTGACGGAGAGCAGAAATGGCTCGGGAGAGACCCCTAGTGGTGGGAAGGGGGAAGCTCAGCTGCCAGTCACCAGGACTGTGCAGTTGCTGGTTGCCAGGGCAACCAGGGAAACATAGAGACAGGAAGGGGCAGAGCTTAGCCCTTCTTAAGCCCAGGCAAGAGGCCAGCAGGGCAGTTTCCCTCTGGTGGCCGAAGGAGGAGGAACTCTGCCAGCACAAAGGGGAGAACTCTGACAGTAGGAACATCCCCTGGTCTCTGATGGAGGTTGGTGCGCTCGCTGTCTCTGGTAGGGATGGATTCTTATTTTTGACCAGGACAGTCTAGCTTTTATGTTGTAGCCCGGGGGCTTTGTATTCTTGTGTTTATTGTTTTGACCAGAGGACTGGAAGAGGCTATTAAGGGTTGGAGGAGGTCTCATAGGGACTCCACAGTAGAGTGGGGGTTCCTGGTGCCGGAGAGGGTGCAGCATTGTTTGGGGTGTGTTGGCCCCAGCCCGGAGTTAGGGGGCTGTGAGAAGCCCTGACTGAAAGGGGCAGCAAGGAGCCCGATAAAAGGGGGGGCAACAAGGAGCCCAGAGCTGGCATGGGCAAGAAGCCCCAAAATGGGCAGTGCGGGACAGGCTAGAGGGTGCCAGTAGGGGTGCGGGCTGTAAGACGAGCTAGAGGGCACCGGCGAGGGTTCAGGCTGAGGGATAAGCCAGAGAACATCTGCGTGGCGCAGAGAGTAGGACTGACCTGAACAACACCAGATACATCTGCGAGGCTTGGGCTGTGTTGAAAGGGGAGGAAAGGAGCCGCAGATAGTGCCTCAGGCACTGAGACAGAAAATAGGCAGCCTCCTGTTTGATTAAGATATTCCAGTCAAAGCAAATAACAACAAGGCGTGGCAGGAGAGAAGCTGGGTGGTTGGCCCTTGATCGGTGTTGCAAGACCACTAATAGATGGCCCCGAGGAGACACAGCTGTCACACTTCCCCATCACAGAGAAGACCCTAGTCTCACCAGCTGGCTGCAGTTGTTTGTGCAGCCCTCTTGCATGTTCATTTCAGAGGAGGTGCCTGTCTGCCACAGCCCACCCAATCTACTTCTTCATGCTGACTTGTGGGCTGGGTTGAATGCCATGAAGGACAGTAACCTATGCAGCTTTGCTCAGATCTTGCCTTTTCTCCACGCCCTCTTACACTTTACAACACTGCACTGTTAATTGGCTGGTAGTGGCCAAAATCAATGGATGGCATTATCCCATGGGTCTCTCATTGCTTCCACATGACATCAAAGGCTTCTCAGCTTCTTCCCTTTCTGGGTAGCATTTTTGGCTCTGCACCAGTTGAAACCCCAGATTTTTAGAAGCTTTTCCATTGTTGATGGTAGATTGTCAGAGGGATCTGAGACTTCAGAATTTGGGGCTTTACACTGTGTGCAAAGACGCCAGGGGTCCAAATTAAGCATTACTGAATACTGATCAATCCTGTTGTTTAAACAGGAAGGATGAATGGATATTCACAACTCCAAAAGAATCAGTCCCTAAATAAGAAGCCATATTAAGCCATAACGTTGTAACGTCACAAATCTGCACTGCCTGGATTATCATGCCCTTATACTTTGTATCCTGTTATAAATATTAGAGGAATCCATTTAATCCTCTGTTTACCTTCTGCTTCAGCTTTCTTCTCTTATCATCATTCTATGGATTAATGTTCATATAACTTGTCTTGTGTGCACAAGTTCCTAGATTTTCTATTATATACAAGAATAACTTGTTTACTTAGACATTTCCAGTTCATTCTTATGCCTTGTCAGCAGACCGAATTATGATCTCTCACTCACGCCAGCAATATGGGAATTTAATTACCAGGCACAGCACACCAGGTAATGTTGCAGTATCCTTGTATTTCTTTCTTTTTTTTTAACCAACAAGGAGGATTAAAAAAGATTCCATGCACCTTTCCAGTTGGCCAGACTGGCTGCACAAAAGTAATGTTATAAGTAATGACAGTTCTGGTTCCTCTAGAACATTTGTATCTCTCTCTTTCTTGTGTATATCTAAGACAGCAGTTTCTTTTACTAGGAAAAGCAAAGTGCTAGTGCTACCTCTTATTTTTCTTGGTCAGATTCTTGCAATAACAGTGTAAAAAGGCCTTCATTGTGGGTTTGTGGCTCAGTCATGTTACATGCGAAAGGCAAATTGGTTAAGGAAACTGTTTGCATTGTATTTTTTATATTCTTTTGACCTCTTTTCTTGTCATTGTCTGCATCTCAGACCTCGCAGCTTTATCATCAGCTCGGTTACCTTGGGCACTGTGTCACTTCTCAAAATTGCAGGACAACAGACTTTTCCTTAAGGCCTTCACTCAAACTGTATTGGCTTTCCTTATGCCCTATATTACTTTTATATCTTTTGCCTTATATTTGCTACAGCTGCAGTCCCCCTCTCATTTTGATTCTACTCACAATAGCAAGTAATAACAATTTGAGAGAGTTCAAGGCAGTAGCACAAATGCTGCAGCCTAAAACATTGATACCTATCCTGTACTCGGCAGCGGTGGGAGGAACTCGGTGTGAGGGCTGAGAGTTGACTGGGAAATTTTGGTGAAACATAGCCACATTCCTATTGAGGGTTTTTGTGGACAGCTTTCATTTGGCTACATCTTTTATCTCTTTACTGAATGAGTTCTACTCTTTCTCCTTTTTTCTAAACCTACAGGTTACAGGGGTCGGCGGATGAGAATAGGATGGGATTCAACACTGACAAGTGCAAGGTGATGTACCTGGGGAGTGTCGGGGATTTGAGCGGAATGGATAGGGCCCCAAGGTCACGGTGGGCCGGGGTTAGCGATTGGAACATGAACAGGTGGGATTATTGGCGTGGAGGTCTGAGGCACAGAAGCATAATGGTTTCAAACAAAGGTGATTTATTTGACTTACGCTTAGAAGGCGTAGGTAGAGTTGCTTTCTTCAGTTACAGTAAATACAAACAACGGAGGGGTCCGTTGGCCCACGGGGTTCTTAAGTGAGCCCTTGCTACCTAGCCGGAGGTAGGGGCGGCTGCTCCACTTAATAGTCCCAGGGCTGGTCAACGGCTCATCGAAGGAACAAACAAACAACGAAACTGTAATGAGATGAAGAACAAGTCATGACGCCAGTCCAAGTGAACAAACGGATGGTTGAATAGCCGTGCTGAGGTCAAAAGCCAGGTAGTCGATGAGATTGTGATCGGAGCCAGTAGGGTTGCGCAGAATCGTGGTCGAGATTGAAAGCCAAAGAGTCCAGGAACCAGAAAATCAATACAGCAAAAACCCACGCTGGAGGAGACCAATAGGCCGCAGAGCCTAACTGAGGGACAGTCCCTGGAGACCAGCCTCTGTCCTCAGTTAAACAGTTCTCCCCCCCCGAGGGAGGGGCTTTCTGTTCTTTTATAAGAATTTGGTGGCCAATTAGAACACTTTCTGCAATGAAATTTCTAGTCTGATTACCTCATTCTTTTAGCTGTCACTGAGCATGCGTCTGGGGGGAAAGTAGGTCAGTAATGACTGACAGGTCCTCAGGTCACCCAGGGGGCACGAGCTGGGTGAGCCTTGGAATTTTCTACTCACAGAGTTAAATGCGCATGTCAGTTTCAGCTCTTCTGTGTTGTCAGCACACCCTTAACATTTTTCGTGACAGGGAGGAAGAACCAGCACCATGCCTACAGGCTGGGGAACTCCCTTCTCATCAGTGCAGAGGCAGAAAACGATCTTGGAGTCATCATCGATGCCAAGATGAACATGGGCCGGCAGTGTGGGGACGCAGTCAGGAAGGCCAACCGTACCTTGTCATGCATCCATAGATGCATCTCAAGCGGGTCCCAAGGAGGTGATACTCCCCCTGTATGCGGCACTGGTCAGGCCACAGCTGGAGTACTGCATCCAGTTCCGGGCGCCGCACTTCAAGAGGGATGTGGACAACATGGAGAGGGTCCAGAGGAGGCCACTTGCATGATCAGGGGGCAGCAGGGCAGGCCCTAGAAGGAGAGGCTATGGGACGTGAACCTATTCAGCCTCCACAAGAGAAGGCTGAGGGGGGATCTAGTGGCCTGTTACAAACTAGTCAGAGGGGACCAGTAGGCATTGGGGGAGTCTCTGTTTCCCTGAGCACTGCCAGGAGTGACTAGAAATAACGGTCACAAGCTGGCAGAAGGTAAATTCAGATTAGACATCAGGAGATGCTACTTCACTATCAGGGCAGCTAGGATCTGGAACCAACTTCCAAGAGAAGTGGTGCTGGCTCCTACCCTGGGGGTCTTTAAGACAAAGCTAGACAATCACCTTGCTGGGGTCATTTGACCCCAGTACTCTTTCCTGCCATGGCAGGGGGTCGGACTTGATGATCTGTTCAGGTCCCTTCCGACCCTACTAACTATGAAACAAACTTTAGCTTTATTTTCTATTCTCTTTTATAGCTCAGGTGGTAGGAAGCAGAACCCTGTCAGGGCAATTTAGGAAGGAATTGCCTCCAAGGGTAAAATTTCTCCCTTGGCTCACCAAAGGTTTGGAAGCTACACAATATAGATGCAGTATCGTTAGTAAGGCTTATTCATGTAGACTTTGGCATGTCACTTTATAACACGTTATATGTCATGCTATCTAAATTAATACTGGTAAGTTGCAGCTTGGGGTATTTGTGACAGCCAGTGATACAAGTAAAGGTTGGATCCATGATTGTTCCAGCCCATCTCCATTCAGGATGTACCCAGACCATGATCAGAGAAGGAATAATCCTCAGGAGGAAGAAGCCAAAACTGGTATAAGTATGGTGTGCATCCATGGCAAATAGTGCACCTACCCGAGATGAAGAGTTAGGGGGGAGTTAGGGTGATGGTAATGGAAAGAACAGAAGAAATGGTGGTAGGCTTTGCTCAGATTCTTCCTTGCCCAGTGTTACTAGAGTAAGACTTTTATGATGCCATAGATCAAGCACAAGGCTGGAGAGGTTGAGAAGTGGGCAGGGAAGAGCTGATGGAGGAGCTAGAAGAAGGCTTTGTTGGGCAATAAGTTGAGACACGTGGCCAAGATGACATTCCTCAGGGCATAGACCTGGAAGAAGTGATTGGGAAGAGTTTTTGAGAGGAACAGGCAGCTGAACTGGCATTCCAGTGGGTGTACATGAAGAGCATCACCAAGTGGGAGGAGGTGGTGGAGTGACCTGAGTTGCTGTCAAAGTATGCCCATTTTGAGGTAAGGGAGGCATTCACTATTGAATAGATAAAGGTAAGGTGGCAGGGGAGGAGGTCATCCAGATTTTAGTTCCCCAGCAGTATCGGAAGGATATGAATCGGATAGCCCACACTCTCTCATTAGGAGGACATTTGGGTAGGGATAAAATGATTGCCCAGCTTATGTTACAAACCTATTGGCTTGGGTTACATAAGCAAGTGGAGTAGTTTTGTCACTCGTGCCCAGAGTGCCGATGGTATTCTGACATACTCCCACCCCAAGCCCCATTACAATTTTTAGAAGTGGTGGAGCAGCCATTTGATAAGATAGCCCTTGATGTCATCAGTCCTCTTCCTAAGAGTACAGCGGGGCGGGAGTTTGCCTTAGTGGTAATTGACTTGCCCAGGTCAGGTGGTGAGGGAGCATTGGAGGAGATTCTGAACTGAGTCATGTAGGGCCTGGAGCAAAGAACTCGAACAAATGCTAGCAAGGGGCATTGTAGAAGAATCAGAGTCCATGGAGAAGCCTTTTTGTGGTGGTACCAAAACCAGATGGGGGCATTCGACTGTGTGTTGACTTCAGGAAAGTGAACACTGTTTTTTCATTTGATGCGTTTCCCATGCCAAATATTGAAAAAATGATGGAAAAGATTGAGCAGGCTGAATTTATTTCAACCCTCAACCCAAGCAAAGGTTGCTGTCAAATTCCCATGGCCCTGGATGCTAAAGTAAAGACTGTATTTGGCACTCCCTGGGGCCTGTATCAGTTTACACATACGTCCTTTAGCTTGCATTGAGCGGCTTTGTTGTTCCAATGCTTAATGGACAGGATCCTGGCAACTCAACAAGAATATGCTGAAGCATATATTGATGGGATAGGAATTTACCCAGGGACATGGGAACAACATGTACTTCATGTGAGGGAGATCTTGGAGGAATTAAGGTGAAATGGGCTGACATCTAACCCCAAAAAATACACCTTAGGGCAAAAGGAAACCAAATATTTAGGCTTCAGAGTAGGTCAGGGCAAAATCCTCCCACTCACTGATAAGATGAGTCCTACCAACAGCCACAGACAAAGAAGCAGTTAAGGACTTTCTGGGGTTGGTAAATATTATGACAAGTTTATACCATTGTTTTCTGAACTGGCCATAATTTCATGGGTTTGCTGAAGGGTAGAATAAGTGAATCGGTGACATAGACTCTTGAGATCCAAATAGTGTTTATGAAAGTGAAGGCAGTGTTGTGTCATGCCCCAGTATTGTATGACCCCAATTTTAAGTGAGCATTTCAATTACACTAAGATTGCCATAGGGGCAGTTCTGACTCAACAGGTAGAAGGGGAAGAGCAAGAAGCTATCAAGCAGGAAACTATCAAAGGTGGAGAGGAGCTACTCTGATTGAGCATGAATGTTATGGGTATAAAATGGGGGGTCGAGTCATTCCGCTGCAATTTATGCGGGAGGAATTTTACCTTCATTACAGATCATGCACCCCTACGTTGGTTGCAAACATCTAAAATGGAAAATTCCAGACTGATGAGGTGGGCTCTTGCCCTACAGCCCTTTTCTTTCTCCATAAAGCACCAACCCGGGCTACGAAATATCGTGGCCAATTTTCTCCTGCGAATACAGAATGACAAACAACTGGAGATGACAGGGCAGCAGGAGAAACCAAATGTGACGGTAAAATTGAAGATGTTTCAGCTGATGGTAGGTTTTCACTAAGGGGGAAGGTGTGTGCCAGGGCAGTGAGTATGCTCTGTCATGTGAAACCCAAAGAGCAATGAATGCAATGGAAACTTCCTGTTTGGCAGGACCAAACAATCAGAGAGAAGGGCGGAAGATCCTGGATGCTAATTTGGAGAACCAGCTGGACGTGCCAGCAGGGCGGTGAACTGGAAGCCATGCTGGGTGGCACAGCTGATTGCCCAGGAAGTTAAAACAGGGACGGGCAAGCAATCTGTTCCCCAGAGAGGGGAGTGGCACAAGCAAAGGCTCACAGGACTGCACAGAGATGCAGTAGTTGTCCGAGACTGCTGAAGGCGGCAAAAAGCTGTGGATCTGAGAGTGCCTTATGAGAGGTGAGGTGCATGCCTGGGGCACCTTGTGGCGTCCAGCAGAGATGGGGAGTGGTGAGTGTGGACGGTCTGTACCATATGCCTAAAGGAGAAAGAAAAAGATAAGGCTGAGTGAGAATTACCTGGGGTGAAGAAATTTCTCTCCAAAGAAGGACTTAACCGTGGGAAAAGGGGTCCCTGAGGATGCTGATACGGAGTTCAGTGTTGCCTACTCCCCCGGGTCTCTAAGTTTATTGCATATTTATGCTGGACTATTTACGCTGGACCTGGGATAACTTAGTGAAAGACCCTGGGCAGGAAGGAACTAGTAATTAGGACTTGTAAGCCTGTGGTCCACAGAAAGCCATCCCACCACAGGAGAGAACTGGTGTGGTGGAGAAGCGTGAGGGTGGAATCTGCACTGAAACATCTGGAGTGGTTAGAGCAGCGTGTGGGGATGGAGGAGCCCTGCAAAGAGGCTAGAGAGCCAATTAAGATGCAGAAATGACCAACTGATCTTCACCCTGAGGTTACATCTTTCCTTGGTTTTCTTTTTCGTCATCAAAGGCATGGTCAGTAAGTTCTAAAGGGGAGCATCGGGTCCTGACTGTAACTTTCTAAAAAAATATATATATAAGATCCTCTGTACAAGGATCTTCCACAGTGACTAACAGCTTTTCCCCACAATTTTTACTGACAAAGACAAAAATGACTTATGAAAGTATCCTGGCAACAGGCTCATGTCAGCTTAATCCTTGTACGTGTGCTGACAGGCTGTGGAACATTATTTCTGCTCCATGGAAGAACCGACCTGTACGGGGCAGCCTTCCAGAGTTAGGCCAGGAACAATGAATTAACTGGTTTGGCCTGGTCACTTGTGAGAGATGGCATCCAGATAGAAGAAGGTCTCAGGAGCATTTTGGAAGGTGTTATGATTTTCATTATAAAGCACATACATTTGCTAATGAGCGATCCTCCACTTTTTGGTTATTCATCTGAATTCTTGGTATTTGGGTCTTTATAAGATGCTGCCGCTTTTTAAAATATTAATGAATGATTTAGTAACATTTCCTAAGAACGTCCACAGCTGGAATTTACCAGCTTTTTGAGGAAGATGAAGAACTCCATAAAGCTTTTCCTTCAAAATGACATTTAGTAGCATAAGAGTGGGTAGACAATGAAGACATGAGCCCCACTCACTGCCTAAGGTGCAGGGGGTGCTGGAATGGAGGTGGAGGGTGCTTCACCCTCCTGTCACCCCCCCCCCCCCATCCCCCCCCCCATG
>NW_017729028.1:15315390-15321255 GCF_001723915.1 Gavialis gangeticus
CCCTGCCCTAAGGAGCGGGGGGGGGTGAAATGAGGGGGGGGGGGGTTTCCCCCCCCTCTCCCCCCCCCCCCCCCATTCCACCTCCCATGCTCCAGCTCCAGCAGGGGTAGCAGGGCAGGACCATGTGCTGGTAAGGGGCATTATGGGAAATATAGTTTCTGCTGGAAGGGATGTCACTTCATTTTTCTGCTGCTGAAAACCATTGGGCTTTTTGCTGGACATGTGTGTATGTAGCAAAAAATGAGGTGACATCTCTTCTCAGCAGCAGTAAACCTCCAGCAGTGGCCTGTGTGCTGCTATTGATTGTTTTTTCCCTCCCCACTGCCAGAGCCACCAAAGCTAGAGCCGGAGGCTCTGCAAGGAAGGTGCAAGGAGGGGAAGCGTGGGGGAAGCAGAGTCCTGGCCCAGTTATGCCCCTGACAAGAACAGCATAGTCATGCCCTTTCACTACAAGCCTCAATCTAAGCAAAAACAAAACCACACAAACATATTGTACCTGAAGAGAGAGAAGTACCAGAGTCTTCATAAAGTACCCTGAGGACTTTACTACTGATTTTACCTGGAAGGTGCTCAGTTCCTACAGTGTTGGGCAGTGGTATAGCATCCCAAGATAGACTGATGGAGGGCTTTAGCCTACATGATTACTTCTGTGCTTGTGTAGAGGCCCAAACTTAGATAGGTTCAGCTGTGTGACATCATCCAAAACAGAGAAATTCATGCCATGCATTAGGGGGAAGAACTAGAACCTTTTTTAATGTAATGTAGGATCTCTACAAGGCCTTTAGTGATAGCAGTTGAGTGTTTTTAGTAACTCCAGCCCCAACAAACATCTGACAAGCTCTGGGTGGAGCAGTCTCCAGTAGAATTTGTGCTAATGTGTAAACAAAATATCATGCCTGCCCAGCAGCAATGGCCACCATCAGGAGTGGAAATCAAAGACTTTATGGGGGATTGCACAGGCATGTTCTAGCCATCTAAAATATTTACCAATCTGAAATCAGACTAAGGTGATTAGAAGTGCTGTTAATATATACACATTCACTGAGAAATGGTGTTATAACGGGCTGCACTATCACAGTCTGAAACTTGCAGGGAATGAGGGATAAGTGGTGTTAGTCACAACAGAAGCTGGGAAATATTTTAATGATTTGGCTTATTTATTAATAATTTTAAATCCACAAAGGTATTACAAAATAGGACAGACTTTCTGCCCATATAAAAGTATGTGCTAACAACCATTACTTTACACCTAGTATTTTGATTGCTCTAGTAGACAGTACAGGAGAGAGACGGGAGATCTCATCCCTCTTAACAGGATTTAACAGAACAGGATTAAAGCCTTCCTTTTGCCAAAGCTTTCTGTGTGACCTTGGGAAACCTCAAGCATGTCACATAAGGCAAAATCCAAATTGATAAACGAGCCCAAGAGCATTGCTGAAAGATAAACTCTGTCCACTGGCATCTGCTCTGTATACATTTGAGCCTGCAAATTAGGCAGAACAGATGGCTTGGGTATGTGCCCAAAAGAGCCTGAGTATAGTGCCCCTCCCCCACAGTATCATGCTTGGGCCCTTCAGATGAACAAAGCCAGGGGGCACATTCCCAAGACCACTCAAGAATTTTCCCAAACCACTTGGTCTCCCTGATTTTCAGGCCTGGGTGCATGTGAAGTGGGTACAAGAGGATAGGACTGATCAACTCCTTGGCTTGGTCTGGAGCTCATATCAACATAACCTAAGTCCTCATTAGGCATATAAGGTGGAATTTGGCATTTAGGTTACTAGAAGCAGTTCAGATTACCACCACACCAGCATCCTGAGAACTCATTAGGGGGCTAAATTTGATGCTGACATGTTGGGCTGAATTCAGGACTAAATGCCTTAATTTAGGCTCCATTTATCCATGGAAGCCCTTTTAGTCTGAGCACCTACACACCTACCTGTCATTCATCCCGTCATTAGCCCACCTTGTGTTGTGGAATACTGACTGACTCTCTGGTGTCATGTATCTCCTGAAATTGTTCTTTTTCTTTGACATCTATCACAGAAGTGAGGAGTGGACATACTAATGACTAACCCATTTGTTGAACTGCTAGGCTAAGTTCACTGGACCAGATCCTATGCCCTGCTACTAAAATTCAATCCAGAATAGGGCCATGACTTAACTTGGCATGACTTCAGATATTCATCACTATCAGCAAGGCATGTGGAATTAAATAGTGGTTTGGTAAAATGCCTAAAACAGCCTTGAGAGCAAGGGCCAGAACTCAGGATGCTCTCCTTTTTCTTCTTTTCTTCTCCAGGCTGCAGATTAAGGCTCTGTCTTGCTGTACTCCTTTTGGCCCTATGATTCTTTGTCTTCTGGCTGTTAGTAGCAGTTAGTTTCTCCTTTTGGAGTGAATGGAGAGATGCAGGTCTCCTGGGTAACTGAGGCTACGTCTTGATAGATGACCAAGTGATGTCCATTGCAATAAAGGAGATCTGCACGGGACAGCAAAGTAGATATAACCTGCCAAAACAAACTGCATATTCAATTCACACTGAAAGCTTAGGAGAACTAAACATCTAAGGGCACTTGTACACACCACAGGTTTTATTCCTCATTAAATTAAATAGGTTTATAGAATTTCAACTTGTTTATTTGGAAGCATCACATCAGTGTCTGCATGCACTAGCTTTTTGAACAAATTAAATTTTGAAGTGTTGCACCAGTGTTTGCATGCACTTGGTTTTTGAACAAATTAATCCCAGTCCCCAGCCAGTGCTGCAGGAGAGTGGGACGGTCCAGCATTGACCCCCTGGCTTGGGGCCTAGCAACCCATGTTCTGCCATGTATCTGTGGGAGTACGGAGCTGGCAAACACCACAAGGAAAAAGAAGTGGAAGCAATTTAAAAGCAGAAGCAATTCAAAGGGGTAAGTTACAAAAAAGTCCCAGTACCATCTGGTGGACAAAGAGGCTCATTACACATCTCTGAGTGCCTTTGTGTTTGCATGCAAAGAATCCATGGATGCAGCACTTTAATTCATGGTGAACCAAACTGAACTACATCTGAGGAGTTTTATTTTAATATTCAAGAAAATCTTTTAAAATGTCTGGAAAACCTACTCGTGTAAACAGTCATGCCATTGCAGCACATGAAAGGGCAAAAAACCTGGTGTGTACAAAAGCCCTAAAACAGCAAAATAGGATGCCTCCTAGATTCTGGCAGTCTACATCAAAGGTTTGCCAGAAATTATATATTAGGAGCCAGATTCTCTTACCCATGACATGTAAATGGACTTAGGTGCCTAAGTGTGATTCTCTTCCCACCTTGCTCAAGTCCCTGAAAAGAAACTAATTAAAAAGTTTGTTAGAACCTTTTCATTGTTTTTGGACTGCTTCTTATGAGTAATATGATGGCATGTTGCAAAAGTAGATGAAGAAATGCATTTTTAGGACTTGAATAGGGTGGAACAGAATTGTATTTAGGTACCAAGACCACTTAAATTCTTAATAGATGGAAAAAAATCTGGCCCGCAACATCTAGTGAGTGGAATCACATTTAGATTTGAATTATTATTGACTTTCAATGAAGTTTAGTAGCTCAGTCATCAATTATTTTTTACCTTTGGAAATCTCTCCTGTTCCCTGGGCCTGTCAAAATGTAGACAGCTGTCCTGATTACAGTCAGTAACATATACTGTAGTCACTCCATCATTTCAATGCAGTGGCTTAGTTAAAAAAGGATAACATAAACCATAAAGAAATTAATCACATCTGTGCTAAACACATGAAATACTCTTACAAGATAGAGGGAGATGGTGGGTATAGAAGTGGGAGTTCTGCTTAAACCATTCTTAAAGTAAAACTAAACATGTGAAGAAGTGAGGCCAGGTGGCAGGGTGGAATTAGAACAGTCATTGGCATGTTGGCTTACTTTAAGGCCTATCAGAGTCTAAAAAGAACTGCAGGAATTTTCCCAAGGGCAGGAGGCAGCATGATGTTAAAAGGCCTGACCATCACACCAAAAACAAATGAAAGGGTAATTAGAACTGTTACAAGTGGCCAGAGCTGCAGGCCTTGATGAATTACATCCCTGAGTCTGAAGAGGAAGCAGCAAGGAAAGAACTAGGAAAGCCTTTGGCAAAGGTTTTTGTCATCTTGCCAAAGATGGGAATGACCGCAGAGGAGCGACAGATGGTTACTTCTGCTCCTGATTTAAGGAATAAATAAATAAATAGGGATGATGTGGAAAACCTCAGACCTTGTAACACTGACTTTAGTTGTAGGTAAGATTTTTGGAAGTGCTTATAAGGAACAAGATTATCATATCATTTGGAAGTGGATTATTTGGCAAGTGTCATTTTGCTAGGCTGGTAGTAGCAAGGCCTGGGAAGTCTTGGACAGTTGGTACTTCCCAACAAACTGTGTTGCCTGTTTCCAGGGGACCCATCTATCTGGCAGCTGATATGCTTTCCCACCTTGCATGCCATGTCTTGATGTTGCCAGTGATGTTTGGGAGACTGCCTTCAAGCAGCCAAGCTGCCGGCCCAGAAACCCCTTTTCCTGCTGAGATCTCTACATCTCTTGTTGCTGGGTTCTTTGGCCCTCCTTACAGTCTCTCTGGGCCTCCTTCTGCTACCACAGCCTCTGCCAGACTCCCTTTCCTAACATGGGATCCCTGTTTAAATTTCCTACTTAACTCTTCCCCTTGCGGCCACCAGACCACTCCCTGCTTAATGGGGAACATGGATTCCTCCTTTGCTAACCAGAAGGCTTACTGCCCTTCTCCTTCCGTAATGGGTTGCAGTCACTACCTAACCACTTTGCCAGAGCTCTACCCTTTGCCTACTGCCATACAGCATACGCTCAAGTCATCACTTGTACACCTATAGCCCCAGTCCTCCTCTGGCTTCCTACTCCCTTGCAGCTGGTCTTGACACAGCCATGTGCACCAGGTTGCAGCCGTATAATGCTGCCTGGCCCCATGCTCAGTAACTGGGGTTGAGGTCCCAGTCTAGATATACTTAGTCTCTCTCAGAGCAATTGGATAGACGAGATAACTCCACAAGTCCTTTCCAGACCATATATTTTCCCTGATCTTAAATAGTTTGACAACTTAGTAAGACTTAAAAATTTTAATGGGGTAAGGGAGGCAGAGGGGGAGGAAGAGAATTACCTATTTCCTGTAATACACATACAAAAACACCACAGATTCAGAGATTCATAGAAGCTAGGGGCTGGAAGGGACCTCACAAGATTATTAGGTCCAGCCCCCGTCCTCTAAGGGAGGAAAGACTGCTGAGGTCAAATGACCCTAGCAAGATGTGTATCCAGTCATCTTTTAAAGATACCCATATCCAAATCATTGATGAAAATGTTTCATCATTGATGAAAATGTTGATGTCACTGGTAGGTGTTGTAGAGCTTGGGTCCCTGCTTGACCAGCATCCTGTCCCCGAGAGATGTGAGGGTGGGACCCCGAGTTAGCACCACCTGCGTGTTCTGGTTGCTGTTCCTGCTTGCTCACCACAACTTGATGTTCTTCGTTTTGGGAGACAGTTCCTGGCAGATGGCTTGTGGGATCCCATGCATTGGTTTCTTCGTGGGGCTCCAACCTCCCCTTTACCTCACCCTTACCACATCCACAGCCAAGATGGACATCGATATCCTGAGGTCTCACTTACTGAGAATAGCTTCTTATCTATAAAGTGTCATTGCTGAGGGGTGGAGACATCCCAGCTATTAGCTCCTTTGTGGCAGCGAAGTACCCCCACAGGCTCCCAAAGGGGAAAGGGTAGTCCCCGTGGGCCCTGAAACCCACAAACAGCCCCCCCGTGGGGGAAACTTCATAGTTTCATAGTTTCTAGGGTCAGAAGGGACCT
>NW_017729028.1:15321266-15321876 GCF_001723915.1 Gavialis gangeticus
TTACCTGTCTATTCGCTACGCTCATTTGTCTGGGCTGGGTTGTAGTTATGGGTGCTGTTTGGTCCGGCAGGCTGATGTTTCTCCCGCTGGGCAGCCAGATCCAGAGCAGGGACCGCAGCTGCAGCCACGTGAGCCAGCATTACGCCGGCTGTTTAATCAGCTGTTTCCCAGGCAGCGAACAGCTGAACCAATCGCGGGGTCTATTTCTTCTGAAAAAAAAAAAAGAGAGAGAGAAGAGGCGTAAGAACAAAGCGCCTATGCAGAGGCTCTGACATAGGAGTCAGCTTATGCAAATATAGCTGGCCAGCCTTGAGGGAGGGAAGGCTACTTGTCAAAGCAGAAGGAGCAACTGGACAAGTAAACAGAGCCCACTTCGACATGGGGTCTCCCTCGAGACAAGCTGTGGTCGAGCCAGCATGACTGAATCACCATTGTGCCAATGCCCATCCGGTTGGTGAGTGGACAGGATGTAGGGGAGGCGGAGCCCCGTGGAACATCACGCTTGAATCATGAGTACTACCATTTCCCGGGGAAGCCCTCCCAGAAAGATCTCCACTGAACCCCCTCTCTTTATATAATGACATCAAGTTATGGCAGGCAAGTTGAAGGG
>NW_017729028.1:15326876-15332129 GCF_001723915.1 Gavialis gangeticus
GCCCCGTGGAACATCACGCTTGAATCATGAGTACTACCATTTCCCGGGGAAGCCCTCCCAGAAAGATCTCCACTGAACCCCCTCTCTTTATATAATGACATCAAGTTATGGCAGGCAAGTTGAAGGGAGGGGCTACACACCCGGCAGGTAGTACAACACTCAAGGCACCTTTCATCACATGGCCATCTTTTGTCTGTGGACTGTGGCCTCAACAACCGGACTCGCCTCAATCTTGAGGTAACAGAAAACTCAGAAGTAAATGTCTCTTTCCCTTTCACAATTGAAAATCACTGGTCTGAGTACTAAGCCTAAGATACCACTGGTCACCTTTCACCATGTCAACTCAGTTCTGTCTACCATATTATAGCAGAACCCTAAAAGGAAAGACTATATAACACCTGTAAATTGTCATGTAATACAGACTAGCAGGGGTGGTGCCAGCTTCTTCCTGGTGGGGTGCTGGGCTGGGGCTGGGCTGGGCCAGGCCGGGAGTCCCCACCTCTTGCAGTGCCCCTGCCACCCACATGTCCCACGCAGCTGAGCTCACCCTGCTCCTGCCTGCTCTGAGCCCAGCCCAGCTCCCCACTGGAAAGAGGTTGGCACCACCGCTGCCAGGAGTGTCATGTCTTTGTGGGCTCACCTGTGTGGGGCGGATGGTGGCAGTGCTGGGAGGGGTGGTTATGGGGGGGCACTAAGGTGAATTTTGGGGTGGCTATATCCCCCCAAGCCTCCACCTAGTGCCACCCCTGCAGACAAGATAAACCAATAATGCACTCTGAAGAGCCTTGAGAGAGTGTACGCAGGAAGGACTGGAAGTCTAGATTTGGAATTTCCTCCCTTTTTTTTTGATCTTTGGATCTCTTATTGTTTTCAAAGGCAGCTCAAACAGTTAACTCCCAGTGAAAGTCTCACTCTATCAGACCATACTACAAATGCCAACCTAGGTATATGCTGGTATTTAGCAGCAGTAAGCTGGATAATAAAATTCAGTATAGGGTAAGAGAACTATAAAAACCCTGTTCTTGTCAGAGGAATCATTCTACCTCTCAAGCATCAATTAAAATTGTTTCCATTTAGCAGAACCATTCATATTCCTTTCATTGTTGCTGACAAATCATCCTATTCCACCATGCTCCAGAAGCTCTTCAGACAGGAACATTTGATCATATTAGCTCCCTGCCTTTCTTAATAAGAGGAAATGAACTGCCAAAAAAAAAAAAGGAAAGAAAAGAATAACAATAAAAAAAAGTGTCATGATAAAATGTATCTTCTATTAACAGGACAAACATAAATGGTACAACTTACAAAATATACCATTTTCCCCAAATGCTATTAGCGTGTGATCTCTCAGTCCAATTATGGCCAATTGATTTACAGTAATTATTTAAGGTCTCATTAGTAATAGTCTCATAAAAATGAGGAAGCAGCAAAACGTAGTGGACTTATCTTGCTACATTAATACTGGATGAGGTTATTTACTGGTAATCAACAAAAGATGATGATTTCTGTTATGGGAGAGGATGTAATACTTTTGGGGGGGCTGAGTTCTTGACACCATTTCATAGGGGTGTTGACTGATCCCAGAATACTCACTAAACGTTTTCTTCTTGAGAGCTTCCTTCACCTTCCAAAGAGAAAGTAAAAGACAGAAATTGCCCCTCTGCATTTTCCACTGTTTTCATATTGTGTTACCTTACTATCCATTTGTAACACAATTCCATCTACTCAGGCTCCAGACTGTAATCACTGGGATAGGTTAGGTGGAAAGGTTCTGGAAGCCCCACCAATGGATGTTTTTAAGAGCAGGTTATCTGTCC
This sequence comes from Gavialis gangeticus, assembly GCF_001723915.1. Lineage (NCBI taxonomy): Eukaryota > Metazoa > Chordata > Crocodylia > Gavialidae > Gavialis > Gavialis gangeticus. Next base: position 15,328,694 of record NW_017729028.1, read on the forward strand.
TGCCTTAGGGCAAGGAAATGGATTAGAACACGTCTGAATACCCCTCCTGTCCATAGTATCTATGATTTCATGAATTTATGTTTATACTCAGATGCTCTTTGTTCAATAGATTTTCCCCCTGTTTCACCAGGACTTTTTACCTTTACACAGCAGTCACAACAGTCATAGGTTACCTAGATGGAAATAAACTAAACAGTGTTAAAAGAATTTATCAAAATTATTTGTGAATGTAAAGATTTTGGATAAATAATGGAACTTGTTTTCACAGTTTTGCATTTGGCCTAAATACCACCACTGTTGTAGCTTGGCACTAATTGAATGGTGGCAGTATCTTTGGGAGACAATCACAAAAGAAAAAAAAGCTCCCCCCTTTTTATCTCATGTTTCCATCTTTGTAAGACTCAAAGCTGTACAGTCTTTCTCCCTGTATGTATTTATTCCTATTAGCTGTAAGGCTGGGAGTCTGACTTTACAATAAAATTACTTGTTGGAATAAAGCTCTTAAAATGAAACAAAAAAATCTCTGCTGCAAAATGGATAACATTATCATTAGCTGTTCCTTGGAAATGAAGGAAGGTTGAATACAGGTAATTCATCAGTCAAATTCTTTTTATGTGGTGCTTGCAACCTTGAGATCGTTAGCCTGTTCTCAACCAGTCTGAATTCATATCCAATTTGTAACAATAAACTTTGACTTTGTATGGATCAATCACAATTGTCTCTCTTTGTTGCTTTAATTGAACCACCTTGCAATTACTGAAGTATTTATTTTTAATTATCACTTCTCATTTGTTCTGAATGACTGTATTCTGCTTCATTCCTCCAAGAACAATTTAGAAATATAATATGGAACCTCAATAGGCTCTATTGTGGCAAAATAATAATGAATTTAAGAAGTGAATAAAGGATAATGATCATCTAAGAGATATAGCTGTTAAAATGTCAAGGAAAATTATATTTCCAAAGGAAACCATTACTTTTCACCCTTTAATAAAAGTGTCACTATCACATCATTAATAGCCCTAGGCATATTAACACACACAAGCCGCTCACCACAGTTTTATCTTGACTACAGGTATGTAGGCAGTCAACCACTTTGTTCTCTGCCTACGCAGAAACCAGACCTCTGTCTCCTCTGAGTGTATGGTCAACATCTCTCTCAAAGATGAGTCTGGTATTTATTTAATCTGAGCTTCAGTAAGATTCTTATTGGCAGCTTAATGAAAAAAGAAGACTATAAACATAGCCTAAATATGCATCTGTGGAAAACAGCAGGCGTTACATTAAAGTTACAAAATATTGTGAGATTAGCCAAATTTACAGTGTGTGTCTAATCTTTCCTACAAATTAAAATGCATCTCTCAACCCTCCAAGCAGAGACATGTCTGTCTCCATGCCCCTCATTGAACTATATAAATATATACATAATATCAGACAGAGTGAACCCCTTCCAGGTCTATGTGGAAATGTCTGTCATTAGACAGTGTAGTTTTTTTTCCTGGGTAAGATGTTTACATTGACAGTGAGTCAAAAACATGTATTTTTTCATTTCACCCTAGGTCCATTGGGTCATTTAAAATTCTATAGCCTGCATCAAAATGTAAAGTTCCCCAAAGTTGTGTTTGTGGTCACTGGCTACTCTGTTATTCTGTTAATGATTCTAAATAGGCATTTTAGGGAATGAATTGTCCTTGCAGTTCTGGGGTGATAGCTCCAGGGTGTCCCCCCAAAATGTTAAAAAGATTATATTCATGAGCGGCTTGAGAATCATCATTACAGGAAACCCTCGCTGTTTGCGGGTTTGGCATTTGCAGTTTCAAACATTTATGAATACCAAACCTGCATTTTAAATACACTTTACGCAGTTGCAAGAACTCCTCGTTGCTCTGTGCTTGCTGTTGCGGGGCTCCAGCCATCGCTGCTGGAGCCGTGCCCCACTCCACCACAGCTGCTGGGGGCATTATGCTCATGAATGCAGACTGCACTCACGAACGCAGTGCCTTATTCGTGGAGTTCACCATTCGCGGAGGATACGAGAACATATGCCCCACAAATGCCAAGGGTCACCTGTATATGCTTTTGAATATAAACTACCCTTGAATTTAAGATGCATCCACATTTTCTGACTCCCACTTTAAGAAAAAAAAAGGAGAAGCAAAGCAAGATAAGACACATTTACAAGTATATAACCCCCATAATGAATAAAAGAGCTTTCTACTTGTTTTAACTCATATGTAAGATGCAGGACATTCTGTTTGAAAAAGTGGGTCTTATATTTGAAGGAATATGGTATATACTTTACTGACCTGGGAATTTTGATAACAGCTTATATCATATCAGTAATTCTTCTATTATAAGACTGATTTTAATCCCCCCACTCCTATTTTTAGGGGCCTATGTGAATGCAAAGCCTATAATTTATATAAGAGCAGTTTCAAAGATATGCAGCAAAGTGTGACCACTTGGAAATAGACTATGTAAGCGGAGAGAGTTTTCTTAGGTGAGAAGCAAACACTAAATATTTCCCTCTCTCTGTCGCTGTTGCTCATACTACATAAATTACCTTCCATGTGTCTTCTGAGCAAAGGAAGCCTCTCTTCCTGCTGGCTAGGTTACACATCAGGAAAACATTTCTTGACAGTCACGGTAATTAGTTGCCAATGATCAGCCTAGGCAGTTGATCTATTGTCACTGAAGGTATTTCAGTTCAGATTATACATACGGTTTGAGAGAGAAATGCAGAAAAAATCCCTCTTCTGTACATAGGTCAGGAATATGTGACTCAAGCCCAGAAGGTCTTTGTCATTACTATCATTTATGGTTAATTCAAAGCAATAATTTTCCTTCACTCTACAACTAACTTGTTCTCTAAGTGCTTTATGTTACCTTTTTTTCTATCTTAGGTCATTAGCTGCCTATTTTCTACTTACACATTTCAATCACATGACTATAATGGGGAGCACATGTGCAGGGAAGAATAGATAACTTTATATTTGGACTCCTCCAACACCAAAATGGTTCCAGTAAACTCCATTTTTGCAGAAGCACCAGAAACAGAAAGGGTGTACACGTGCCTCTTCCAGCATCTCAAAGCCCTCTGAGACGCTGGAAGAGGCACATGTGGGAACAAAAAAACCTTCCCTGCACTGCAAATTTGCAGTGAGGGGGCAAAATTAGACCCCTGGATATCTAGGGGTCAAAAAATACCTTGGGCAAAAAAAGTGGGACAGGGCATGTTTCAGGACTGTGCCCTGAGGCAACTGGAAGCTTGGGTCCTCCACAGAGATGCTCTGGTAGCCAGCCAGCATCTGTATGGCTGGCCCTTGCCCCAGTGCTGAAGCACACTGTCTGCCCATGCAGGCAGTGTGCCAGCAGCCAGAAGCTGGACCTGGGCTCTGTGCCGGTAAGTAGTTGCGGGGGGGGGGGGGGTGGGGGG
>NW_017729028.1:15332176-15368170 GCF_001723915.1 Gavialis gangeticus
TGAACTGTGGTGGGGACCCCTGCCAGCCCCATCCCCTGCCCACTCCCTGAGCCCCACAATTGCTGCCCTGCCTGGCCCCATCCCCGCCTACCTAACTGATCGCTGTCTGTCTCTCACTCTCTCTCTCTCTCTATATATGGATATATAACAGGTGCTGGTCCCAGGCTCTAGGTTCCCCTGGCTACAGATCTGGGAGGAGCCAGGCAGGGTTATTTTGCTCCAAGTGGCACAATGTACACCATGCCAAAGTGCATGTCCGGACACGTGTGCTGAGGCAAAAAGCCCTGACTCAAATTTGCACCACTTCTATTTGAGCTGCTGCAAGCGCACATGCCTGCGTGTGTGGACACACCCAAAAAAGGGCACATTTCAGCTGTTTTCCTAATGCTCTGCTGGCCAGGAAGCGATGACATACTGCTAACTTCTTTGAAAACAATAAGCACCCCACATGAAGGGCCTGGCAGACCTGATACATGGCGAGTGTCTGAATTTATAAGCAAATCTTTGCTCCTAAGAGCCCAAATACTCAGGATGCTACCTGGATGCGTGACATTTGAGTGAAAGTAGTCCCAGTTCATACTATGGTACTATTTTACTACTTTGAGTTAATGAGGACAACCTGTAGGTTTAAAGTGAGATTCTCTAATGCACTATAGAGCACTTAGAAGTGTGTCAGGGGAATGAGAAGGACTTGTCACTACACTAATCCTCCAATAGCAGAGTCCATTAAAAAGCCTGGGACATAAGTTTAATTGAGAGGTGTGGTCAACACAGACCAACCTTGAGGATAAGAGTGCTGCAACCAGTCAGGGTCCTTAGGCAAGGTCCCAATACAAAAGAGAATCTAGCCCTTATCTTCCTCTGTAAGCATAGTGGGATAGTGATTTTTCTTTTTCAAAAATCTCACAGGATTACATTTTTGCTGGGTGACTTCTAGCCAGACTGAATACAAAGATCTGTAGCAGCATGCAGCACATTTACTTGGTATCTACTGAAGCCTTTGGGCTATTTGAATGAATGAGGCAAAGGCACGTCTCAAATCCAGCAACCTTTTACATGGCCAAAACTCTAACTACAGAAGAGCCTGTCTCCCCTAGGGCTAGCTGCTGGCTGCACAGCTATAAAAAATGTAACTTTCAACTCTCTTGTATCCATTCTCTAGCCTCACCCACATGTAAATCAGTCAGTTGGAAGAGGAAATCTATAACACCTCTCCCCACTCCTTACAGGAGATTAAAACATTTAGATAATGAGTTTGTATTATTTGGTGCCCCTTTGTGAACTGTTACTTGCTCTTCTTCTCCTGGAATCCTCATTATTGTAAAAGTGACAAATAGGATGCAAATGTTCATAACAAATCCTGTTTTGCTAAGGTTTTTTTATTAAAAATGCAGATCCTTTCTATGCAAAAGTCAAATGTGTGGGACTAGGAAGAAAATGACTTGAAATTGCAGCTACATTATATATTTGCATTTCACACAATTACAGATGTAATGAATGCTGTGTCATGGGTAAAATTGTTTAATCTCCCACTTAATAATAATTTCCTACTCCTTTTGAAGAGTAAGACCAAAAGATTGTGTTAATGGATATATGGACAATAGAAAATAATATAATAAAAACAGCAATGATAACAAGCAATAAATAACCAGCTTCTATGGAAATGTTTCAGCCAGCTATAATGGTAATGTATATATGTCCTGGTACAAGTAGCTTGTAAGTAGGGATTTTTCATTCCTGCTCTTGTTCCTGGAGTCAGTCTGTTCCGGTGTTTAGAAAGCCTTCTCTCCTTTAATCATGGGTCTTCTCACCAGAAGAGTCTCCTTAAAACTGTCATTTAAAATGAGTCATGAATTGTCATCCGCCCCCCGCTAAAAGCAGTCAGAACCTGTACCATTAATTCTATGGCTTTTAAATCCTTGCATTGCCAGATGCTTAAGGAGGACTGCGACTGGCTTACAAGACATATGGCTTTTTTATAATAGGTTACTTCTTTATTAAAATATCTTAACACGGTCGTTAGAGAGGCTTCTTTCCCAAGCCCCTGCTGTCACATGCAGCTCTGCTCAGGAACACCCTCCACATCTGCTTTTTACATGTGTGCTCCAGTCTACCCACATGGGCCTCGTTCACAGCACTATGCCCCCCTCCTCTCTATCCTCATACACAAACACACATTGAGGATATAGCATTACAGCAAGTACAATAGGTTTACATGGTCTTTGGTCTATGCTTGGAATATGCCTAAGGTGCACTTTTTCCAGTTACACATCCACTCTTCTGTAGTAGACTCTGTGGAGCACACACAACTTAGCAGCTTTTGTGACCCCTTCACTCCTGAGGGATTTACCCATCAAAAGACTGGTGAGAGCCCAAGGGAGATGTTTTTAGTGGTCATCCCATAAGAGCTCAGAGGAGTTCAGAACCTGGATACAAAAAACCCCAATCCTATCATTCCCACCCTGAAACAAGTAACTAATGACCAGGGATCCTGGTTTTCTCTGATAAAAAAAAATCCCCAAATTTCAGATTAAAAAACGTAACCCAAAATCCATATTTTTCCATGATTAAAATGAAACACAACTATGTGTGTGTGTGTGTGTGTGTGTGTGTGTGTATGTATATATGTATATATTTCTATATATTCTGTACATATAGAAATGTATATATATTTTTCTATATATTAGTGGTATTTCATTTTAATCATGGAAAAATGTGGATTTTGGGTTACTTTTTTAATCTGAAAATTTGGGATTTTTTAATCAGAGAAAACCAGGATCATTGCTAATGACAAACACCTCCCTCTGCTATGGGGTAGTTACAAGAGAGAAAGAATTTGCAAAGAACCATCTGTTTCTGCACAAGATGTTCAAATGCCGTCATGACAATTGTATAAAAATTCCTGCTGGATTAGGCAGATTGATTCTTCTGAAGCTTCGCTTTTACATTTAATCTGCTGGGATCTATTCTTTTAACTATTAGAACTCTGGAGCAAGGGTGGCCTTTCTCCTGGTGTCTGGCAATGGTGCTGCTTTCTATTAATACATGATCAAGAAGAACTTTGTTGTTTCCATTGAAGTGGCAGACCCTTTGTACCCTACCTGTCTCTCCTTCCCTAAATTACAAGCTGTCTTCTTTCCTAGGGCTACATGCTCTTGCCTGCCTTCTTGCTCTCCACCCCCTCAGTGTTTTGTAAGGGCAATCATCTTTGAGCCAAAAAAGGTGCAACCTTTTTTTGTTAGTAAAAACACACACTCTGACAAAGGAGTTTTGAAGCTACCAAAGATTCTTTTATAAAGTGAATGTTTAAGAACTTGGCGTTGCTTAACAATGTGCACGTTCTAATGAATTGCATTTGTTTTCCATGCACACATGCACACACACACACACATCCTACATTTAAACATGATAAAGTGGCAAAGTCTAGCACTCAAATGTTAGGGGATGGCAGAATAAAAACTGCCTCCTCAGTCCTATCCCATTTTTATCATTGAGCTCACTGTCCCTCCCCCCAACCCCTCACTTTCTACTGTCTCTACTTCCCCGCTCCTGGCTTCTCTTTCCAAGCTCTCTGAGCTCCAAAGCTCCTGGCCGAGCAGTCCCATGTTGCTTCCTCAGCCTCAGATCTTCATCCAGTTTCAGCTTCTTCTCTTTATTCCCTTCCCTCCAGTAGTCCTGATGCAACTGGCTTGCCCAGCTAGTCCCAGTCTTCCCTTTCCTGCCTCCAAGTCTAATGATACATTTACCCTTCCTTCTTCCTCCCTCTCTAGCTCAGTCTCTCTTCCAGGTTCCTCATCCCTTTTTTCATACCAGACATGCTTCTTCCACTCCTTCAGTTCCATGTCAAGTTTTATTCTTCCCTCTTCCACTCACTTTCAGTTTTATCAGCCTGTGCCCCTTATGCCTAGTTCTCCACCCTTCCATTTTCATGAATTCTCAGTATTCTCACTTGTCCTAGTATCTCCCCACTCCCAGTCCAAAACTACTTACTTTACCCCTTCCCTTTCCAATCTCTGTGTCTCTACTACTTGGCTTCAATACTGATCTCACTTGTCTTATTCCTGATTCTAGTGTCCTTATCTTTAGCCTTTTCATCCTGTTTTTGCAAGTCTTCTATCTCGGGGTCCTAGTCTCATTACCTTTTGTCTATTTAAATCTGCTTTCTCTGCTGCCTCCACACCTTCCAACACTTTCCCCCTCAGCATTTCAGGCTTGCTGTTCCTTCTCTTGCTTCCTACTGCTTGGATGCAGGAGGCAGAATGTGAGCACAGGCAAGATTGCTCCCCTCTTCTCAGTTTGGGTGCCTTGTGCCTAAGATGTTGCAGCAGCCAGGAGAAGCTGGCCAAGATAGGATTTTCAGAAAATCAGGCTGTCAAGAGATGCTGTAGCTTGAGCTAAAGAGCCAAGACTGTACGAGTCAGTACTCCAAAAGAACTGATTGCTATATTTGGAGTCAGGAAGGAATTTTACCCCATTGTCAAATTGGTATGGACTATGGGGGGTTTTGCCTTTCTCTGTAATGGGGGACATGGTCCTCTACCTGGGATCTCTTGAGCATACAGGCTAGAGACAGACATGCAAAAAGCCTGAGCCTGAATTGATTCAATCTTTGCAGGTTAGTCTAACCTGGCTGGGCTGAACCAGTTTGTAACTGTAAAGACATCCCCTCTGGACTGAAGAAATGCAGTCACATGTCTATAGTGGCTCAGGCTAGAAGGCAGGAGGTGCTAGAGTAGCCCTCCCTTCCCTTGTACTGTGCTAAGCTGAGGGGCAGGGGGCATAACCAGGCCCTGGCAGGATGCCTGATTAGGGAGGGGCTCCTCCTCCTTGCTGTTGATAACAGAGCATTTAGTTACACAGCAGGGAGATACACAGGGAGTTGCTAGTATTAATTGGCCCATCAAACAAAACAAAAGCTTCTCTCATTAGTTCAAGCTCTTCTTAAACAATTTTTTCCACAGAAGGAACAGAGCTACCTATTGATTAGGTCCAAAAAGCCCTAAGCTGACACTGTTCTGTCTGCCTTTGTCCTGTCTCCCACATCACAGACTGTAACCAGCATGTGGTATGCTAGCTAATGCTAAGATGTGTCTGTGGAAGGGAGAGGGGAGGGAGGGAATCACTGTTTGTGAGGGAGGGGTGAGGGGGAGGAGGGGAACCTGGAGGAAGCTAGGCAGACCCTGCTGCGCCTGCAGTCTCTGCTGGGGCTGCAGCCAGGGAGCAGAGGAGAGGGGCCAGCCCAGTTCTCTGAAGCAGAGAGGCCCTCCCAGAGCTGCAAAGCATCTGGGATACTGGGGGACTCTGGTTTATGTTAAACCAGGAAGGGTTCTGAGGCAGACATTTCATAAACTGGTTTGAGCCAAATCAGTTAAACCTGATACTACATTCAACCAGGTTTATCTCAAACTGGTTTCAGTTATTTTCAAACTGGTTTATATGCACTGAATATCTGTTCTGTTACAGGTTTAAACTAGTTTCTGATCACTTAAACCAATTTATGTCTAATGTCTGTCCCTAGCCCTATTGACAGCATTTCATAGAAGCAGGATATTGGCTGCTACGGTTCCCCTGTTTTACTTGTGCCAGATTAGGGTGTTAGGTCTGTGTTGTGTCAGGGTTGTTTGTAGTTTTATGTAGAGTTTAGTTTATGGTTGTATGAGATGGTTTGGATAGGGGTGGTTCTGCCTCAGGCAGGGTGTTGGACTAGATGTCTTCTGGAGGTCCCTTCCAGCCCTACTTTTCTATGATTCTCTATGATTGGATCAAAGGGTAGCACACATTCATGAATTAGTTATATATTTTATTTCAGAGGCACAATAAGCAATTTCCATGGTAGCTACAACAGCAATGACAATGACAGCGATGGCAATGACAGCTGGGCCTGCAGCAGTCATCAGATTGGCACCTCCTTTAACTCAGTGCCTAGTGTGATGCCACATTCATCCATCCCTAATTACTAGAGCTGTGTGAAGCTTCAGTCGCTGATTCAATTCGGTGGAGGTTCAGCCCAATATCGTGGCCGAATCTCAAAATCCAAATTGAATCAGGAGACTTTTTAATCTCTTTGTATCAAATCATAACCCTCCAAATTAATTTGGAGAGATCTGAAAAGTTTCAATGATTTGGACATTGACACAGCTTTAAATGTTTTTTTCTATATACCTCAAGGTACCAGGCAGTTCGTGAATGCTGAGATGGTGGGGCAGATGGAGTGTCCCACAGGAGTGCAGTGGGGTCCCCAGCGCACTTGGCAGCAGACCCAGAAGTGGACCAGAAGCTCTTCCAGTCCATTTCTGGATCCACCTGGGAGTGCACAGGGGGCAGCCCCCACATCCCTCTGTCTCAGTGACTGGTGCCTTCTGAGTCTGGGGGAGGGGGCACCCGGGGTCCCCCCACAGCCGATTGCTGAGCCAGGGGGGCACCGGGGGTCCCCCAGCACACTCAGTGGTGGACCTGGAAGTGGACTGGACCAGAAGTACTTCCAGTCCACTAATGGGTTTGCTGCTAAGCATGTGGGCCTCCCCTCACCCCATGCTCCTGTCGTATGCTCCATCTGCACCAGTACTGTAGCATTTACAAGCCGTGCCTGGTACCTCAAGGTATGTAGAAAAAACATTTAAAGCTGTGGCTATTGCTAAATAGTTGATTCTCCAAACCAGCATCAAATCTTCAGATTTGGATTCTGCCCATTCAAATTGGGGACAGTGTTCTGAATCAATGAATTGAATCATTGTCCCCGATTCAGGCTGAATCTGAATCCGAATCAAACACAGCCCATTTTGCACACCCCTACTAGTTACACTATTGCTCTCTTTACTCATAGGATAATTGTCCTTAGTGTTTCAGGACTCCCACAGTTTGCTTCCTAGATGAGCCCTTTATGTGATAGCTGCCTTTTGATTGCCAGAGCTAAGAGCATCAGTGGCTAAAGCTTGAGCTAAAGAGGCAAACTTACCTCATGGGGAGCTACAGGAACTCAGGTATTCTGGATCAGCACTGAGGGAGACTTTTAACATTCACCACTGGGATAGATTTTTTGGAGGATTTTAATGACCAACTATAGACTTTTTTACAGCGATATCGCAGAAACCTCTTGTGTAAGCAGCTGTTGCAAGTAGTTTTGGCTATGAACGGAGAATTGCTAGTGAGTTTTTCACTCTGGAAATACACAAGTTCCTAACTGCAGCCCACTACTTATTTTGGACATCAGCTGTTGCTGTCCAGAGCAAGATTCCGAAATAGTATAATTATCCATCTGAAATCAATCAAATAAAAATAAATTAAAGGCATTCATACGTAAGTTTAGCTACAGTCTCCTACCCATCTTTGATTGCATGGGAACCATGGTATTTGTTGTGTTTGTGTTTTGCTACAAGGCTTTTGGGATGTTTCCCTTTTATATAGTAGTGATACAACTCATCAGCAGAGTTGAGGCCCCAACTATTTTTATAAACGTTGACTGATTTGTTTAAAATGGTAAAACTTCAGAGCATCCATGAGATTAAGTAATAATAGCCTAGGTTTTTGCTAGCATTGTAGATGTGGTGAAATATGTAGAATTTATACTAATGTATTACTGCAGAATAAATGTGCTTTACCGAAATCAAAACAAAGCTTTTCAGAACACACAGGTAATACCAGTAAATTGCCAACAGTAGCAATGTCCAAAAATATTGACTGAGAATTAGAATTAGCACCTAACACAGACCAGATGTTAACTCACAAGAGCATTGGACACATTAACAGCAATGGGCTTTTGAATGCAACAGTACCCATTTTTCATTAACAACAAAGTAAGTTGTCACTGAGCTGTGCTTATGGTGCTAACTGATACTTCCACATTGGGCCTTCTTCATAGGGGGTGAAGGCAGGATACAGGATACAACAGATTTCCAGAGGAAATTAATTAATTCAAACCATTTACAGCATGTTGACTAAGTTAGGTTTGCAACGTGGTCACTCACTATAGATAAAAGTGCATGCAGGTTTGGATGATCCCTAGATTTAGGAAGGGAGGAAGCTGGAAAAAAAAGTTAAAGACCATTTAATGCCAATAGTTTTTTTTTTCCCCACAGCAAGTAAATGCATTGTTCTACTGAAGAGGTGCTGCACATATAGCTGATGATTACCAAGCATCTCATCACCTTTTCCAAATCTTCCCACTTGGCACTGGGTGTATCATATTACCTTATGAGGAAATAATAAGTTCTCATCTTATTCCACAAAGACCTGAACTACTAGATTTTTTGAGTTCTGCATCCCTCCCTTGATTCCCTGAACGGCCCTTAGTGAGTTCCTCCATATGCCAAATAAAAAAGCCTTCAAGTAAGTCTGTGGCCCAAGGCTAGGTTGCTTCATTGACAATAATAATCATGTCTTTGCATGGTATTGGTCAGTTGGGGATTCTGGGCCAGAGTCTGGTAGGGCTGGAAATAACTTCTTGTTTTCTCTATTTCAGAAAAGTGGGATCTAGCAGGGTTTAGACAGCCAAATCACAAAAGTTGATCCAGAATAACCCTGCTCCAGGGGCTACAAAACTCCTTAAGTCCCTAAAAGCATACAATGCTATGATCCCTAGATGCCTAAACTTACAAAGCCCATAAGTCTGAGCAGCTAGGTGCCACGCTTCCATCTAAATGCCACTGCAGTCTAGATATCAGGTGGAGAGGTACCTAACCCTACCTAAGTACTCAGAGAACGCCCCAGCAGAAGGCATGCTCCAAGTATTCCTAGAGTACTGATATGGATGAGTTCAGCAGTAAGTATAGCAGCTGCAGTCACTGTCACTCCAAAGCACAGCCAGGAAAGAAGCCATAAACATTTTGCATCCTAGTTCAGTGCAATGATTCTCAACCAGGGTGCCATGAGCTCCTTTCAAGGCTGCCATGCAATATGAGCACTGTAAATGGGGAAACGCCTCATATGATTCACAAGATAAACCCCCAGATTTCACATGAGAATTTAGTGTCAAAAATATTCTGACCCTTTGTGGTTTTCTGAGTCCTTCGCAACAGAAGAATTGCTCTACTATTTTTTCACAGGCAAAAAACAAGTGAAAGATAAGAGCTGGCATTTTCTAAGAGGTTTCTCAACTCTACCTAGGAGGGCTTGCATATACAAAGGCTTGTATCTAAAAAGGTTGATCCACTGGTCTAGTGGTCTATCCACTGGTCTAGTTAAAACCACCTAGTTCTCCCCTGCATAAGCTCTCTATCCACTGGTCTAGTGGATAGAGAGCTTATGCAGGGGAGAACTAGGTGGTTTTAACTCATATCCCCAAGTGCAAAGCAAGTGCCTTAATCATGATGATATAGGATATAGAATAATCAAACACTACTAACAGTTGAAGTTGGGCCATTGTGAAGCTACAAGTGCAAGTGTCAGGGAGACACAAGGTAAGCCAAATGGAACATGCCTTTGTAGTCTATTGATATGGGTACTCAGCTGCAATGCCAGAGAGCTGGGTTCTGGTCTCTACTTCCTGAACTGTTTCTGAATTTTACATTAGACAATCACTTTATAAAAATTAGAAATAATCCTCACAAGATAGACTGCCTCTGGAGTAGCTTGATTCTCCCTAGTGATTGTATCAGAAGGCACTTGTGTTTCTTTGTATCATCCTCCTAGGACCTCGTGCCTAATTTTTAAGCATGGCTAAGCCAAAGTTGGAAATGTTTGTCTGGTTTTTGCCCCAAATGCCCATTTGAATTTAATTGGGTATCAGGAATCTACTTACCTTCATTGCTTTTGAAAATATCTCTCTGAAATAGTAGCTACACATAAAAGACAGACGGTTTGGACTGTACAATTTTGCTTTAGCAGAGGCAACTGTACCTACAGGAAGAATAGGCATCACCTTCTCCAGGGGACAGAAGTTATAGTACATGGTCAGCTCTTCTGTTCTGTCTCCTAGACTTCTAAATCTGCCAAATGAACAGCAGGCCCAAATGAGCTGCATCCGAGAGTACTGAAGGAATTGGCAGATGTCATAGCAAATCCACTGGCACAGCTGTTTGAGCACAGTACTTGTGCTTGGGTTAGGTCCTGGAGGACTGGAAAAGGGCCAGTGTGGTCCCTATTTTCAAGAAGGGGAAGAAGGAGGATTCAAGTAATTATAGGCCAGTCAGTCTCACCTCCATCCTTGGAAAGGTCTTTGAAAAGATTATAAAGGATCATATTTGTGGGAGTCCACTGGGAAAAAGAATGCAGCAGGGCAACCAGCATGGATTCATAGCAGGTAGATCATGCCTGACCAATCTGGTTTCGTTTTATGACAGGGTCACAAAATGCTTAGACGCAGGAGTAGAGGTGGATGTCATTTTCTTGGATTTTAGCAAGGCCTTTGATACAGCATCTCATCCCATCCTCATAAATAAATTAAGAGACTGTGACATAGATGTTTACACAGTCCAGTGGGTGGCAAATTGGGTTAGCGGTTGCATCCAGTGAATGGTAGCAGATGGTTCGGTATTGACATGGAAGGATGTGGGTAGTGGGGTCCCACAGGTTTCGGTCCTTGGACCTGAACTCTTCAATATCTTCATCAGTGACTTGGATGTGGGTGTGAAGTTTGTGGACAATACTAAATTGTGGGGTGAAGTGCGTACTCTAGAGGGTAGGGAAAAATTTCAGGCAAACCTGGATGGGTTAGAAAAGTGGGCAGTACACAATAGGATGCAGTACAACAAGGACAAGTGCAGAGTGCTGCACCTAGGGAGCAAAAATATCCAGCACACCTACTGGCTGGGAAGTGACCCTCTCAGCAGCACAGAAGTGGAAAGGGATCTCGGGGTCATAGTGCACTCCAAGATGAACACGAGTCATCAGTGTAACAAAATCATCAGCAAAGTTAACTGCACCTTATCATGCATCAGCAGATGTATGACAAATAGATCCAAGGAGGTGATACTTCCCTTCTATGCAGCATTGGTCAGACCACAGTTGGAGTACTGTGTCCAGTTTTGGGCACTGTACTTCAAGAAGGATGTTGATAGACTCAAGAGGGTCCAGAGGAGGGCCACTTGTATGGTTAACAGGACAAGCCCTATCAGGAGAGACTGGGGGACCTGGACCTCTTCAGCCTCCACAAATGAAGGCTGAGAGGTGATCTTGTGGCTGCCTACAAATTCATTGGGGGGGGTGCAGCAAGGGATCAGAGATGCTTTGTTCACCAGGGCGCCTCTTGGGGGTACAAGGAACAATGGTCACAAACCAACAGAGAGCAGATTTAGGCTAGGTATCAGGAAAAACGTCTTCACAGTAAGGGTGTGCAAAATTTGGAATGGGCTTCCTAGGGAGGTGGTGCTCTCCCCTACCTTGGGGGTCTTTCAGAGAAGGCTGGATAGGCATTTGGCCTGGGTCATCTGACCCCAGCACCCTTTCCTGCCTAGGCAGGGGCTCAGACTTGATGATCTGTTGAGGTCCCTTCCGACCCTAGCATCTATAAATCTAAGAACACAGGTGTCACAGTGTAGGTCCATCCAGAGCCTCCCATATAACCTCACTTTGGGGTTTCACTAGTGGAGGGGACTTTGCATCAGCACAAAGATAATTTTTAAGCATAGAAAATAGTCTTCATATTACATTTCATAGCGTCACATGATAGAAGAAAACAAACACCTTCATTTCACTTCCTTTATGTCTCCTTATTCTGTTCTTTTCATTCATTTCTCAGAGGTGGAGCCAGAGGAATACGTTAATGTTAATGACTGACTGCAGGCACTTTATATTTATTTATTTAGTTAGTTATCCTGTAATGATTTAGAAAACTGGGAAAAATCCTTACTCTATATTCAATAGTTTCAGGGGATTTTTCCATGTTAAAATTAAATATAAAGAGATTAGATAGATGCCTCAGTGCTCAGTGCATTAGGACAAGAACTAGAATAGAAATCTATCCATATTTAGACTACCTTCCACCTACTGTAGTTTAGCAGAGCTTTTAGTATGGCAGGAAATGGTTTGTCTTTTTTACTTCAGAGCACAGAAGAGGATCTAGGCTTCTGACTCTTTTTCCCTTTCAGTTTGTTTATTTTTTACTCCCTTGCCTAAAGACAGAATATTTTCCAGTGACAGGAATGGAGCAAAGAGAACCAGCACGCTCAGGTTTTATTCTGCACTCAGTTGCTCACTTATATGTGGACCTTGGCCTTATCACTTAACCTCTCTTTGCCTTTTAAAAGCCTTTAAAATGGATGCAATAATAGTTAACAACCTTACCATTTGTGATGGGAGTCTTCATTTATTGATCTTGTACAGTGACTGGTGTTTCTTTGCTATAAGGTGTGGATGTTCAAGTTATAATCAATAAGAAGGTGACAAAAACATTTTTGAAAATTATGATGAATTATATGGTGTAAGATGGCACTGAATATCACATAGAACTCAGTTATTTCTATGTAGTATATACTTGAATGGAATAGGACAAAAACTTACTGAAAGCTGTGGATCGAAGACTGTGGGACATACCTTGAAATAATGTATATTGGCACAGTGTCATCTGTAGCAGATGTTACAAAATACTGCTTGTTCCCCATTTACAAAACCAGTGGTAGCAACAGCGAGCACTGTGAGAATCCACTAACATGAACTGTGCCATCTGTCTTTGGCCTCAAGACAATACACAATACATACCAGTAAAATGAACTGGTTAGTCATCTACTTGTTTAGAGACTGGCTCAAAGCCCACTAAAGCAAATAGGAGACTATCCAGTCACGCCAGAGAGTTCATGGATCACCTTCAGTCAGTCTATGCTTTATGCTCATTTCCATAATAGTATAAATGGATTTGTGAAGTTTGAATTTGGAATGATTTGGAAAGGAAAGTAAATATAAAATGAGAGAGTGAGAGAGAGCGAGAAAGAGGTAGACCACCACGACACATTTTTACTAAAATCAATGGAAGAAACAAGTTTGAGAAAAATTGTTCTCCTCAACAATCCCTTGCAGTTGAGGATGATCATCGTCTATGGTTACCTTATCTGTGGGTCTGAAGATGGCTGACAAGGCCAATACAGGATCAACAGGTTCTGCTGCAACTTGGGCACGGGTTCCTTTGTCGGGTGGGTGGCTCTGGATTCTAGGTTCGGTCTGTGGCATGCTGTTTCTGCTGCTCTTGCTTTTCCATCTCCTATTGTCATCATAAGGTTTCAAAGTACCGAGATCCTTGCAGCAGACTCTTCCTCCATCTGGGGTGGTCTTGAGCAATAGTCTCCACAAGCTGATGTCAATGTTGCGTTTGTTTTTCAGGTTGGGCTTGAGTACATCCTTGAAGTGTTTTCTCTGCCCTCCTTTTGGGCATATGCTTTGACTGAGCTGGGAGAATAAAACTTTCTACAGAAGTCTGGAGTTTTCATCCAGATATAGTGGCCAGCCCAGCGAAGTTGATGTCAGATGATCATTACCTTGATGCTTATTAGGGCTGTGTGAAGCTTCGTGTGCTGATTCGATTTGGAGGAGATTCGGCCCAATTCAGTGGCCGAATCTCCAAATCTGAATCAAATCAAAGGAGCAATAAAAAGGTCCAAATTGATCTGAAGCTCTCCAAATTAATCTGGAAAAGATTTGGAGAGCTTTGATGATTCGGGCAGTGCCTGCCTGCTGCAGCACAGAGCTGGAGACAGACTCGGAGCTGGTAAGCAGGGGACAGGGGAGTAAGGGATGGAGGAGGGGTCCATGGGGGGACCCCTGCCAGGCCCCATCCCCTGCCTCCTTCCCCAGCCCCCCACCTACTCCCCCAGCCCCAACCCTGTGCTTTACAAAAACCACCCACTCACGGGGTACTGCTGGGCGGGGGGGGGCAATCCTGGCTGCTCACCACTGCCCCATGCTACATGGGGGCTCTTTCACGAGTACCCTGAGCCCCCACCACTCCCCCAGCATGCCCCCCATTGCTTCCCTGATCTCCCTAGCTCCTAGCCCTATAAGAAAAAAAACCCAACCCCATGCCTGGGACTCACCAGCTCCTGCAGCAGCATCAGGGCTCCGGGGGAAGAGCCCCCCACATGGCATGGGGCAGCAGGGATTGCCCCCCACCCAGCAGCACCTGGTGAATCCAGGGTTTAGTTTTTCTTCTTAAAGGGCCACAGCTGAGGTGAGCGGGGCAGCCATGGGGGGCTGGGACAGTTGGGGGGGCGGCAAGGGGGCTTGTTCAGAGCCCCCCATGCAGCATGGGGCAGTGGGAGGCAGCAGGCATCACCCCCTCACCTGGCAGTACCCAGTGAGCACTGGGGCTTTTTTTTTCAAAGTGCTGGAGCTGGGTGGGCAGGGCAGCCATTGCCTGGCTGGGAGGGTGGGTGGGGCATGGGCCTGTGTGATTCAGAGATTCAGCAGCAGCCAAATCGATTTGGGACAGTGATTCAAAACACCGAATTGAATCACTGTCCCCCAAAGTGGCCGAATCTGAATCTGAATCTGAAGCAGATACTAGTCACTTTGCACAGACCTAAAGTTCCCGGTGTTTGCTTGCAAGAAGACAGCTTGCATCTGTCTTCCCACTGGATTCAAAGGATCAGCCAGCCTCCTGCGAGAGTTGGTTCCTGAGGTATGGGAAATATTCAATACCACAAATCAGTACTCTCACTGTAAATTTAAATTGTTCTAATAATGTTATAACTGCATATTACTGCTGTTATGAAAGACCCCAATAAAAATGAACCCCAGCAGACAATGGAAGCAAATTTTTTAACAATGACCATGAAGAACAGCTGTTGCTGATGTTTTATTGACTTGTTATGCAGTAGTTTTAGAATAGTTTCTATAGTAGTAAAGAACTGATGCTACATCTATTTTAGTTTAATTTTTTTTATAAAACGACATTAATCCTTGTTAAATGTAAATAAGCAAAGCAATTCTGTCATATTATTTTAAGCACAAGTATAGTACAACATACATGATATGCTGCAGATGTTTAATACTTACAACTTAGGCAAAAGTGCCTTATAGAAGTTACTCTATAAAAAAAGTGGGGGAGGTGGGAAAGAGGGAAAAGAACTTATTTTTCTACAAAACAAAATTTGATCATCATCATCCAAATGAATACAACTTTATTTCAATAATTAAAAATGCAGGATAAAGACAAAACGAAAACATGTGTTCAACTAGTCCTTTCCTTGTATGAATAAACATTTTATATCAAATCACCCAACCCAAAAAATCTGATATACAAGTGAACAAATGGAATTTTTTTGTGAAATACAAAGCAGTGTTAATGAGAATGTAAACTGTATTACATGTGAGGTCTCACTAGTGTTTTGTACAATTATATCAGCTCTCCATCCCTACATCTCTGAAATACCTTGACTGGTATATTCTAGGAACAAATATGCCTTCTTTTTTTTCAGTCACCTGACATTGGTGGATGATAGTTATCCTTTGATTGGCTAATACACCAAAATCTTCCTCCTCTCTTATTTTGAATGTCTCCTACCTTATACAGAAGTTATTTTATCAGCGTCTCAGGGAATATATAATAAATATTATAAATTGTACATTTTATTATAAATAGAACAACATCTCCAGTTCACAGTCTCATTTAGTTTTTCCTGTATGAATTCCATTCTTTCTCTGTATTGACAATGCCTCCAAGCTTTATACTGTCACCAGATTTTATCAGCCTATTGTTACTGGTCAAGGTATATAAAGAAAATATGAAGTTAGATCAGCCTGAAGACTAATCCTTGAGGAACTCGGTAATGTCTGACCAGTCTGATGATTCTTTGTTCACTTTGCTGTCATTTCTCCAGTGTTTTATCCACTTTACAATTTTGATATCAATCCCCAAGTTCTTCAGTATAACTAATAATTTCCTGTGTGGCTTTGTGTCAAATTGTTTACTGAAATCCAGATATATTAGATTTGTCCCATGTGTCTTATTTCACTAGTCTGCTATCTTATCAAAGAAAGATGCAAGGTTTGTATGGCATGTTGTACCATGGGAAAACCCAAGTTGCATTTCATCCCTTCTATTTACTGCCTTGTATTTCTTTGACCAGACCAAGAGGTTTTTTTGTTTGTTTCTGTTACATCTAATGTCAAAAAGCAGTGTCAGGTTCCAAGTATTTTAGGGAAACCTGAAAAGGAAAGAGGTCAGAATCTAGTAGAGCTTGATTCTGTTTCCATTAAAATCTATGAGAAAGCTCCTATTAAGTCGAATGGTACAAAATCAGACTCATGAGGTGCGTCCAGACGAGCTGCGTACCGCACAGTCCAGAGTTCTCTGTGCTGCAAGGACATACTGCCTGAGTGTGCACTGCTTGGTTTTTTTTCCCCCCTAGTTTTTTTTTTTACGCTGGGGTTTATCCAGGGGTAAAAAAAAAAACCCGCAGAAAACCCCCCCAAAGCAGCACATGGTCAGGCAGTATGGACTACTAAAAAGTGGAGCTGGGCCCCTCGGAGCTGCACTGCGGCTGCCAGCCAGGCTCCGCCTGGCAGGATCATCATGGCTGTAGCTCTGGGCGGCTCCCAGGACCCCAGTTAAGGCTTCTGGGGCCAGCACAGTGCTGGCCCCAGCCTCCCCTATGCCACCTGGGGCAACTTGGTGTGCGCCAAAGTGCACATGGCACTAGTGTTCCCTTGAGACAAGAAGCAGCATCTGGATGCACCTGCAAAGGCAGAGAGTGGTTAGAACAAGATAAACATCATAGACTTGCAGCTTGATTCTCGTTTACATGCTGAACCTGTCATCTGATACTTATGGCTTCTTTGGGAGGGTATTTGCATAAATGAAAATCAGGCCTGTTTGGAAAGGCTTTTCCACACAGCACTGCTAATGTTCTTCAGTCCTGAACTATAGCACCAGTTATGCTTAGTTTTGGCCTGACCTGAGCATAGGTGGACAATAATTATTGATTTGGATAAAATAGGAACCAAAAAGCTTTGATATAGTCGTGGGTCATGTTCTCTTTGCTAAATTATATTTTATGAAAGGCAGGATTGCTTCCTTGGTGTGAACCCTGGGCCTCCAATTTGGTGCTTTGTCTGGCAAACTAACATTGAAGTAACCCCTCCCCCAACACAGAACCACTGCCCCCATTATCCAAAATTAAATTCCATAAATGCTAAATTTGATGTTAACTTCCACATGAAAGGATCCAGATGACAGTAATATGAGGGATAACAATTAAAAATTCAATTCAGAATACCCAAGTTATTGATGAATTATGAAACTGTTCACTATGTGTTATAACCCCCATTTTAGGATTCAGTAGAACTTGGCCTTAGCTGTAGAGCACTTTTATAGGAGGAATGTATGAATGTGAGTGGTGTGTATATGCCCATTTATATGATCAATGTATAGCAAACGAGAGGCAAGGATTTCTTAGGGTGATATCTTTTATTGCACCAACAATGCAGCTGGGACAAAGTGAGACACACTTTTGAATGTCAGACATTCATACTTTTCCTTTGGAAGCAGAGGATTTTGATATCTTTCGTGCTATGGTAGTGCTAGAGTGACGTTGTAGCTGTGATGGTCCAGAAATTGTGTCTTGCGTTCAAAAGCTTGTCTAACTTTATTGCAGCTGCATACTTGGTCCAATAAAAAAAAATATCACCCATAGGAAATCCTTGTCTCATAATTTCTGGACTATCGTGGCTACAACATCACTCTTATCCTACTATAGAAAGAGAAAGTCAGGCAATATCTTTAAATTATCTCTAGAGGAACAGGTGAAGATTGTGAACCTGATTCTTTACTTTTATAGAACTTTTATGGAGGTATAATTCCCTTGAAATCAATAGAGTTGCATTAACATAAAACTGGTATAACACAGTGATAAACTTCACTTTTGATAACAACCTGCTAACTGATCATTAGCGAACTAATTTTGCATATTACCATCTGTTCTCACTCTGTATTTAATGGAAATGAGAGAAAATTCTCTCTGTCTAATTAAGTATACAGATATAATAAAAACATCAAAGGGATTTAGATAGTCATTTGAAAAAAATGGATATTCAAATCCCTGAGCCAATTTTACAGTTTTCAGTATTAGTCTGCAATATCATCTGTAGAACAAATTCAGTAAGTGCCTTTTTACAACTATGCAGGACATGTTGAAACCTCTTCAGAAATTTTGGGGAGAACCCTAATTCACTTTACATATCCAAAAGGCAGTTTTCCAGGTGTGCAACTGCCATTTAGGCATTTAGATGCAGTTTGATTCTGCTCCCCATGTAGTGTGGACTCATGTATTCACAAGGCTTCTGTGGCTTTTGACACTGGCTGGGCTGGTGTTTGCATCTGTATGCTTGTGTGCTGAATGAGTATAAATTAAAAAATCCTACTTGGCAAAAAGGTCCAGCAAGTGGTGGGGGAAAGAAGAAAGCCCTCCTAAATTTCAGCCCAGTAGTTGTGCAGTTAAGACACTTGCTCAGGAAGCAGAAGAACCAGGTTCTAGACACCACTTTCCTAGAAGGGGCCTGAACCTGCATCTCTGCCTCCCTAGCACAATGCTCTAACCATCAGGACCTAGGTTAGGTATTATCCAGGGTCTTCTCCAGCACTCTTTTAAATGTGGCCACCTAGGCAGTCAAGAGTGAGATATATATGGATCCAGGAGGTTCCTGCTTCCTGGGTGAATGGAACTGAGTGGTTATTTTCAGTTATTGGGAACAAAATATGGCTGCATCTAACATCCAGCATCTGAGACTGGCTACATGAGGTTTTTGCTGTATAAAATGTTGTGTCATGCTCATCCACTGTACAGAGACATATACCTCACGTCTCCCATTGTCAGCCTACTATGTGGAGGAAGAAAGGAGAGCAGCAGTATAGAGACTCTGGAATTCAGAAAATCAGATTTTAACAAACTCAAAAAACTGATGGGCAGGATCCTCTGGGAGGCAAGTCTGAGGGGAAAAGGAGTCCAGGAGAGCTGGCTGTACTTTAAGCAGGTCTTCTTATGGCTATCCTTCAAGCTATCCTGATGTGACAGAAGAATGGGAAGTGCAACAGAAGACCTGCCTGGCTAGGCAATGATCTCTTCAATGAGCTGAAAATAAAAAAGAAAAGTTTGGAAATTAGGAAGAACTTTCTGACTCTGAAAGTGGTCGAGCATTGGAACAGGCTACCTAGAGAAGTTGTAGAATTTCTATCCTTGGAAGTTTTCAAGAGTATGTTGGACAGATGCTTGGCTGGGATGGTTGGGTCAAGGATAGTCCTGTGGGGGGCTGGATTAGATGGCCTTGTGAGTTCCCTTCCAGTCCTACCTTCCTATGTTGCTATGTATGCTCCACACTGCATGAGGAATAGAATTGCAAATTGTGCATAAGTGCCTAAAACGGCAGTTGCACAGCTGGAAAACTACCATTTGGGCACATAAAATGAAACAGGATCCTGTCCCTGGTGCATAGGAAGTCAAATAAAATCTGGCTCACATGCTAAAAAAGGGACATATATGACTGCAAGGAATATATGACTATAAACAATTTCCATGGATGAAATTTAAAACAAGGTTCAGTAGGCATTAGAGATGGAAAATGAATAATCATCAGCTGGTCACTTCCTCTATCAATGCATTAACTCTTACCAGTGTTTTGGCTAGTTTAGATGTATATATGTCTTAAGCAAGAGGGAAGATTATATTTTTGTGCTATGTGGGCTGAAAATAAATAATAATAAATATTAATAGAGGATATCACATTTTATATTGTACTTTAGTAGGTCCTTATTCTACACTGAATACTGTAAGAGTTCCCAGGTATGTAAACTTTTATTTTATTTTATTTTATTTTATTGGGACAGGGCTCTACACTGCATTTTTTTTCAAGGCAGAGATATTATCTGTTTTGGCACATTTTCTCTGTTGCATAGCACAATATTATTATTAATAGTTGTACTTGGATTTAAAAATATACTTCTTTGAAAAACTAAAATATCAGATATTCCTTCACACCAGTGTTGAAAGCTCTGATATATTGATTAACTGCCAGAATGATCCATACTTAACCTCAATGCACTGCAATGAAAAACTTCAATCTGAGAGCTGGTTTCTCTTTAATTTAGAGGAGGTCAATGAAAGGAAGGAAGCCAACGAAAATCCCTTGTTTTATTAGGTTTTCAGGAGTGCAAAAATCAAAGTTGAATGATGATCTAAAAATTAAAGAGTGAGTTCAAACTATAAAATGAGCAGACTGACAATGCAAACCTCACTGGAATTGTGAGGATGAGACCTTCCAAACAGACTACTGACAAAGTAGATGACCGAATAGTCTTGCAAAATGTTTCTTTGACTTTCTACTAGCCCTGTAGCACTGGTGATCATGCTGAGCTATCTTAACCCACAGTGTCAGGCTCCATCCTTTTTTCTTATAAAAACCTTGTAAAAGTTTCCAGTGTGTCCTGCCTAGGATATGGATTGTAGGAGGGAAATTAAATGTTTTATCTGGAAAACACATCTTTATCGAAACACCGGAGTAAGCCTGAATAACTTGATTGCATATTCCTTGGAAGACCATGTGAATGGACTTTACAGAAAATAAAGATTTTTGCAAGCCAGGGACAGAACAGTGAACAGTTGGTTTATCAGTGTGAACCCTGTATTTACTCAGGGGATACAATGAGGTCAGGATTGACAACTTGACAAAAACCTTAGACCTGTGGAGGCAGGATTCTTTGGGTAGATGCAATGTTTTTTTATTAGACCAACTAAATAGTTGGGGAAACGTTATTTGCAAGCTTTTGGGCACAAACACCTTTCGCTAGGCATAGGGAGACGCTGTTGGTGTTATGTGTCCTCCATGGTAGAAAAGAACCTAATTTACAACATGCAGGTCTGTGAAAATGCAAATGAGTTGAAGTTTGAAAGACAATGGGTAGAGATAGGAGCAGGGGAAAGGAAGGAAATGTGTGAAGGAATGCATGCTGTCAGCTGTAGTCAGGTTACCTGGGATGTCAAACAGGTTGTAATGTGTCATAAATCCAATGCCTATGTTAAGTCCATGATTTTTTGTATCCAGTAGATTTATGAAGTGAAGTTTGTAGGCTCATCTATGAAAGGTGTTTTGTAAATACCCTTTGAAGATTATAACTGATAGATCAGAGAGGGAGTGATTGTCTTGTGAGAAGTGGGCACCAACAGGTAATTGGATATTTTTGCTTTTGATAGATTTTCGGTGGACGTTCATTCTGGTACACAGTTGTTGTTTGGTTTCTCCTACATATTTTCCATCAGAGCATCTCGTGCACTGGATGAGATATATAACATTTCTGGAGGTGCAGGTGTAAGATCCAGGAATGGTGATGGTTCTGTTCTGGGGCGTAGTTATTGTGGGACTGGTGGAGATGTGTTGCCAGGTTTTACATTTCTTGTCCTGGCATGGTCTGGATCTATTTGGTGTAGTTTGCGTCATAGGAAATTTGCTTATAGTGATGAGGTTAGTGAGTTTAGTGCTTGTTTAAAGGCTAGGATGGGTGGTTCTGGAAAGACCTCTTTAAGAGTTGGGTCTTCTTCTAGTATTGGTTGCAACTGCTTGAGGATTTTCCATATAGGTTCCAGGAAAGGATGGTATGTCATAACTAATGGGGTGTTGTGGCAGGGCACTGTTTGTGCCTGCCACTTTAAGGGCCTGGATCTGGCAGCTACCAGGTGCCTGATGAGGGCAGCCATTTTGAACCTAGGGCTGCCCATATAAATAGGGCAGTTTTGCTGCAAGAGGCCAGGCAACAACATTGCCTGGCTGCAGAGCTGCTGTTATTATCTGGAGGTAAGGGAGGAGCTGTAGGAGACGGACAGGAGGCTCCTGGTCCTGGGTATGAACTAGAACTGCACTCTGCTGGGAGTGGGTGGCCTGGTGGGACTCCCAATGGTGCGGGAGCCCACAGAAAATGCCAGGCTTGTTACCACCCTGGTGAAAGGTGGGTTGGGGTGCTTTAACCCCTAGTCCCCACAACTGGGTGGGTTACCCCTTGGTTAGAGGGTCTGGAAGGTGGACCCCCAGAGAGAGAGAAAAGGGCCATAGACTCAGGCCTGTCTGAACTTTCCCTGACTGGTCCATGCTGGGGCCAGGACTGGAAAGGTTGAAGGGCTGCGGGCCCACCGCGAGGAACGCTCAAGAGCTGAGGGCCTGGGGTTCTGACTGGCCTGGAGGTAGGCCAGGGCTAGTGAGTCGAAGGTCCTGGTGGGAGGAATCACACCCAAAGGGTAAGCAGTTCAGAGAGCGATGTTGCCTGGTATGAAGGTGGAAGAGATTGCCTGAGGAGAGGAATCCAGGTGGGGTTCTATAGTAGGTGGTGGGGGCTGGTGATGATGAGAACTATAGATGCCATCAGCAAGGCTTGGGCTGCCATGTAGGGGAGGAATGGAGCTGCAGATAGTGCCCCCTGGCATCAGGGCAGGAAATGGGCAGCCTCCCACTTATTAACATCTATTTAACTAATTAACTTCAAGGCGTGGTGGGAGATAATGTGAGCAGTTAGCCCAGGAACAGGTGGGTGGGCCACGGTTAGATTGGCCCTGAGCAGGCCCCCTGTTACAGGTGTGATTCATGGGGATTTTTGTACTGCAGCAATTTTTTGCATGGTATCCAGGTGGCTCTTTCATAAATGCGATACATCTTTCTGGAGGAGGAGTGCCTTTGTTGGGTGAAAGCCCTCTTGAGATTTGTGAAGTGATGATTGTGGGTATTCTCCTCAGTGCACATTTGGTGGTATTGGAGGGCTTGGCTGTAAATTACAGCTTTTTTTGGGTGTGTCTAGGGTGATTGCTAGTTCTGTGTAGATATGTATGTTGGTCCATGGGTTTCTTGTATATGGTGGTTTGTATGTTACCATTCTGGATATTGATCATGGTGTCTAAAAATGAAATGTTGGTGCTGGAATATTTAAGAGATAGTCTGATGATTGTTGAATTTCTCATGGAAATCAGTCAGAGACTGCAGGTTTTCACTCCAAATAATGAAGATATCATCTATATATTTTAGGTATAGCATGGGTTTGATGGTGCAGTTCTTGAGGAATACTTCTTCCAGGTGGGCCATAAAAAGTTTGGCATATTGCGGGGCCATTTTGATGCCCATCGTTATGACCTTGTTCTGGATGAAGTGTTAGTTGTTAAAACTGAAGCTGTTGTGTGTGTGAGGATGAAATATATAAGTTCAGCAATATCTTGAGGTCTGTACTCTGAGTTGTAATCTTGCTCTTGTAGATATGAGGCAGGCTTGGATGCCATCCTGGTGTAGGATGTTAGTATATAAACTGGTGACATCCATGGTGGTTAGGAGGATATTGCTGGGAAGGTGGTCTATGTTTCTGAGTTTTCACAGAAAGTCTGTTGTGTCTTAGATAAAATTCAGTTTTTGTGTGACAAGAGGTTTTAGGATAGACTCAATGAAACCTGATATTTCTTCAGTTGGTATTCCATGGTTGGACATTATAGGTCTGCCAGGGTTTCCTTTGTGGATTTTAGGGAGCATGTAAAAAGTACCTGGACTGGGCAGTGAAGGGATCAGGGTCTGACATTTTTTTTGTATTTCACATGAAAATGATGTGATGGTGGTTTTGAGTTTTGAAGGGAAAAGGAGAGTTGGATCCTCCTCTAGTTTTTCATAGTATTTGGTATCATGTTGTCTGCTTGCTTCTTTTATGTAGTCCTCATGGTTAAGGATGACTATAACTCCTCCTTTATCTGCTGGTTTTATTACTGTTTGCCAGTTGGATCTTAGAAATTCTATGGCCCTTCTCTCTAAGAAGGAAAAGTTATGGTGGTGTTTGTTGTTGATTATTTAATTGTTCATTCTTTTTCTGAAGCAGTCATTATAGCAGTTGAGGTTGGATTTTTGTTCACTGTAAGTTGTCCAATCTGAGGGTTTTTTCGAGGGGAGGGGTTGGCTTTAATATTTTTGTTGATGTTGTCACAGGATGAAGTCATGCTGAAAGTGGATTCATTTTGATTGTGGAAACACTTCTTCAGATGGAGGCATCAGAAAAATTCTTCTAGTTCTCTACATTGTAGTAGCTTATTCAGATTTTTTTTGGACAGAAATTAAGACCTTTTCAGCTTTTTCAGATGAACAGATTTTTCAGCTTTGGTAAGTGTGTGTATGGAGATACTGGTAATATTTGAGGGTTGATTGGTTCCTTTCATTTCTTCAAGTATGAGGTTAAGATGTTGTAAGGCATTGGTCTTGGTTCTCTCTGAGTCATTTATGTACAAAGAACAGATTTTAACATGCAAGGCACAGCATGCGGTGCTTCTTTTTCATATACCAAACTGGAAACCTGGTTCTCTTTCTTTCACTGAAGCTTTCATTCAACGTGCCTTTGCATTAGAAGGCTACATTTTGCCTTTAATTTCAACAGGAGCTGTCACTATTCATTCTCTATGAAGGATGCCATATATAAGGGTCCTGTTTAAGAGACCTTTATAAAATGGGCAAGCCTGTGAGAACTGGTGAAAAAACATTGGTG
This sequence comes from Gavialis gangeticus, assembly GCF_001723915.1. Classification (NCBI taxonomy): domain Eukaryota; kingdom Metazoa; phylum Chordata; order Crocodylia; family Gavialidae; genus Gavialis; species Gavialis gangeticus. Next base: position 15,356,583 of record NW_017729028.1, read on the forward strand.
AGAGATATTTGATAAAAGGCAACTTTTCAGAACATAAACATTGCTTGGGTTTTTTGTTTGTTTGGGTTTTTTTTAAAATAAATGTTGGAAATAAATGTGCAGTTAAAAATAGTTTTTCAGTGTAAAAACAGGGGTCCTCTTTTTTTCTTTTTTGACAAAAACCCAGCAAGTTTTGAGGAAAAAATGATTGATTTGAAAAAAAAAAGCATTTTGATTCCTATAAAAAATATTGATAGGAAAACCATTGCAGGATCAGTTTTGATAAAAACATAAATTGGGTAGGAAATAGGGATACTTGGTATCTCTAAATATCAGGTTTTCCCTTTTATGCCTAACCTTGGGCATGTAGATTTGAAAAAGTCAGCCTCAGTCAGTCTCTATTTATCTGTCTTTTATAATCAGGGCCCACCCAACATGCAGCTTGCCATGAACTGCGTTCTTAAGTGAATTGCAAAGATAACCACATAAAGTAGTAGTACAATAGTCAAACAAAAAAAAAACCAGAAGAAGAATGCTGAATCTCACAAGTGGTAAAACTGTAATCTGTATTCAATTTTATGCATGATTCAGCTAAGTGACATAATGTGACAGGTTATAATGATCTGACTGTGCCAGTCTATCTAGCAAACAATAGGAAACAAAGAACTGTAAAGACCAAAATAAAACAATCTGTAGCTTCATGAAATTGACTCAGTCTCTGAGAAAAGTACCTTACCTGTACCTGAATTTCTGACTGCCCGTCCTTCAATGCCCTTAGGATTGCAAACACAGGTTTGTTATGAAGTAAGTGTGTGCATGTACACACACCCATTTAGTTTCTATGGACATATAAAAAGATTGCATGGATATTGGCAGTTCAGCTAGGATGTCAGTAACTTCACTCATAAATCCACTGGTGACTTTTGTTTGTGGATTTTTTAATTGGATTGTGTCATTCTCTTTTACTCAATTGAATAAGGGCACAGGTCAATGGGACTATTTTTGTAGATAAAATTACTGAAATGAAGTAGAGCAAAAGAAGAAAATAATATGGGTTTCCGAATGGCTTTCTAATGCTTTGGTGGACATTTTAAAGGAACATTTGCACTGTTTTGGAAAGTGATTATAAGTCAAGAAAGAATTATTTTAAAATAAATCTTTACAAGAATTCAAGTCTGTAATACAGAACAGTTGACCAAAAACCTCTGTACTTGGGCCTAATCTAAGAAACTAAAAAAAACCAGCTGTGAAGTTGTAGTGAGTGCCCCAGAATTCTACAAAAGTAGTACATGAGAATAGATGGGAAAGTCCTATAGTCGTATCTTACACTATGTGACCACTTTCTATTATACTGCTGGCAGACTGCAGTCATAGTATAGGTATGTACAATACCAAGTGCAATACCTGACTAAGGGAAGGGGTAGTCCTCCAGTGATGCAGAATAAATATATAGAAGCTTCTACATCCTCTGGCTATCAAGTATGGGCTCATATGGGACAAGTACAGAATACTCTAATCTGATACTGAGCTCTATTTGTGGCTAGATCCAATTTAAACAAAGTTGAAGAAATGCTAAATAGGCTGACGTGGGATAATCTGTTCCCTCATAGAAGTCTCATCCTAAAAGTAATAGAGTGTCTTGAACCCTGAAGCAAGAAGTTTTCAAGATGTTTCTAGCGGGATTAACTAGTTTGTGGCATATGAGCTGGTCACTTCTAGTTGCCTAAGTCAACTCAGTAGCAAGCAAAAGCTTGTACCCTGGTCAGAGCGGTACCTGATCATGATCTGAATTTTGTGCTCTCTGTGAAATAAACTTCAGTTCTCATTCCAATCACTGGTTAAAGGGGCTCATAAAGCCAAGTCTACAATTAGATGCATTTACAGTTAAAGAAAGTGCAGAACAGAATTTAATTTCTTATATATCTACATGCTAAACAACTAAGATTTTCTAGTACACTTGCTCAGAAGCAATTCAATGCAGTCTCCATGATGGTGTGCACTTTTGCCCATGGGAGACAAAGGTTCAAGGCCACAACCTCTGTTCTCTACTGAGATGGTTATCACATAACAGTGTGCATAGAATAGTATAGCAATACATGTATTGGTAGCTTTATGCTGGACTCCTGTTTCCCATGTTAATATTCTGGTGCCTTTTGTGAAGTCCAAATATACCAGGAATAAAATTGACTGTGCCTTGTTTGGGAAAACTTTTTTATCCAGTGATAACAATTCTCCATGGTCTAAAACTGAACAGAAATCCCATGTAAAGCTGTTGCTAATTATCTGTGTAATTTGTTGCCACAACTTTTGTAAAAATAGAAGACTTATTTGTACTTTAAAATCAGAAGAAAGCAGTTTCTGAAAGTAAAATAAAGTTAAGTTCTTGTAACATGAACAAGCATAGTAGGAGAAAGTCTGGATTTTGAAGAAATATTCTATCAGAAAATGGTATCAATATTCTCAATAGAGTTGCTTGTTGCAAAGAAACTGTCTATTATCCTTTGCTTATTGATGTTTTTTTTTTTTCCCTCAAGCAAAATTGTGAAACTCTTAACCGGAGAGATGCGGGAGACAAGTTTGAAAAAGGAAAAAAATAGACATCTGAATCATTACCAAAAAAACCTGCTAAAAGTGACATTATCAGCTCCAAAAATAAAAGCACAACTTCTAAGCTGTGATTCCAAAAGTTCTACGGGTGCCATATTGGCCATGAAACAAAACACAACATTTCCATTGCAGTTCCATGTCTCTCTTACATGTATAAATTAAGTGTAAATTTACAGCATGAGTGCAATCAAAGTAAAAATTTTGTCTGAAATTGTTGAACTCACTGGAGCAAAATTGAAAATAAATTTGGCTAGGATCTTTGAGTAAGAGGACTTTGTTCTCTGAAAGCAAGCATATGATGGGATTCAGGCCTCTTGGTTGTTGTTTCAAGTCTAGACCATCTTCTAGAAAGGAGGCTTTCTTTTTTGAAACTTTGAGCAGTGGGAAGTATATATTGTAGTCAGAAAATGACAAACATAGGTAGCAAAAGAAATCAGAGTGAAAAGAGCACTGAGAAGCATGAAAACATTTAAACTGAGAGAAGGCAAAGATTGAAACTAGGGACAGAACTTTCCAACACGGGGAATGGAGAAGATAGAGGAAAGTTTAGTTAACGGCAGAGAGTGATGGGAATGCTCTGCTATACTGAGGGCAAGTGTACATGAAAAGGAAAAGTAGCTCTGATTCCTGTCACCATCATATCAGACCCTTCATGGATGCCCAGGATACACAAGTTTTGCAGGAAGTAGTGTGGGACTGGATGGGCACGGCTTGGTTAAGTTCTTAGGATAGAAAAATGGTACAGCTATTTGTACAGATGCGGGGTAAGAGGGGGAGGGAATCGGTAACAATGCAAGTATTGACATAGAAGGAAACAGTAGAAACTTTTTCCCATCTACAGCTCCAAAGAAGACTATCCATTCTTCTTGGAAGAAATAGTTCACTGAAATGCAGAACAATTGTAATTGAAGTCATATGTATGTCACAAATGTATTTTTTCTGGCGTTGGTGCCTGCAAATAGTTTATGCTACTTTTTGTATACTAAAGCTGCAGCTGGAAACAGAACAGCTCTGTCTGTGGGGTGCTAAGGTGGGCTAATTGGTGTTTCTGAAATAAAGTGCCAATTTGTCTGGAGGCCATGCAGATGGGGCTTCACTGCTTTCAACTATGAAGCTAAGAATGAGAAGCAGCACAGTGTGTTTGAAGGTATCATGGCTCAGTACAGTAGGCTTGTGATCTAGGCATGGTCTTTGCCTCCCGAATTCTTTCTTATCTGTAATTCCTAGAAGACTATAACAGTTGTGCATTGAACAGCATCCTGTACCCTAAAATGAATGAGGACATATGACCAGATTCTCCAGTTTACACAGAGCCTTTCATAAGGTCAGCCCTCATTATATGAAGCACCGGCGCTCTTTCTGGGATGAACTGCAACTCTAGTGCAGCACACAAGAATCGTATGATTTCAAAAATGAAGGAGTTCAAGAAAAGGCCTTCTCAGTAGCAGGTTTCAAAAAAGAGCTCTGTCCTTCTGATATTTTGGTCATGATGCAAGACTCACTTCTTGACTAAAGCTTTCTTCAAAGAATGAGATCAGACAAAAATCAGATAGCTCAGTCAAAAGTAGAAGCTACTAAATCAAGGAGTGGGATTGAAAACAGACTGGACAGAGCCAGTCCAAAATATACTAAGGTTATTTTATTGATTGTGAGATACCAAGCTTAAATAATTAGAACCACAGGCTGCCTACAGATGTGGAAAAAACAAAACAACACTTTACTTTCAGCTCAGCACGCCTCTGAGCACAGCACGTGCCCAGAAAAGGCATGAGTTAGTTTGACTTGGCTTGCTCAACATCTGTATTGATAGCACACTTCAGCGGGACTTTTTGGCACTTTTATCTAATAGCTGATTGAACCAGCTATTAGATAAAAGTGCCAAAAAGCCCTGCTGAAGGGCCCAATCTGTACAGATGCTGGGGAGCTGGGTCAAATTAATGTGCTGCATCTTTTGGTAAGACGCTGGTATTGTTTTTTTTTCACGTCTGTCTGTGCCCACAGTGGTTAGGATGGATGGTAGTGGTATCAAAGTCACTAAAAACCATGGAATTTGATCCTGGCGGTCCTAACAACACAAGCAGATGATTGTTGCAAAAGTGAGGCTAAAGTAACTCAGGTATAGCTTTACAGTCTGACTGCTGTATCTGGATTAGACTAATTTAGGTGCTTATGGGTATGTGTAGATGAAACGGGGGTTTGCTTTGCCCTAAATTGCAGCAGTGGGTTTTTTAAAACATTGCTTCAACTTAGGGTGAAGTAAATCCCCGTGTCATGTGCACTTGTGTCTTACCTGCCTCTCCGGTGGCAGGGAAGGGAGGGAGAGCTGCCGGTGGGCGGAGCGGTCCTTGGGCTGCAGGGATGGGGTGGGGGGAGCTGGTGCTTTCCTCTGTGGCAGTGGTGGCCCCCCGCCCCCAGGTGCCACCCACCTGCAGATACGTAGCTCGGGTGGTCCCGGGGGGACACCACAGCTGTGGAGGGAAGGACTGGGTCCCTGCGCAGCTCACGCAGGCAGGCAGGCTCTTGGGTGTGGGGGAGATCAGGCTCTCCACATTTTTTTTTCTTTGGTGGAGGCTGCCTTCCAAGGCTGCTGGTAGGCTGCCTGCACAGCCCCTGAGCCACACAGAGCCCGGTGCTTCGCTCTGCGGCTGTAGGGCAGCAAACTAAAACTCCTCAGAGGTGTTTTAGTTTGCTGCTCCCCAAAGTCATTCAAGGGGCATTACACCGCCGAACATGCTGCAGCGGCTGGAATTACTGCGCAATACACCGCCAACATGTGAAAACACCAATGCCATTAAAGTGGTGCAAAAGCATTTAACCCGCTTTAAAGTGCCATGCACATGTGCCCCTTGGTTCGTTTACACATGCCTTAAATAGCCCGCATACTTTATTTACCCCCAAGTTAACTTTGCAGTAAAAGTCACCCTTTTTCATTTCAAGGCAAGTTATTATGAGGTTGAGAATGTCAGAGATTTAAAAGCATGTTGGCAAGTCCATACTAAGTGCCCATCTGCTTGGTTTTGCCCATGGTCAGAACCTGTAATAGTTCATCACCCGATGAAAAAGGGGTAGGTTACTATGGGCGAATTTTCATGTAGCAAAGTGTACGACTGGACACACAGCTGACACGCTCTAAGTCCCCTTCTGTTTACCTCATGGTAACCTGTTTGTGTGCCCCTGTCCTCATCATAGACTGCTTTGGATTTAAGATACAAATATAGAAAAAAACAACTGAGGAATGCTAGTGAGTTTGTGATGCTGGAGAAAACTGGGCTGGTTAAAGAAAGCTAGAAAGGAATGACGTCATCAAATGAGGAAGAATTTAAATGGATTACACCACAGCACTCAGGACTCAGTGTGTTCTCCCCCATCTCAACTTTAAATACAGTATAAAGTGAAAGAGTATGAGCCAGGGCCCCAGGGAATAATATGTTGAAGAGGAGAGATTAATTGGTGTCAAGTAGGAACTAGTAAAGGATCAGCTGATGCTAGAAGAATTAGGCTGCAGGAAACATTTTATAGTTGCCTTTCCTACTGAAAGCATGGTATTATTGTTCTACAGTCTAGTGCCTTTCCTTCTGTCAGCCTCCGTGAAGCTTTTAGTTGGGGAGAAAAGTGAATAATTAGCATTCCATTTGGACGCCTGCAGACCAGCAGTCTAGAATATTAAATAGCTGTGCAAAATGGGGTTTGTTTGAAGTGATTCACATTTCTTTATCTGAGGTGTCTAAAAAGCAGGTTTCCTTTTTTTAAAAAAGCTTTACGCATAGTCCCACATCTGCTTTTGACGTTTGAAACTAATCCCCACGATATTTGACAACAAGCTCCTAAACTGGAGGTGGGGAGGGAGGAGAAGATAAAAGTGCTTCTGCACATGTTAGAACAAGTATCCAGTGTCACTGGGGATCCAGGCATCATGCTGAAGGTATGGAGCTACAGGATATTAGTAATACCGAGAATCAAACTTGTATTAATGATGGCAGATTTCCTGCCATCTGATTATGTTTTATGCAGAGAAACAACGTGCCTTTTAAAGGAGGCTTTATTTTCTTTGTATCTAGATGTTGTTTCCAAAAGCCTTTTTACCCCTAAAGGTAACTAAGGAGGCCTAAGTTCTTTGGTTATTTCTTCCTGCCGCCTTTGGTATTTCTTGCATTAAAACCATTCCCATACCAAGAGATGAATTTTATGATGCATAAAAATGTATGATGTCCCCTCTAAGCTTTTGTCATATGAAAGCCAAAAGGTAGGGGAAAGGGTCCTCAACGAGGCCAAATCAGATAATCAACTGCTCTGGAAACAGGCACGCCAGTGTAATTCTACAGAACTAGGTGACCATTATAGGCAGATCCGTCTCTTTCTCCCATCCACAGAATTTAATTCTAAGTAGACAGAATAGATGTAGAATCCTCAAGTGAGAATGAGCCCTTGTTACTGTTTATTTGGTTTAGGTGTATGTGTAGAGGGGAAGAGCAGAAGTTTAGACATGGCCATTTCTTATGGTTTACTCCCTGCCCAGTGCCCAAATGCCCTGAAGCATTTCACTGTCCCAGCTGGGGATTCTACATGCCGAACTCAGTCAGTTTGGATTGACCTTCTGGGCAAAGTGCCTATTTTCTGGGTGTTATACTGGCTAAGTGCAGGCAATATAACACCCAGAATGGGTGGCCCTGAATCATGAACGCCACGTGTCCCTGGTGGCGGGGGGGGCATGGCGCCAGGGACACACGGCGTGGCAGGAAGCAGCGGTGTGGTCAGTGGTAGGAGTGTGGCGGTGGTAAGCGTGGAGCTGCTGCAGGCAGCCACAACGCTGTTGGTGGTGGAGTGGGGGTGGGGTGGCAAGTGCTGACCAGTGGTCAGCGACCACCTGCAGATGCCACCAGCAGTGTTGGCAGTGGCCAGCGGTGATCGCGGACCATCTGCAGAAGCTGTCAGTGATGTCAGCAGCAGGGGTGACAAGTTGTGACTGCCCGCAGGCGCCGCTGGCACCTTTTGTAGGGGGTGCACCGCCATGCTCAGGGGGTGCACGTGCACCTACGTGCACTCACTATGTGTTGTCAATGCCCTGAAAGACCAGGGCGTAGCCTACTTGAATACATTCCCATGAATGGGAATGTGCATACCTAGGAACATCTAGCAGCAGCACAAATATACGAAAAGGTATGAAATATGTGCTGCTGCTAGTTGTGTCTGGGGAATGCCCCTGCATGCATGCTCTGGCGTGTAGCAAGCTGTTCAGGGTGTGGTAGGGAAGGCTGGGGCCAACATCTGAGCTGGTCCTAACAGTCTTATCTGGCATCCTGGGAGCCCCCTGGGGCTCCAGCAGTGGCAATCTGAGTGCAGGGAGCCTGGCCAGCAGCTGGAACTTGGCTCTACCCAGCCAGGATCTGGTTTCAGGTGAACGCACACTGCAACTACTTGTGCCGCGCTGCTGTTTTCTGACAGGTTTTTTGTCATTGGGATCTTCCAGTGTCAAAAAACCCTGCTACTGCACTAATTAGCAGTGCAGTGACCAGCTGTATGTGCAGCACGTGCAGTTTGTGGCACTGCAGACTGGTCTGTGGTGCCAAAAACTGCATGTGCACATTTATCTGGACATGCCCCTTTTGTGATAACCATAAAAAAGAGAGAGAACTGAAAAAGTCATACCAAAATGTTTCACGTGTATAGTCCTCTCTTACAAACATTTTGTGAAAATAGAGTTGTCAAAGTCCCCAGATTAAAATACTATTGTTGTAGTCATGGTAAAGCTTCTCTATCTGGGCATTCACTGTGATCGAGTCCCACCACCACTCCAGACCCAGGTAACTTTGAGCTTCTCTTGGTCATAATATACTGCATTACTAGCTCTTTTCTTGGCCTCTTTGTTAGACTTTCTGAATGCAGGTTCTCTGTCTCCTACCCCTTCATGGTAATGGGACCATACACCCTCAGGTTCAGCAGCAAAATAGATTATCAACATCTTTTCGTGAATTCCGGTTTTGTGGGCACTCTGGGTTTATAGGTTACATGATAATTGAAGGAAAAGGATACACAGATTGTGTAAGTGTTTATAAATCCAATCTTTATTGTAACTAGAACAAATATGTACTGATCTAGACAAAACTATTAATAAATACATGTGGTTCATCCTGCCTCAGTTCCTTCATGCTTTTTTATTAATTTTTGGTCTTTGGTCAGTGTTCTCTACAGGATCTTCCCCTCCTGCACATGGCTTCTTTTCTAAATAATGGAGTTCTCTCTTTCTCTCTCTCTCTCTGTTGTGTAGCCAGTTTTCTTTTGCCTTTTCTCTCTCAAAATTGTCAGTGAAAGGCTTTCTTTTTTAACCTCTTGTTCCCTCTGTTGGTTGACACTGCCAGCCTTATCAAGTGATCTATTATGCCTTTGTGAAGCAGCACATATTTGATTTGGATTCAGATTCATCCAATCTGGAGTGACAGTGATCCTATTTGGTGTCACTCCCTGATTCAATTCGGCCAAATTGGATTTGAAGATAGGGTGCTGATTCAGTGATTAGGCCATAGACTATAATGGGGAATCACTAAAATACCTATAATTTTGTCATTTTTTTTGCAAATTGGGATGCAAACAGCAAAGATGGTAGCTCCTTCTGAGGGCATGAATCCTGCCCTGTTTCAAGGAGATAGGTGCAGGGGTTTCTGTGAAAGTTCACCTCAAACTCTTGAAAGCAAAACTCATATCACTTGTGTGTATTAAGGGATGTAGGTTGTAGCTGTGTTGGTCTAAGGACATAGGCAGACAAGGTTATATGAGTCGATCTAATATCTTTTATTAGACCAACTGACTAGTTGGAGAAATATATCTTAGCAAGCTTTTGGGTTTAAAACCCTTTTGTCAGGCTGAGGAAACATCTGCAGTTGCTGTGTGTGCTCTTCCTGGATGGAAGGAATAGTAAAGAAGCCAGAGGTTGGCATGCATACAAGAAAGCCAGTCAGTGAAAATGTAAATTGAGGCATCAGGGGTGAGAGACAGGCTGGGGTGGGGAGAGGAAGAGAGATGCAGCAGTTAAAAGTGAAGAGGCACCTGGGGTGTTAGATGTCAGGCAGGCTATATTGTGTCATAAATCTAGTGTCTATATTGGGTCTATGAATTTTTGTATCTAGGAGGTTGATGAAGTGAAGTTCATAGGCCTGTTTGTGAAAAGTATTTTGTAAATTCAAACAAGCACTGAACCTCACCAGAAGCAAACTTCCTACAGTTCAAAACACACCAAATGGATCCAGACCAGGCCATGACAAGAAATGCAAAACCTGCCAACATATCTCCAGTACCCCCATAATTACTACACTCCACAACAGAATCATCACCATTCCTGGATCTTATATCTGCACCTCCAGAAACGTTATATATCTCATCCAGTGCACCACATGCCCTGATGGAAAATATGTAGGAGAGACCAAACAACAACTGTGCACCAGAATTAATGCATACTAGAAATCTATTAAAGATAAGAATACCCATTTACCAGTGGGGGCACCTTTCTCACAGGAAAACCACTCTCTATCCAATCTCTCAGTCCTGATCCTCAAAGGGAATTTACAAAACACTTTTCACAGATGAGCCTATAAACTTCACTTCATCAACCTCCTAGATACAAAAACTCATGGACTCAATAAAGACATTGGATTTATGATGCACTATAACCTGCTTGACATCTGACTCCCCAGGAACCTCTCCACTTTTACCTGCTACATACCCCTCCCCCTGCTCCCATCCTGTCTCTTACCCCGTGATACATCAATTTACATTTTCACTGACTGGGTTTCTTGCCTGCAGCCCAACCTCTGGCTTCTTTACTAGTCATTCCATCCAGGAAGAGCGCACACACACCAACTGCAGATGCTTCCTCAGCCTGAAGAAGGGTTTTTAAATCCGATAGCTTGCTAAGATATATTTTTCCAACAATTCAGTTGGTCTAATAAAAGATATCAGATTGACCCAAAGAACCTTGTCTGCCTTGTGTGTGTTAAGGCACAGCGGGATGAATGCTGCAGGGATGGTAGCCTGTAACAGGGGGCTTTCCCAGTGCTGGTTAGATCTTGGCCCACCTGCCTGTTTCTGGGCCAACAACCCACCCCTCTTTCACCTGCCACACCTTGATGGAAAACTGATTCAGATGTTACCCAGGTGGGAGGCTACCCATTTAGGCCCCTGATGTCTAGGGATGGCATCCATTCTGCAGCTCTGTACCTCCCCTATACTGCTGTCCATACCTCACAGATTGCATCATTCACCCCCTCCAGCTGTGGTCCCCTCTCTGGGACTTTGACTTCCCCTTAGGCCCTGGCCCCACCTTGAGGCCAGTCAGAATCCCAAGCCTCTTGCTCTGGGCATTCCTTGCAGTAGGTCCTTTGGGTCCTTACCCCAGCATGGACCAGTTGAGGGTACCTCAGGTCAGATCTGAGCCACCTGCCTGTTCTCACCCTCACAACTCCACTGCAACCTGTAAGCCTCACACCTCTCAAAGATCTTACAGGTCTGGGGTTTCTCCAGACAGGACTGTGCATGCATGCAGTGGCTGGAAATTATCAGGTGCCCTCTACCTGCCTTTCACCAGGGAGGTTCATGGTCTTGGGATTTCCTGGGGCTGCCTCGTCACCAGCAGCCCCACTGGGCCTCTCTACCCTGGCAGGGTGAAGTTTTAGGTCATGCCCAGGACCTGGGGTCTCCTTCTTCCCCATAGCTCAAGCCCATACCTCCAAGTTCTTCCTAGCACAGGAGCTCAGCAGAGACATGTTTTTTCCCCCACTGGCTGGTGATAAAGTAAACTTCCTCCTCCAGCTCTGAGAATGGGGCATTAAATGGTTCTGAAAGCAAATTAAAAAAGGAAATAAGTGCAGAGTGAGGAGGGTGGCACTCACTCCACCTGCACATAGAGCTTGGGGAACCCCAGGAGTGGAAGATTCACCTTCATGAAAACCAGCTGCTCCACCAAACCACGATCCAAGGAGGTGTAGTGGGGTGTCACTACATCACCAGCAATG
>NW_017729028.1:15368181-15370181 GCF_001723915.1 Gavialis gangeticus
GTGCCACGCCCCCACCTTTCCTCCCTGTCCTATCCCTCCTCTATAGCCTATAGTCCTTGACCGGACAGGTGTTGACAGATCCTGCCACAACTGGCTGTCAGTTGTCCAATAGCCCAAGGGGCTGCAGTGCAGCAGCTCCACATCCTTGGTGTAGTAGGTAGCCACTGAGGCCTCCATGCTACCTGCCGGATGGTGGGGTCTGGTTCCTCTGGACCCCAACACTAAAGACATGCCATTGGCCCACATTGCAAGCGGCTGTAGTGGAGGAGATTGGCTGGTGCTTGAAGTGCTGTCATGGGAAAGTGCATCCCCCCGCTCTTGCACATCCCCCTGCCTCTGCCCTTCTGCCTCCCTGACTCTGTTCACCAGCACCTCTGTCCAGTGATCAAGGGTTTTGCTGCTGCTCCTTCACCCTTGGGTCACACATGCCCACCAACAGGTGGAACGTACTGGACCGCAATGAATCCAGCCATTTTTTTATGCCCTCTTTCAGCCACTTTACCATTGCAGGGAACATTGCAGGGAACATTTCAGCCACTTTACCATTGCAGGGAACATTGATTCCCTGCAACTTCTTTTGATTCTCAAGCTCCTTCACTATGGGGGTCACCTGGCTAAGGAGGGCATTGCCAGCTCTGAGGCTCTTGGTGGCCTTGAGGAATGGCTTGAGGACCACCGAGGTCTGGGAGATGGTATCCCACTCAGCTCTGTTGAGGGGGCTGCTGATTCCAATCTCCCTGACCAATGCCATCTCGTGGATGGCCTTCTATTTCTCGACCAGCCTTTCAAGCATGAAGTATGTGGAGTTCCACTGAATCTCCACATTCTGCATGATTTTGTGCTGTGGGATGCTCAGCTCTGCCTGTTCGTCCCGTAGCATCTTGCCCGCCTTGATGCTCCAGTGGAAGTAGCTCTTCACCTTCCTGCATTTTGAAATGATCTGGCTGTAGTGGTAGTGATGGTGCCACCACCAGGAGCCTTGTCCCCCTCCAAGGCGTCCCTGACTATGAGTTGGAACTTGTGTGCCACACAGCGGATGCCAGCCAAATTGGCATCACGCACCACTTTGACCATATTGGCCCTGTTGTCAGTGACTACGAACCCATGGGTGAGCTCACCCTGCCCAATGAACCACCCCTGCACCATGCAGTTCATAGTCACCATGATCTCCCTTGCTGTGTGGAACTCATCCATCACCTCTGCTTGAAGGAGAGCCCACCGATACCCTGACTGATGGCACCAGTGCCCTATGATGGAGCGGTGGGCATGATCTCCACCCTGGCTGCTCCAGATGTCAGAAGTGAAGTGCAAGACTACCTGTGGCCCTGCCTTCTGCCCTCCCTCAAGTAGTCCCTGCGTTCCTCATACTGCTAAAGGTGGTGCATGCGGGCACTTGGTAGGATGGGGCCACAAGCACCTTGAGTCACCTGAACTCTAGAAACTCAATAAAGGAGAAGGGCTGGCCATCCAGAACAAGCATCTCCCCAATGCTCTGGGTGATTTTGCTTGCCTTGGGAATGAGCCCCACTGTATGCCCACCTTTCCCCCAGTATTCCAGGATGGCTTGCCTCTGCTTCTTGGGGACAGGGGCTTTGGAGCTAGAGGGGGACTTTTTTGGGGCATGCTCCCACTGGTGCCAGGCTGAGATGGAACAAGGGCAAGTGGGTACTGCCTCCTGAGATGCAGCAGCATTGCCGTGGTGGTAAAGTGTTTCACCTCCTTGCCCCAGCTTTCAGCAGTGCTGGCAGGTAGCATACGTGGGATCATCTGCCACCTCAAAATGATCCCACACTACGCTACCCACCCCCAAGCTTCTGGGTTGAGGGTGGAGATCCTGCCTTATCTCCATCCCCTCTCAACCTCCTCCAAAGTGCCTACCAAAAGAGACCTGCCTCTAGGGGAACTTTGAGAGGTGTGGAGCACAAACACAGATTCTCCCTCCTTCCCTAGAATTTCCTTAGCTATGGCACTCAGCTCCTCTGCTTCCAGATCTAGCTCCT
>NW_017729028.1:15375181-15385533 GCF_001723915.1 Gavialis gangeticus
GGAGCACAAACACAGATTCTCCCTCCTTCCCTAGAATTTCCTTAGCTATGGCACTCAGCTCCTCTGCTTCCAGATCTAGCTCCTTTGGCACTGGAAGGCTCATGCTGGGAACTGAAACTGGGGTGGAGACTGTCATGCTGGTGCTGGTGCTTGTGTTAGTGGAGGGGGTGCAGGTGCAGACACTGTTCCCACCTCCTTGCTCCCACTAGGAGCAGAAGATTCACCGCTGCCAGGAAAGAGAGTGTGTCTATGTTTCTTTCCAGGGGGAACTTGAAGCTCTCCCTCTGCCCCCTCTCCCTCTCCTTCCAGAAGACCTGGCACCTGCCTTTCCAGTATGCTTCATGTTTGGTGTGCTGCAAAATGTGTGTGTGTGTGAGAGTGCGTGCGTGCATGTATATATGTGTGTATGTGTGTGTGTGTGTGTATGATGTGCTTTCCTGCAGTGATGATGCATTGTCAGGGAAAACAGATTTCTTTTTGTGTTGGGGAAAAAAAAGATAGACTAACGAGAACAAATAAGAGGATTTTGGGGGTAAGAATAAGCTGAAAGGGATAACAATAGAGATAGTAGGCAAGGGTAAGTAGGAAAGGATTGGATGCAACTTACTAGCAAGAGACTAGCTACTGCTGCCAAGCCAGAACCTTTCAGATGCTGCTGCTGCTGCTGCAAGACATACACAGCTCACAAACAGCACAGAAACAGGTCACTTCACACACAGCTTATATGTTGTTTCTACGTCCCTCCCCCAGAGCACTGTGATTGGGAGGGAACTCAGGGAAATATTAGTCACTGGCCAGATGCAGATGTCAGTATCAGAGCAGTCTTCCTCCCCCGCTCCCCCTTCCTCTTCTCAGTTTCTGTTTCCTGCAAGCCTGCCTTCCAAACCTCTGAATCTTTCCCGAATCTTTTCCAAATTGATTCGGATGCTTCCAATTCAATTTGGACTTCTAAATCAAATCTTCTGATTTAATTTGAAGATTCGGCTGCTGAATCGGGCTGAATCTCCCCTGAATTGAATCAGCTATTGAAGCTTTGCACAGCCCTATGATCTATGTCTCACACCAGGTGATCTGTTGCTTAGTCAGCATACACTTGGGTCTGATTTGAAAAAATGACTTTATGTATCTATACCACTTAAATGCATGATCATCAACATTTAAAAGACCCTCCATTGTCTTCTAGTGTCAGGTGCAAGACTTTCTCCTATTGCCTCTAATGGACTTTGGCTTAATATGAAGGCAAAAGACACTTTAAAAATTGATCTTGTAGACTGAAACATACACACAGGACATTTCCAATACAAATCAGGAATCATAACCAGGAAACATAAACTGCACATACATACAGTTTATGTATGCACGGCTACTGGAAAGCTATCTAGTGTAGCTTGCTCTTGGGAAGTTGTCTAGTGTAGCATTAGAAGACTGTAGGTGCATCACACATGCATATAAAGGTAAAGTAATGAACTCTGGTGCATAGTGTGCTGGAGTTTATTGCTCCTGAGCACCATGTTTACATGTATGCCCGGGACCACAGCATGTTGAGTCAGGTGGGAGTAGCCCCAGCTGGCAGAAAGCTCGGGGTCAACTTACCAGCTCGGAGCTGCTCCAACCCAGCTCAACATGCTGTGGAGGGGCTGGTGGGGGGGCATGAGGGTGTTCCAATGAGGAGCTAGCCAGCAGGCAGCCCCCCCTGCACTGAAGCACCCTTGTGCCCCAGGCAGACAGGTCAGCATCTACATGTGCATTGCTGCTCATGAAAAAAAATCCATAGCAAAATAGTACTTGTATTTACAAGTACTAACCTGCTGCAGAGTTTATTAGTTTCCTGGAATCTAATAGTGCTGCACATGTAGATGCTGAGACATTTACTGTGGAGCTAGTCAGTTTACTGCACAGGTAATGTCTTGTGTAGATGCACCCTGTCTTTCTGTGTGTGATGCTGCCATGGCTATAGGCAATACAGTATCTCAAGCTGGAATCTCCTTGTTGTGAAAGAGAAGGACCCAGCTCCTTGATTATTCTCTGTGGATTCTATAGGATCCTCTTGAACCTTGAATTTACTCCCTTTTAGTTCAAAATAGCCTACATCTGTCCTTAAGACATGCCCCAAAGCACAGATCTTTTTGGTTTTGCAGAATACAGAGAATTACAAGGCTGGTGAGAGTAGGTGGAATTTTTTATTACTTATTTTCTATCTGGCAATTGCTGATTAGCATGGCTTTCATGCTTTAGGGTGGCTATATGAAAAGAACTATACATTGTAATAATTGTTTATTAAAATATTGCTACAAGTGCTAGAGACAAGGTATTCCCTTAGCTTTCTTGTGTGCATAAATCAAAATAAATAAATAACAGTAAATTATAGAGAGGGGAGTGTAGAATATGTTATGTTACCTTCAATAGACTTGCAGGACCTATCTGCTTTCATTTATGAAATCAGACTACACTGTCTAGACAAGTAGAAAATATATATGCATCTTTCCTTTTTCCTGCTCTAACATCCATGTTTGGAGAGGGACATCCTGACATTTAAGTAAAACATGAAAACAGTAGGTAGATCCTTTAGAAACAGGCTTTTTATCACTCAGAGATCCCGAAAGGACCATTTGAGTGTAAGCTTCCTGTCCAGAGAGGAAATAGCCATGTCTGTGACTTGGATGTGCTCTGATTTCCAATAATTTTCCAGTGGGGAAAACAATGATTCAGTTTCCATTTATAAATTGAAATGAGTGCTCAAATAATTAACAGCAAAGAGCCAGTGGTGGGAAATGAGCTATTCTTCAAAACAATTCTTTTCTGTTTAGATTGGACTTCATTCCATTGTTAAAGGATTTCCTTATGTGCAAGGTGTTGGAAATCAGCACAGTAAAGCCGCTGCAGGCATATTTGTTTAATTTCTGTATGAGTGTACAATAATTACTCCTATAGCTTGAAAGACGAACAGCTGCTATAGATGCCAGCCCCTCCATAAGCCCCAGGGTACCAGAAATACCAGAGTCAGGAGGGGTTTGTTACAAACCTATGTAAATAGAGCACCATGATGGCTACTGTAATTTGGATTAAAGCTTAAAACTGATATCTTTCTGGGAATTCAGGGAAACATAAAGTTGAACAGCCAAGCACAGCCCAGGTTGTCCCAAGGATTGGGGCCCCCTTTTCTGGTTATTCCCAATAAGGAAAGACTACAGGTGTTCTCATGATTCACATAGTAAACCTCAGTGTCTCTTGTTAGCAATCAGCCACTTAACAAGAGTTTGCATTTTGCTAACAAACAGCACTACTGATACTAAACAGTTGATGGTGTAATTTTCTGCTTCACAGAGGCTGCATCTACACGAGATGCTGACTGCGCAGTAGCCTGATACTACTGTGCAGTAGTGTTGTGTGGCAACAACCATGACACAATGCTACTGCATAGTGGTATCATGCAAAAGATGTTCATTGGCATTACTGTGCAGTTAACTCAGGTTAGTACTTGTTTATACAAATACTAAAGGACTATGCTGTAATGACTGCACAGTCAGGATCTCGTGTAGACATGGCCAGAGATTTTTTTTTTAAAGTTTTCTGTTTTCTCTCCCAAATTTTGGTACTCAGTCTCATTTTGTTATCACTAGAAATTAGAGGTGAGCCCAAACCTCATCCAGGGTGTTGAAACCTTTGCACTGAAAACTCAAGCCAAGACCCAGACCCAAATACAGACCCAGACCCAAATAGAGCAGTGGCTACAATCTCTAATGGGCCAAGATAAAATCTTGACTCTAATAATTTCCAGACTTGGTGGGGGAGGGGGAAGTGTACCCAAATCTACAGTATTGACACTTACAGGACTCGAAAGAACATTTGGCTTAGAAATTATGATATATATATTTTTAAAAAGTAATGATATTGCATTCTTTTTATTTGCTTTTTGGTTTCTGAATCACTGGAATTCCGCTAATAGTTTCAGGCTTTTCTCTGCATCCATATGAGCTAAACGTGGCCTTGCTTAATGAAAGCTGGCTTTTGTATAATGACTTGACTCCAGCAGTTGGTGTTTTAAGAAACATTTTAAGTGTGAGAGGGTACATTTACATGTGCATTAAGGCACTTTTCCTAATGCGCATTAAATTTAGTACCTCCAATGTGAGGTACTAGACAAATGTGCAGTAGGCTGCCTTAACATGCAGTAATGAAGCTTATTTGACTAAGCATTAGCATAATTGCACAGCTTTTTACCTGATGCTATAATACACAGTAAAACAGGCTTCTGCACATTAAAGCACACATGTAGATGTGCCCAGAGAGTGGGCACTCTAAATCTGGATCAGATTTTGTCAGTTGGCCCCATCTCTCCTGTAAATGTTTGCCACATAAAACCATGCTCCGCTGCATTCATACTTTATGTTTAGCCTGAAGATTGGATGAACGCCTAGGCGAGTGTATTGTGAAGCAGCTAAAATGTAAACTGAAAAACCAGAGTTCATTCCAACAGGACTAAAACTATGGCATCTGCTTGTTAACTTTCTGATTGTTTAGCTTTCACTCCCTCTCTATGTCTCTCCATTTCTACTATGTCAATCAATCACTGCACTCCATTAATACTATAAAGAGAACAATCTATGTTTTTATTCACAAACCTGCATGAAATAATCTCTCTTCATCTATACAGGACACTACAGAAATATTTCCTGATTTTCCCCTAAATGTAATTAGCTATTGTGTATCTTAATAATTTATTTAATAAATAGTGATTTATGATATGTGTTCATTGAGCTTGATAGCTTGTCTGTTTCTCCAACAGATGATAATGAACTTTCACCTATAGAAACTGATAGACCGTCACTTGAAACTCTTTTAATCTCACTCTCTATGCCAGACATTTTTTTCCCCATTTTGGCAAAAGTTTTCCCAGTTCATTCTCCAACTGTCAGTTGACTTCAACTCTATTTTAAATCTATCATAGTTCATGACAGACAGACTTGTAATTTGGACTTTAATCATTTCTGATTTTCATGTTTTGACATACACAGACTTGTCTTTCTGCACCTCCTCCCTTCTTATTCCTTTTTAATTTGTGACACATAGGCCTATCTGTTTAACCTCTTCCTTTCCCAATTCTGCTTTCACATGACACTTTCAGCTTAGCAGGTGTCTCCAGTGTAAATTATGGATGTGTCAAAATGCTTCCCAAAAATGTCTTGGCCAAGCTGAAAATGATGCAGGAGATCTTTTCTTTACTTCTCTAAGAATTCAGATTTAACTTGTAAAATGTTTTCAGTCAGAGGCATTTTCATTACCAAAAGCCAGAGGTGGGGCCAGAGGAGTTTCATGATTCATCCTAATTCTTTTAAAATTCTGCAGTGTGTTTGTTGGGGGGATGGGGAGGATCAATGGGTTTTGAGAACAACCACAGCCCCTTGGTGAAAGAGGGATTGCCTGGCTTGGGGTTGGGGGGGAGAGAGAGGGGACTCCCCTGTATGAGATACAGGGGACAGGAGAGAGTTTAAATTATCACTTCATTTATTGGGAAGGGCAGCATAACAAATTGAATAACTAAATAAATTGTGGTTTTCTGCTTGACCCCTTTGAAGAGGTTCAAAACATGAATTCTTCTGGGCTGGTCCAAACCCACTTGCTGCTATGGCAGGAGATAAGGTCTTATCAGACTTTTACTTCACCATGTCTGTGACTTAGGGAGACTAACTCTACTGGCAAGACTAGCCTAGAGCAGTAAAGCGGTGAAAGTTTCCTGAACTCTCTCTCCACCTGGGGCACACAAAGTGATTTTTAAAATTAGATAGTGATCCCTAACTCTGGATGTGCTTAATGGATTTTAATTACCATTGTTCAGCACCTTCATCTTTATGTTAATGCA
This sequence comes from Gavialis gangeticus, assembly GCF_001723915.1. Lineage (NCBI taxonomy): Eukaryota > Metazoa > Chordata > Crocodylia > Gavialidae > Gavialis > Gavialis gangeticus. The sequence continues at coordinate 15,381,042 of NW_017729028.1, forward strand.
GTTTTTATGCTTCAACATATATTTTAGATGCACACATGCACACCAATCTAGCCCTTAAGATGTGTGCTAAATATCTAGATACAGTTAAAGCTTTGTTATCCAGAATGAGTGGGGTAAGGGGGGTGCAGGGTATCAAAAAATTCTGGTTATCTGAGACAGGAGCACAGCATGGCCACCCCTGCCAGGAAGAGCCTGGTGCTGCCTGGCCCTAGCCCACAGTGGCAGCTCACCCTGTCCTGCACAGATCCCCTTCCTCTACCCCCGTTCCTTCCCCAGCAGACTTTCCTACTGGGGGGTGGGGGTTCATGTGTGTGCATACAGGCGCTCATTCCCCTCCCTCCTCCCAATTTTTTTTCCCTCTACCTGTACGGATTTCAACTAGAAGGGCTTGATGTGCATGCCGGATAGACTCAGCAAAGATTCCGGTTGCTAAAGTGAGGATTTGTATTGGGGGCTATTGGAAACTCCGGTTAATAGTATATTCCGGTTAGTAAAATTCCAGTTAACACAGCTTTTACTGTACATAGTGTGATCTTACAAACCTCCTTCTCCATTGCCCTTGCATCTTATCTCTGTTCCCTCTGCCTTTGCATTATCATGTCTTTACTTAATCACTGATTATTATACACTTAGCTCCTCTCTATACATTACATTTATATTGGGATTAACTTGTGAATCACAGCATAAATAAGAAGGGTGCTACAAGTGCATTTAAGGTGCCATAAAATAGGAAATGAGCCATAAAAATATTCCAAATATAATGTAGGACATTTTAAGGCTCATTTGTATGGTACGTTAAATGTAACATGTGGTAAGTGGCCAACAATCAGTTGACTTTCAACCTGGCTGGAGGCTGGACTGGGAGAAGTCAAAGGGCTTCCATTGCCAAAGACTTTCAATCCTGGACTACCGTGTGGGGGAGCAGAGGCCCCCAGTGGTGAGGGGAACGTTTAGCCTACCCCGCTCAGGCTTTAACCTCATGCTGAGCAGTACTGGTCAGGCAGCCCAGCACAGAGGAGCAGAGGCTCTTGGTGGGAGGGGGAAAAATGCTTCTCCCCACAGGGAACTTTAAACTCTGCCCTGGGCAGCTGTGATTCATGGGTCTGAGACTCCACTGGGGTCTGGAAACAGCTCTGGTACAGTCCCCAACTGGGCTGCCAATCATGTGATTGTTGGCCCAGTAGGAACTGCATCAGAGGCAGGTCCAGACCCTGGTGAGGTCACTGGACCCAGCCAACACTCATCTGATTACTGGGCACACAGCTTTCAACTCACAAATGCAATAGGAGCCCAGGATCATGATTCTGCACTGCTAAATATTTGGATCTGATCCCTGATCCCAAAATTGCACATCCTGCCATGCACATGCAGCATGCCTGTTTGGCATGGCAGGAGGCATAATTGTTGGGATTGGGGATGTGATCCCATCGCATCTTTGAATTAACATCTCTCAACAGCCTTATACTTGTATATGGGAGCAAGCTCACAGATGTGAGGAGTCCCAATGGAGACTACAAATGGTGGTGCAGTTACTGTAATTCATCAACAGGGATCCTGGTTTTCTCTGATAAAAAAAAATCCCCAATTTTTGGATTAAAGTAACCCAAAATCCATGTTTTTCCATGATTAAAATGAAATCGGACTATGTGTATGTGTGTGTGTGTGTGTGTGTGTGTGTGTGCGTGTGTGTGTATACACACACACATTAGTGGTGTTTCATTTTAATTATGGAAAAATGTGGATTTTGGATTACTTTTTAATCCAAAAGTTGGGGATTTTTTTTATCAGAGAAAACCAGGATCCCTCTTCATCGATATTTGCAGCATTGGTGGTTTAGATTGTAAGATGGAGCTTATTGAGCAGAGGATTTTATGCTTCTTACATGCACCAGAAGTCATGCATATACCCTGTGGTATCTTTGGGAGGTACTGGAGGTAAACTAGGCTGTAGATATACTGTCCAAGCTATAGAGTTCCTTAGTCAAACGTCTAAAATGGTTGGAAGTGGTGCTCTTCTGTCCCAATTGGTCATTACTAGTTAACTCTTAGATAGAAATCAGCTATGTAAAGTCTAAATAATGAATGGGAGAGGAAGTTGCAACAATGCAAGCTAAAAAAAACACCAAAAGAAATTCTTAACATTCTTCCATTTTGAAGAATAAGTTTACCTCACATGAGAAATATAGGAAGCCATGCTAAACGACACCTATAGAAGTATACAGTATGTAAGAACCATATTGAGCTGCTTAGCTTACCAGTTCAATGGAAGAAGGTTAAGCACAATGATAAAAAAATGACCAAAGTAGTGTAGCCACAAGAGGCAATATGTAATTCGCTGAAGGATTCTGCCAATAAATACAAATGGCAAGATGTCAGTGCATGCAGGGAGAGGAAGCCATGGCAACCCGCCTTGTTTTTAGTCAGTGTGGACCCCTTCAAGGTTATTTTCCTGCAGCAAAAGGGATGTTTATTGTTAGCCAGCATAGCACGTGTCAGTTAATGCTTACCTTGGGAGAAATGTCTCATTCGTCTTCCAATAGATACTTTTAGATTAGCTTAAAACTGAGGTGGGATATTCTATCACAAGTTTTTTTTATAAATCACTTTGCACATAACATCCATAGTAATAGGAATAGCCTTAGTAAAAGGAATTCTTGGAGTTTCTGATATTTTTTTTAAAAAAATCCCTTTTCTGATCGGCTGGCAGAGATTTTAAGGCTAGAAGGGGTGTCAGGATCATCCAGTAACAAATGTGCTTAGTGAGAGCATCAGGACACAGGGTGGATCCAGAGGGAGTGTGCGAGTGCACTGCTGCTCGTTGTCCACTGTTGTCCTGCTGCTGAATTCAGTGAGGAACAGGAGGAGGTTGGGGAAGACTGAAGAGCAGCAGAATTTACTCTCTGGGCTTCACATCTGTGCAAACATTTGAATTCTTTTGTCAGATGCACTAAAAAGCAGCCCAGCCTGGGCTATTTGCTTAGTGGGCTACACCAGCCTAGGCTTTGACTGGCAGCCCTAACCTCTTCATAACATTTTAAAAGAGGAAGTTTTAAAAGTTGTTTAGGAAGGAGAAAAAGTTGTGATAGGAGTCGATCCCAGAGTGCAGGTGCTCTCTAGCATTTGTTCTGATCTCAAAGGATTTTCAAGTGGTCAAGAAGGAAGTTTTACCAGTGGGTTTTACAGACTATTTTATGTTGAGAGTGGAGGCAGGGGTGAAGCAAAGTAGCATTATGGGGTGAGGTGTATGGAAATGAAATTGTAGCTGTTGGAGAAGGAGGAGGTGTATATGGATTTTAGAGAACTGCATAGGGGCTTGAAGACTTGTTAATGGGGAAACACCAGTTAATGCAGAAGACTGTTAATCCTCTATAACCCACTAGTAGCCTAAGTTTAGGGGCACTGAAGTAAATTAATTCCCCTGAAAACTGGTTTACAGCTTGACCCCGATCAGAGTTGGGCCCATATAAAAGAACACTATGCAATCAGATAAGTTGATCAAGATATGTGTATAATATGAAACAAATCCACAATAAACACCCAGTGCAATACCCGTAACACCCAAACTACAGCACACAAAATCAAGCCAACCAGAATGACACGGTTACAAACTTTAGTTAGACTAAGGTCAATCAATAGTTAACAGTGAACTATAATGATAATGACAATTTACTTGCACTAGGTGATAGGCAAGATCACTCTTAGGCCTACTCAGCAGGGAAAGCCTGATGACAGCGTCTGAGGATTTCTGGCTTTCCCCTTCACAAGGTACTTGGCATCTCAGGAAAAAGGGAGAGGTAATACATTACCCAACTGTGGTAGAGGTGAGACAAGTCAAGTGCAGGTAGGACAGCTCCTTCCATCAGACACTCCTTGAACTCTACACTACAATCTCTAATTGTTTCACTCTTTCTCACAGCAGACATCCAGTTGCCCTCTAACCTTCACAGCCACTAATTTAATGTCAGTCACAAGTACTCAACTGATCAAACAAACAGACTCTTTAGTTGCAGAAGCCCTATAGAGTGAGTGAACCCTAACTCCAGCTCCAGCTCCAGCTCTGTCAATGATGACCACAAAAAGCTGCTATGGACCCCGAAGAGCCTGCTGACCTTGCACTGGACAGTCTTTTATAATGGCCAAAGCATGCTGCCTGTCAGTCAAATGGAGATCCAATCATTAATCTCTGAGCATTGTCAATCAAAGTCAAAATTAGGATGATACAAATCAAACCATCACAATTCTATATATATAAAAAAGGCTTAGTCCGTCTGGCTGTCTGTGTGTCTGTCCATAATGCCCTTGGGGGCCGTGGCTCCCAGAGAGGTGTGGCTCTAGCCAGTGCTGTGTCAAGAACGCCTGTCAGGAATGATGGGCAGGGAGGGGCGGGGCAGGGCGGGGCTCCACTGTTGCGGGTCAGATGGAACAGGCCAGGCAGATGTGCAGCAGGGGGGGAAGAAGGGGTGGGTGGCACGGGGCCAAACATGGAGCGGGGG
>NW_017729028.1:15385715-15398529 GCF_001723915.1 Gavialis gangeticus
GGGGGGTGGCGTGGGGCCAGACGTGGAGCAGGGGGATAACACAGGGCTGGATGCGGAGCGGGGGCGTGGCATATGGCTGGATGTGGAGCGGCAGCAGCATCATGCAGTGGGTGGTGGCAGGAGCCACTACATGCACGCTTCCCTCCCCCCTCCCCCCACTCTTGAGAGATGATGGTGTGATGGTGCCCTGGCCCCACCCACCCCCGCCATCATTCTTGATGGGTAACTCGCTAGTAACCCATAATAACTCATTTGCATAATGGTCTTAACTGCCACATTCTCCTCGTTATCAAAACAAACAACTTGGGTCCAAACAAACAACTCACTGCACATGCTCAGCTCTTAAAGGTAGGTCATGACATCACTGAGGTTAGAAGGTTTGAAGTACCAGAAGGTTCCAACCTCCAGACATCCCACACGTGTAGACACCCCAGCACTCCACCTTTCTACAGGCTGGCGGACACTTAAAATCGGTCCTAAACCTGGTGGGAATGGTGGCAAGCAGCAAAATAGAAAGCAAGGAAGTTTTTGATGGCAGAGGGGAGCAGAAGGATGAGGAGATGGAAGGAGGAGATTCAAAGGCTGAAACACAGGTTACAGCATCTTTTTAAATGGGCAGGGTGGGCTGGGGGATGAAGGAAGCACTGGACACCACAAAGAGGGCCGGGTCTTGGAGGAGTGGTTTTTGACTAAAGAACAAGAAAAGACATTTTTAGTGTGTGCCCCATGAGTGGAGCAGGGAGAGGGCTGGTTCTGCTACTTCTCCGCCAGGGTGAAGAAGAGCAGATGGGATCTCCTGTCATGGCAGAGAAGAAGGGAGCATAAATAGAAAGCCAGGAGGTGGTGATGGAGGCGGCACAAAAGTTTTATGCTTGATTATACCAGAGAAGAAAAGTGGAGGAGGTAAAATTGCAGAGTTTTATGTTGGAGGTGGAGATGAAGGTAAAGGAGGAGAACATGGCAAAGGTGGGGGAGGAGGTGGTTTTAATGGAAGTGGGAGAATGTGTGAATGATTTTAAAAAATGGTAATACCCCAGCGCAGGATGCTCTGCCAGCTGAATTTATCAAAGGTTTGGGGATTTGGTGGGGCCAGACCCAAATGAAGTTTTGAAGGAGGTGATGTGAGAGGAGATGGTGAATAAAGATTTTAACATGGGAGTGGTTGTTTTATTATACAAAAAGGGTGCCAGAGTCCCTGTGTAACGGGAGGCCCATAACACTTTTAAATACCGATGACAAGATTTTAGTAAAAATTCTGGTATGGATACAAAACATACTGGCAGATGTTATATGTGAAGATTAGACCTGTGTAGCGCTGGGGAGGCATATTGCAGATACCTTAAGAATGATAAGGGATGCTGGAATGTATTGTTAGGACTGGAAGTTGAACGTGGCCCTTTTGAGCTTAGACTTAGAAAAGGCTCATGATAGACTGGCACACAAGCTTTTGTGTAAGGTTTTAGACCCAATGGGTTTCCCTATCAGGTTTTTCAAATCAAGACACTGCTAGTCAGATTTTAACTGGTCTTCAGAGTAAGTCTTAGTATTCAATCTGGGGTCCAGCAGGGACAGTGTCCCCAGCGCTTTTTATTTGTACTATGGAGCTGCTGGCACAGAAACTGAAGTGGGACACAGTCATTAGGATAGCCCCACTGCTGGGTGGAGGATGGCAAGAAGTAATAGCAGAGCTGAATATGGATGATATCAATCCATGTGTAGATGAAACAGAACCCCTAAATTGAAGCAGTAGGCTTTTAAACGCACCACTTCAATTTAGGGCCTTTAAAACCCCTGTGTCTTGCACACACCCTGCACTTGCCTACCTCTCCGGTGGCAGAGAGAGGAGGGTGAGCTGCTGGTGGGTGGAGCGGTTCCTGGGCTGCAGTGGGGGCCTGGTGCTTCCCTCTATAGCAGCGACAGCCCTTCCCCCAGGCACCCAGCTCGGGCAGTCCCGGGGGGCACCGCAGCCATGGAGGGAAACACTGGGCCCCCGTGCAGCTCACGCAGGCAGGCAGGCTCTCGGGCATGGGGGAGATCAGGCTCTCCACTTTTTTTTTTTCTTTAGTGGAGGCTGCCTTCCCAGGCTGCTGGTAGGCTGCCTGCACAGCCCCTGAGCCACACGGAGCCTGGTGCTTCGCTCTGCAGCTGTAGGGCAGCAAACTAAAACTCTTCAGAAGTGTTTTAGTTTGCTGCACCCCAAAGTCATCTAAGGTGCATTACCCCGCTGAATGTGCTACAGCAGCTGGGATTACTGCACAATACACTGCCAAGACATGCAAACAAAAACACCATTACAGTGGTGCAAAAGCATTTAGCTTGGTTTAAAATGTTGTGCACACATGCCCCTCATTTTGTCTACACACAGCCAATGCCATGGTAAGGGACAGAGTATCCCTGGAACGGGTGCTGGAGCATACACAAAGATATGAGGAAGCATCCAGGACCAAATGAAATGTTAACAAAAGCCCAGTGATGGTGGTATGTGAACTGGGTGATATCTTGGAACTGGGGGTACAGGTGGCAGCCCAGGAAACTAAAGCATTGGGGATTTTATTTTAAGAGAAAGCAGATGAAAGACCAGGAATGGGAAAAGTTCTGGAAGAGAGTCTGCCCAGTGTTGGGGCTGTGGTCATGGAAAAATTTATCACATATCAGGGGTGGGAGGGTGACAGCAGTTAAAGCCATGCTATTATCAATTATTTTATATGGAGGCATAGTGTACTGCCAACATAGAAAGAGGCCGTGCAAATTCAGAGGATGGTCTGTGTGGTTTTTTTGGTAGGCCAAGAGAGAGCAGTTGGAACTTTTTTAAATAGGGGCTGGTGGGTGGATGGCCGCTGCCAAATATAGGCCTATTTGTGTACAAAAGCTATATGAGCACATGCTGCTGCATTGCAGTGGATGGGGACAGGAAGGCTGGTGAAGGACTGCATCTCCCCTGTGGGCAGTCTTCTCTGGCAGAAGTCAAAGAGGGTGTGAGAAGGAATCACAGGCAAAAAGTAGGCAGAGGAATGTGCTAACCTGGCATGGATGATGGCTCAAGGTATCCTGCCGGTGAGAATGATCTAATATGTGTGGCGCTTTTCTCAATACCCATGAAAAGAGTGGGGAGGGGGAGAATCCATAACTCACATGTTTTGGCATTGTTTTTTCAAATAAGAGTTTGGTGTACAGTGCACAAATGGTTGGCAAAATACAGTGTACAAAAGCCCTCATGGAAGATGGTTTTATTTGGGCTGGTCTCCAAAGGGCTGGAGAACACCATTTTAAGGACACTTTTAATTTGTTTTAAAATGAGCCTGTGGAAAGCATGGAACCTTTTAATTTTTAAGAACCTGTTTTTGTCGTCAACGATTGTTTTAAATGTGGACTGAACGACACGAGATTTTGTAGCACCTGGGATCAAGAAGAACTCAGACAAGAAGCAGAAGAGAAAACATGGAAGAAAAAGAACTTAAGACTTTTATTCATGGAGGGCATTGGGACTAAGTTTTAACAGGCAAAAGGAAAGGAATGGGTTCTTTACCATTTCTTCCTTTTATAAGGAAAAACAAAAAATAAAATGTTTATGTCGTTAGAATGTCCACCAGGATGCGTGTTTTACACTTCTACATATTTAAAGTGATAATGAGTATTTTTAGGGCTTTATGTATATATTTTACTGTGGATTTTAAACCTTTAAATCAGTTATTTATTATCAGTTTAACTTCTACAGGGATGTTGGTCCATGTGGTGTGGCAGGAGATGGGGTATAACAGTAGGCTGAGTGAAGTAGCAAGAAGGGGCATACCCACAGTGAGATACTGTGAAACAGAATCCAGTTGTGGCAAAACAGGACTATCAGTCTGCTTCTTTTTCTTTTTCATCATGTCTCCAGTCCTCCCTTTCTATATGGTTTGATCCCAATATTCTGCAGAGGCCACTGCTTCTGGTGTTGCCAAATATTGAGGGGTGCACTACAGGGCATCTCAGGAGCTGATCAATGGCTTGCTTCTCCTGACTAACACATTGGTTGGTTGTGCAGAGGCCGTGTGATTTCATGAGAAATTTGAATCTGCTGAGACCCACTCTCAATCTGTTCAGGCTCTGCCATGTACATCGTCTGTAAATGGAGCTGGATGCTAACTCCTCACTGGAGGTAATGCCATGCCAGTTTCATTCAGCAGCTTTGTCACGTAGTTTCCTCCATGCCTTTTGCTAGAGGGTAGTTCTGGCTGATTCTGGTGATGTGGTCAATGGTATGGCAGAAGACAAAAAGCTGTTTCTTTATGAGAGATAACGGTGTGATGGTTGATGTGCATATAGTGGGTGGTGGTCAGCTTACTCTTGTACCTGCCAGTCAGGGTCACCTGCTACTTTCCTCCTGATGTAAGGGGGCACTATGCCAGATAGTGCGTATAGGCAGGGAACAGAGGCCTATTATTTTTTATAGTATGGTTTTGAGGGTGGGGTAAAGGGAACAAGGGGGTGATGGGGTTATAGGGAAATGGGAGTAAAAGGCGCAGGGGTTGGAAGCAGGTGAGAAGAAGATATGAAGTTTAAAAGGAAGAAGAACTAAGCTGTTTGATACTTTTGTGATAATATTAATACAAGCCTCTCTGTTCCCATCTCTCTAGCTTTCCTGGCTTCTAACCCTGCTTGGCTTTGTTCTTGGACTCTGGCTTTTGCCTTTCCATTGGATCTGGTAACTTGGCATCCAGTTCCTGGATTCTGACTCTGCCTATGTTGGACTCTGCCCCTAGCATTTCCCTCTGGATCTGGTAACTTAGTCTCAGACTCCTGAACTTTGATCTGGGCCGGTGTTTTAGATTCTGCCCTCAAGGTTTCCCCCTCGGATTTGATAACATGGCTTCCAAAACCTGAGGCAGTCTGTGTTTTAGACTGCACTGGCTCCTGCATTCCCCAAGTGTCCCAACCACTAGGCCAGATGACCTGCAACCTGCTCCATTGCACTGGCTAGACCTTGCCCTGATCAGCGAGTGAGCTCTGATCTCACCACTCATGTGGACTCTTGCAGGAGCCCTTGCTGACCAGGAAGTGATCTCTGTGTTCACTATGCATGCCAGACACAGCCAAAGTGGGGAGGGGGCACTTCCTTCCCCATTTCTGTTAAAAATTTAGTTTGTAATGCTATGCACTTTGCACCTGTCATGTAGGTGGGTAGGGTTAAAGTGCATATGCTCAGGGCCTAATTCTCCATGGAGAAATTATGGATTAATTATTCTTATTTATCTTCCTTGGGTACAATGTCACTCAACTGTTTTGTTCCCAGCTCTCAGTGCAGATTGTTAAAAGGAGGGTACACCTGCTGTGCCTTCTCCTGGGATACAGTACTGATGCATGAAACCTAGAATGAGGAGCTCTGGTTACAGGAGGGAAGAGTTTGGAGGAGGCACCATGAAGGCAGGCTGCACAGGACTAGGACTGTTAAGGCATGGCAGGAGCAGCTTTGGATATATTTGCCTTAGTGATGATGGCTCAAACTCTAATACTCCAAGTGGGTAAGTAGAAAGTAAGTAGCACTTATATGACTAAATTTAGCTAAGTGTTGTTTTGGACCACTTATATGGATTTTTAAATCCTACTTCTTCGCAACTTGCTATGGGCTTCTGGGCATGCTCAGAAGACACCCACTTTAGCTATCTGGACTCTGTAGAAATCCTACTACCCTTGCTAGGTATGGAAACTCCATAAAAGTCCCTGAAGCTAGGGACAGACATTACACATAAACTGGTATAAGTGATCAGAAACTGGTTTAAATCACTAACAGAATAGAAGTTCCGTGAATGTAGACTGGTTTCAAAATGTCTGAAACTGGTATAAGAGAGACCTGGATTGATGTAGTATCAGACTTAACTGATTTAAGTTAACCAGTCTATCCAACTTTTGTCCCAGATCCCCTCCTGACATAAGTTAGGTTGCAGTCCCCTTGCATCCCAGCATGCACTGCAGCCCCTGCTAACCCCACCTCAGGTCAGGCAGGCTAGCATCCACTCCATTTTGTCTGCTGCAGTCAATGTTCCCTCTAAGGAGCAGCGGTCCGTGAGCACGCCGCCTTGGTCTGGCATGGAACACTTACCGAAGGGGGCTGGGGGCCTGGGGTCAGGGGCCAGAGGCTAGAGCTGGGGACTGGGGCTGGATGCTGGGGGCTGGAGACTGGAGCCAGGAGCCAGGGGCTGGGACCAGGGGCCAGGGGCTGGAGCCAGGGACCAGGGGCTGGAGCCAGAACCTGGCACGGGCTCCCTGGCTCCAGGGAAGTGCTCTGCTCCCTCGCATCAGGGTCTCCGGCCCTGATGCGGGAGAGCAGAGCACTTCCGTGGAGCTGGCAGAGCCCACGCCAGTGTCCATCCCTGACTTGTCTCACCTCAGGGAGGAGCTGCTGCCTGCCCCAGTGAGGCTCCACTGGCTCTGGGACACTGCTGTGCTCCCTGGCCCTGATGCCACGTGCCTCCTCGCTCCCCGAGGCCATGTGGAGGAGCAGAGCAGAGCAGAGCCGGCGGAACCTCACTGGGGCAGGCGGTGGCTTCTCCCTGAAGTGAGGCAAGGCAGGGATGGAGGCTGATGCGGGGGAGTGGAGCACTTACCCGGAGCTGAGGGAGCCCGTGCCAGCCCCCCGCCCCAGCCTCTCCTGGTGCGTGGCCTTGAAAATGTGGTGCGCATCCACACTTTTAGTTGTGTGTGGATGTGCAAGCACGCACCTTAGAGGGAACCTTGGCAGCAGCCCAGGTGGATCGCCCCACCCATGGCTGTCACAAGCTGAGGCAGCCTCCCTGGCCTCACCACTGGCAGTATGGGGACAGACCCCCACCCCAACCCTGGCTCCCCCCAGATAGAGTCTGCACAGAGGGGAGGGTGGGGTGAAGCCCCCCAAGGTGGGGCACTTCTCCCTCATGGCATGGCTCTGCTGCCCCTCCCCAGCCACAGGGAGTGGCCTGGGGAGGAAGAAGGGACCCTCCCTTTGGTCCAGGCCCCCCAGCTGGGCTCTGTATAGTGGGTGGGGGAAAGCCCCCAAGGTGGTGGCTGTTTCCCCCGCAGCATAACTCCACCAAGCTGTGAATACACCGTCCCCACCCCCTTGCTAGCCCCCTGCCTGTCAACATCAGGGGCTTTTCACCTCCCTCATTGTGCAGACTCTGTCTGGGGGGTTGGGGCCAGAGCAGGGATCCATTCCTCCCCCTCCCTTACTCAACCCCCGTGGCTGATAGGTGGAGGGCTAGTGATGGGGTGGGGTGGGCATTTGCAGCCCAGGAGAGCTGGGAGATATGCATGAGTGACCCCTACCTTCTGGCCTTGGCTAGCACAGGCATCTACCTGCCTTGGTCAACTGAGTGAATGGGTATTCTGTTTATTAATGGTTCAATTTATGCAGCTTAGAGAAAGCTCTGTAGATTGAATCAATTCTGCCTCGGGCTTTTTGCTTGTCTGTACTTAGCCTGAAATAGTCACAGAAAAACCACAACTGGTGACTGTTGATGCCAGCAAAGTAGGACACTATTTAGTGCGATAGCCTGGTGATTAGAACACTTTGCTAGGAAGTGGTACAGCCAGGTTCTAGTCCCTAGCCTCCAAATCAAAACATTTGAACCTATATCTCCCTTCCCAGCCAAGTCCACTAACCACTGGGCAACAAACTTCAAAATTCACTGGTTGAAGCTGGTTCACCAGGCAGTCAAGAGAGGAAGATATCTGGGGCCAGAAAGAGATCAAGACAAAGAACTTATAGCTAAATGAGATGGGCACTGCCCGACAGTAGAGGGTTCTGCCTCCTGTCCCCAGAGGGACACATTATCAGACTGCTGGCTGTCTGCTTTACCCAGTAACAATTGACTGCAAAATGCACAAATGCCTTTGGCTGAGTAGCTGATTAACTTCTGTTGGGGAGGAAATGTAACAATTGGTGCCATGAAAATGCCTATAATTAAAGAATGAGCAATGGGATGGTTTACTATAATAGGTAGACTATTTTCTTTGCATTTCTGTTAGAGAAATGTACATTTTCAACTTGTCTTTTAGGTGCTTTAAATTCTTTGTAAGCCCTTTTCCTACTGTGGTGTAATGTTGCTGGGAATAACTGCCAAAAATGCACAATGGCTAAAATCTATTTCTGATAACGCAATGCGGCACTTAACTGCTTTACTGGCCGTACTTGGTTCAGTATTTTTATGAAGTATTTTAAACACCATCTGACATACCCAAGAACATAATTTCTGAAGCCATGTAACACAACCTTTGTAGTGGTTGGCAATGTTCCCGGTTTGAGTTCCTCAAAAGCATTTGCTATGGCTGCAGATGAAAGGAAAGCCAAAGCAACAAGATGCCTTAAAATGCAGTCTGCTCTGAAAAGTGGCAGGGTTACAAAGGCACTTTCTTTCTCAATAGATCTGCTCCCTGTGTGTATTCAGATTAATATCAGATGACTTTAGTGACTAAACAAGTTTTTACTGCATTACTCCTGTTAGGCCTGCAGAGCCAACACAGCTGAGTGAGCGAGCTGAATGTTGTTCCTTGTGTATCATCCACAGAAGTGTTTGCTAAGCTCTAACCAGTTATATTCAGGCAAAGCTGTTCAAGGTAATGGAGTTTACAGGTGTCAGTTTGGGCATAGCTTGACTTGTTAGCCCCTTGTACTGGAGATAAAAAACAAGACGGAAAAAAACCAACATATCCAGAGCCCTGTGTACACTGACATGTTTCCTACAATCTCCCTTCATTGTATCTATTGCAGCTCTTTTGGTGGTAATAACAAAGAAGGTGGGTAGGCATTTTACCCACAATGATGTTCATTTCTGCTCAGAGGGCATTTGGAATTTTAAGCAGGCTATGACCAATGTTTTAAGCCATTAGGCTTTTATCATAGATAGTAACTGTGACCTTTTTACATCAGAAATTATGTGGTGCAGTGTAAGTGCATGAGCTGGGAGCAGAGCTGCTCATTTAGGAAAGCTTCAAAAGGCTGGAATTTGCCCTTTGCTCTGGAATATTTTAAAAAGCAGTTACACGTGAAACTGCAAAGGTTGTTGCAGAGATGAGAAAAGATGTTCTTTCAACAGAGGTTCAAGAAATATTAGGACTTTCATTGTGTCATAATCATTTGCAGTGTTTAAGATATGACCTTGCTGGGGTCGTTTGACCCGAGTACCCTTTCCTGCCATGGCAGGAGGTCGGACTCGATGATCTGCTCAGGTCCCTTCGGACCCTAGAAACTATGAAACTATGAAACAAAACTTACAATGAGAGAATCCAGATTTCAGAGGAGAAAAGCTTACTATGGCATTCTTCCTAGCGTGCTGGGGAGTGATCGCTTCTGAAGAACATCTGGTTCTGGACAGAAAGGTCCTGTCACTTAGGAAGCAGAGCAGAACTTGCTGGTTTAAATTCTGTCTAGTACTATGCACTTATAATGAATAAAGAGCTGGTTAAGAGGTGGAGTCAGGTCCTAGGTAGCCTGGAATTAGGAATATTGCTGGAATATGGAGAGCATGGAAAATGTTCGGTTTGTAATTATAGTGACCCAGTAAAGGAGTAGGCAGACTATTCTAGAGCATCTGTCCATGAAAGATGACTATGATCAATCCAAGTATGTGAATACTCATTCTTACAGTTCAAAGGGGTCCGCACCCCTATTCAAAATTTCCAAAGTGGCCCACACCTGCATTAAAATTTTTTTAGCGGTCTGCAACTGAAAAAAGGTTGAAAACCACTATTCTAGAGAACTGTATACATGGGTTGTGCTCCTTGCCTGTATGCTGATGATTCAGTCCTCAGTCTCATGAAACAGGCAGGGTAGCATTCTTTTCCTTTCCTGGCCATCTAAGCAGCCATTTTTTAGTCATCTATAAGGCATTTGGGGTACTTACTCACCCAGAGGGGAATCCTGTTTCCGGATGTTTAGCCCTGGGCATGTGACTGAATATGGATGATTGGGTAGGCGTATAGATTGGGCATGCCAGTAGCAGCTAGGCCCTGTTTCTTTAGAAGCAGTGGCCTAAAAATGGTCGCAACTAGTACCCATGACTATCAGACTTGGACTTACAGTATTTCTATTTTTTCCCTTCTAGCAGGGCACCAACATAGCTCTCAAGCCAGCACACCGCAGGTCAGGCATGATCTAAAATCCTCTCCAGTGCTCCTTTTGAATCTGGCCCCATAGGCAGCCATGAGAGGGTGATATGTGGGGTCAAGAGGAGCAGAGCAAGACAGAGGAGTATAGCTCGGTGAGGTAGCTGCTGGCCTGGATGAGGGGGGGCCTAAGTCTATTCCCAGTGAGGTAGAAACTGCCCTCCATTCACTTCTTTCCAATGAATACATTAGTGGCTCAGCTTCAGAAGGAGTCCAGAAGAAAGTACCTTCCAGGCATATTTTTTCTCTGATTCCATGAATTTTAAGCACATGAGTAGTCTCATGACTTCAGTTGAACTTGCACATTTAAAGTTAAACATATGGTAAAGTGCTTTATTGGATCAGAGTTTTAGCACTTAGTTTGGGACCTAATATTGGTTACCTCTTCTTTCCACTTGGTTCAAGAAAAAGGTAATTGATGGTTCAAAGCAAAAACAAAGTGCTTCCAAAACTGCCTTTCATCATATTTTTTTCATAAAATAGCATTAACAGAACCTGGGAAATAATGTGACTGTATGCATTGAATATTGTCATATAGAAAAATACCTTGTCTGCAGTGCATACTACATATGTTCCTGAATAATACTCTACTTCTACTGTATTTCCCTTATTTCCCTCCAGCCCTTCCTGTTGCATAAGTAATATTCTTGGCACTAGACGCCCAGATAAAGGATGTTGTTTCTGATATGTAATCAGAATAGTGTAATTCATCATTTAGCACTTTATTTACATTCACATTTGCAGTGCAAAACTGTATTGTGTAACTTATCAGTCCAAACAGAATTTGTCAGTGGACTAAAGCTATATAACATGGCTTAACACAAGTATACTTGCTTATTTTAGTCATGCATTTTAACATATAGATTTTTGCTTGGAAGTTATTTAGCTAACTTCTAGAGAGACATCTGCATGCATTTAAACCTTGACAATTTTTAATAAACAAAACCAAGAATATCGGTACTTTCAGCTTATGTAGTACACATCAGTTGATGATCTCTATGTTCTGTACAAAAATATAATTATTAGAGCAAGGGTATTGAGGGATCTGGCCCATGGATCCCTGTAATCCAGGCTGTAGAACTGCCCATGGATCTCAGACTGGCCCCACATACAGCATGCATGAGGTCTGGGTCCACACAGAGTGGGGCTGATCTGAGGCATCCACTGAATGTGAATTAGGTGAATGTTGTATTTATGTATAAAAATGGGGACAATGAGGCTGAGAGAATGGAAAACATTCTCTGTGACTTCAGTGGGTTTTAGACGAGGCCCAGATTTTTAAAGGTATGTTACACTACCTAAGGCCTGCATAGTTAACAATGCTTAGGGACCCCAAGATGGAGAGCTACCAAAGGTTGGATCCGCAAAGACTTAAGAGCCACTTCCAAACTGACCTTGGGGGAACCCCAACTTAAGATGCTGCACTACCTAAATTTAGGCTCCTTGACTTTTGAAATTTAAATTTAGAAGTTTTGTAACTGGATTTCAAACATTATGTTTCAGGCATTTCATTTTTAGATTATTTTATTATTTTATTTGAATGCCTATTTCTAGTTTATTATGATGCCTTCCAAGAATGATCCAAATCAGATAGGTGCTCAGTTAGAAGACACCTAGCCAAAAGCAAATCTAGGCACAGTCAAATCTGAATTTCTATTTCTCCTTGGGGCTTAGACTTGAGACTTGGGAGTGAGGGGTTGGGGTATGGTGCAGGCTGCAGTCAGGGACATCAGAATGTCAGGGATAGTAGGGCCTTGGTGGGGGACAGGTAATACAGTGTAAAACCATTGCTATATAGGTTTCCCTCACTTCATGCTGTACGTGTGTTCCTGGAAAATGGCATGTAACTTGAATTTGCATAAAGGGAACCTGCTTTACAATATAACAAATAGGGATATTTTCTAAGACCTCAACTGTACTGACCCTCAGACCCATTTCTACTACTCTTACAAGACAATTTTGGTACTCACCAACAGCAGACGGTATACACAAGCACAGGGTGGTGGTGAATGGAGTGGGGTGGGAAGGAATGCAGGAGGGGTGGGAAGGAGTGCACAGCTTGGCAGAGGTGGTTGTTGCTGCGCTTTGTGCCCAGCTGCATCTGCTCTGGGAGTGGTACCAGTGGGCTGTGGGACGCGGTGTCACGCTGCTCCCCCTGCCTGCCTGGAGGCGGGACATGTGTGGCATCATGCCATTCCCAGGGCAGCTGCAGCTCCAGAAACATGGGCACCAGCTGGCCTGAGTGGCAGCTGCCACTGCTGCTGCTGGGCATCTTCATGGCTCCCAGCTCCCAAGGTGCTGTCCTGATGGGGTCGGACCGGGCTGGGCTGCAGGGGCTGGCATTGTGGAGGAGCCAGGGATGGGTCTATCCCTAGGTTAGGGGCTTCACAGCGGTGCTGCCCTCATGCCACCGCTCATGTGTGGCGCTGGTGAGAGGGTGGGGGCAGCCTCCCCATGTCCCTGGATAAGCTGCCCAGGCTCTGACTGTCTCACCACCTGGCTCAGCTTCCCCAAGTAATTTTTTTCTTCCTCTGCCTATGGCATCACTCCCACAATGCATGGCACAAATCAGGTGACTGTGGACTTCCACCACATCAATCGCATAAGAGTGAATTTACCTTGAATATAACAAAATTTTGGTATAAAAAGGGTCATTGCATAAGAGTGAATTCACACATACAGAACCCTCATAAAG
>NW_017729028.1:15398540-15399785 GCF_001723915.1 Gavialis gangeticus
AAGGGTCATTGCATAAGAGTGAATTCACACATACAGAACCCTCATAAAGGGAGGGAAGGCTGTACTCAGGCAGGGTTTCCAACCCAAGAATTTTTTTTCTTTTTTTACTTCAAACTTTTTACTGAAAACCAAATTTCTTTTTTGACTTTTTTACTATGTTTGACATTAAACTCCTAAATTTGAACCCAGCCCTTCTAACTGGGCCCTGGCAGCAGGGAAGTGTCTGGCAACGTTTGCATGATGTAAAAATATATTAGTAAAAACATGTCAGTAAAAAGTTTGGCTGTCAGTAAAAAGCTTGCAGATTGTCATTAAAAAAATTCTTAGGTTAACAACCTTTGTTCTTGCCTTTTTTCTTCTTCCTGACCCCACATAGCTCCCTCACTTGGCTGTTCAGGGACCAAGGAGTGCTGCAGAGAGATCTAATAGATACTTGTGGCATGGTAGTTAGAGCACTGTGCTGGAAAGTAGAAAAGTCTTCTTCCACCATCTTCTGCTGTCTGGATTGGAAGAGCCAGCTGAGGAACATGTCACACACCCAGTAGTCCAGTGAAAACCAGATTCCCTGAGGTAGCAAGAACTATGTCTGATAGTAATGTGATTTATGCCTCAGCCTGACTCACCTGGCTGGGGTCAAGGGTAGATGTAGCTAGAAGCTAGTTTCTGGCTGGGGCACACAGTGGCTGCCTCTACATGAGACCCTAACTGTGCAGTAGGCTGATACTACTGCGCTGTAGCATCATGTGGCAACAACTGTGGCATGACGTTACTGTGAAGGAGTGTTACAAAAAAGACATTTGCCGGTGCTACTGCACAGTACAGCACAGTCAACAGGTTACTGCGTAGTCACTTAGTTTTTATTTATACACGTACTAAATGAACATGCAATAATGACTGCACAGTCAGCATCTTATGTAGATGAGGCCAGTGTGTTCAATAGATAAATACCACAGAAGAACCTGACCCTCACTGGGAAGTTAAAGGCAATGGTATATCTTTGAATAATTCATTTTCCCACTACTCTTAGTGAGTTGGCTTCACCCGGAAGGGCAGTGTGGATACTGAATTTGGCCAAGCAGTCTTTGTGTTCCCCAAAATTTCACCTATGTATATCTTCAGTTATCTTGTTCCCCAGGGCTAGGGACAGACATTACACATAAACATTAAGTGATCAAAAATGGTTTAAGCCTGTTACAGAACATACGTTCAGTGCACATCAACCAGTTTGAAAATGGCTGAAACTGG
>NW_017729028.1:15399796-15401007 GCF_001723915.1 Gavialis gangeticus
TACTCTTAGTGAGTTGGCTTCACCCGGAAGGGCAGTGTGGATACTGAATTTGGCCAAGCAGTCTTTGTGTTCCCCAAAATTTCACCTATGTATATCTTCAGTTATCTTGTTCCCCAGGGCTAGGGACAGACATTACACATAAACATTAAGTGATCAAAAATGGTTTAAGCCTGTTACAGAACATACGTTCAGTGCACATCAACCAGTTTGAAAATGGCTGAAACTGGTTTGAGATAAACCTGGTTGAATGTAGTGTATCAAACTTAACTGATCTGGCTCAAAATGGTTTATGCAACATCTATCCCAGACCCTTTAGTGGTTTAAGATAAATCAGACTCCCCCAGCATCTCTGCATGGTCTTGGACTGGACAGGGCTCTCTGCTCCACAGCAGAGCTGGTCCCTCCCCTCTGCTCCCTAGCTGGAGCTCTGGCAGAGACTGCAGGCACAGCAGAGTCTATCTGGCTTCCCCTTGCCCTACCCTGCACCCCCACTGCTTGCTGGAGGAGCAGGGATCTCCCCCTCCTTCTGTCCCATCTCCCACAGCTCAGTTCT
Organism: Gavialis gangeticus; assembly: GCF_001723915.1. Lineage (NCBI taxonomy): Eukaryota > Metazoa > Chordata > Crocodylia > Gavialidae > Gavialis > Gavialis gangeticus. The sequence continues at coordinate 15,400,350 of NW_017729028.1, forward strand.
GAGCTGCATAGACCCTAGGCATGTGGTATGATATCTAACGCTGAGAGGTGTCACTGTGTGTGAGTGTCTCCAATTTCACTAGGACAGGCAGACAGAACACTGACCGCTTAGGGATTTTTGGAGTTAATCAACAGGTCAGCTGGTAAGATTTTTAAGAAGAGTTTGAACTAGGGGAGGAAGGAGGACCCAGGAAACTGTAGGCCAGTTAGTTTTACCTCGATCCCGGGCAAGCTTTTTGAGAAAATTATTCTGGCACATATCCACAAGGGGCCAGCAGGGGAGATTATGCTTAGGGGCAAGCAACATGGGTTCATTAGAGGCAGGTCCTGTCAGACCAACTTGGTGGCCTTCTATGACCAGATCACCAAATCCTAGATGCAGGGATGGCAGTGGACATAGTCTTCTTGGACTTTTGGAAGGCCTTTGACACTGTCTCTCACCCGTTTCTCATTAAGAAACTGGGGGACTGTGGTGTCAACACCTACACAATCAAATGGGTCGCCAACTGGCTGGAGGGCCACACCCAGAGGGTGGTGGTGGATGGGTCATTTTTGACTTAGAGGGATGTGGGCAGTGGGGTTCTGCAGGGCTCGGTCCTTGGGCCTGCATTGTTCAACGTCTTCATCAGTGACTTGGAGGGTAAAAAGCACCCTGTTCA
>NW_017729028.1:15401590-15408659 GCF_001723915.1 Gavialis gangeticus
GCAGAGGGTAGATTTAGGCTAGATATCAGGAGTCGCTACTTCACAGTCAGGGCGGCTAGGATCTGGAACCAACTTCCAAGCAAAGTGTTGCTGGCTTCTACCCCGGGGGGTCTTTAAGAGGAGGCTAGATGTACACCTTGCTGGGGTCATTTGACTCCAGTACTCTTTCCTGCCATGGCAGGGGGTTGGACTCGATGATCTGCTTAGGTCCCTTCTGACCCTAGGAACTATGAAACTATGAAACTATAATGGAGAGAGGCTATTGTTTTGCTGATGAGGTAAAGAACACGGCTATCAGCCCACTTCTGGCTTGCTTGCCTGTCAGTTTCCTGCAGACAGTATAAAGAATCATGGAGAGAGACTGAAAAACTCCTTATCATCAACAGATGCATGCATTGTACAACCCCCGTGCCTCAGAGTGCTAGCAGGGTCTGGGGTCTGGCAACACTTCTGCCTCTTGAGCAGCCAGCAGGGAAAAGCCTGAGATGGTGCAGGCAGACCTCTCTAATTAGTGGTCCTGCAGGGTCCTGACCATGACCCTCAGCTCAGTACTGTGGAAGGGAAGGGAGGGCTGCTCTAGCGTCCCCCCGCCCACCAACTTCTAGCTTGAGCCACTGCAGGCATGTGCCAGAATTTCCCCAATCCAGAGAAAATGTCTGTCCTCTTACAAACCAGTTCAGCGTAGCCAGGTTAGACTAACCTGTAAAGATTGAATCAGTTCAGGCTCAGGCTTTTTGAATGTCTGTCCCTAGCCCAGAGGACACAGAGCATGAAAGAACATCCTTTTTTGCTGTCTTTCTAATACATTTTTAAAAATAAAAAATATTGCCGCTGAATCGCATTCCTAGATCTCTCTGACCTGTAGTCTTGTCCCATGGACTTCTGCTGTGACAGTCTGGGTGCACCCATTTGGAGAGGGGATGCCTTGCTGGTAAAATATCAGTGGGTTCTAAATCATCCATGTCCTTCTTTCCTCAATCCTTTCTGCAGCCAATTCCATCTTCTTATCTCTTCTTTCCTCATTTTTAGTCTCTTAAGCATAGGAATTACGCATTGCATAATTTTATTAGCGCACCAAGAAAATCCTATTTATCTGTGTGGGATGGTACGCTAATGTAGAACTGAAGGATGGAGGTACTGCTGCTGCCTCTTCAGGATGTCCAAGTATTTCTTCATTACTGAGCTGGTGATCCCATTTGTGAAGCAATAAAACTGTTTTGTCTTGATCTTTGGGCACACAAGTAGATTTCATAGACATTAGGGCTGGAAGGGACCTCGGAAGATCATCGAGTCCAGCCCCCCGCCCAAAGGGCAGGAAGTCATCTGGGGTCATAGGATCCCAGCAAGATAAGAATCCAATTTATTCTTGAAGGTGTTCAATGTAGGTGCTTGAACTACCTCCGATGGCAGGCTGTTCCAGATCTTGGGGGCTCGGACAGTAAAGAAATTCTTCCTTATGTCCACCCTGAAACAGTCTTCCAGTAGTTTATGACCGTTCGACCTCATCATCCCTTGGGGCGCTCTGGTGAACAAACGTTCCCCCAGATCCTGGTGGTCACCCCAATAAACTTATAGTTGGCCATCAGATCACCCCTGAGCCTGTGCTTTTCCAAACTAAAGAGCCCCATGGCTCTCAGCCTGTCATCATAAGGTCTGTTTTCCTGACCTCTGATCATGCGCGTGGCTCTTCTCTGGACTCTCTCAAGCTTCTCCACCTCGGTCAAGGAAGGTTTGGGACAAAAGGACCTTGCCTCTTTGAAGATGCTGTGTACTTTTCATTCCCATAACATTCCTGGGAGTTGAAGTTTCAATATCTTTTTGAATCCTTTTTGAATTGTGGAGCCCAAAACTGGATGCAGTACTCCAGCTGTGGCTTCACCAAGGCTGAGTACAAGGGGAGAATGACGTCCCAGGATTTGCTTGAGAAGCATCTATGGATGCAAGCCAGCGTTTTGGTTGCTTTACTAGCCGCAGCATCGCATTGCAGGCTCATGTTCATCTTGTGGTCAATGATGACCCCCAAGTCTCTTTCTTCCATGGTACTAGCCAGCATAGCACTGCTGAGCCTATAAGGATGCTGCAGGTTTTTCCTCCCAAGGTGAAGAACTTTGGATTTTTCAGTGTTAAACACCATCAGGTTCTCATCCGCCCATTTGCTGAGCCTGTCCAGGTCAGCCTGGATCACCCGCCCGTAAGTAAGCATGGGTTAAAGGCAATAACACTGGTTACTATCAGAAACAAGGGGGCCAACACTGAAGCTTAGCACACAGATAAACTGGGTTTTGCAGGCTTTAGGTGAGACAGTCAGAGAATAGCAGGTAATGGTGAGAGTATTATTTTAAGAAAGGGCCAGTGGGCAGAGTGGGTGACACAAAGAAAAGAATCAGCGGGCATGTCTACAAGAGATGTTACTAAGCAGTAGCAATGAGCATCTGAAGTAGCATCAGAAACAAAACATTGTGGGGACACTAGTGTGCAGTAACACCAGTTACTGCGCAGTCATTTAGTACTTGGTTATGTAAATACAAAACAACTTCATAGTAACAACTGCACAGTCCACCTCATGTAGATACATCCAGTCTGACCTAGCAGCAGCCCTGGGGATGCTCTTGTCAGAAGTGTCTGCAGAGGCCAACCCAGGCTGAGAGATGCCTGGCTCCCCATGGCACTGGGGCTCCAGCAATACAGCAACATAAGATTGCTAAGACCACTTTAGCCTCCTCACTCACACAAATCTACCTTGTTCCCTAGTTTAGTGTTTGCCACCACTTGCCTCTTGCAAAAAGGGGGAAAAATTCCTTCTAGCCTCCTGGCATTTTCTAGGTATGGGTACCCTTTTCCTAAGCTCTCCCTATCTATGCAGGTTTTCTCAGTAGGTTTCTGCATCCCTTTAATATCCTCTCTATGCCTTCTCAAGACCCTATTCCTCTAACCTCTCCCATGCCTAATACATAGAGTAACCATCTTAGAATTAATAGAGCTATATGAAACCCCTACAATCATGTCAAACTCTTTGACTTGTGTTTGCTCTAGCAATTTCTGGTGGTGCTTGTCCTGCACAAAGCAGGGGCTGAATTGGTTTAACTCTACATTCCCCGAGCATGGATTGACCCTTCCTCAGGACCAGGCAGTGTTTAGTTCCAGAACTTTTAGCTACCCTGCAGCCCTCAGTTGGATTGTGAAGAGTCCTAAGTAGGATCTGTAAGTTTTGGATTGCAACTATTCCTGAACAGCAACTATAATAAAATGTCCAGGGATCCATTTAGTTGAAAACCATAGAATCATAGAAAATTTAGGTTGGAAGGGACTTCAGGAGGTCATCTAATCTAGCCTTCTGCTCAAAGCAGGGCCATCCCCAACTAGATCATTCCAGCCAGGGCTTTGTTGAGCTGCGTCTTAAAACCCTCCAAGGATGGAGATTCCACCAACTCTCTAGGTAACCCGTTCCAGTGCTTCACCACACTCCTAGTAAGAAAGTTTTCCTAATATCCAGCCTAAACCTTCCTTGCTGCAACTTGAGATCATTGCTCCTTGTTCTGTCATCTGCCACCACTGAGAACAGTTTAGTTCCCTCCTCCTTGGAACCTCTGTTCAGGTACTTGAAGCCTGATATCAAATCCCCTCTCCATTTTCTCTTCTGCATATTAAATAAACCCAGTTCCATCAGCCTCTCCTCAGAAACCATGTGCCCCAGCGCCCTAACCATTCTTGTTGCCTTCCATTGGACTCTCTCCAACTTGTCCACATCCTTTCTATAGTGGAGGGGCCCAAAACTGAACACAGTACTCCAGATGTAGCCTCACCATTGCAGAATAGAGGAGACTAATCACCCCCAGGTCCTTTTTTTGCAGAGCTGCTGCTTAGCCGATTTTTCCCAAGCCTATAGTGATGCACGGACTTGTTCTGTCCTAATTGCAAGACTTTGCATATATCCCTGTTGAGCCTCATTAGATTTCCTTTGGCCCAATCCTCCAATTTGTCTCCTAGCCCTACCCTCCAGCATATCTACTACTTCCCTCAGCGTGGTGTCATCTGCAAACTTGCTTAGAGTGCAATCCATCCCATCTTCCGGATCATTAATGAAGAAATTGAACAAAAATGGCCCCAGGACCAACCTCTGGAGTAGTCCACTTGATACCAGATGCCAACTAGACATGGAGCCACTGATCACTACCCATTGACCCCAATGATCCAGCCAGGTTTGTATCCACTTTACAGTCCATTGATTCAACCCATACTTCCCTAGCTTGCTTGCAAGAATGCTGTGGGACACCACATCAAAAGCTTTGGTAATGTCAAGGTATATCACATCCAATGCCTTCCTCGCATCCACAGAACCTGTCATTTCATTATAGAAGGCAATCACCTTGGTCAGGAATGACTTGCCCTTGGTGAATCCATGATTTTTCTGGGGACTGAGGTGAGGCTGACTGGTCTGTAGTTCCCTGCATCCTCCTCCTTCCTTTTCTTAAAGATGGGCACTATATTTGCCCTGTTAAAATCATCTTGGACCTCCCTGATTGCCATGAGATTTCAGAGATACTGGCTAGTAGCTCTGCAATCCACAGCCATCTCCCTCAGCACCCTCTGATGCACTGCGTCCTGCCCTATGGACTTGACATGTCCATTGTTTCTAGCTAGTCCCTAACCTATTCTTTCTCTACTGAGGGCTGCTTACCTTCTTCTGAACTGTGCTGCCTTGTGCAGTAATCTGGGAGCTGACCTTGCCTGTGAAGACTGAGGTAAAAAAGGCATTGAGTGGTTTAGCCTTTTCCTCTTGGCTGCCTCCCCCATTCAGTAAGGTAACCCACACTTTCCCTGACCTTCCTCTTGTTGCTGACATACTTTTAGAAACCCTTCTTGTTACTCATTATATCCCTTCCTAGCTGCAACTCCAGTTGCACTTTGGCCTTCCTGATTTCATCCCTGTATGCACAAGCAATATTCTTATACTTCTCCCTGGTCAACTGTCCAAGCTTCCACTTCCTGTAAGCTTCCTTTTCGTGCTTAAGCTCATCAAAGACTTATCTGCTAAGCCAAGCTGGTCACCTGCCATATTTGCTATTCTTTCTGTATATTAGATGGTTTGTTCCTGTGCCTTCAGTAAGGTTTCTTTAAAGTACAACCAGCTCTCCTGGACTCCTTTCTCCCTCAGATGGGCCTCCCATGGGATGCTGCCCATCACTTCCCTGAGAAAGTGTATTTTGGAGTAAAAACTGAAAGTGTGTAAAAAAACTGGGTACAATAACAATTTCTCAGACAGGTGACTAGTATGAACTAGGATTATTCTTATATATTCAGACACCTAAATGTTATGTAACAGACTGCCAATGTGGACTCACCAGATTGGCTCGAGATACTTACCCTGAGCTAGAAACAGGGCTGGTGAACTCTGAGCGACCCTAAGTGTGGAGCAGGGGAGCCCTGCCTTGTGGAAAAGGAGAAGCCAATCGAAAGAAGGGGTTTTCAGTCCTCTCATTCACGTGGAAGGGGGATGGCCGGGGTTGTGGGCCAGCCGCCCTGAGCCCTGGTTAGCCGGTTTGCAGGCCAGGGGGACTACCGGAGGGGATAAAACTAGCAGCCGAACCGGCATGTGGGGGCTGGTGACCTTGACTCTGGGGAATGGCACAGGAGGCCTAATAAGAGCTGGGGTGAGCTGACCCAGCAGAGGGAGCAGGGAGATCCCTTTGAAGAGCCTCGAAGGCCCTGGGAGAAGAAGGCAGCGGCAGTCGGCTATGCCTCCAGCCCTGCAGCAGAGAGGGAACAGCGGCCAGGGCTTGGGGCAGAGAGCTGGTGCCCCAGGGCCCCATCGCAGTGTGCTGGACATGCTGGGCATCCCAGAGGCTAGGGGTGGAGTCGGTCCCCCCACTCCACTGTGGAGAAGAAGCAGTGGCCAGGAGCGCAGGCGGCATGTTTATCCAGAGTAGGGAGCTGGGCCACTGAGTTGAGGAAACTCCTTACCTTCCCCAGGGAAGTGGGACAGCAGTAGGAAAGGCATTGGGATCCTGAGGAGCGGCAGAGTGCCAGGACAAGGGTCCCCGGGGGCTTGGGGCACAGACTTGCACTTGGAGCGGGATTAGCAAGCTGTGAGGCATGTGGGGTGCCTGGCCAGTCATCTGGAGCAGGGGTTTAGAGCAGTGACCCCTGGGAGCTGCCTGTGCTGCTGACCCTCTGCCACTGACTGCCCCAGAGGGGACTCAGTCCTGTCCCTTATTCTGCTGCTGATTGTCATTGTATGGCATCCCTGAGCTTTGTGCTTGGGTCATGCCGATTGCTGCAGGAGCCTACTCTGTTGCTTGTTGCTTGCCTTTTTGGTTGCTACAGAGGGTCACCCTTCAGCTTCTTTGTGGGGGTTGGGGTTTGATACAATTTGATTACTGCAAACCAGAAGAGCTTACACTATTGCAGTCTGTTGCTTATTGGGGAAGCCTGTTGGAGCTGCTGGAAGCGAGCAGCCTGCTTCCTTGCTGTCGCATCTCAGCAGTGGCTGAAAGCTGCCAGTTACCCTACCTGTGGTTCTTGAATCAAGGGTTGACTAATGCATTCTGGTTTGTTTTGTGATTCTGGTTATGCAATTTAAGTTCACTTGTAAATAACCTTTCCTATTATTCTTGTTATGTAAATAAAGTGTAAATAGTTAAATCAGTTAAGCATTAGACCTTCCTGGGACCACGGGCTGCTCTGTGGGGAGCAGGGGCCAGCTGGAAAGTAAATTGGTGCTGGCTGGAAGCCCTGTCCCACTCTCACCACACCATCCCTGATATTGGGCAGGGGTGGCAACTACTGGGCCGCCACCCAGGTTACAGCTATAAATGTATGGGTTAGTTATGCTTAGACCTCTGTGCGATTGATAAGGATTTGGCCCCTTGTGGTTTGTCTTGGTAGCAAAAGGGGTGTCTGGTGTGTCCCTGTTTATCCTATCTCAGATCTGACTTATCGTCTGGGAGGACCTAGGGTTTAGTTAGCTAAATGTATCATTTTTTCATGAGGAAGCAGAAAAAGTGCATTTATCTAGAATTGTGCCTACATGACATGGTGTAGAAAGGCTTAATAAATCACCTTTAATCAG
>NW_017729028.1:15413659-15429842 GCF_001723915.1 Gavialis gangeticus
GGAGTCGGTCCCCCCACTCCACTGTGGAGAAGAAGCAGTGGCCAGGAGCGCAGGCGGCATGTTTATCCAGAGTAGGGAGCTGGGCCACTGAGTTGAGGAAACTCCTTACCTTCCCCAGGGAAGTGGGACAGCAGTAGGAAAGGCATTGGGATCCTGAGGAGCGGCAGAGTGCCAGGACAAGGGTCCCCGGGGGCTTGGGGCACAGACTTGCACTTGGAGCGGGATTAGCAAGCTGTGAGGCATGTGGGGTGCCTGGCCAGTCATCTGGAGCAGGGGTTTAGAGCAGTGACCCCTGGGAGCTGCCTGTGCTGCTGACCCTCTGCCACTGACTGCCCCAGAGGGGACTCAGTCCTGTCCCTTATTCTGCTGCTGATTGTCATTGTATGGCATCCCTGAGCTTTGTGCTTGGGTCATGCCGATTGCTGCAGGAGCCTACTCTGTTGCTTGTTGCTTGCCTTTTTGGTTGCTACAGAGGGTCACCCTTCAGCTTCTTTGTGGGGGTTGGGGTTTGATACAATTTGATTACTGCAAACCAGAAGAGCTTACACTATTGCAGTCTGTTGCTTATTGGGGAAGCCTGTTGGAGCTGCTGGAAGCGAGCAGCCTGCTTCCTTGCTGTCGCATCTCAGCAGTGGCTGAAAGCTGCCAGTTACCCTACCTGTGGTTCTTGAATCAAGGGTTGACTAATGCATTCTGGTTTGTTTTGTGATTCTGGTTATGCAATTTAAGTTCACTTGTAAATAACCTTTCCTATTATTCTTGTTATGTAAATAAAGTGTAAATAGTTAAATCAGTTAAGCATTAGACCTTCCTGGGACCACGGGCTGCTCTGTGGGGAGCAGGGGCCAGCTGGAAAGTAAATTGGTGCTGGCTGGAAGCCCTGTCCCACTCTCACCACACCATCCCTGATATTGGGCAGGGGTGGCAACTACTGGGCCGCCACCCAGGTTACAGCTATAAATGTATGGGTTAGTTATGCTTAGACCTCTGTGCGATTGATAAGGATTTGGCCCCTTGTGGTTTGTCTTGGTAGCAAAAGGGGTGTCTGGTGTGTCCCTGTTTATCCTATCTCAGATCTGACTTATCGTCTGGGAGGACCTAGGGTTTAGTTAGCTAAATGTATCATTTTTTCATGAGGAAGCAGAAAAAGTGCATTTATCTAGAATTGTGCCTACATGACATGGTGTAGAAAGGCTTAATAAATCACCTTTAATCAGCAGAAGTGCACCAGCTGGCAGCTCTCTGCTGATTATATAAATTGCCTCTAGATAATATGGCATTTCTCTAGGTAGCTCGTAACATACACAACAGCTTGGGGATATTAGCAAAACAGGAAGAGTTTTATAACAGCTGCATAAAATAAACGAATATACTGAATTATATCAGCAATCCCTAAGTTAAATAACTTCAAATGCTGAAACAATGCACCATTAATGCACAGTAAAAGTACTGAGCAGATTCTCCATAGGAAGCAATGCTATTAGTTCTTGGTTGAGAGCACACATTTTTATGGTAGATATTGGGAGCAGAAATAATCAAAACATGCAATTTTTGTTTGTAGAGGATTTTAAAATTACCTTTCATTCTGAACTGGAAAAAATATATAAGCATTATTTTGAAATTTACTGTGGAATAGATTTCCCCCCAAAATCCCAAAATTTCATTGTGCAAGTTTTCGTATTATTTTATCTTTTTTCATTATTTCATGGCATATCGGAAGTAGTTGTCCATAATAGTGCACAGGTATCAACATTTTTCATTATGGCACAAGCAACACATACTGATGTAAAAAAAGAGATGTTTTAGTCTGTAGTAAGTGTGTTGCTCTAATTTTTTTTTCAAAATATAATGAAATAATAATGTGTGAGCAATGATGGTATGTTAGATCATAATTCACCAGAAATAGTAGGCATTAAAGTACAATAATAAAATAATCTAAAAATAAAATCCCTCAAACATATGTTTGAAATGCAATTATAGAACTCATAAATTTAAATTTCCAAGTTTTTCAAAATCTAATAACCCTTTGACATTTTTTCTCTGGAAATTTTCTCAAAACTGATTGAATTTTATTAAAAACAGGTTTTATTTAAAAAGCTTTTTTCATTCCCTCTCCTTCAGATGAAAATTTTCCAAGAAGCTCATGTTGATAATGTTATACAATATTAAGATTGTAATCCTTTCAGTAGATAGGATTTCAAGCAAAATGACCTGATATCGGGGTATTTTACTCTTAGGAATGCTCTCTTTCTACTTCAAAAATATATTTTTATTTCTTTTTTCATATTATTTTTACAATATTTGAATTTGATATAGGATTTTAATCTTTCAAAACTGACAAAAAAAAAAAACAGGGAAAAATTCATTTCAAATCTTAATTTAAAAACATAAGTGAAGAGCAAAATCAACTGAAGGGTACGTACCATAGATTACATCAGAAAGAAGGTATCTGGAAATATTACATTGTATACATATACTAAATAAACATTTCATGCTAGATTGGGATGGAGAATTATGTGGATATCATATTTGAGGCGTGACATATGTACCGATTTCAATTATCCTTTGCAATAACCATGAATTGGTTTGTAAATTCCCAGAGTCATCTTGTTTCAGGAAGTCTAGATATGCCACCCAAATGGCCTCAAATATAATCCATTTTTAGTCCTGTCTTATATATTAACCTCTTACAGGCTGCTGATAGAAGTCAAAAGGCCCAAGCACTGCACGGATGGCTCCTTGTTCTGAGATAAAATTTCCTGAGTGTTTCTGGGTGAAGAGGATAATATGGTATTAAATCTTCAGGCTACAGTTTGTCTTCTTTATTTAACAGCCATCAAATGTTAGAGTCCCTCTGGGCAGATACAGCTTCAGCCCACAAAAACTTTTGCTATAAACTGGGCACATCTACACCAGACACTAACCATGCAGTAGCCTAATAACACTGCGCAGTAATGTGCCAGGCAAAACCCGTGCTAATTTGCTACTGTGCAGTAGTACTAAGCTACTGCACAGTAAGCGTCACTGAATAGCTGTGCAACAGTGCTACTGCACAGTAGTGCGAGTTATTACACATTGATGTAACCAAGTACTGAACTTAATGCGCCGTACCTACGGCGTATTAATGAAACTATGGCGCATTAATGAACATGTAGATGTGCCCACTATATCTACTTTAGTTAGTCTGTAAGGTGCAAATATACCTTGCCTTCTAGTAACCTGAAATCAAGGAAATTGTTGTTTGTGATGAATAAGCAATGGAAGAGATGAGTAAGAGCAGTGGAACTGGCTCTTACCCTCCCCTACCAATTTTTGAAAGACTAAGTATATTTCTTGCATTTTGGAAGATTTTACACAACCCTGTTAAGCTAATAAAAAACAACCGAAAAGTGGTAAAATGCCATATGCAGCTCCATGTACCAAGCAATGCGATTACTTATTTTATATATCATGGACTTAAAAGTGATTATCCCATGTCCCAGATCCTAACCATTAACATATAAATTCAATATTTCTTTAGCCTAATTAATATTTAACTATTTAAAGTGAACCATCGTCACCATAAGAGACTGAAACCCTCAAACAGAATAACCTGAACTTTGTGGTAGTGGAACACTAGTCTGGGATGCTGGATACTTTATTTAAATCTCTTCACCAAGTCAGTCAGATCAGAGGTTTGAAAACAAGTGTCCCACACTTAGATAAGTATTTTAGTTACTGGGCTATTGGAGTTGGGGAGTTATACTTCTCTAGTTCTTTATGAGAGAAAGCTGATTTGACTTGAAAGCCTAACTTCATGGCTGAGTTCATGCCTGAACAGAGATGGATGCCTCCCTCAAACCTGGAGTTCAATGTCTAAGTTGCCTTAAGGGCAAGGCCTAATGGTATTAACTTTGCTATGTTCATTTCTATCTAGTCGTTTTTCATATATTTTACTTTCTTCACAGCTAAGCCCTCTCCTCTCCTCTTCTCAGCATTTCCTACTGGCTCTCTCTATTAATTGCATAAGGAGCCTCGGCATTTAACTCAAGGTTGTGAATGTCACTTAGTGGCAAAGTGGCTAAGAGTTAGGCACTAATGCAATTAATAGTAGTTTTCAAAGAGCAATGTGATGCTACCTACCAGGAAACAAAGAGACAAAAAGACTTTCGATCATACAGTATAGGGTATAAATAGCCCAGTCCATGCACTTCCTCTTCATCTCTGCAGCCTGTAAAAAGTGGGAGGTAAAAATTGTAATTGATCCAGAAAAGGAAGAAAAAGGGCAAAGGAGAATGGGAGGGCAGGAAGAACTACAAAAAAGCACATACCAGTACTTCCTTGTTGAACCTACCCTCTTTTCTCATCCTATTTTTGCAACCTCCTTTCCTGCCATATTAAGCACATTTGTTTTCTAATTGCTAGAAGGAAACCTATGGACAACTAACATTGTAACAGAAGTCATGAACTGCAATAGAATATATTAAAGTACTTCTGATAATTCATCATAAGTGAGGTTGAAAAAAGACCTATAAAAACAGTGGTGAATCAGTTAAATAGGAGCCTATGACATGTATGACATCACAACAACCCCAGCATATAGATCTTAGGCTCTGAAATTTAGAAAAAATGAATGATAATGGAAACTTAAAATTGAAAACTAGGGATAGTGGTTTTCCTTTGCAGCACTGCTAAGACAACAGCCCAAATTCACCTCCCCTTCAGGTAGGTAAGTAGAGGGCCAGTCAAAGAGGGCTCCTACAGATGGGCTGGGAGCATGCTCCAATGTGCCGGAAATTGCACTGGAGCAGACTCGATTAATTGAGTCTCCTGGAGCATGGAAATCGACATGCTCTGGCAGCCTTCTGCATCACGTATATCAACGTCCCTGTGCATCCCCGTGCTGAAAAAAAGGAGGTGCAGTACTTTGAAATAAAACACATTCAATAAGCTTTACTTCAAAGTGCCCCACCACCATTTCTTCAGAGCAGGGATGCAGACATACATGATGCATGGGCGCTTTTAATTAGTGCAGTTCAGTAATTAAAGTGCCTGGAACTTTGTCCCAGAGCACGTGAAAAAATGTCCAGAGATTTTTCAGTTCTATGCCCCCTGCAGCTTGCAAATTCTCTGAGACCTGAGAAATATTGCTTCAAATCTATATGAAGGGTTTATAATGTTTGTCTCCCACTCCCAGGGAAAGTGCCCTAACCATTAGGGTACCAGATTAAGCAAGGTGACATCCTTCTATTATTGCTATTATTTGTACACACAGTTGCACATTGTCCATGGACTGTAGAATCTACAATTCTGATAAGTGCCCCCAAATGTGCTATTGATTTGTACTATGTTCTTTAGAAATAGTTCTGATCCCTTAGATACCAGAAAGCTCCAAATAAATTAAAGAAACAACATAATGTCAGGGGAGAAGGAAGGGAGGGATAACATATAAGTCACTTTTTAAAGAAAAGGATTAAGAGAATAAAGCAGGTTTCTTTGACAAATTATGCTTAAGGTGGAATTTGATAATTCTCTCTAAGTATGTGAAAAATGTACCTACCAGACAGAAGGTGTACTACTAGGAGAAATGAGATCAATTTGGACAATGGAAAAAAGGCTATAAACAGACATTGCCATGTCAAGTGGATCAGCTGTGCCAGGACGTGTCCCAACTCAGCTGATCTACTTCACTAGATGAATTACACATTGCCTGTTGTCCCTTACGGTTGGGCCCCTGCTGCTCCTGGGCCTTCAGGGACTTGATCTTGTGGGACATTGCACCTCTGCAAATGGGGAAATGCCAGGTGTCACCGCTTGCAGAGGTGTATCTGAGGATCCCCCCAGGTGTGCCTCTGCAAGCAGGAAAACCCAGGGTTCTACTAGGTGCAGAGGTGTGCCCTGCCCAGAGTTGGAAACATTGGGCACACCTCTGCAAATGTGGAAACAAAGAAGACCTGGGAGTGCCCAGATAGAGCCACAGATGTCCACCACAAAGTAGCAGCACAAATTTATACTACCTTTTGTCACGACCACAAAGTTGGGTATTTGTGGCACAATGAAGGGCATGGATGTCTGTTTGCTTTTGCTTTGTGCCAGAACATTTTTTTTATAGCAAGTGGCACACAGGTGATGTCTCTGCACCCTGTGAAAGACCATCCTAACAATTGAGTTTATTAGGCTGTGTAATTATACCTAAGGTATATGAAGAAAGACCCACTTTTGCTTGGTTTAATTTAAAATTAAACAGTGAAATACTTGAATATCTATTATGGAGAATAATCACAGTATTAGCACAGAGAAAAAAGATGACCTAATAGGTATTTCTGAACTTTAATTTGCGTGATTCTATGAAAAACAAAAAATGTGTATTTTCTTTGATTACAGGAAACCTTTGCTGTTCTGGAGGTTAATGGATTATTTTTAGTAATTCAATTGCAGGATATATGCTTAGTTAATTTTATATCATGTTCATCTTTACAGCTATTCATTTTCTTTATATTAGGCATAGCTTCAAAAGTAAATGACATGGCCACATTTTACACACTAGCAATCATTACAAGGAGTTGTTTCACACGATGAGATTAATTTCAAAGTCAGACAAACATATTCAATAAATATCTAAATGAATGAAAGGAGTCTATTCTGAGAGGCCTGATTTCTTTTGCTGATCCACCTGCCAAAAAAAGTTCTTTTAATTAGTAATAAGTATTTAGTGATGGACTCTAATCCCACTTAAAAACTTTAAACATGTTTTACATGACTAAATAACCTGATTTGACAAGGTTGCAATGTTCAATAAATTGCAACGTTCAGAATTTTGCTGTGGTGAGTACGGGGAAATATAAATTAATGTTGCCAATATAAATGCACACTTTCATACACTTTTTACATATTTACCTATGGCACAAATTACATAATTTAAGTGTGACCACTACTCGATGTCTAGGTCTTCAAGAAGATTTATTACCAAATGGAAAATTTGCTTGTATTAGACCATGTTGAAACTCAGACCAGCCTTTGTAGAAATCTTGGCCAAGCCTGGAGAAAACATGGGCTGATTTTACAGTTTTGTGTCAAAACTAATCAAGCCTCATGATTTTGATTGAAACTCTGGGGTTTTATAACCACACCACAATTAAAAGCAAATAAAAATATTGGAAAATCTTACAGTGTAGAAATGCATTGTGATTACCATAGGGTAATTTATCCCAGATCTTGCTCTATAGTAAATTTACTCCATAGTAAGGAAGAGGCCTACAATCAGCTCTCATTTCAAGATCTAGAAGGGGCCTCCCAGACTATTACATTCATTCACGTACATCCAAGGTGAAACCTATATTCTACATTCATAGGACAACCTATGCCATACATTCATTCACCTACGTATGAAACCTATATCCAAGAACATCCCATATGACCCCTCGTGACTATTTCCATGCTTTAACCACCTTCATAGTCAGAAAGTTCTTCTTAATCTCCAACTTTACTTTCTTCTGCTGGGATGTCAGTCTATTGCTTCATGTCCTGTCCTCTACAGCCACAGAGAAAGCCTATCCTCTTTATAATTGACTGTCAGACTGTTCTTAAATCTCCCCTCAGTCTTCTCTTCTTCAGACTAAATACACCTAGTTCTTTCAGTCTTTCCTAAAAAATATCATGCTTTCCAGGGCTCAAATTTTTGTCTTTCTCCGCTAGACCCTTTCAAATCTGTCCACATTTTTCTTCAAGTGTGGGGCCCAAAACTGGACACAGGACTCCAGGTGAGGGCTAGCCAGTGCTGAATAGAGTGGAAGAATCATTTCCCTTGATTTGCACACATACTCTCATTAATACAAGCCAGTGTGGTGTTGGCTGTGTTTGCTCATATTCAGCTTATGGTCCACTGTAACCCCCAGGCCCTTCTCTGCACTACTGTACCTAACCACTTATTTCCTACTCTGTATTTGTGTACACCATTATTTCATCCAAAGTGCAGGACTTTGCACTTGTCCTTGTTAAATTTAATCTGGTTGATTGCATGCTATTTCTCTACTTTATCCAGGTCATTCTGGATCCTAGCCCTACCCTCCAGAGTGCCTGCAACTCAACCTAACTGGTATCATCTGCAAATTTGCTAAGTGTGCACTCAATCTTATCTAAATCATTGATGCAGATATTAAAAAATATAGGACCAAGCACAGACCCCTGGGGAAACCCAATTGATACCTACTCCCAAATAGACACTGAGCCATTGGTAACTACTCACTGAGTACAACAATCCAACCAGTTTTGTATACACTTTATAGTACTTTCATTTAGTTAATATTCCTTAATTGTTAATGAAAGTGTTATAGAAAATGGTGTAAAAAACCTTGCTAAAGTCAAGGTATATCACATGCACTGTTTTCTCACCATCCATAGAGCCTCTTACCTTATTACAAAGGAAAATCAGGCTGCTCAGGCAGGACTTGTTCTTGGTAAATATATGCCAACTGTTCCTGATCAGCTTATTTTCTTTTAGGTCTTTCATGATAGATTCCTTGAGGACCTTCCCTACAGCTTCCTAAGTAATCCCTAATCTGTTTTTCCACTCTCAGCTATTTATTTCCTATCCTATCTTTGCTGTCAACTTCACTTGTCATCTGGTCCATACTATTCTGATTTGGGGAAAAAAATCCTTACACAGCCTCATTTTGATGTTTAGTTTTATCACGACCATGCAAGATAAACCCTTGAGTTAGGTACCAGAAAGGTTTAAATACCATTAGGAGGATTACCACATATTAGGGCAAATATCCTACCTTTAGCTATGGCCAATAACCAAGACTTCAGAAAAAGAGAGCAAGGGTGGGTAGAAAGTAAAAGAAAACCTTGAAACTAATAATGTTTTTTTGGGCAAAAGGAGGGATCTTTCTGGTCCCACTGGTGACTGGCAGAAGCCCTAAAACATGTCATTTCCATATACCTCCAACTCAGAGATCAAGTTTGCTTTCAGTCTCTTCAAGAAGCTTCCAAATGTGCAAATGTACATGACATACTCAGAGTACTATACTAAGAATAATCCTAAACTATTATCTCATTCCTTCCATAAACATCTCAAGCTTCACTTTGAAGCCATACAGGTCCTCATTCCCCACCACTTTGTTCAGAGGACTATTCCAGAATTTCACCCCTCTAATAGTTAAAAACCTTCTAATTTCCAGTCAAAACATTTTTGTGACTAATTCATACCCATTTGATCTTGTGCCAGTATTGTTCTATTTTAAATAGCTTGTCTTCCACCCCAAAAGTAAGCCTGCAAATGCATTTGTAAAAGAACTCATATCCCCCCTTAACTTTTGTTCTGCTAAACTAAGTACTCCTGATGCTTTTAATCTCCTCACCCAAGTTAAATGCCTGCAGTAGGTGCTGTTCAAATCACTGCTTTCTATTTAAAACTCCGCTTCCTGCAGTTCCTTCACAGTATCTGCTTTAGTTAGTCTTTAAGGTTCACTTCTACCCCACCTTTTGCCTGACTTTAGACTAACATAGCAAACTACCTTTCTCTGCTATTGCTGTGCCTCAATAGATGCCGGCAGGCATTTAAACTGGGATAAATCTGATTAACAGCATGGACATGACAGCGACTCTGCAGTAAATTACCTCAGGATACAGTTACATGGTTTTTTTGCTGAATAACCTGACCTTAGAAAAGGGAGAATTACTTCATAGTAATGCTGTGTGTCTGCTCTGTTTGCACTATGGAGTCAAGTCAATTTGCTCTACAGTAAATGTGACGTGTTTTTGCACTTTTTGTTAATATTTAAAGCCAGTTCTGAATCAATTGTCCATGGTAAAAGTTAGACATTTTTAATTAAAATAAAACATTGGTAATCTACAGATTGTAAATCTTTTGGAACATAGGACGTGGGACCAGAAAGAACCTCCTGCATTACCAAGTCCAATGTCTTGCTATAGCAGACAACCGTATCATGTCATCCTTTTACTATACAGTGGTTGAAAAGGAAGTGGTTTGTGTTAAAAATTTCTATGACATTATGTGGAAGATGTTTTTGTGATTGCAAGTTACATGGAAATTCTTCCTGGCATTCTTTGTAATTTAAAGTCTAATACTAACCACATACTCTATTTACACTAATGCCGGATGACTTTGAAGCTAAGATGACTCTCCAATAATTAGATTCTCTACATGGAAAATTAGAAATTTGTTATCGTTTTCCATGTAGAGAATCTAATTATTGGAGGGTCATTTTAAATTTGTGCACCTTCCTTCCCACCCCCCACCACTGTGCCTGGAAAAGCTGTTGTTTGGGGGAAGATAAGGATGAGGCAAGCAGTAGGGGTGGGCAAGAGGCCTGACTCCTGCTTCTGTCTCTCCCCCTGCTCCTTCCATCCCTTGCTGACTTGCATCCCCTGGTTGCCCCGCACTACTTCTCACACCACTGCATGCCTCCACACTGGGTCCCTCACTACCCGGGTCCCCTGCTGCTGCATGCTTCTGTGCCAGGTCCCTTGCTGCCATGGGCTCTACACTCCCCTGTGCCTCTCTCCTAGCTCCTACGCTGCTGGGTGCCTCCACGCTAGGTCTCTTGCTGCCCCTGCCTCGCTGAGTGGACTCCCACTGCCTCTTCTGACAGTGGGTTCTGCATTTTTACTCGATTCTAAGATGAGGCTTTGCTTCCCCTGTGTCGATTAAGGGGAAGAACCTCATCTTGAATCTGGTAAATATGGTAATAATTGTAATAGTTATATTGGATTTACACTGTTGTCTTTAAGGCCTAGTCCACAAAAGTATTTCATGTCCAACTTCAGATTTCAATGGGAACTATGGGCATAAGTATTTGTGTGGATCTGGGCTTCAGAATATGAAGACAGAAACCACTTCTGAGAAGATAATACAGTACAGGATCATTCCCTACACTGTTATTTTATTTTCTGTTGCATTATTTAGTCTGGGCTTCAAATAAAGGGTTTATTCCTTTAAAAACATAATTGCTGTATGAGAGCTAGGCAAGAAAAGAAATTTCACTTCCTTTTATGACAAATAAGAGAAAAGGAAATAGAGTAGCATCAAACTACTTTTCCTGACAGAGATTGTTCAGAGACTAGGATATGCACCATAGCCTTGCTTCAGGCTCGAGATTATAATCTCATGTTGTTGAGTCATTGCTATAAATTTTTTTTACCTCTAGATTTATGATTCAAATCCAGCCAAGGTCAGCAGTGCCCAAAGTCGTCACTGATCTCACATGCTTCCTGGAGAGGTGTGGGTGCTCCAGCTCCTGGCTGATATATTTTTTATCTGTCTGTGAAATGTACGTGTGATCTCAGTCCAGTTCTTAATAAAATCACTTTTGCAAAAACCAAAACAATAAATGACCACCTGTGGTGATTATCCCCGTCAGCCTCTTTTAGGAGGTGTCCTTAGCTCAGAGTTTTATATGCAGTTATGAGACACTGTAAAAGCTAGCACTGTTGCTTCTTGCATTAATTTGCTCTGCATCTTGATACAGAGTTACTAATTCAGTATCTTTTACCAGCAAAATAGTCACAAACCATTTAAAAATGTTTACAGTGAGAAATGTAAGAATCCTGTGGTTTTTCTCGGACTGCAGGAAAAGGAAATCAGATTCACTAAATACTTTTCATACACTGACATCATGACTGGAAAAATTCCCAGTAAATATACTGAAAGCCACCACATTGTCTTCAGATCCTTTCTTGAAACTCTCCTTTACCAGGATGCCTACAAGAGAAGTGAGAGTGGTGGCTAGGCAGTTGGTCTACTGTAACTTCTGTTTATCAGATGGGTCATAATCATTTCATGCGTTACCTTGTGATTTCCTCCTTTCTTTAGTGACAGACCTCTTTCCTGTCGTTGTATACTTAGATCGTAAGGAATGGCTGTTTTTTATGTGTGGATGCAGCACATAGCATGATAGGGCTACCATAGCATAAGTAGTCAGTTATAATTTTGATTTGACAAAGATCATTCAGAATACATCTTATACTTGAAATGGTTTATGTGTAATTTAAAAGGACTTTCTAATCACTTTAAGAAAGAATTTGGAATGACCAAAGTATATTTCCCATATTCCAATGAGAACAAAAACATAGGATGCAGCACCCTGTTACTTGTCCAAAATATAGGACAAAAGATGTTGTGTAAGAGAAGTCCTGAATACACCTTCAACTCCATGTGCAGTTTCTTTTCCTACCTTTTTTTAACCATACGTTTTATGGTACAAGCTCTCTGTTTCTGTATATTTATATGATAATTAATCTGCACACAAATGATAACAGCTAAAAGATGATGGCAATAGGGTTTTTCTCAGAAGTAACACTGAGATTAGCCCTAATCTCAACCCTAAAATGCAGATGTTACTGTTGAAATAGATATCTTCAGCCACCGCAAAAGGTAGCTCAAAATAAATATCTTCAGCCACCGCAAAAGGTAGCTCATGAGTGGGAACCCTTTATCTTGTTCTAAGTTACAGGTTTTTGCATGTATCTATATAAACTATGAAGTGTTTGTTTTAAGTTTAAAATGACTCTTCAGAAACTGGAGGCATTATCTGTTGGGTTTTGAATAGTAAGGGGCAGACCTTCCTTGTTTTTGCACTGCTCTGTTTGCAAGAATATTTCCTAAAGCCAGTTAAATTCACCACAGAATATTTCATGCAGCTAGAAAGAGCTACATGTGGCCTGCATAGCTGCTGGTGTGACCTGGCTCTATTGCATGAAGACCTGTCAGCTTCTCACTCTTATTTCAGTCTCCTTATTCCAAAAGCAAGCACTAAAGCAAGTACTAAATGACTGTGCAGTAACAACTGTGCAGTTGGGCGCACGTGTAGATAGGCCCAGTGCAATGACTCCACAATCAGCTTACTTATGAAAGAAAATTAAAGGATCTAGTATAAGATTTTGAAGGGGATACAGAGTATGCTTTTGGCTGTCCAGTTAGAGGATGTGATAGGTGGACTTATGTTTTCTACGTTGCAGATGTTTGATTTTTTCCCCTATGCTTCTAAGCCTTTTTGATTGCCACAAAAGGCTGGTATGGGTTTCCCCCCCACTCCTGTTTCTACAAGTGTCAATGTTTTTTCAGTTTTGCTCAGATGCATTGGGTGTTGATTCTAACCAAGCCTGGGGATTTTGACTGAGGTATGCTAGTGCTCCTTCTGGGACTAATACCTGGCAATTCCTGGTTAGAGGGTTCTGTCCTTCTACTCAAGGTCAGACTGATCACCACATTTTGGGATCAGGAAGGAATGTTACCCCATGGTCAGGCTGGCATGGACCATGGAAAGTTTTGCTTTCCTCTATAGCAAGGAGGGTGGCTCTCTTCCTTGCACCTCTTGTGTATTTTAACAACCCTTACAGTGGAGGGACACTGATGGCCTCCTCCCTCCTGATTTACCTGTGGGAGGGAGGGTGCTTTTGATGTCCTTGGGCAATACGCCTTTCAGTTGTACAACAAGGTTGATTATGTAATATTAGGAACAGGTGAGACAAGAAGTTATATAGGATCATTGGCTAGGGATGATCCCACCTTGAGCAAAGGGTTGACCTAGATGACCTCTGGAGGTCTCTTCCAGTCCTACGTTTCTATGATTACAAGACACTTCTGGAAGCTGGAGTTCTGACTTCTAGCCCCAGTTGCTAGTAGTACTTGTGGTCTTGACAGAGGCAAGGGTTTTCTAGTGCTACCTTATATTGGACCAAGTCCAATGAGAAGACCTCCACATTCACATTAGGTTTTCTAGACACGCAGAACATTCATATGCATTTTATTCTCAATTAAATTAAAGGTGTTTATTAGCAAAGTGAGAGACACATTGCATCTCCTTTACTAAACAGTGCAAAAATTACGAGTATAAAATGATACTGGTCTCACCTCAGTAGGCAGACAGAGCTCTGAGATGCATGCAGGGGCTGAACACAGAAAACAAAGGCATCACAAAACTGAATACAGCATGCTGCCTGAGGTAGATTGTGTGTCTGTGAGAAGCCCCATGGTCTGGATCTAGCCTGCAGGGATGACATGTAACATGGACCTGTAAAAACTAGATTCTTAAATACAACTATTTAATGACATTGATATAAAATTATAGATAATTATTTTCAAACTGCTATGGATGGAATATGTTTTGTACATTACCTTTCTGTTGGCAAGTTGTTGCTATTACAAGTTTTAGAAAACATACAGCAGGTTATTTTGCTACTTCTTAGGCTTTTGGAATGATACCTATTTGCAGATATCATTCATTACCTCTCTGTGGGGCCTGAAGATGAAATCTATTCCAGGAGTGGTCTTTGCTCATAGGTTTCCAGAAAGCCATCTGTTCCCAGTGGGGTATCCTGTCTGCCTTCCTAGCAATTAGAGAGTAGCAGATGAAGACTCAAGGCTACAGGAAGGATAAGGATATGGAAGAATAGAAAATTGTATAAAAACCTAATTTGTTTAAGAACTGTAATGGCAAATTGTCAGAATCAAAGAGGTAGCAACGTATTAACAAAATTCATGTTTTTGTAAACACTCCATTATAAGCACTATCGTCATCAATAGTTACTCTTAGACTAAGTTATTTAATAGCCTATGTTTCTGATGAAGCCAAATAAAAAAGGATAGAATGGCAAATCTTAGGTTATGGGAAAAGTTACATGTTGAAGAGTCATACAAGTGCTTCTTTATGAAAGTGTTTGACTTTGATTTATCTTTTAGTTTCTTTCTTTCTGGACCACTGTTGCTCCTTCTCTAGTCTCTGACCCTTAATATAACTCTGAGGCACTTGAAAGGCTAGAGAATGAATTATAATCACAGCATACATGTGATTCTGATCTATAGCTTTACAATGGGTTTCCTATGGCTTGTATTCTAGGACCACAAGCATAACTTGTTTCACTGTCTTTATAGTATATGTAGTGACACTAGCAACGTTTATTGATGAAAACCAATTTGAACAGACATCATAACCAGGACTATCAATAGGATCTTATGGTTTTAGACAGCCTTGACTGGTATTTTGATGTTAATTATATTACTGTATATTATTTATATTGAGATAAAAAGGACTGTGTCTGAGAGAGAACATTAACCACATTTATATAGATGCCTAGTTGTAAAGCACATTATTTTTCAATGGAGCATAACCTTTCTGAGTTACAGTTTTTTGCAAGAACATGCCGTCTGATATCCTTTGATTAAATCTGTTTACTTCCTACTGTTTTACTTTGAGGTATGAAAAGATGCCAGTGTTTTAAATATGATGGATTTCCTGACACTTCAAAACGGAGAACAAAGCTAAATAGAAGCTTAGGAGGGACAAGAGGCCTTTAATTTGATTCTTAAATGCAATTGCCATAATTAGTCATAAAAATTAGCATCACTACCACTCAACCCAAACCCATCAGAATGAAAATAAGCCATGTAGCCTGTATCGTCTC
Source organism: Gavialis gangeticus (assembly GCF_001723915.1). Classification (NCBI taxonomy): domain Eukaryota; kingdom Metazoa; phylum Chordata; order Crocodylia; family Gavialidae; genus Gavialis; species Gavialis gangeticus. Next base: position 15,429,065 of record NW_017729028.1, read on the forward strand.
GCAAACATAAGGGATCTGTGGTGATATACATTTATATCAATTACTACTGAACTCCTTTGGGAGTACATATTAACTCTCTGATTAAAGGCAAATGAATTAATCATGATCAGTTACAATGAATTCTGTACAGGAAGTGTCAAAGTCTTTTTTCTTCCCCCTTTCTAGAATCTTTAATTCGAGCATGTTTTAATTTGCAGGGTCTTTGGTTTCACAAGCAAAATATCCTATCAGTGTATGGGGCTTTGTTTGTTTCATTGTGGACATTCCTAGGTTTCTAAGTTAACATAAAAAAGAAATTCTATCACGTGGATTTTTGTTTCTCACTTTTCATCATCAGGACTACTATGTTTATGTCAACAGCCTGGGACACTTGAGCAAAAAGAAAGCCAGCAAGTAAATCCCACTCTGCTCTGTGGGCTAGCCACTAGAGGGAAATGAAGTACACACTGGGCCAGTCAGTTTTATAGATGCTTGCTGATAGCAAAGAAATTTTGAAACACAGGTATCCAGTACTCTTTTCCAGGATCTTGATGGCAGTGTGTCTGGTGGCTACAGATTCTTTCCCCACTTTTTGTCCTTATCGCAGTCCTGGTTTCCTCCCTGGCTCATCTTATTCCTTACCTTCTCCAGCCCCTCATCTTATTCCACCACCTGTCACCTTGGTTCTTCACCCCACTCGTTGGCCCCAGTCTAGTTGCCATCCCCCTGCTTGCTACAGCACTGCATCCTTCCTCCAAGAACTCTCTGGCTTTTCCAACCCCTGCCCTGGAAATGCTCC
>NW_017729028.1:15434842-15436783 GCF_001723915.1 Gavialis gangeticus
TCACCCTCAGCTTCACATCCCAAGTCTTCACATCCACTCTTCCCAGCCCTTCCTACCCCTAGCCCCACACCGGCCATGAATCCTTAGTCCAGTCTCCTCCCAATCCCCCTAGATCTGTTTCCCTGCCTTCTCTGTTGCTACATGCTCAGGCCTGACTACTCGCAAGTTTGCTTTTCAGTCAGGCTGTTTTCTTCTCTCTCTTTATACCACATAGGCATTGGCCAAAGAAGCACTAGGAGCATGGTTGGGGCATGATTAGTGCAGATGAAATCTATAAAAAATGTCATTCCCAAATTCTAACAAGTGCAAGTGATGGCTTATTGCTGTATTTACTTACAAACCAGCAGCAGCGTTCCCCTGAATATTACTGTCACCACCATTCAATCCAAACCCATCAGACTGAACACAAGCCTATCCAAAATTGGGGTGCATGTTTTAGGTAAAGAAATAAATAAAGGCAGATGATTTCTGTGTGGGAATGGATGGATGGTGCTAGCATGGCTGCTGGGGGGCTGTGTTGAACTCATGCTGCATAGAGGAGGGGTGGAGTCCATTGTTAGTATCACTCAGCTGCAAGAGGGTTACATGTTTGGCTCTGAAGCTGCAGTGAGAGGGTGAGTGACACTGTTGAGAGGATTCCCACCCCTCCGCCATGGCCAGGTGCATACGTTACATGCTTACCAGAATAAGTGATCAGAAACTGGTCTATACCTATAACAGAACAGAAGTTCGGCACATACAGACTGGTTTAAAAATGACAGAACCCGGTCTCAGATTTGACCCTTCTCCACCAAAGGGCGAATGTGTGTTCTGTTCGCTACTGATCTAAAATACCGCTTACAGGAAACTACATAACTTAGATCAATTCAGTCTCTGGCTTTCTGAATGTCTGTACCTAGCCCACATGGCCAGTATACAGCATGGACATTTTCAGAAAAAAATTTAAACTTTGAAAAAAATGTCAAGTGATGGTAATTAGGGTCCTATAATGGATATTGTTGGAAAACCTTAACTATAGGTGTTACCCGATTGGTAACTGAGGATTTCAATATCAAAGTGGCACATTTGTGAATTTAAGGGAACTCATTCATAAAGTCAAATGGACTGAAGAAACAGAAAACACTGTTGCAGGGGGCTGCAGGCCTTTTAGTCTGATTTCAATAGTATGCAAAGCTCTTGAATAGATTCTTAAAGAAAAGGTAGTTGATAACATGAAGTGAAATGGGATATTGTGCAACATGGATATTTTGTTCCCGACTGACCAGATATATTTCTTTGACAGGACAGCTGTTTTTTTAGACAATAGAAATGTGTAAGATTCTATTTATATAGACCTCAAACATACTTGATATGGCATCACCTGGGAAACTAATTATTAAGCTGGAGAAAATGGAGATTGCTAGAGGAACAGTATGATGAATAAGGTACAGGGTGAAGAAGACACAGCAACAGGTGATGTTAAAAGGGGAAGTAATATACTGGAGGAATATCCCAGTTGTATTTTTTCAAGGATCAGTCTTAGAACTGATTTTATTGAATATTTTCATTTTTGACCTGGGCACAAAAAGTAGGGGTGTGCCAATGATAACAAAATGTTTAAAGACATTGTCAATACAGAGGAGGATAAAAAAGGAAGGAGTGTGTAACTTTGATAATGGAGTAATAAAAATAAGATGAAATTTCATTGTACAAAATGAAAGCTGTGTCAGGGATTAATACAAGAATTATTGCTATGAACTGGAAGCTCATCAGCTGGAAACAATAGAAGACGGGTGAATTATTCAATCAAGGAATGTCTATGGTCCACCAATATGTGTTCATTAAAATGGCAAATCTGATCCTAGTTGTGCTAGGACAAGTTTTTTCAGCAGCAGTAGGGAAGTATTAATATAACCTTACACAGCTTTCATTTTGTACAATGAAATTTCATCTTATTTTTAT
>NW_017729028.1:15441783-15462459 GCF_001723915.1 Gavialis gangeticus
GGTGAATTATTCAATCAAGGAATGTCTATGGTCCACCAATATGTGTTCATTAAAATGGCAAATCTGATCCTAGTTGTGCTAGGACAAGTTTTTTCAGCAGCAGTAGGGAAGTATTAATATAACCTTACAGAAGGCATTGGTAGAACCTCACTGGGAAGCCTGGGAACAGTTCCCTCACCTGTTTAAGATGAATCCAAAGTGAAACAGGTATAGGAAAGGATCACTAGAATAAAGAGGAGACTAACGGAGCTTGAGATATTTGGCCTAGTAAAAGAAAAGCAGAGATTTCTCTATCATCCTTGGGATAAATATTGAGGCAAAAGTAGAACTATTTTAAAAAAAATTGACACAGGAACAAATTGGTATCAACTGATCATGAAAATGTTTAGGCAAAAAATTAGATAAAGATTTGTAACAAGTAGAGAAGTGAGGGTCCAGAACAACCTTCAAATGTAACTTGCAAACAATCTAACTAGCTTTAAAATGGAGCTTACTAAATTTATGATTAATATTATATGACAGGGGTGCTTGAGAGGGTCTTGATGACCCAGGAGGTCCCTTTTAGTCTTATGGCCTTAGATGAAAACTAAATCTTTTGAGGTTGGCCCATCACTAATTGAAACATAAAGTTATGTGCATGAAGCAGAGCTCAGCTGCTGCAAGTTTCACCTTTGAAGTTACATTATAATCATAGTTAAAAGAAAACTAATAAATCCAAGGGGAAGCTGAGGAGGAAGTCATAACCCGTCTGATATATTATTAGCACAAAACAGGGGAGAATGTTTACTACATAATGGCTTCTCTGATATTTCAAATGAGCATTAGGCTAATTTAAGACAGTTCAAATTGCCTTCTCAAAACAGGCCAAAATGGTATTCTTGGCTACACCTCTGGGACGCTAGAGGGTGACATGGTGAAGGAGAGGGAGAGTTTGTCCCACCCGTGTCTCATTCTTATAATTATCATAGAAAAATATACAAAATATGTCCCTAATTAGCAGGTCAAATATTCAGATAAAAATAAAGCTGTCTGAGCCAGAAGTATCTTGATTTTGGCTGACTCCATCTCACTAATGGGTGTCATAAAGTAATGACAAGTGAAGTTATCATAAGTAATTTAGAAAAATAAAAAATCAGGAAACAGCTCAGTAACCCATCCTCCAGTGTGAGCTGTGGATAGTTAGAGAGTTCACAGAGAAATGTCACTCCTTCACCAGAAGCAGATTCCTGTGGTTTGGCATGCACTCGGTAGAGTTTACGACGTGTCAGGATGTTGAACTGTGTGAGGAAAAAGCAATAGTGATTCAATATGATCTTTTGGTATTTTACCCCGGAGGCTTCTCTGCGTGTGCATGTGCGTACAGGTTGGGGGAGACAGCAGAGCTGCGGATTATGTACAGTATGTAAACCACTGTATTTGTTTGAAGGCACCGTGCTTCTGGCCCTTCCCATATAGCCCAGGAAGGCTGGTACTTGCATTCTTTCATAGGTGGAGGATGCCAAAACTGTCACTCTCTCCTAGTAGGGCATAGTTGATATCACTGCTTCTCTTACATGGACCAAAAGATATAGTGCATCATTTCATTTTTTTCTCATTGGTTTGACTTTTGGCAGTATAATTAGGAACAGAGGTGAACATTAAGAAGCAGTCCTAAGCTAGCTCTAAGATAGCTCTACAGTCTAGCTGCGCTGAGCAGAAGTGAGTAGGGGAGGCATGTTGTGTGAGGGTGGTCCATGGCCTAGTAGGGAGGTAGTATAAACACAAACTTAATGACATCAAGTCTCATTAGACCAGCCAAAAGTTGCAAGTAATCTGTATTGACAAATTCTGTTTAAACAATAAATGAATATGTGTTTCTTAATTATCCACCTAGATGAGCTGACATTTTCATATACTTGCTGTGTGTGCTGGCAACTTGGATGATACAAAAACTAGAAAGGGGAAAGGAAACACAAGTTACAGACCCCACATCATTGTTCTTCTAAAAGTATGGGCCATGGCTTCGGAAAGTCTCTGAATCTTGGATACCAGGAATACTCAGACTTTCCCTCTAAACAGATCACTTATTAATAGAGAGATGGTCTAGGAAACTTTCCTACTGTGTAATATCTCTCTGGTAACTTTATCAGTAGTTTACATGGAACTGTAACAATAAGAAAATACTCAAGTGCTTTTAACAGTCTTTAATGAGGTAAGTGTTTTGACCTTTTTATAAGGATTAATCACACTGTATCCCCGCTTCATTTCTCCCTCCCATCTGTTCTTCTACTCCCCCACTCTTTCCTTTTACTTGTTTTTTTTGCCACTAGATTTCCTTCTTCTCTTGTCCTCATCAACATCCTGTTTTCTTCTTCTTTCTTCCATCTACATGTGCTTCCTTGCTGCACAGTCCCTTTTTTCTTTGCCCCCATGCTCATATGCCCAGTCCTCTTCCCCTTCTGCACCCATTGACACATTGCTTTTTTGCCTCATAGCTATCTCTGGACCACATTGCTTATTTCTCTCCTAGTAATAACTGGAAGCTCCAGTACAGTTGGTGGCTCCAGGTCTAGAAAATAATTTGTTTTCTTTACTCTTATATTGGTAGAGCAATGACTCCTCACAGAGTTAGTTAATCTAGCTTCTTTTGCATTACTAGATAAACAGCAAGTTTTCAGAAGTTAAAGATTCTGTAACCTCCACATAAATGAACAATACTTATCCACATTATCCACATTTGCATTAACCCATTGTAAAACATAATGGTCCTGGCTATCTTCTACAGAGCTTTGAGAAGCCATATAAAGCATAAGGCATTTTATTAGGGAGAGACATTGTTTTTATAACAGGTTCTTTGATGTTCAAATGACTTATATGTGCGTGATAATAACTTGATACAGTTTAATTTGCTTCTTTACTCTGGTGCACCACAAGTAAGAGCTGAAAATGTTTTCTCTTTCCACAGCTTGTATCATTGTGATTATTGAAAAAATATTGCTCATGTTGATGAGGTAATCAAAACTACTGGACAACCACAGGATATCTCCATCACTCTCATGGACCCAGAGGGACAGATTACCAACTTCAGTTTTGTCTGTGCAAAAATGAAGTTTATTTCCTACATATGGGGACTTGTTACCATCTTTAACTTTCCTTGAGCCCAATGAAGGGCATGTGAGCCAGAAGCTTGCAGAAAAATAATTTTTTTTGTGCACAATTTCTCAGTTGATCTAATAAAAGGTATCATCTCTGAACCAGGAGTTCTAGATTTTTGCATTTTCAGCTCGTTCATGTTTTTTTTCCCTGAATATGGTTACTTTTTATTCCTTCTTTCCTCTGGACTAGGTCTGCCTTCACATAACTCATCATCAGGATTTTCTTGGACAGTGCCTTGGTAGACTTGAACTCTAATGCTATAAGCATCCATCGTGCCAAGCTATGTTCCTTTGTGTGAATAAGTTTCAGCAGTCTCTGAATCTGCATCTTTTAAGACTAGCCTTAAAATCAGATATGCTCTCTCCTTCTCTTTGTTTCTTTAAGTGAAACAAACACTGTAGGTAAGAAGTTTGTTTGGGATCCAGGATACTTTCTAATAAAGTTGTCAGGTCATCATAGTTTGTATCACTTGATCTTGAAGGAAACATAAAACTTTGAGAGTCTTTTCTTTAAACTAAAGATAGAAAATCTGACCTTTCCTAGTTACTGCCTTCAAAAATGATGGGCACCATAACATTATTGCAGCATTTGTAGATAAATGTCAAAATCCTCAACTTCTGAACAAGTTGGAATGCTTCTTTTTCCATTAAGTGGCCTTTGTACCTTCATTTTTCTCCATGTTTCTTCATTTTAGTAATCAATTTTTCTCTAGCTCTTGATTCACTGATCAGGAGCCTGTTGATGCAGCCCTAACAAAGTTATTTCACCCTTGCTGATTTTCTTGTAAGGTCTCCCAAATTCCAGTCAGTCAATTGTGCCTTTTTGGCACGATGTGCCTTTCTAAGACCTGATACTTAGTAGAATAACGAGCAAGTAAAGGTACAAAAAGATAATTAGGTTAGTTAAGTGAGTGGAGTCCTTGTTTGCAAGTTAAATCCTGTTCCACTTCATTTTTATGTTCAGCTCCCAAACAAGTCTGGTTTCCTCTGCATTCAAATGTTCATATTTTCTTGAATTTTCATCCAGAATACTGCTAGTTTTAAATCTGCAGCAACCACACACAGTCACCTCAGTTCTGAAAATGCCGTGTAGGAAGTAGCAGTCACTTCTACAATCTTAGCAACAAAGAGCCTGAACAGTTGTAGGTGTAACTGGAAATAAGGAGAGCCAAACTCCTGTGACCTGTCAGCTGTTTTCAGTCCTCCAACAAATGCTCTGCTTACACATTAGAGATGACTGTTTGGGAACCATTCCTATACCTAACTTATTTGTGCACCAAAAACCTAATTTGGGAACCTATGTATACAGCCTCCCAATTTTTGCTTCTTTCCCCTGTATTTCAAGTCTCAAAAGTTTCCTGTCCCATTGGCCTTCCTTTCTGGTGAGACAGGTTGATGTTAGTTTTGTCTTCATTACTTTTTTGGTCTTCTGGCTGCTCCTTCCCTTCCCCAGTAGCTGGCTAAGCATGATACCCCTCAGTACTCACAGCCTCTTCTTAGTATTAGTCTTTATCTAAACACATAACTTGAGCTCAAATCCATTAGGTTGGCAAGCCTGCTAGCATGTCACTATAACTGCTACTTTACTGTTAGCTGAGGAACAGCTTGACTTAGATCAGTAACACTTTGGCTTAGCTCCATTTGTGTAGGTGGAGTTTCTCCTTAATGACAGTAATTGGAGAGCAGGGTCAGGCCCTATACTGAATCATCCCCCTTATCCTCCCAAGCATTCAAAATCATGAGTCATACCTCAGCCAATCATCAGACAGGCTTAAAATAAGCCTGTCTGATTTCGATGAGATCTCAAACGTGTGTGCGCGCGCGCGCGCACATATGTCTTTGGAGTCCTTTTACTTCCCTTTGTGAACCTTTGGTGCTTCTGTAAGTTTAGCATACATATAAGAGTAGCATAGAACTAGAACTGACTGTTATGATTATCTAGTCCAGTGGGGGCCAAATTTTTGGTAGTTATGCCACTATTTAGCTCTACATCCTTTCTGAGTGCCACCCCAATTTCCTTCTGCTGGATCTGCTGCTCTGCTCCCTGTCCTGTACTTTCTGCCCAATCTGCTGCTCTGCTGTCTACTTCCTGTCCTGTCATTGTACTCCCTGTCCCCTGGTGTGCCACATGCTACAGAGGATGCTCATGCCACTTGTGGCACGTGCTTCAGGTTGGCCAACCCTGATTCAGTTTTACCCCTGCGTAACAGAGGCTAGAGAATTTCATCCAGTAATTTCTTCACCTAGCCTATATCTTCTGTTTGAGATATAGGATGGACTTTAGAAAGTTAGTAATGTAGCAATTAAATATTGTGGAACTCAGAATAAAATTGTGAGAACTGGCAATGCTGAGTCCGGTATTACATCATCATAACTTCACTGTGTTCACCGGAGCAGAGAGTAGGAAATCAGGCCCTGTATTTATGAAACTCCAGGATGGTAACCTTTTAATGAACCATCTGCTCTCTATGACAAACTGCAGTACCAGCACATTATCAGTACTTAAAAGTGATAAATAATAATAATAACTCTGCTGCTAAAGTGCTTCTAGTGGACAACAGCTGATTGTGCTAACAGAATCCAGGAAAGGAGAGCCAAGGAAAAAACAGATGAATCCAACCAGCTGTGAAGCTATTTTTGAAAAGATGAGGAACTCAGTTGCCTTTTATTGTCTGTAGAGGCTCTCTTCAAAATTTTTCTTGTCCCTTTTAGATGCAAAGTAATTTAATTTGGTAATTGTGAGATCCCTGTAATTGTCAGAATGCATGTATACGTCAACAACACATATAAAGAGAATAAATCTCTTCTTTTGTATTCAAGTAGAGAAATCCCAGCTCCCTCTGTACTTCAGCTCTAATGCTAAAGGAAGTACAACATCAAAGCTCAATGCCATAACTCCAAGGTCTTCGTGTGCCTTAACCCTTACTCTGAAGCAAAAACAGCATCATAACTGCAAGGCTGTTTGTTTGCCTCAGCTCTTTGACTGATGCAAATACAGCATCATCATTCCAAGGCCCCTATGTGCTAAAGCTTTCACACTGATGCGTCTGCACAATACAGTTTCAAGGTCCTTGCTGTTAGCAGGGTGATTTGAATAAAGATGATTTAAAATTAGGATCAGTGAGATTTTAAAGGTCTTGTTGAAACATGCTGCACGCTAGCTCTCGGAAGAAGGGCTTGTTATAAAACTTGCCTTGCAATTCTGAAGGATGGAGTCTCTCTTCATGTAAGTGAGACTCGGCAGTTCCTTCTCAGCTCTCCATTGCAGACTTTTTTATTCTTTGGCACTGAGCCTTAAAGAGACCTCAAAGAAGTTTATATGCTGACCAAAGAAACTCTTTCTATAAACAAGCAGAGAAGGGTTTATATTAAACGTATGTTGTTTATCATTGCCATTGTTGCAGTATATTAAGATAACAGGCAAGACGGAACACTGACAGCTCCTAAAGCTGCTGAATAAACCTAGGACTGCACGTAGCTTGCTATCTGGGGCTGCCTAAAGCTACTGCCTTCTTTTTCCGCCTGCCCCCGCTTGTTCATTTCTATCAAAATGAGTTAGAAAGCAACTCATCAGATCCATATAATTCCATGCACACTTCCTCTCACCTCCAAATGGAAAGGTCAGCTCCTGGACAAACTTTGTTTCCACCACTTTGAAAGAGTCTGTTGTGTTTCATTTTGTTTTGAGTGGAGCAATTATCAGTAATTATTGGGAAATGAGCAGGAGTCAGAGGCAATTCCAAAGCCACCCAGAATAAATTGTGCATCGCTGAAGGGCTGTAGTACAGCTCACGGAAACCCTATGTTTAGGAAAATTGACATTCTGAAATAGTTAAAAGTGACAGTTTCTTTTTCAAACCAAAACGAGAACCAGCATCAATATTAGTGCTGTACGGTAAATCTTTGCATTCAGGAAGGAGTTCTGCCAAGAATGGCATAGGTTCTTTTCATCCATTTCTCATTTTAAGGGGTATTCCCTTATTGAACCTGTCTGATGGGAGCACAGAAAGACTGAAGACAGAAATGTCAGATACATTTATATGTAAAAGTTACAGACAGTGAAAATTCAGTAATTTGATACTTTATCTCTAGGCTTAGCAGGATTTAGTTTTTAGCGCTCGCAGACTGATGAAAAAGTATTTCCATTGGTAATAATCAAAATTTCTAGGAAGGGGATATAAGAAAAAAAATCCAGGATGGGGGTAAGGAAACCCAGGACAGGGGCCATTGTGCATGCACACATACATACACACAGCGCTTGCTGCAGGCGTGTGGGGGGAGACCCAGCTGCACTGCCCACACACTGGCCCTCTAGCAATGGCTCAGGCAGCCACTGCAAGAGCTTGGGGCCATGTTGAGAGGGCTGTGCTGGGAGTGGGGGTTGGTTGGATGTCAGGTGCTGGCAACAGAGCCTGGGCGGGGACAGGACATTTCTGGGGGGAGCGGGGGTCCCACTGCCAAAGAGCAGAGCTGTCAGCAGCTGGGAGCCTGGTGCCACTGGCTGCTCACTCTGCCCAGGTCCCAGCTGGGGATTGGGCACCAAAGTACCACTAAGCCTGGATGCTTGTGGCAGGGTGCATGGGGGTGCTCCTTGGGCCCAGCTGCTGCCCCTGTGCTGTCTGGAGGGGCAGAAGGCCATGGCCATTAAGGGGCTGGGCCACCTCTCCATTGGTGCCCAACAGGCAGAGCTCACCTCTTAAGGAGCTGAGGAGACCTGCTTCCCACCCTGGGAAGGGCAGCTCCTGCTTCCCAGTGCAGCAGGAACCTCTGGGAATTCAGTGGCATTTGACACCCAGGAGTCCCTGAATGAGCCTCCTCCCACAGCGAATGCTCTGACAGCCCCAGGACGCAGCCCCTAGCCCAGCCCCTGCCCTCATGCTCCGGTCCATGAAAGGGAAGGGTCCAGCCTGCTACGAATGTACTACCAAATGAACAGAATGATATAAGGCAGGTGTGCTTTACTGATTTATGGATATTTACTTTTTATATTTTGACGTGATTTTTATAAAGGTTCTAACAATGTACTCTCGTTACTAAATTGTTTTCCCCCTACACCCCTAATTCTGTGTAATCCTGAAAATTTAAATCAATAAAAAGCAAAACAAATGCTTAAAATAAACATTGATTTAAAAAAAAATCAAATTCTGCCAAGCCTATTTATCTCATAAGGAAAAAGTGATCTTTCACTGTCTGAAATTTTCCCTTTTTTTTTTTTTGGAGAGATCAATGACCTCCATTGTAAGATGAGGCATGAGAAGAAACATTTGAAAAAAGACAGCAGTAGTGAATTTTAGAAGATGCACCCTGTAAAATGAAATGATTAAGTTATTTGGGTGCTTGCCACTTTAAAGGCTGGAGCAGGCAACCGGCAGGTGCCTGATTAGGGCACCCATTTTTAAACTAAGGCTAGCCAGGGAGAGCCAGCAGTGTGTTGCTTGCAGCCGAGGAAGCAACATCACCCGGCTGAGCTGAGGCTCACACCATCCTGGAGGAAAGAGCAGGAGCTAGGGGCCTGTCTTGGAGGCTCCTAGTCCTGGGCATGACCTAAAACTGCACCCTGCCAGGGAAGGGAGGCCTGGTGGGACTGCCAGTTGTGCGACAGCCCCATTCAAATACCAGGACCATTCACCTCCCTGGTGAAAGGCAGGTCAGGGCACCTCTATAACCCCTAGCCCCTATGACACTGTGGTTACAAGGACCAGGCACAGCTATGGCCACCTGAGCCCTAGGAGGTGTAAGACCCCAGCAGAGGGGAGGGGCCAGGCATGGCTGTGGCCACCTGAGCCCTCCACAGGGGAGTAAGACCCTAGAGGCCCCAGGGTGGGGGTAGTTGAGTGGCCTCAGAGAGGGGGCAGTTATGTGGCCCTAGAGGGAGAGGGCCACAGAAATGTGTGGCCCAGAAAGGGACGTTGCCCGGAGAGGGGCAACAGTGATAGTTGCCTAGAGAGGGCCGAGAATGGTAATGGCCCAAGTGAGAGGGGTATGAGTGGCAGCTGATCGGAGGGTGGGCCAACTGGCATGCCAGCCCCAGTGATGGATGCTAAGGCCTGGTATGTGCCCCAACTGGGACCAGGTGCTAGGCAGAGTATGAGGCCTGGTGTGTGCCTCCAGAGGGGAGGTTGTGTGCTAGGCTAAGTGGGGCTCAGCCAAAGAGTTGAAGTGAGTCCTGACCCCAGTAAGCCCTCAGTGATGGGGAGGCCACATGTATGGGTTGGAGTAACCCTGGTAAGTCCTCCAATGTCGTGAGGCTGAGTTAGGGTCAAAGGGTATCAGTTGGATGCCATCTGCAAGGCATGGACCGCAGTGTAGGGAAGGTTTGGAGCTGTGGATAGTGCCCCCTGGCATCAGGGTCTGTAATGGGCAGTCTCCCACATTTACCACCAGTAAAATGTATCAGAAAAGTCATGGCAGGAGAGACTGGGCAGACTGCCCCATAGAGACAGGTGGGCGAGCCAGCACAAGACCCAGCCCCAGACTTGCCCCCTGTCACATCTACATACAGAAATTACTGACTTGTCTGCAATTCCAGTTGTGTAAATCTAGTATGGGAAGACAAATGGACCCTAAGGATTTGCATAGATAAAAATGGCCAATAATTTTTAAGTTAACTCAGTCTTCTTTTTAAAGATTTCTGCATATTTGTGCCTGTTAAATCATAACCATCATTCCCATCATAACAGCAGCAGTGACTTTACTGGGCCTGTATTTTGTACCTACAGCTTTGCTTTCAATTATACCCCCAAATAAATTAACTTGCAAAAGTGTATGAAGAGTTATTTACAGAAAAGGGGCACGTTGTGGTACAGGACATTTCCCCACAGGTTCTCTGGTGTGGCTCACTGATATAATTGTTATATTCGGTGATTTGTTATACTATACAATCTCTTTGGAATTCCCCAAAGATTATAAAGCCCTAGTTTCCCCAAGTAAATTGAAGACTAAATTTCAGGTTGCACCAATTCAATCAACTCTCAGGTAATAAAGGCTGCAAAATAGGGGACGGGATAGCTCAAGGATTGCTAATGGGATGCAGACTCCTCTAGGTCACTGGTTCAAATCCAGTCTTTGTTTAAGGTTACTTAGGCTGTTTGATGGCTAAATGGAATGGCCTGGTGGTCTTAGTCCAGATTTTAGAGGAAGGAGGCCCACAATGCAAATAGTATTAACTGGGTCAGGGTTGAAGGAAATTTGTCAGGGTAGTGTGGGAAAGATCATGCTAGGCCTGGTACAAAGCTCCATAGAGAATGGGAGCATTCTCATGAGAAGTATATGAATCTGAATGATTATAAACTCACTACAATTGCTATTATTCTATTTGTTTTGTAGGTAAATAAAAAAGATACCTTTGAAATATATAGGTCATTACAAGTGCAATAAGAAAGTGAAGTACTTGAATTTGGTGATTGTGAAGGTGAATGATTAATAGCACATGATAAAGCTTGCATAAGACAAGTAGACACTAATCAGGCTGCACCAGGTTGCTCATGTAACTAAATTCTGGGATCCAGCTTTGAAAAAAGATCCATATGTACTACTTGTTTTTAGTTTGAATTTATATTTTTATGCTGCTTAAATTTAAGAACAGGGCAGGGTTCCAGACATAACCTTCTTCTGCACTTCCTTTTGGCTTGCCTGCACATTCTCCTAAATAGTGCATTCCCCTAAACAGCTTTCTGACTGCTATGAATCTCAACCAAAAGGTGCTTGAATTTCTCTATGGATGTAGGATGCATCACTTGTTCCCTTCTGCCCCCCCTCCCCAGTTCTACTTATGGGCACAAATGCCTATATTTTAGATAAGAGGATACACAGCATGCAACTAGATGCTTTCTTTGAATCAGTCTCTTTCCCTCTGCAATCTTGAGCCTATCTGGGTTAGAAACAAGCAACCATGCCAAATTGTTGCTAGTTTTGTAATGTGAACAATGAGAGATAAGGACGCCAACATTGGTATCATTTAGTCACCGGGGGTGTGTCCAGATAAACATGCACGTGCTGTTTGTGGTACTGCAGACCCAATTACAGCATTGCAAACCATATGCATTGCACATGCGTGTGTTCAGTACACTGTGTCAAAAAAACCTGCAGCAAAAAAAAGTGGGGTGCTGCTCCAACCTGGAGCCTGACCAGCAGGAATCACACTCTGGCTGCCGGCCAGGCTCCATGCTCCGTGATTGCCACTGTTGGAGCCCCGGGACGCTCCCCGGCCACACAACTATGTTCTGCTGCTTTTTGTCCCTGGGGAAATGCATGTGTGCACTCGTTTGGATACACCACAGGAGTATATTACTCCAGTGTCCAGAGCCTGCTCTGGCTTCTCGTAACCTTCAGAGTGCAATTTAATGGTGCTGGCCTTGATTTATAAAGTCTTAAATGGTTTGGGCCCTACATATCTAAGGGAGTACCTCGTCACTTATTTTCCATCACAATCCCTAAGGTTAGCTGAAAGCAGCCTCTTGCAAGTACCATCCAGGTGCCAAGCCTATTTTTCAAAAACATAGGAAGTTTGTCTTAGTAGTGGCATCTCAGTGCTGGAACTCCCTCTCTTTTGTGATCCATCAGAGTCTGAGTTTGTGCATCTTCAGAAAATGTTGTAAGACATTTTTATTTGGACAGGCTTTTAGCAGGAAGGGTTAGGTCTGGGGCACTGTTTTCAGGCTGTATTGTTTATTGTTATTGTCTCTTAATAATGAATCTGTTTTTATAATTTATCTTTTTTATTGTAAGACTTTATGAGCCTTTTCTGGGAAGGTTGGCCTATACATCTAATAAATAAAATAATAAATTAATTAATTAAATAAAAGGCACCATTGTCCCATTGAATTCTTAAGCAATTTTTTTCCTTTTTGCAGGATACCAAGTGTAGAAAAGCATCTGATAGCACCTTCAGGTGACCCTGCAAATACCCAAAAACCAAAAACATTTGTAAAAAATTCTGCTTTGCTTGTGACAGATGCAAGATCCTTTACAACCACATTTTTATTTATTTTTTAACTTTTCTTTAGCTAAAATATTGATAGGTATCCTTGAGTTCCTTTCCACTTCACTGCAAAATGTATTTTACATAAGTCTCATTAGCTGCTTTATAATATCTCTAGTATTCAAATACAATAACATTCACTGAAGGCAGTCTATTCTTTCAATAACGTCTGATATCTGCTTCCCTAACATGTTTTGCCCTGATGAGTAATGGATGCTGATGCATTTAATATTTTAGCGGACATAAACTGTAACAGGATTCTAGGTTTCAAACAAGAAAACCAATTTACCTCAGTTATATTAATTTATTTTGGCAATCTATTTATGGAGCAATAATTACCTGGCTTGCCCTTATGTATGTTAATTACATCAGTGATACTGACAGCAGTGGTCATTCTTTCTATTCCAAATGGTTGTTCTGATTAAGATGAACTCAGTGTTGCCTTTCTGTTAAAGTGCCATCACCAAGAAAACATCAGGGTTATACTTTGGGAAGAGGACTCTGACAGTAGGCTCTCTAGTTTATGTTATTGGTACATATAGCAAGTTGTCCTATAAATCTGAGTGGTTAAAGCTTGAATAAACCACCTAGTGAATAGGGCAAAACTGCAACCTGGGGCCAACTGATAATAGCAACTGCATTTACATGGGCCAGTTCCTAGGTACGCTTTAAATAGAGAAGTTGCTTCAGACATATAGATAGGCACAAGCAAGACGGAGTATGAGGAGACCTGGGTTTTATTCTAAAATAGCCTACTCACTTCCTTTATGACCTTGAGCAGTCACATAATCTTTGCTTCCTCATCTGTAAAATGGAGATAGTATTTCTCTGCCTCACAGGGGTACTGTGAATGAATGATTGTGGAAGGCATTGTAAAAGCATCTGATATACCAGTCAATTCAGACTAGTTAATCATAGTGATTCCTTTTGGCCTTAAATATTTAATCTATAAAATATTCAACAATGTCTGTCTCCCTAGATAGTTGTAAATGCCATAATGGGCAATATTTACAAAAAATAGAAAACATTTAAAAAGCATTACATTTTGATCTCATCATCCCCAAATTGAGAGATCTCTGCCTGAGGTCATGCTTAGAGGGAAAACTAAATACCTTGCTATCTTAATGTATTCCTTAAGGTATTTCACAGTGCTTTTGCCTGAACTATAACTAGAAATTGGTGTATGGATTATTCAGTAGTTTTCTTGAAAGCCCCTGAAGTAGCATGTATGTGTTCAAATTGAAAGGAGAACTTTAAAGTGTTTATCACTTTAAAATTCTTGTCATAAAATGTATTCATAAGCTTCTATTTGAACTTAGCAGCTTTAAGTAGGTTAAGCAGTGTATTTTATAAATCTATCTGGTAAGAGTTCTTATACTTTCCTCTGAAGTCATCTGGTTTTGCCACTGGTGATGGAGTTAGGATACAGGACTTAGAAAACCACTAGTCTGATTCTGTGTCAGTTCTTCTATTACCAAACTGAAAAAATTGCTTCATCTCTTTTTGTTTCCTCCATACTTGCTCTCGCTCTCTCTCTGACACACACTCACAGGTGTATGACTGTAGGATGATTTCTGTGTGTAGTCTTTTTCACATTAGTGGTTGACAAAGAATCATAAATATACTTTCTGTGAAAATACGCAAAGAAATTATTGCAAAAATGGTGTTGCTGTTAGTTGTCCTGTGGGCAGACAAACACAGACTGTGTCTAACTACTGTAAATATTGAAGAAGTCAGGACCATGTCTTTTCTGAGGCTGAGAAACATTGGGTTCATTTTCATTTTAAAAAATGGTATCTGCTTCTCTGTACTTATTGCTTTCAGTCACAGCTAAAAACACCAGAATATCCCAACAAGGCACAGATTAATACCTTTGCATAAAGAAGAGGGAATGTCATTTTCCATGAAGACATAAAAATTAGGCATACTGTACTTTCAGACCCTGGTTCAAAAGAAAGTAGACAGTAGTGTCATCTGGCATGGGAGGGGTGAATCCCATAAAAAAAAGATATGCAGCTGATTGGGATGGCCAATTCCTTCTGCATACACAGCATAGGCGAACAGTCACAGGTATTCCAGGCAGTTTGCCAAATACTTGTTGGAGAGGATGAAGGCACTGCCAAAAGAGCTGTGCAGCACCTGTTCAGATCAAGGGTAACAGAAGGCCGGACTAGCACTGTAATGACAAGCCAGCACTGAAGTTTACAGCTAAATGTCAGTCGGAGGTGAAGCACAGGGAAAAGATTAACCAGAAAGATGCTTGCAAAAGAAGTTTCCCGTAGAGTAGATCTTTAGTCATATCCTCTGCATATCAAAAATGCTCCAACGCAGTAGAAACGTACATAAAGGCCATGTTGTGAGAGGACCTAATGGGCAAGGGAGGAAATTGCTGGAGGCACTGTGGAGGATAAGGAAGAAAAGGATTTCTAGACCTGGAGAAATGACAGAAGGTTCTGGTAGCTGCTGGCTGGAGATGCTACTGATCTAGAGCCTTAGTGTGTCAGGGTTCTTCCCTCACCTGAAAGGGAAAGTCACAGATAAGTTTAACCATCGGTGTAGTCTCCTGACTGGAGGAGAATCTGAAGACAGGATATAGCAGTTCTTAGTGTGCTGTAATTTGCATGATCTGAAATGACCCCTAAGGGTCCTTCTCCAGACCAGGATCACTGGAGCACAGACTGTTCTCGCCATATCCCCTCCTACCTCCAGGCATACCCAACTGTAGAGGAGAGCCAGAAGAAAGTGGGAAGCTACCAGCACTGTTGATCTCACCCACCTAGGAATAATTCCAGTTGAGTCAGCAGCTACAATGGACAAATCTTGGAATGTTTTCAGTTGCTGAGCAAGCCGGACTATCTGTATTCCAGGCTCTTGAAAACCAAGCAGGTACAGACCATATTCAGCAAGCTGTTACTTAGGCCCTTGCCAGAGATTCAGGTAAAGGCGTGATAGATCTGATGTGTGATCCATACAATTGCACCTCCTGCTGTGTCACACATGCAAGTCAGGAGGCATGATTGTGAGATCCTGCAGAGGGAGGATTGCAATCCCAGGCTCCCCCTGCACCAGCAAGTAGCAAGCTCCCACAGATGGGAGCCCACAACTGACAGGTTTTGTAGCCACAGGTGTGCCCAGGCACTCCCATGACTAGGATTCCTGTCAGCTGATGGGGCTTACAGCTGTGGGAAGACCTCATGCACTCCTGTGGCTGAGATTCCCTGTGAGCCATGTCAGCTGTTGGGATTCCCAGCTACTGGAGCATATGGCCTCTGTGGCTAGGAGCCACATCAACTGATGGGGTTCCCAACCACACATTCAATTAATGGCATGATAGGAACAAGCCACAAAGTTATTACACATTTTTTTATGAAATAACTATATGGCTTATTCATCATTTTATCATACCATTAATTGATTAAACGTGCGGCTGAGTCACAACTTAAGGTGCAATTAACTAGTAGGAGTGTGTGTAATGGGCCATACATGTTTCGGATTCGGCCCCAAATCTGAAGATTTGATGCTGATTCAGAGAATCAGTGATTCGGCCATAGACACAGGTTTTTATGTTTTTTCTACGTACCTTGAGGTACCAGGCACAGCTCGTGAATGCTGTGATGCTGGGGAGGATGGAGCGTCCCACAAGAATGCAGGGGAGCCCCCTGCGTGCTCAGCGGGGAACTCAGAAGTGGACTGGAAGTACTTCTGGTCCACTTCTGGGTTCATCAGGGAGCACAGTGGGTTGTGCCTGCCACACCCTTTGGCTTGGCAATAAGCCACCGGGGGGACCCCAGGTGCCCCCCCCAGACCCAGGAGGCACTAGTTGCAGAGCGGGGAGGGGGGGCGGGGGGGCCCTCTGCACTCTTCCCAGTGGACCTCGAAATGGACTGGAACTTCTTCTGGTCCATTTCTGGGTCTGCTGCTAAGTGTGCTGGGGACCCCCCGCACTCCTGTGGGACCTCCATCCGCCCCATCATCACAACATTCACGAGCTGTGCTGGTACCTTGAGGTATGTAGAAAAAACATTTAAAGCTGTGTCTATGTCTGAATCGTCGAATCTTTCCAAAACTCTCTGAATCGATTTGGAGGGTTCCAGTTCAATTCAGGGTGATTAAAGTGTCTCCTGATTCCATTTGGATTAGGAGATTCGGCCACCAAATCGAATCAGAGACCCAAGCTTCGCACAGCCCTGTTAACTAGTTAATCACATCTTAAGTGTAATGTGTAACAGGAGTCATACTTGTGCTACCCTCCACACACTTCCAACCCTGTAGGATGACACACTAATTAAAGCATTTTGTATCGTACCTTTTGAGGGACATTTTTCTGGCTACCCCTGATCCTTTCTTTAATAGAGGAGTTCTTATATTTGTTTCCAGGGACAGATTTAGAGTTGATTCTTCTTACATACTGCCAGTATGCAGATCTACCCTTGTATTCCTATAGAGAAGAATGGAATGCCTCAGATTTGTGTCTTGGAGGTTCATGCTCGGATGATTATTACCTCTTGAAACCAAAAGCTGGAAAAACAGAACTTTTGGTTGTACTTCAGATCAGCACCTGGAAACATTTATTTCCCTGACTTCACCCTTTGAGGCTTTAAATCTGCTACAAGCAGCAATGACTTGAGTGACCTTGGAATCATTTTGACTCTAAACTTTCTTTTGAGAGGCCTATTAATAACATCATTAAAGTTCTTTGACCATACTCAGAATATTTCTGAGCTCCAGTTTACACTTTGGTCTCTTCTGTGGTAGATTGTTGTACCTGACTAAAGGCTGTTGATCTGCAGAGCTCATGTGGCATGATGCGATAACCAGTATGTATTTTGTCAGCAGCAAATGTTTGGGTGTTTTTTTCAGATTTTATTTTATAATCCAGTAATTGCATGCTTTCTGAATTGTATCAGAAATAAAATCACTACAATATAAAATTATGTTCTCTGTTCTGTGTTAGGAACAACATTCAAACTGAATATCTCAAAATGAGATGTTTTATACTGAAGGATCTAAACTAAAAAAAAAATAACAACCTTGTGTGTTTCAATGACTCCATTTTGAAGATTTTGGCTTGGTCACCTTTGCTGAGTTATACTTTCCATAAGCCATCTATTAGTGGCTTTGTGTTTTATCGTTGCATGGATAAGATGCTTACAGTCTTGTTTTGAAATCTTTTCTTGTCAGGAAGTTTTAATAGTGCTACAGGAGCTTCTACACGGGAAAGCACAAAGGCTTGCAACAGCTAGTAAGCATTACATCATTAAAAAGCAATGAACGTTAGGAATATTCCTGTGTTCTAATCCAGGCCACACATCCTGCTGCCCTGGAACACATCCAAACCCAACATCCTTTTAGGGTTACAGGGCAGGCTGTGGCCTTTCACAGTTTGCTTTAGTAATCTCTGCATGTGGAATATTCACTGGCAAGCATTACAATAAAAGCTAAAATTACTCCAACAGAAAGCTGATGTTCCACCCTTCCTGCATTCTTCTCTGACAGTGAAATTGCCCAAATAGAGCTTTATTACATTTCATAGATCTTTATGAAGAATTTTGTACAGGGCTGATGAAACCTTTAACAACCAGCACCAAATAGACTGAGTGGCATGTTCAGCTGGAAAAAAATAGCATTGGGAACATGTAAAAATATGTTACATTAATCTTGCTATTAGTTTCTTTAGGGCTCAGTCCTGAAGCCTTTTCTGTGTAGTTGCATTCCCATGCTCTAAGTGAGTAGAGACTGAAAGGTTCTCAGCTTGCAAAGCTTTCTCCTCTCGTTCCTGATGATTTTAGTGTGGTGTAACAGTACCAGACTAGATGCTCAGCTCCGCTAAGTCTACTTACGTCACCCTACTGGCACCTGACTGAGACATAAAGCTGAACTAAATGGCCAGCTGAGGATTCCCTGAGCAGTGGGAAATTCTCAGCTGGCAAAGAGGAAGCAGAGTTGGCTCTATGCCACTCCCTTTTAACTCTCTTGCCATACGTAGTGTATTAGGGTTTTGGAGGCAGTAGGTGTATTATCGTAGCACGTAAGAATCTCCATTCAGCACTCTATATCCTCAGGCATGGTACAGAAACATGGCATATTGTAGTGCCTGCCCTAAATAGTGGTCAATTTACTTATGCTTTTAACTGATGTCCCCTTTTGGTGCAGTAGAATATAAGTAATAATTAATGCTATTTCAGACCAAGTTACTTTACAGTAGTTGCATCTGCACATGCCATTAAGGCAACGTGATAAACTCCAGCACAGTTTGCACTGGAGTCTGCTGCTCCCAGGTGCAGGGCCCGCATGTACGCCTGGGACCACAGCAGTCTGAGCTGGAGTGGAGCAACCCCGGGCTGGCAGAGGGTCAAGGGGCAGGGGTCAAATTGGGCTCCAGGCTGTGGCATCAGGTGGTGGAGTAGCTGGCTGGGGCATGATGAGGTTGCTAAAGTGCAGAGCTAGGCTGCAGGCAGCCCCTGCACTTTACCATCCTTGTGCCCAAGCCAGCCCCTGTCACCACCTGCATGTGTCTCAGACAATACTATCCTATGGCAAAGTTAATTCATTTACTATGCCCTAACACTGGCTCACGTGTAGACAGTGACGCTTTACCATGGAGCTAATTAGACAATTTTGCAGTAATGCGCAGCTGTAGATACATCCAGCATGTTACACAGGGTGCATCTACATGTGCCCCTGACTGTGCAGTTGGTACCCTGAGCCTAGGAGCAGCTGACTCTAGTGCAAACTGTGCTGGACTGTATCATGTTGCCTTAATGGTAAGTGTAGATGCACCCACTATAAAGCACTGCTCTGAAATAGTATTAATTATTACTTATATTCTGCTGCACCAAAAGGGGATATGTCAGTTAAAGGAACAAATAAATAGACCACTATTTAGGGCAAGAACTACTACTAAATGAATGTGCACAGTCATTAGAATGTGCTTTAAGAAATACTAAATGACTGCCCAGTACCCTGTGGTACTGCACAGTCCTGGCAGGTATGGGTTGTTTTTTACCTACATTACCTAGCTCATCACTACAGCAATGTACTGCTTCATGTAGATGCGCTCACAGCGATTCAGTGAGAGAGGTGGCATTTTATATTCAGAGTTCCTTGGAAGAAATTTAATTGCAAAGCCCAGCCTGAGACAGCACTGCAAGATAAAGCTACATGCTTTTTCATATTTAAATCAGTCTGTGTAAACTGAGCTATTGTCTGGAAAAAAAGAAAATCATGTATAGGATAACCAGAGGGAGAAAAGCAGCAGGAATTGAAATATCCATGAGTGATTTATAATAAAGGCAGTACTTTGTTGTCAAAACAACTGCTGGGAGACAAGGTGAAGGAAATGTAGACACTGTACAGTGTAGTGTTACATTGGTAATCTCATCAATTTTTCATTTAACTGGTTTGTGATTACTCGAATGTACAGAAGGAAAAGAATTCGAGCCACAATGGAAAAGAAGCTTGGCTAACTCTTAGAACCAAATCCTTGACTGCAGAAGGCCATAATGATAGTTCAGTATGGTGGCTCATTGGCCCAGGTGGCAAGTCAAAGTTAGGCAGTAGAACAGAACCTCCTTAAACCATGAGGCAGTGCTCTGCGATGATCTATGTGGGTAGCAATGTGAAGTGATATAGTGGTTTTGGGGGAAATCAGCATATGAAGTTCTGACCTCTTCTGTACCTTTAAGGTAAAGGGACTGGCATAACATGAGGGGATCTGAAACTCCCATGTCTGTCTGAAGAACGATCCTTTTAGTGCAGGTTTTGTCAGACACAGCTTTAAGATTGCCTTGTAACTCAAGCTTGGTTGTAGGAGATGTGACATAAGATAGGGCATTATTTCCCCTCTGCTGCATTAAGACCCTAGATCAGGTTAATACAGGTCCGTAAGGTTTACAGTTCTGGTTCTTGGTTATTGTTATTATTTTATTAATACATACAGAATTTGATAGAATGGTGCTCTGCATTGCTGAGCTTTTCTCAGGGATACTTGATATAGTAGAGGAGGGATTAATGCCTTTTCCTGTATGCCAGCCCTAGCAGATTTACTTTATTAGAAAATGTTAAAGTTCAAATTACAAAGTTCAAGGCAGAAGGAAATATGGAGGACCTGAGTGCGGGGCTACACAGTAGAGGATTGGGGTAGGGGTGGGAACATAACTAAGTTACATATCAAGGTTGTAAAACCATTAACAAGAATACATCGGAGAAATTCTGCTTATTAATGTCTTTGGAAAAAGAAAAGGAAGCTTCCAGGACTGCTGAATGGTGGCACAGAATCCCTGGTATTTCTGGAAAGACAAGGGAGAAACAAGAACCCTCGTAGAACTTGGCATGGGCTGCTCACTTAACAAGCCAAAGTAGTTTCGAAACCAAGAGAGAAATATGGTTCTTGTTCTATTGTCACAAGCAGATCTTGTACCATCCTGTTCTAATGGGATGGAACTCAGTAACTTTACCATGGTCGATGACTGACTAGGAAGAGTATGTGCTGTCTCAGGGGTGGGCAATTCTTTGGGCTGGAGGTCCACTTTGGGAGTTTATATATGTATTTGGGGCAGGATA
>NW_017729028.1:15467459-15495178 GCF_001723915.1 Gavialis gangeticus
TCCTGTTCTAATGGGATGGAACTCAGTAACTTTACCATGGTCGATGACTGACTAGGAAGAGTATGTGCTGTCTCAGGGGTGGGCAATTCTTTGGGCTGGAGGTCCACTTTGGGAGTTTAAGTGAGCAGTTTCAGGTTGGGTCAGTATGTTCCCCCCTTCCCCACCCAGCCTGCAAATACTCACCAAAACTCCCTAAAGTGGCCCTTTCCTGGGGCCCGGTCCTGTGGTGTCACTGCCTGGTGATCCTGTGGCGAGACTGGCTGGGGACCCCATGGCCAGGGTGCACTCAGTCAAACAGACGGGATGGGGGCACAGGTGGCTGGGGAGCAGCATCCAGGAGCAGGATGGGCATGTGGGCTTGGGGCCAGGGTTGACCCCAGGGCTGGGAGTGGGGTCACGAGGTGGTGACAACATGGTCGGGGGTATATCACAGGGACATATCCACTGTCCACATGTCCCTGTGGCAGGTGCTGATTCCATGGGTAGGGGCATCCGGGGAGCAGATTGCAGCTCTACCCCAGGCCCCTGGCTCCGCTCCCAGCCTAAGTCCCACGCTGCCACCACCCTGTGATCCCAATCCTAGCCCCAGCCCTGGCCCTGCCTCACCTGCCTCCCCTGTTCCTGAATGCCACTTCTCATCCGCCAGGGGCCCCATCCCATCTGCCCAGCTGAGCCTGTCTTATCTGTGCAGGTCTTGGGCCATTCTCCATGGAAAACCTAGGATTGCTGGGCAGTCTGGACCCCCAGCAGTGCCTGCAGGGTGGGCAGACCAGGGTGCTGAGGCAGTGAGGCTGGTTCCAGCAGCAGAGACTGGCAGTGGTGGCTGGAAGGAAACACCACTGTGGGGCTGCCAGGAAGCCAGTCAGGCTGCTGTGTCACCCCAGCCCTGCTGCGAGCCCAGGGGTGGTGAAACCAGTCACACACGCCACAGCCTGGGCTACCTCTGCACCTGGCAGAGCCAAGTGACCTACTGTGGGCTGGATAAAATCCCTTGGTGGGCTGGATTTGGCCCATGGGACATATTTTGCTCACCCCGTGCTATCTGCATAGTCACTATATTGCACACAGAACTACTATACTGGTCCTGAGGAAATGGTTAGTTTACAGGCTAGTGCAAAATACTACTGGCTCCTTCATATCCTTAGGAGCTTTGCAGCTTGGAGTCCCACTGCTCTAAGCATGGGCTCTGCATTGGTTCATCAGGCCCATTGCGTTCATTCATTAGAATCTCAGAGAACAGGTCCAGTTAGCAGTCATGGTGATCAATATGAAAATTATTCATATGGACAAAAGCAGAAGGTGATGATGATTTCAGATCTTATAGTATGTTGGCATAGAGTGGGATACATGGTAGCAGAGGGCAAATAATAGGTAGGAGAGCAAGAAGTGGGGCTCAGGGTTAGTTTTGGTTCATGCAGGTTCCACAGGCCCTGGCTTCACTGGAGATGCATCAGGTTTCTCTGTCTGAGTCTGGGAGCCCACGCTGGCTTTGGCTGCAGGGCAGACCAGCTAATAATCTAGATATGTTTCCCTTAGAACCATGCCTTTGTTTGGTAAAAGTTTTTCTAACTCAACATGTTCGGAACAAAATATTTCCTGTTCAGCGGACTGGAATTTTTCATCAACATTTTTAACCAGCTTTAACACTCATGTTTGTGACAGGGTTCCTGTGTGATACTGGGCAAGCCATTTACCTAATCTTTTCACAGATGGTTACTAAGTAGGTGTCTGTTATTTTCCAGCTGCCCAACTTGTAACCCTGATGCCTGATGCACAAAAGTGCTGAAACACTCACAGTTGCAACTTTATAGTGGACAGGGTTTGAAGAGAAGGGGAACCACATTGAGCAACAAAGACAAAATTAAATAACTCCCCACTGGATGAGCATCATACACCCTCTGCACTGACTGAGGCAAAAGTTTCATAGAAAAAAGCAGTATGTTATCATTTAAAGACAAGGAAAGACTGCATCAAAATTATTGTACCAAAGGGGTGCATCCAAATGAGCGCGCACATGCGGTTTGCAGCACTGCAAACCTGTTTGTGGTGCTGCACACTGCACACGGTGGATGTGCAACTGTGTGCTGCACTATGAACTTGCAATGTGGTGCTAAAATTTGATACAGGTAAAACAAAAAATGCTGCAAAAAATGACGCACCACATGCAGCGGCAACATGTGCCACCAGAAACAGAGCTTGCCATCTAGAGTCATGCTTTCACTTCTGGCCAGGCTCTGTGCGCCCAGATCAGCACTGTTGCCAGGGCAAATATGTGCACAAATATATGCCACTGCTATTTGTGCTACAACAAATGCATGCTTCTGCATGTGGGGATGTGCCTAAGGAGAAAAAATATAGATTTTGCAGGTAAATTAGATTTTGGCATTTCCAAACTTCTGAATGCAGTCTTAATAATGTTATTTTAGTATATTTTTGTGTGTGATGTGTGTATGAATGTGTACGCACATACATATACACAAGCACAAAAGCATGCACATATATTCACAAATGCACCTGCATATATATGTGTGTGTGCATACAGAGGTATAGAATGTGTGTGTTTGTGAATATATATTTATGATTGTATATTGTGTATAGGTATGTCTGACTGGGTATACATGTATATACACAGGGGATGTTTGTGTATTTCTAGAAATTTAATAATATGTATATATTTCTAAAAATGGCAGCCTGTAGAGAAAAAACACTACCTCATGATAAGTGATACTTTTAGAATCAGCACAAGGAGCTGGGTAATGAGCAAAACTCAGAGTGTAGCATGTTTTTGATTTCTGGCAAAATGGATCTGAAGAAGCTGGCACTCCAGTGAAAAACATCGAAAGGAATGATTTTGAAACATTTATTATTCTTTCTGTATCAACTTATATTTCATCCAACCACCATGAAAAATTCAAATAGTGTTCAAAATTTACATTCTGTGCTTTGGTTTTTGCCATATTATGAGATTTTTGCATTATGAAGGTTTAAAACTCCTGTCAAGCTGCAAACTGTCATGAAACCTTCAAGATACTGTTGTTACCATTCCAACATAATAAATATATTTGTAACTGAAAGGATCCTTTGAAATATATATGTCTCGGAATTGTTTTAACACAGCCAAAATCTATATTTTAATAAAACAAAATGCCTCTCTGTTTAATCCCATGTTGACCTTGTTCAGTTCTGCAGATGGCTCACTGTGGAGCTATTACTGTGGTTTATGGTATTTAGTATTTTTAAGTGGAAATTACAGCAGTCTTTTCAAAACCAACCTGTTCTTCTCAGCAAAGTGAGATACAGAGATTTGTGCAGATTGTTTGGGCACAAGTCTTTGCAGTGTTTGTACATACATGTGTACATGTCATAGTATCATAGCACTTAGGGTTGGAAGGGACCTAAACAGATCATCAGGTCCGACCCCGTGCCCCAGGCAGGAACGGCTGCCAGGTTCATATCACCCCAGCCAAATATCTGTCCAGCCTCCTCTTGAACACCCCCGAGGTAGGAGAGATCACCACCTCACGTGGGAATCCATTCCAGAGCCTGGCAGCCCTAACTGTAAAGTAATGTCTCCTGATGTCCAGCCTGAACCTCCTCTCCAACAATTTGTGGCCATTATTCCTAGTAACCCTGGGTGGTGCCCGGAGGAACAGAGCTTCCCCCAATTCCCACTGGTCCCTCCTGGTGAGTTTGTAAATGGCCACCAGATCCCCTCTAGGCCTTCTCTTGTGGAGGCTGAATAGGTTCAGGCCCTTTAGCCTCTCCCCGTAGGGCCTGCCCTGCTGCTCCTTGACCATGCGAGTGGCCCTCCTCTGGACCCTCTCCATGTTGTCCACATCCCTCTTGAAGTGCGGCGCTCAGAACTGGATGCAGTACTCCAGCTGTGGCCTGACCAACACAGCATAGAGGGGAAGGATCACTTCCCTGGACCTGCTTGTGATGCATCTGTAGATGCACGACAAGGTGTGGTTAACCTTACCGACCGCTTCCTCGTACTTGTGGCTCATGTCCATCCTGGAGTCAGCAATGACTCCAAGATCCCTTTCTGCTGCCGTGTTGACAAGAAGGGAGTTCCCCAGCCTATAGGTGTGTTGCCGGTTCCTTCTCCCTAGATGCAGCACCTGGCACTTGTCTGCATTGAACTCCATCCTATTCTCATCTGCCCACATCTGTAACCTGTCTAGATCTAGCTGGATTATGTCCTTCCCAAACTTGGTGTCGTCAGCAAATTTGGACAGCATGCTTTCCATGCCACATCCAGATCGCTGATAAAGATATTGAACAGTACAGGCCCCAGGGCTGAGCCCTGGGGGACTCCACTGCCCACATCCCTCCAGGTTGAAAACAACCCGTCCACCACCACTCTCTGGGTGCAACCATCTAGCCAATTTGCCACCCATCTGACTGTGTAGGCATCAGTGCCACAGTCACCAAATTTTTTAAGAGCATGTGGTGGGAAAACCGTGTCAAAAGCCTTCTTAAAGTCCAGGAAGACGTACGACATCCACCCCGACACACTTGTCCAGGGACTTTGTGACCTGATCATAAAAAGAAACCAGGTTACTCAGGCAGGACCTGCCCTCAATGAACCCATGTTGTTGCCCCTGAGCATTACCTCCCCTGCTGGGCCCTTGGAGATGTGCTCCTTGATAATTTTCTCAAAGGTCTTCCCAAGGACTGAGGTAACACTAACTGGCCTATAATTGCCAGGGTCCTTTTTTTCTCCCTGTCTTGTAAATGGGGACCACATTGGCCCTTTTCCAATCCTCTGGTACCTGGCCAGTGCCCCACAAGTGCTCATAGAGCCATGCCAGGGGCCCCACTATAACCCCCACCAATTCCCTCAGCACCCTCAGGTGGAGACCATCTGGACCTACTGATTTAAATACGTCCAGCCCCTCCAAAAGTTCCCTAACTAGGTCATCCCTGACCCGAGGCCTGGCAGTGCTTCCGCTGGGTTCGTCCGCAGTTCTAGTCGGGTAGATGTCCCGGTCCCTGTTCAGGAACCATTGTCCTTATGCTCATCTATGTATCTAATTGAGGATGCTGAAATCCAGAATCTTAATTTAAAGGGCAAATGATAATATATGAGATGCAAAGAAATGCATTTGTTTTTTATTATATCTGTTATTGCCTACTGACTTTTATTTCCAAGGCAACAAATATGAATTCTAATTGTTAGGTAATTATTTACACATGCATGAAATCTGAACAGCACATATTTATTTGACTCAGAATTGCTGTGCTTTCAGTTATTAGTAACTGGTGCAGAAACTTAATTTAGTACTGAAGGATTCTTCTTAGCATAATGCTCAGTCAGGGAGTTTCTGAATGTACTTTGTACATTTCTTGGCCTGTACTTCTATAATTATGTTGCAGGGCTGTTAATAGAGGAGAAACACAGTGCTATTATTAGTTATCACACTTTATTTTAAGATTAGTGATTAGGAGAGTATCTAAAATTAGAAGGTTTGTTGGCAGTCATAATAGGCATGTTTTCAGATCTACAGATGTTAACACATAATGCTTGGACTAGGAAAAGGATATTATCATATCTGATAAGCAGACCAAGTTTTGAAAGTCATGCCTTTTTCACTGACTTACTGTACGACTTCAACTAAATGACTTAGGCTAGGTACAGACATTCAAAAAGCCCAAGGCAGAACTGATTTAAGTTATGCTATTTTCTGTAAGTGCTGTCCTTTAGATCAGTAGCAAACAGAACACACATTCTCACCCTTGCGGAAGAAGGAGAGGGCAAATCTTAGGCTGGGTTCCTCCATTTTTAAATCAGTCTGTGTGTGCCAAACTTCTGTTCTGTTATGGGTGTAGACTAGTTTCTGATCACTTAAACTGGTAAAAGTATAATGTCTGTACCTGGACTCTATCCTCTGTAAACAATAGAGAAATACATTTATGGGCCATATTTGTTGGAGTTATTTATACAAACTGATGTTTTTAGTTCTGGGATAAATGTATTATTCTATGTTTTGCTTCTGTGTACAATTACTTGTTTTATGTCTCTTTTAAAAAAAAATATCTTCTCCTAGAGAAAGCCTATATAGATGGCATATGTGACACTTCCCACACATGTAAGCCAGCTCCATTATTTTCTATGAAGCAAATCTGTTTTGTAAGACTGAAGAAAATTAGGTACTCTTGTTAAGTACTGTAAACAGAAAAGAAAATCATTAGATATCCTTCTATTATGTTATTTTTCTTCTTGGACATAATTAACTTTCTGAATTTAGTTTACTGACATCAGAGTATTAAAAGCGTTTATTTTATATTGGGTTAATCAGATTAATAGCATTTGTTTTGCATCTCTTTCTTAACAGCTGACTGCAATGTACCCACTTTAGCTTCTGCTCTGTAATCCTCTCCCAGTTAACTACACTCACTGCCAAGCTTGCTTCACTTCTCTTGTGTATATGATGACACTGTGGAATAATCCAGCTGGCAGGGTAAGAGAGAAGCAGAGTGATGGCAGCAAGTACTACTAGGTCACGCTTATTTTGTCTTCAAACAGATTTCCTGCTGGTTGGTTGGGAAACCTCTCAGCTTAGGCACTAAAGGGCAACTCGGCTTTGTGTAAATAAGGAAATACTCATTGGGCCAGATCGAGGAATTGACTCCATAGTCTGGTGGTTATGGCACCTTCTTGGATATGGAAGAGAGAGGTTTAAATTCCTCTGCCAATGAATATTTATGTATACACAGAGGAACAACTGGAAAAGCAGAACCTGAGAGCACATTATTCCAGGTAATCCAGCAGCCTGGTGGTTTTGGGCACTTGCCTACTATGCAGGAAGTCAGGCTTTCTGTCCTGCTTGCTCCAGACAGAATGATAGTTCAGACCTAGGCCTCCAGCATGCCTTTGTTCATGGTGATATTGGTAAAAAAGAGTGTTCACAGCTTTCTTCTTTCCCTCCGTTCTCTCCTGCCTCCCTCTGCTTTAATCTGTATGTGCTCATTTATGACTGTTTATGTTCATAGTTCCATAGTCGGTAGGGTCACAAGAGACCTGAACAGATCATCAAGTCTGACCCCCTGCCATGGCAGGAAAAAGTACTGGGGTCAAACGACCCCAGCAAGGTGTTCGTCCAGCCTCCTCTTAAAGACCCCCAGGGTAGGAGCCAGCACCACTTTGCTTGGAAGTTGGTTCTAGATCCTAGCTGCCTTGACAGTGAAGTAGTGCCTCCTGATATCTAGCCTGAATCTACCCTCTGCCAGCTTGTGACAGTTACTTCTTGTCACTCCTGGAAGTGCTCAGGGGAACAGGGACTCCCCCAGTGCCTGCTGGTCCCCTCTGACTAGTTTGTAACTGGCCACTAGATCTCCCCTCAGCCTTCTCTTGTGGAGGCTGAACAGGTTCAGGTCCCATAGCCTCTCCTCGTAGGGCCTGCCCTGCTACCCCCTGATCATGCGAGTGGCCCTCCTCTGGACCCTCTCTATGCTGTCCACATCCCTCTTGAAGTGCGGCACCCAGAACTGGACACAGTACTCCAGCTGTGGCCTGACCAGTGCCGCATAGAGGGGGAGGATCACCTCCTTGGACCTGCTTGTGATGCATCTGTGGATGCATGACAAGGTGTGGTTGGCCTTCCTGACTGCATCCCCACACTGCCGGCCCATGTTCATCTTGGCATCAATAGTGATTCCAAGATCCTTTTCTGCCTCTGCACTGATGAGAAGGGAGTTCCCCAGCCTGTAGGTATGGTGCTGGTTCTTCCTCCCCAGGTGCATATGTGAGGTCCTTTTAGTAGGTTTGCTAAAGATGGAGTGCCTAACGTAGGTATGCCTAAAGAATTTGAACCGACAGGCCAAATAGCTAAGGGAATGCCTAGTTTGAGAATCTTGCCAGGGTTTTTGTATGAGTAGGATGCTGCACAGCTCAGCAGTGTTAAGACCTAGTAGGTTTTGTGCATGGCCAAAGGTGGTGTTCTCAGACATGGATTTTACATGCAGAAACATGTATGAATGAATGGGTTCTCCTCTATCTGTTAAACGGGGGCCTTAATATTTATTATCTCACAAGAGCATGAGAAATTTCATTCATTGATGCTTATAAGATCCTTCACTATTCACAGACAGAAAATGTATCGATGCAAACAATGAAGCTGAAGATGATTAAACAACAATCTTAAACAGTGATTGGTGATTTTGGCTTCCCAAAATGATGCATCCATCATCCAGAAATCAGGTTCCTGTATCAGTGGAGGCACCTTAAAATAGAGGCATAAAACATTTTCATTAAACATCATAAACATAAATCATAAACATCATCATCATTCATTGCATGGCCTATACAGCTTCCAGCCTGGGGATTTCAAAATATTTTACAAATAAATGAATGCAACTTCTAAACACTCCTATGAGGATTTTATTGTTATTAATAACAGGTGATCAATTTCCTCATGGAAATCATGAAGAAAGCTCTCCTACAATTTTTCCAGAGAGACCTCTTCTTTGTTTATATTGTCAACTATTGTGCCCATAGGGAGAACTTCTGTGACATTACATCTCCATGAAGATGAATGTGTGGACAGGCTGACATGAATTTAGCAAAACAATGAACATATTTCTCAAGTGCTTACCAATGTTGTATACACCTTGTTATAAACTTGAAATGGCTATAGATTATGAAAGCTCCTTTGTTGGGGAAATGAGAATGCTACTCAAGGGTAAACCCATCAACAATATTCTGGGAACTGTTTGTTGACTTGTCTGCTGAAACTGGAAAAGAAAATGAAAATAAAACATACTGTGATTATGCTAATTTGAATTTCACATAGCAAAAGGATTGCACTGATTTTCCTCCAGCTCTTTCGGTCTCACAAGAGCTAAGTTTCAGAGTGAAAACAAACAGAGAAAAACTAGTAGCATGGTAGGATATTTAAATAAATAGTGGCTGCCAAATGATTTGCAGGTGTCAACAAAGTCCAACATCTGCAAGAAGCTCCATGCCCTGACCTTGCTGTTCATGACTCCATTCCAGAGCAGCTAATATTATGTAATTTGATCAGCTGTTAATGCTCTACAGTTTCATGTTTCATTATTTATAATGTAGCAGACTCTAGTAGGTCTCTGAGAATTATATATTTCATATATTTAATTTATCTTGTTTACAAAGGATAATAATGTTTTTACATAAAAATAAATTCAAACTGTAGATGGTTCCCAGTGCTTACTACCATCTACCTTTAGTCTTCCTGAATTGCCCTTTGGAGGCAGTATATCCCTCATTCTCTAATGTGGAGCTTCTAGATTTCTAAATTCAGTTAAATAGGATCACCCTTTGGAGAAACGTAACTATTTTTACTGACTGCATAGAAATCCTACATGACTAAACCTACTTCTTCTGGGTTGTTTTCTTGCGTGAATTGTGTACGCATTAAAATATCTAAAGGTAGCCACCTTCAAAACTGAACTGAATTTGGCACTTAATCCATAAAATTTGTCAAGTCATCTGTAACCTGAGATATTGATAGCATGTGGATACATGAACCCTTGGAGCTCTTTTAAAAGGAGAACTTTTCAAAAGGGCAGCAGTTGGTATGTTCTAATAGTTATGTGTAAATGAGTTGAGAACGATTGTGAGAGGCAAGGATTTTTTAGGTTATTACCTTTTATTGGACCAACTGTGCAATTGGAATAGAGTTAGACAAGCTTTTGAATGCAAGGCAGTCTCATAATGAGAGTGATTCAGATGTAGCAAACTTAAGTGGGGGGAGAGGGAGGAAAAAAGATGATTTTTTTGCTCCATTTGAATTGTTCTTGGCTCATTCACAGATAACTCTATTCCAGTTAATATTTTAGGCTTTATATTATCTTTGCATTATACTATTTTATTTATTTCTTGAGAAAGATAATCCATACCTTCTTCATTATTTTCACACCTCTGCCTTTATCATAATCTAATAGTATTACTTTTTCTGTGATTTGATCTCAGGCTGGAAATACCTATTCATTTATCTATCCATCTTTTATCACCAGCATATTACAGTATTTAAAATCACAGTCCCCTTTCTATATCATTCCTTCTTGGTCCTGACATCTATATAACTTTTTGACTGTGTAAGGATGTAGATATTGGTGAAAAGCTAAGTAGAATAGATGCAGTTAATACTGGACATAAGGAGTACTGTAATTTCTCCTTTCTCTTGTGGATGTAATTCTTTTATTTTTTGTCCACTTTCTGCGGAAGTGTCACCTCTTTTCTGTCAGTGAATACTGGAATCTCTATAAGCCTATTGCTTCCCCAGGAAGACAGGTTCAAGAGTCACTGGAGAAGTGAATACCTCCAGAGTTCCCAAACTAAAACCTTGGAAACTGTTTGAAAAACTGTCTTATCACAGTATTGTGGTAACTAAGTTAAAAAGACACAAAGTCTGTAAATGCAGATGTGTTTGTCCAGCTGCATTGCACGTACAGTGTATTACAATATTTTCTTGCATATTGCACATGCCATTTGCCTCACAATCAGACTTCCAAAATTGGGGGGAGGAAGGTAGAGGGGTATGTAGAGGACCTCATTTTTCTTTACTGGAATAGAAGCATGCAGACACTGTACTCTAATGGCTGCCAAGATGGCTATTACTTGTCTCTGGCCCAGCAAGCAGAAGTCGTGGAGTCTTGTGTTAACACTGTCACTGCTGAGCTATTGGCTGAGCACTGTAGCTTGTCCCTGAAACAGCAATTTAGCTGGCTCTGGCAAGTGAGCTGCTACATGCAGTATATAGTATCTTGATGTGGCTTATGGTATGGAAGCAACACATTATTTACAGAAACTTATATAAAGAACTACAAAGAACTGCACCAGTACAGGCTGGGGAATGATTGGCTAAACATGAGCTCTGAAGAGAAGGACTTGCGGCTTACAGTGGACAATAACCTGAATACGAGCCAACAGTGTGCCCTTGTTGTGAAGAAGGCTAACAACATACTGACCTACATTAGCAGGCACATTGCCAGCAGAATGCCAGAAGTGATCCTTCGTCTCTGTTCAGCACATCTGGGGCACATCTACACGTCTTTACTCCAGCCTAGATTTACTGTGCAATAAGCTACTGAAGAGTAAGGGTTTTTAGGTAGGTGTCTACACTTGTGGGGATTAGAGAGAAGATTTGCAGACAGTTTTCCAGCCCTATTTTTCTATGATTCAGTTCCCTGAAGCCCTGCAGTGGGCCCCTACTGCTACTGGGGGGAGTTCCAGGCTCCCTCTGGGTGCTAGCTCAGGGGCTGGCAGGGAGCACCAGGTGAGGAGACAGTTGTATCCTGGTTCTGGGGGGGGACAGGGTGGGGGAGACAGGATTGCCTGATGCTGGGGTGGGAACAATGTCCCCCTGCCCTGCAGCAGGTAGCTCCTGATCAAGGGTACAGGGCTTGGAAAGAACTGCAAGGGCGGGGTAGGTTCCAGCTCCCTGCCCCGATCTGCCAGTGGGGCAGCTAGCAGCTAGCTCACAGATAAGGGCAGGAGGCTGGGGCCCACCCCACCCCTGCAGCTCTTCCCAAGCTCTGTGCCTTGATCCCCTGATCAGGGCACAGGGCTGGGAGCAGCCCCTGACCAGGACAATTCCCACAGCCCCAGAGGCTGTGTAGGGAAGTCTACACGTGCCTGAAACAAGGCAGTCCCCAGCCACCTCCAGGCTACATGTGCTTCTCTGAACAGCCTGGGGCTGGCTGGGAATAATCCTGGTCAGAAGCAGGCCCCAGCCAGCTTCAGGTTGGGTGGAGAACTGTCCCAATGCAAAGAGCTCCCAGCTCCTGCTCCAGGATTGCAATTGTGATCACGGAGTAGATGTAGAGCTTGTTCCCAGCCCCAGCTCTGTGATTGTAGAGTCCAGTGGAGGGCAATAAAAATGGTGAGGGGGCTGGGATACATGCCTTATGAGGAGAGGCTGAGGGAACTGGGCTTATTTAATCTGAAAAAGAGAAGACTGAGTGGGGATTTAATATTAGAAGTGTGGTTCCAAAAAGGATGGAACTAGACTGTTCTCATTGGTGGCAGATGGCAGAACAAGGAGCAATAGTCTCAAGCTGAAACAGGGAAGTTGAGATTGGATATTAGGAAAAACTTTCTCACTAGGCGAGTGGTGAAGCACTGGAATGGGTTATCTAGAGAGGTTGCAAAATCTCCATCCTTGGAGATTTTTAAGACCCACATAGACAAAGCATTGGCTGGGATGACATAGTTGGGGATTATCCCGCTCTGAGTACAGGGGTGGACTAGGTGACCTCCTCTTGCCAACCCTAATTTTCTGTGATTCTGTTATTTACAGGAAAGAAGTAACAGTTTTGCTGCTGCCATTGCAAGGGTCTGGGCCTAGCCTCATTGTTATCTTGCCACAACAGGAAGTTCCTGGTGCCTCATCCAGACTGTCTCATGGTATGCCACACTTCCTGGACACTACGTTTCCAGGAGGACTTACTCTGTCTCACACAGTCAGCCATGATTCCAGAAACTCTTTTTGTTTCATTCTGCCTTACAGAAATCAAGGTGTATGTCTTATCGGGGGGGGGGGGGGGGGTTATACAAGAAAATACAGCATTGGCCATTTTTGTTCATCTTGTTAATGTGATTTTACAGATGAAAAGCCTGTTTTGTCTAATTTCAGGCTTATTTAAAGATAATGAATTTGAAAGCTGGACATATTTTCAACCATTTTTGCTCAAATGAGAAAAAAAGAGTGGAGGGGAGAACAAGCAAGTGAGTGAGAGAGAGAGTAGGGTCAAAACAGCAGGGAACTGATAAGGTGAAGCATAACGGAGCATAGGTAGGACTATAAACAAAATTCCAAAGAACAAACAAATAAATGTAGCCTGCTTACCTGTTCAGAGCTTGGGTTGAGTCCCAGGATCAAGAGTCTGCTCTTTGATTGGTCAAGCCCACCCACTAGTCTGGAGGCAGCACAAGGGAAGCAATGCCCTGCCCTTTTCTGAAGGGAGGGGACAAGAAGCAGCTGGACCTGAATCGGAACTGCACCAGCCAGGTCCTGAGAAGTTTGGGGGTGGAGCCCCTGAAGAGTATAAAAGGGGACCGTGCTCAGCAGGCTGGCGAGAGATGACAAGGGATGGCTAGGAGAGAGGAGCTCCAGCAATGGCTGTCCTTGGGACCCTGCCTGAGTTTCAGAGGTGCGCGAATTGCAACATGGTGATCAGGCTCAAGGAGCTGCTTGAGGCGGCTTGAGCCTGCGAACCTGGCAAGCAGCTGGGCAGTCAGTGTGCAGATCAGCACATGGAGAGCTGGCCCTGGGACCAGCTCAAGGCTGCTCAGGTCCCACATGGTGTGCAGATCAGCACACGGAGAGCTGGCCCTGGGAGCAGCTCGCAGCTGTTTGGGCCTCACTGAGTTCGTGGGTTGGCACACAGAGGACCTGCCTGGGGGCAGCTTGTGGCTGCGGAAGTTAGCCTTGGCCCTAGGCCAAGTGACAGGAGCCCCGCAGTGTGGCTCCACCTTTAACTAAAAGAGCCCTGATGCCCAGAGCAGGGCCTGAGAAAGGGAGGACCCTCGGTGTGAGATCAGGGAACCACAGCCTATAAGGGTTCAGCTCCCATGAGAGAGAGAGATCCCTGGGCTGCCCAGTGCAGGGCGCCAGGCCATCAAGGAGAGCCAAAGGCACTGCTGGAGGGAGACTCTTGCAGGATTGGCCTCCAGGGGATGAACCTTGGCTGCTTCAGAGAGGAAGCGTGAGTTGCTGGGGAAACAGGCCCCACAGGGGAGGCGGGAACAGGACAGGAGGGTCTGCTGCCTCCACCCTCCATTGCGGGAGGAGCATGTCCACATCCCAGGACCCTAAAGGGGAGGTGCTTCAAGGAAACCCCTCGGGAAGGTACTGAGTGCACTCCCTATTTTGGGTGATTGTTGTTGTGTCAAGGTCTATATAGCTATAGGTATTATTTAAGGAAATTTATATGGTTTATATGTTCTTAATGTGTTAATATGTATATTTGTATTGTTACTTGGTAGGTCTAGGAAATATTATTAACTCATTTGGGTTATATAAGTTGATTCCCCATATGTGTTTATCATGTTGTAACCTTAACTACCTTGTTCAATGTATTATTATATATGTTGTAAGTTATATGGTTTGTGTGAATTGTGGGATATTATATGTAGTGTCATATGCTAAGCTTTATTGTAAATATTTCATGTTTTATCTTAAGTATTTATTATAATAATATATTATACATAGTTAAGCACTCGGTCTTGGCTCAGCTCTGTAGAGAGGAGCGGAAACTGCTCTAGTAGCCCCCCCCTTCCCCCATCAGCACTCTGCCTGACCCCCATCACTGTCATTAGAGGACAGGGCACACCCCTGTGGGTGTACCCGGGCTATGTAAATACATTACTTAGCGAAAACATTTGTCCCAGCGTAATTTTGTGGGGTCTTAGGGCTTGAACCTAAGCATTGTTAAGGTGTCACTTTATCAACAATAGTAACAGCAGTAAGAAGATTAAAAATAAATGCACTACCCTACCACACATCATTTTTCAAACTATTTAGTTGGTTTAATAAAAGATATCACATCTACCCAAAGAACCTTGTCTACCTTCCCTACCAGACTGCATCTAAGGCTCTCAGAATTTCTTTAAGGCAAGCTTAAAGAAAAAGTTAGCCAGTGGGCCGGATGGGTTGTGTCTGGTTCCTCTGCAGGCCAGATCTCTCTGTTGTACTGATTTTGGCATCCAGGGGGAAGGGGGAGGGAAATGGTAGGGCCCCATTCAGCCATAGGGAAGGGTGTGGGTCTGATCCAGCTGCACAGGGGAAGAGGGCATGGCCCAATCCCAATGGGAGTAGAAGTGGGTGTGGCCTGGGAAGAAGGGGGCACACTCCAACCCCAACCCAGCCATGTGGAGTGAAGTGGGCATAACTTAGCCCCAATCTGGCCATGTGGGGCGAGGGTCATGGCCAGCTCCAACTCACTGCTTGCAGCTGGGGATTTTGGTACCAAAGAGGGTTGGTGCTATTAACTGTCACTGCTTCCCTTCTGCCAAATTTCCTGGCACTTGGGGAGCCCCATGGGCCAGATTCTAAGGCTCCATGGGCTGCATTAGGCTTGCAGTCTGGAGGTTGAGCACCCCTGTTTTAAGGTAACATGAATTAGTTCACTTTCAGTGTTAATACATCCAGGTAAGTTATAACGTGTTAATGAATAAGTATGATTAATAATGATATGAAGCCCCTGGAATTAGAGGTGAAGTAGAACTTAGTTGTCTATTAATGTAATGTGTTAATGTCTTCTGTCCAGAGCTCTAAACTTTATCAAGGATGTTGTTTAATTAGCACTTGGAAGATACAGGGGGAGAGAAGCAGAAGGTAGAAAATACAGGACATGTACAGTTAGCTCTACACTTTCACTCTCTGCCTTTGTGTAAGACAGGCCTATTTGTTGCTTAAGGGATCATGGGCCAATGGTCACTAAGAGATGCTATCCTTGGAACAAATTGAAATATAACAGGGACAGGAGTGAGGTTATAGGTGTAAAATGAATGCACCAATGCTGGATACTGAGCAGAGCAAACCGGACAGTGTCCACTGGCCCACAAATGAGTCCAAGGAGCCAGTAGACACTGCTCAGTGAAACTCTGCCCACAGATGGGATATCTTGGGGTCTTTAAAAGGAGGCTAAAGGCACCTTGCCAGGGTCGTTTGACCCCAGCATCCTTTCCTGCCCATGCCAGGGGGTCAGACTTGATGACCTGCTCAGGTCCCTTCTGACCCTACCAACTATGAAACTATACCAGGGTCAGGAAAGCAGCCCCACACTCCCTGGGGATGTCCTGACCAGAACCTTGTCCCTGATGAGATAGATGGCTAGTTTGTCCAGGGCCAGGAGGAGACTGACCAGGAGATCCCAGGGCCTGGTGGTGCCACAGATGGGGAGTACATAAACACATGATGAGAATAGTTCAGCCAGAACCTCAGAGGTTCTGGAGGAGGTGATGTAGTGGCTGGAGCCTGATGCACTCAAGGTAGGTATTCTCCAGGGACTCCCTCTGCTCACCAGACGGTACAGTGTTGGGGGTGTCCATGAAGCATGCCAGTTACATGCCTGTGGTGATGACTCTGTGAAGATGTGAGACAGGATACTAAGCTAGATGGACTTAAGGTATGGCCCAGTAAATGATAGTTCTTATGTTCACCTCAGAATGACTTTGTCCAGTTGCTGAAATCACTAGTAGCTCAGTGGAAGTTGCACTGGGGATGAAAGTTCCCAGCTGAAAATGGATCAACTTTTAAGTGAATATTTGAACTGGTAAATGAAAGAGGGAATAGACAAATGCTGGGTACAGGCTATGATGGTGATGTAGACAGGTCCCAGAGTACATGACTTGGTAGACAAGGATTAGTAGGGCTGGAGTATTGTTGTACCTGTGGAAATGTATGAGGGGCAAGGATTATTTGTGATAGACTTGAGGAAGGGCACCTGATGCCTGAAAGTTTGTCCATCATCTCTCCCAACTATACAGTCAGTCCAATAAAAGATATCACAGATAATCCTTGCCTCTATAAAAGCATTGTCTGATATGATTACAAGCCACAAAATAAGTTAGTGAAGGAAACTTTCATAATAAAAGTGCATAAATGAAAGAGAGACCTGTAAGAAAAACTTGAGGGCTAGAACCCACTGGGATATAACTTAGACTGGAAGGCAAAAAAAGTTAGAGGAGACACGAGAACGGCTTTCTTCAAGCTTCAAGCTGTAAAATTTTATTATTCTATGTAATTAAACCTAAGGGGAAACTTACCTGCTTGAGTTCTGTAAAGTGTCAGACTAAATGTCTGATGCATACTCTTTCCTCTTTCAATATGATTATCTATTGCTATTAAGTAATTACTATTATTATTTCATATAGAATAGAGTTTAGGATTTCAGCTGAAACAAGGGCTTTATCGTGCTTGGCACAACAAAATTTTAACAACATTTTAACCAGCTCTTATGTATGTTTATATAGATTTGAGCATGGGCGGGCAGTTATTTTGGGCAGAGGACCTCTTACCAAGTTTTGGGGAGCTGTTGAGGGCTGCGTGGGTAGCCCCAACTCTTGAAGTTGCCTCACCCATGGTTGCCATACTGGGACCAGAAATCCCACTGCTTAGCCCCCTAGCCCCAGAACTTTGCCATCAGAAGTCTTGCCTGGAAATAATCCTTTTGGGAGGAAGCATGCTGCAATCCAAAAACCAAGAAAAAGATAGATATATATATGCACACACACATGCACGCACACACACGCGCGCGCACACACACACACATCTACTATAACTTATTTTAATTTTATTTAAAAATATTTTTGTACTGATTTCTGTGTTTACAAAAAGTGTATCTAGAGGTGGCTACATAATAGCTCAAAATACAGTCCTACTGCCTGTTTTGTGTGGGTAGTAAAGGGGTGTAAGTAGTGGGGTGTGGCTTGGGGGGTGTGTGTGTGTGTGTGTGTGTGCACGTGCACATGGTGGGCTGTGGGGTATGGTGGCTGGGTGTGTGCTGAGAGAGAGAGCTGGCGCCGGGCTGCCAGCTCCATAGCAGGCAGCTCTAACAGACTTTATGTGAGTCTCACACGATGCAGCCAGGCAGACCCCATGCCCAGGCTCTGTGCTTCTGCAACTCCACCCTGGGTCCCTGCCAGTCCCAAGGCACTTTCACGGGCTCTTTGTTCCTGCCCACCACCTCCTTTCCCTGCATTCCCTCCTGCAGACTTGCCTGCTGCTCCCTGCAGCCCCCCACTTCTGGCAGTGCTCCCGCTACCTACTGGGGCCTGCTGCCTGCTGTGGCCCCATTGTGACTCTGCCGGCTGCTGCAACCCCACCACTCACCATGGCTCCATCACCTGCTGGGGCCTCCCACGGCTATGCTGTCCACCGGGGCCCACCACAGTGCTGCCTCGTGCTGGGGCTCTGCAGCCAACTGGCTTCTACTTCAGTCTGGCTGTGGCTCTGTTGCCCACTGAGGCCTGCCACCCGCTGTGGCCCTGCCACTTGCTGGGGCCCGGCTGTGGCTGTGCCACCTGCCAGGCCCACCACCTGCTGGGGCTGACCGCCTGCTGCAACCCACCACCTGCCGGGGCCCACTGCGACTCTGCCGCCCACCATGGCTCTGACACCTCCTGGGGCCCGCTGGTTCCCCACCACCCACTGGGGCCCGACGTGTCTCTGCCACCTGTCAAGGTCCTCTGTGCTGCCTTCTGGGGCCTGCCATGGCCCCACTGCCCACCAGAGCCCACCACGGCTCTGCCTACCAGGTCCTGCCATGGCTCTGCCACCTGCTGTGCATCATGTGGGCCCCGCTGCTCCCTGCAGCTGCCACTTCCTGCACTGATCCCCATGACTCCCTGCAGCCCCCACCGCTCCCCACAGCCACCACTTCCAGCCACTCCCTCTGTCCAATCTTACCTTACTTTCTACTCGGACAGAGGGAGGGGAAAAGCTCCAGGGGCATGGGGCCAGAAGCTGCAGAGGCTTCTGGTTGGGGGCTGGGTGGAGCCGGGCTAGTCTTGTTGCTCAGCAACAGGCTCCTGCTGGGTTCTGCTGCCGCTGGCTGCCTGTCATCTTTGACAGGTGGCCACGGACAGATAAAAATTAATTTAAAAAAATGTTAAAGGCCCTGCAGGCCAGATAGAACGGGTTATTTTGCCCACCTCTGGATTAGACAAATAGATGACATCAGGTGTAGTACCAGGTCGATCAAAGTGAAGCATTCTTTGACACATATATGGTACAGCCTATACTATTGTGTTCTCCGCAGCAGAATCTGTTTTGCTTTCCTATTGTTCACTGTGCTTTGAAGCACAATTTTTTGTGTCAGCTTTTGACACTGTCGTGTCTTTCGTTTTCCAGTTCATTGTGTACTGACAAAGATCACAAGAGGGGAGAAAAAAGATGACAGCATCTTGGTAAGCTCTGTTTTTGTGAGAATAACTGACAATTCGGAACGGAAAAATTATATATTGGCAATTGTTGATACCAAGTTCTCACATGGAGCCAGAAGGCAGAAAACAGAAGAAATGAAACTGATGAAAGAATCTATCTTCAGTTCTTGCCTTGCTCTTTAGATACTGAATGCTTTATGAAGGCATCACAGGACAAACCGCTAGCTGATGGGTCATAGTGACTTGAATACTTTTATATTACATGAGCTGTTTTTAGGTTGCTCCAAGTTGTGCTGGGAATCAATGTGGCCCCTAGCCAGGGCCAGAATCAGAGGGTGACTGTACACGTACTCCAGGGTCGGGTGTGTGGGGGGGGAGGGTGCATTTTATTTAGAGCAGCTCTAGGCTCTTGTTCGACAAGTTTTAGGTACAATGCCCTGGCTGCCATTTTGAAACACGGGATGCTGAATACACAAGACGCTGCAGCACGCTGGAACATTCTGATTACCCGTGTCTGCCCTGATGTGTTCTAATCAGAACGTGTCAGAGCATGTGTACAAGTGTCCAGAGAGATCATAAATGACGGCACAATTGAGGGTCTAATTTATACCTTTCCTGAAAATGTCTCAATGCTGTTAGCATTATTTAAATAACATTAATAATACAGTTTATCTTGGAAAGAGAAAGATGTGCTGTTTAAATATTAAATTAAGGTCATGCTAAATAGAATTCAAAATGAAGTACGTTTATTCTGAGATTATCTAAATTTATAAAACAATACTAGAAGCTGGAAATGCTCATTTGATTTTCGTGGTGGTATTTTACCAAGAAGTGAGGCATAAATATAGCACTGCTTTTGCTCACATCATGGCATACATAACATTTGAAAGCCAATGTATTGAGATGGGCTCCATGTGCTATAATTCCAGATGATCTTTAGTGCACAACCAACCCATAGGCAGCCTTTCACCCTTTCGTACCAAACTACTAATTATTGATGAATGTGTTTCTGCAGGTAAGAACTGATCCGAATCTTGTTTTTTGCTGTCATATAGCTTGTGAAAATGTCTTTCTGCTTCTTTTGATTTCATACAACCACTTCTCATAAATTTAAAGTAAGAATTTCTCTTCCAAATTCTGCAGGTTTTGAGAGCTGAAATAAAATGTGGTTTCTTTTTTTTTAACTTTTCTGTATAACTCGTAAGTTCTTCATGCGATAAATGTATCTTTAACCAGCAACCTACCTACCAACAATAATGAAGGAAAGCATGGCAGTGCTGCCAACTGCCATGAATTTTGGCGTTGTTCTTAAAGTCTATGCTTCAGAAAGGTGAAAAACTTAGCTCTTTCTTTTATCTATCTATACAGGTTAAAAAAAGGAGCTAAGTTTTTCACATTCCTGAAGTGCAGAGTTTAAGAACAATGCCAAAAATCATGAGAGTCGGCAACACTGGCATGCTTCGTGATGGGGTTCATGCAGGCACACAGATGACTCCCTTCTGAAGCTGACAGTGGCTGAAGCAAGGAGGCAGGGCTGCAAAAAGGGTCTGTGTTGGAAAGGGTCTGTGCTGACTTGGCTCTATGACAGCTCAGTAGCGGGGCCCTCTGGGTGATCAGCTGGAGCAGCTGAGCACAGGGCGAGTGCTACTGAGGCTGCCTGTAAAGTGAGGCTAGTGGGACAAAGGA
Organism: Gavialis gangeticus; assembly: GCF_001723915.1. Taxonomy (NCBI): domain Eukaryota; kingdom Metazoa; phylum Chordata; order Crocodylia; family Gavialidae; genus Gavialis; species Gavialis gangeticus. Next base: position 15,488,017 of record NW_017729028.1, read on the forward strand.
GCCTGGGACACTGGCTGACAGTGATCTAACTTGAATCAATAGGGGAATTGGTACTTGGCGCCGATCTAACTTAAATCGATTACATTTGAGTGCACATTGCTCTAGGTCTATCTTAGACCAGGTTACACCATTTTTAGGCCAACCTACGTGCACCAAACATCTGTTATGCATTTAGACCAGTTACCTATCATGTAGATCAGTAAAAGGGTAATGTCTGTATCTTGCCAGTGTGTTGGATAATAGTGCTCAGAACAGGTCTGAGCAACACCATGTTTGATATCCCTGAGGCTACCAAAGCCCAGTCTATTTTAAAGGTCTCAATGCAGTTAACTGATGTATCTGAAATGGTGTAAGTGAGAGTGAGAATGTTTTGGATTATTTTCCTGGTGTGAGTAAGAATTTACGATCTGCTCCTGTGGCTGGTAAAATTATTAAGGACAATGGGTACTGAAAATATCCAGCACCTTACAGACACACTGGGCACATCTACATATGCACTTTAATGAACATTAGCCTGTTTTATGTGCATTAAAGCATCAAAAAAACCTGTGAAGTTTTGCTAATGTGCATTAAATAGGCTAATGTGCCCTTTTCTAGTGCCTCACAATGGAAGTATTAAATTTAATGTGCATTAGCAAAAGCACATTACTGAATATGTAGACATGCCCATTGTGTTTTTACAGACTTTAATAAACTTTGAATCAGAATCATAACCCTTTTGTGGTCCTTATCTATGTTGAGCTTGAACATTGAAAGTTTCCTCCATTATTTAATGATATGCTTTGTCAAACAAAAATTGGTATGAAAGTAGAAAGGTCGAATATACCTAGGGTAGAAGAATTAATCTGGATGGAAAAAATATTTCTCCCGTGCAATTCTTAATACTTCCCATGAGATTACAGTCTCAATAGCAAGGACCACTTCTTTGTGATCCAAAAGCATCCTTTCCCTAGCTTCTCATCTGAGTTCACATTGTAATTCCTTTATCTTTCATTTATGTACAGCAAGGTTATGAACTCCCTGGCCAGTGTTCAAAGTATAAAAGTATGCAGAACCTGGCTTCCCTCCCTCTGTGTTTGTTCATATCTGAGTTTAAGTAAACTGCAGTGTTAACCCACTTTTAAGGTCCATTGGTGATTAATGCCTAAAAGCCACAAAGGACAACATAAGGCCCAGTTGCTTACTCAGTTGCTTTTCAGGAAGTCACCTATGGCTCTGCATAATTTATAGGTGACCAATCTTCTATTTAACACCAGCTCAGCTTACAGACGGGTTGACACAGTTGGGTACCAACCAAAGAAAGAAAAGTCAGATCTAACAGACAGTACCTTTCAGAAAGAAAGCAGTCTCTGTTTCATAGACCCTCAGGGCTAGGATAAGGGTGCTTGTTTTAGTTCTTCAAGAAAGTGTACAGGATTTATGATGCACTCTACTCATGCGATATGCTGTCTGAAGTGAGAAATATTTAGAATGGTTCTATTCAACGAGTCATTTCCGACTTTCTACAAATAGTATTTGTAAATAATGCATTAGAAATCTTTGTCCAGGGGAGGTTATTTTTTGAATTAAAGAAACAGATTTTTTTTTGGTGTGACAGTCTATCGTTCTGTAAGTATTACCCATGAATGAACCCAGTTTTGAGAGGGTCTGCTTGAAATGGTGGGAAAGTGTGAAATACAAAAAGATGCATGTTTAATTTTCAGTTTCAGTGGGAGGATCAAAAATAAGCAACAACGACAATTCACTGTGTTTGAAGGATGCAATCACAAGTGGGTTTTACTCTACTGTTTAAAAATTGCCAAAATGTTATAGGCAAACATCTCTACTCAGGTTTCAGCTTTGATACTTCATTGTCTCTGAGACTGCTCACATTGACATAATAGGAAAACTCCCACTGATTTCAGTGGTGGAGGGCTGGTCTCTTTCTAGACAAACAGAAATGTCACCGATGTCAGTGGAAGTTCTGCAGGGAAAACAGAAGATAGAGATTTGGGTGAAATCTTAGCCCTTTTGAAGACAAAGAAAAAACTCCACATGAGCCAGGATTTCAGTCTATATTTCTACAAGGCTCTAAGAGGATAAATTTCTTGGAAGTTTATAGGCTATGCACAACTGGTTCCTAGGAAGTGCTTAACCTTTAGCAAGTAGATAGAAATGATCAATATAAATCCAAAATTTGGGCTCATCAAAGAGCCGCCATCTGTCTGGAGGATTTTGTTCCAGAAATTGACGATGAAAAACTTACGAGAAGTAATTTTCTCTTTAGATTTCCAGGGCAACCCAAAAATAACGTACCAAGAATGTTCTTGCAGTCATATTTACTATGGCATTTCAGAATGATGGAATGACACTTTCCTAGTACTTATTTGTGAAATATTTTGATACAAACAATGTTAAAGACTGTGTTGTGCACCCCTAAGGCTGGTGAACACTTGCAATGCTCACACAGATAGTCCGGTTGGAAGCTGTAGGGGCCAAAGGCACAGGGTACCAGCATGGATGGCTTTACATTTCCTTGCATCCCTTAGGATATCAGTAAAATGCCTGAGGTATGTGGACAGGTACTTTGCCTACCCAACTACCCCCATGGTCCTTATAGTAACTTCAGTCGCCATAATACCTGATACTGTGTAATGTATTTATCTTTACAACTCTCCATAAGGTAAGGATATACTACTATCCCCATTATACATTTGAGAAACTGAGGCAAAAGAAGGTTAATTCCCAGATCCACAAAAGTGTTGGTTTATTTTTTTAGCCATCTTGGTCATTTTTACACATGCTCCCACAGGAGGCATGGGGGTGCTTTAATTAGCAAGCACTTTTAATTAAAAACACCCGAGTGTCACATGTATCATCATCTCCCACACTGAAAAATGGTGGCTTATCAGATGAGCTCTAGTTCAAACACCCGCTGCCATTTTTCGGTGCAGGGGTGCTAAGACACGTGATGCCAGAGTCTGTTGCAGCATGTTTATTTCTGTGCTCCAGCAGACTTCATTAACCCAGTGTCAGAGCTGGCTCTCTGTATGTGTATAGAAGCCCCTTCTTTACCATTTAAAACCATGGATATCCACCAAACCATACTGAAGTATTCCCCACCTATCTCACCAGTAATTTCTCTCTCTGTGTGTGCGTGTGTGTGTGTGTGTGTGTGTGCATACATGCAGCACCTGAGGATAGTTTAGCTCTAGGAGTTGGGACACATGTCAGGGATGTGGGAGACCCAGGTTCAAATTCCTTCCCTGCATTCAGGTGTGAGAGAAATGGATTCTGTATTTAACTCCTAGCTAGTTTAGTTCACTTCTGTTGAGTTATCTTCTGAAAATGACTTTTGCTCCACATCCTTTAGTAGACACCTGACTCAGGGCTGAGGATTCCCACTAGATGACGGGTACTTGTGAGTTAGACATTAATAAAGTACAAAGTACCAATGAAGGCTAAATAGCCTTAATGACTTTTTTAAAGCCTCGTAAAAACATTGTAGAAAACCTGACACTGAAAACTGAGTCTGTTAATTCCTACATAAGTGTCCTAAGTATTAAGTTAGTCAGCAGCCGTATGGGAAATTAAGTGAGACCATTTTTATGTAGCTATCTTCCTCACATGAGTCTTACAGGTGATGATCTACTGTTTTCTATCTGGAGAACACACAATGAAGCCTTTTCTCAGAAGGTATCCAAGTCTCTTTCTGAACATTTTTAACTCCATTTTACTCTTTGCCATAGTATAACTGAGAGAAATACTTGAGTGCCTTTTTTCACTTGAAAATATGCATGCATCTGATAGACTGGAAAAGCTATATTAACTGCGCAGCACCAGGTTTCACATTGAACTTTTGGGTTTTGTTGCTTTGTATCTCAATTTCAACATAATTTTGTAAAAATCTTTTTTGTTGTTCCAGTCAACAGATGGTTCTAATATTTTCATATGAAAAGCAGAAAATAACATCCCAGTGTGCACTTCATTTTAATGCTTATGGACAGTCAACTGAGATATTTTATTTTACCCAAACACTTCCCACTCTACTCTTTGGGTTGTGCACAGCTTGCTTTATTATCGGATGCAGCTTTCAGAAATATTATGGGAGGTGTGAGCCATATTTTATTTCAGAGAATAGCAGTGCTTGTTAGCAAGAAAGATTCATACTGTAACTTGGCCTATTCCTGCTCAAAGGTCAAAGGCCACATTCTCATGGTAGGGGAGCTACCAGGGGAGCTTGCTCTGTGGTCAACAACAGGTGGAAAAGATTAACCCTTTGAGAGTCATGCCCCTTAGAGCCCCAGGGGTCATGACACGTAAGGTATGGTCTGTTGTCATCAGTGAACAGTCAAGCCCATTCAAGTCCCTTGCTGGATTTATTATATACATCACAAGGCACTCAGTGAAATAACATTTTGCTCTCTTCCTCCCTTTTGTGTAATTCCCTGGAGCCAATCTAGGCAAATGAAATAGGAAAGAGAAGATTAAACAGGTTAGCTACTGAAAGCACAATAATCCCATCTATACCTACTATGCCTGTTTATTTACTGTTGTTAAATATATTTATCCTATGTGCTATCTATATTGCCTTTGATCTCTTCACTCTAAATTACAATCTCTGGCCTTTTAAAACTCTAGTACTTAGCTGAAACATATGGTCTAAATTAAAGACTAAATTAAAACTATTTTAACTTATATTATAACCTTTTTCTTTCAAGAGACTTTGGACCTGATTAGCTGTCTCCATCATTATGAAAAATCCTGATTCCCTAGATGCCCAAATATTTTCAGGAAGCAATGAATGATTTATAATATGCCTCAATCAACCAATGTGACCATGTTAGAGCCCCTGCCACATGTAACTGCAGCACAGCACCCTTGAAAATGGCTTCTTTAAAATAAAAAAAAAACCTATTTGGGGCTGCTTTAACTCCACTTTTTCTCCTGTCCTTGGATTCCTGATAAGCTTGCCCCCTCCACCAACATACACACTCTTTTTGCCTTAGTTTGATCACTCATGTCTCTTCTCTGTGCAAATATGACTGCAATAGAAAGCCCTCCACAGAATCTTCCCCTCCCACTATTTCCTTTCAGATCTTGTACAGGGCAAAAGAGGTCAATGAGTAAAATCCTAGCCCTTCTGGAATCGATGGCACAATGGCAGCAGCGTGCACCACCAGAAACAGAGACTGGCCCTCCAGTGCCATGCTCTGGCTGGCAGCCAGGTTCTGTGCAGCTGGACTGGCACTAATGATGCCCTGGGAGGCCCCCAAGATCACAGGGGCTGGCCCCAACTTTCCCTACCCCGCCCAGGATAATTTGGCATGTGCTGGAGCGCGCATGCAGCGGTGTGCTCTGGGGCACAAAGCAGCAGCACAAATGTGTCACTGCTTCTTGTGCCCCTGGAAAAGCAGGCTTCTGCATGTGGGGATGCTCCCTGGGGTGCTTTATCTATACCTCATTAAATGAGGTATAGATAAAGTGTTCCACAGCCATTTAAAAATCCACGGGGGCTTAATACAGATGATGGTGAGGTGTTTTAATTAGAGCCAATCTCTGGGAACCACTCTAATTAAAACACACCCACCCACCCCTGAGCATGTGTATAGGCAGCCTTTGTGATTGTATTTCTAACACTGTAGCAGTTTTTAAATGCCTACCATATCAAATGTGTCATGTCAAGTTTAGCTTCATGAAACCGTATGTTAAAATGGAAGAAAAAACACCAACCTTAAATTACTTTGCTAAACTTGTAAGAGACTGGTTAATATAACATTTGTGGCTGCTTTTTTAACATCATATTACTGGAAAAATATGGAAAACTAAAGATGAAGTATTTTTCTCCATTCTTTTCACTTTGTCCATTTGATAACACTTTGTGTATGGTTATACACTTGGGAGACAGGAGGAGTGGGGAGAGGAGGGATCCAGGTACATGTGTGGATCCCTTACCAGACCCGAGGCGGAGGCGGACGCAGCAGCAGCAGAGCCAGCAGTGGGGGCAGCATCAGCTGATCCCCCTAAGGTAAGTGGGCAGAGGGACTGGATGCAGCTCAGCCAGATCCAGAGGGGAAGCCCCCCAGATCCCTCTTAGCTGAGCCGGTAGGGAGCCACGCTCCCGAGCTGCATCATGCAAACAGAGTGCGCCGGCGTTTGCTTCGGTGTTCACGCCGATGGGCGAGCAGGAAAGGCCAGGAGGGATACTCCTGCTAGGGCAGGGCGAAGGCACTGCACTAAGCTAAAAACAAGCAGCAACTCCTACGATGGTGTTGACACGGAGTGCTGCCAGGGCCCCTGCCTGGGGGGCGCAGCCTACCCGGGGCTTGTCTGAGGCCTCCACCCAGACAGAGCCTAAGGGGGAGCTGGCATTCCCTCACTCCCTGGCCTGCGGGTGTTGCCCAGCAAGGCCTGGGGGGGCAGGGATTGGGGACCCCCACACCTGTCCTGCAGGTGCCTGCCTTAGGGCCCCGGAGGCGCAGGTGAGGGAGCTCCAGGAGGAGGTTAGCAGGCTGAGGGGAATCAGGGAGGTGGAGGACGAAATTGATGGCTATTTCCTTTCCCTGCAGGGCCACACACCCAAGGAAGAAGCACCCCGGGAGCTGCCCTCCACTGCAGAGGGGCAGACGGTCACCTCCAGAACTATGCTTGCAACATAGCAGTACCAGTTCCTCCAGTCCGGCTGGAGAACAGGTATGAGGCCCTGGCAACACTGGAGGAGGAGGAGGAGGGAGAGGAGGCAACTGGAGAGGAGGCATCTCCATGCTCCGAACAGGCCAAAGAAGCTAAGCAGTCCCGAAGGAGAAAGCATTGAGTGATCATCATAGGCGACTCCATCCTGAGAGGTACAGAGGGCCCCATCTGTCCCCAGGACCCCTCGACATGCAAGGTGTACTGCCTATCCGGAGCAAAGTTTCAGGACGTGATGGGGATGATCCAGGCCATGATTCAGCCCACCGATTATTACCCCATGGTCCTAATCCATGTGGTTACTAGTGATGTGGCCAGGAGAAGCCCTGATCACCTGATGGCAGATTACCATGCTCTGGGGGGCGTGCTGAAGGAGATAGGTGCACAGGTGGTATTTTCTTCTGTCCTACCAGTGAGCGGACGTGGAAGATGGCATGAGACGTGCATCACAGAGACCAACTGGCAGCTTCGGGAATGGTGTCTTGAGGCGGGC
>NW_017729028.1:15495936-15496248 GCF_001723915.1 Gavialis gangeticus
GGGCCATCACCAGGGAGGATTATACTGTGGTTGCTCGGGGACGCAGGGGGGCAGTCAGGAAGGCCAAGGCGGAGATGGAACTGGGACTAGCTTCCTGGATCAAGAACAACAAGAAGTCCTTTTTTAAATACATAGGGGACAAAAAGAAGGTACTGGGTACTCCCAGGAGTGTCTAGAAATAATGGTCACAAGCTGGCAGAGGGTAAATTCAGGCTAGACATCAGGAGGCGCTATTTCACTGTCAGGGCGGCTAGGATCTGGAACCAACTTCCAAGAGAGGTGGTGCAGGCTCCCACCCTGGGGGTTTTTAAG
>NW_017729028.1:15501248-15519758 GCF_001723915.1 Gavialis gangeticus
CAGGCTAGACATCAGGAGGCGCTATTTCACTGTCAGGGCGGCTAGGATCTGGAACCAACTTCCAAGGGAAGTGGTGCTGGCTCCTACCCTGGGGGTCTTTAAGAGGAGGCTAGACGAACACCTTGCTGGGGTCGTTTGACCCCAGCACTCTTTCCTGCCATGGTAGGGGGTCGGACTTGATGATCTGCTCAGGTCCCTTCCAACCCTATTAACTATGAAACTATGAAACTATATTTCTCTCCTACTTACACCTCTTGCATAGCAACAGTACAGGGGAAAAAGCATTTTATAAAATAGGAATATGTCATTGTTACAATTTAGCAAAGTGACTCTAGGGCATAACTGTAGTTCTTTTAACTTTATTTTAAAAAATATGTAGGATTTCAACTTGCCCACTGAAAGGTTATCCATGTGAGATTATAATATAATGATAATCCTTGTACCTTAACACAATCATGCTTCCTGCTAAAATACGTACTCAGGGCTTCATAATAGAATTGGATTTAGCTCACCAATTTCTATTGATAACTGAAAATTTCCTTTCTTTTTCCTTTTGGAGCACATAATACTTGAGCACAGCTTCATAGCGAAGCTTCAAAAATCACAAAGAACGTGCAACTTATTATTGGTGAGAAGTCCCAGCAGCAATATTTAAATTTGAATCAAAATTCTTCGTATGTCTGGGAGTGTTACGTCTGTCTTTTGAGAATATAAGGGTGTACAATGAATGGGACTAAATTATGACATCAGCTTTAGAGGCCCATGTGTAAAACCTCAGCTCAAGGAATCATATGACTAAATCAGACTATTTTCATTTAAAAAAAGGTTTGTGGTTATGAAAAAGAGCTTGAAAATATGACCCCAAATTAAATCAATCCAATTATATCTACATGAATTAGGAAATAGACCAAATTAACAGGTCTGAGAGACATCACTTGCCCTATGAGGTATCACAACCTCAGCCTCGTTGCTCTAAGGGACCTTGACAGCACTGTGCTACAGCAGGGAAAAAGTGCAGTAGATATAGCCTTTCACCCCAAAAGCATACAACTTCAGGACAAGTGCTGGAGAGCCCTGCAACCACCAGTCCTACCTCTTTACAAGGTGAGAAGTGTCTTTCCACTGCTTTCAAGTGCAATGGTATAGACTTGGGCCCAGGAAGGCAGAGCTACAGGGACTCCATGTCATGGTAGGCCAAGTGCCTCAGGTTGCATTACTTCTCACAATGAAACTGGAGCCTGAATCACATCTCCACTCTGGCATCCTTCCATCCTTCCCGCTGTCTACAAGGCTGAGCTCCAGACTACTTGCAGTCAGTAGGGATGCCATGACTATAGCTGCATAGAAAAATGTTTTCTATTCCCTTAAAAACATGCAGAATGTCAAAACTTGTTCATGTTCTGTATTGGAACTAAACTGACACTTTTTACATTCTCATGATAAAAAAGAACAATGCGAGACAGAGACCCCCACCCCAGCACAGCTCATTGCTTAGGGTGCTCTCCTGCAAATGGGGGTCCAAGTCCTTGGTCTGAATCAGAGAGAATGGGGACTTGATCCTAGGTCTTGGAGAACTACTGAACTGTTAGGTTATGCTGCCAGCATACATCTGTCTCCTGCTCTGAAACCCCAGCTTAGAGCTGAGAAATCTTTCTCAATGAAGTTACGTTGAGATCATTCAGGGGTTCCCAATCTGTTTATGCTGAGGACTTGCAAACCACGGACCAGAAATGACCATGGACTGGTAAACCACAGATCAGAAGTGACTGCGGACCGGCAAACCATGGACCAGAAGTGACCACAGTCCGCCAAACTGTGGGCTGGAAGTGACCATGGACTGGCAAACTGTGGACCAGCAGTAACCAGCATACTGCAAGCTGGCAGCCAAACCTTTTTTATACGTAATATAAAGTATAGTCTGCAGTTTGTCAGTCTGGGGTTTGCCGGTCCGCGGTAACTTCCGGTGCACCAGCCAACCCTCGTGTGGACTGGCAGCCAGCCTTTCACAGCCTGGTACCGTGAACCCCTGGGAACCCCTGACATAGTTGCTTGAAAAGTGTTCATCAGAATACTCCCAGCCTACTCTTGCCAGGACCTTTGGCGAATTTTATAGTTTTATAGTTAGTTTCCTATTTTTAAAAGTGTTTTTCCTCTCTCATGTTGCTGCACGAAAGACTCTGGGGAAGCTGACTAAGTGATCATCTAACAAGGGAAGCTGACTGACTGACTAACAGCACAGGAAACTGCCTCCCTGCCTCTTGTAAAGGGCTCTCAAATGCACAAAGTAAATAAATGGAAAAAACCCATGGAGAAACCTTTTGCAGTGAGAGGGTCTTGTGCAGAACCCAACCCTCCTCAGACTTCACTGCCTGGGCTCTCATTTTAGGTTGTACTTGTAAGGCACGGGAGTGAAAAATACTGAGGCACTGTATCCCTCAGGGCTTTAAATTGATTAGCTCTGGCAGTTGTTTCCATATTTAATATATAGTCTTGATTACCACAGTTCTTTTCTTTGGCTTTGGGAAATGCAGTTTGCAGCCCTTGCACTTATTCAGAGCACTGCTACAAAAAGACTGTTTTTTGAATCCGTGACTTTGACCACATCACTGTGCTCTTTGAATCTCTCAGCCAGTTCTTCCTTCTCTCTCACATCAGGCATATCATCTTCATTTTCAGTTTCAAGGTCATTGTCATCACCGTGTTTATTATTCAAAATGTGGACTCTTGCCTCCACTCAGTCTATGATACCAACCTCCAGCACCCACTTGTTAAATTTTCAAACAAGCACTTCTGTGTTTTCTCATATGCTGCCCCTCAAATTTCCAAGGGGTGTAAACATAATGCTGCTCTGCTTTCCTCCTTCCAGTCCCACCTTAAAACTTCCCTTGATCATGATGCCTACAGACCTCTTGATAAAAATTAGTTTACGATCATGACTTTTTTGCAGACCAGTATCATCTTTCTGCTCCCTGGTACTTTCCTTCATATATCTATTTGTTGTCTTGTGCTTAGACCTTTTTGGGATAGGGCTTGCCTTTTTGTTATTTGTATAGTGCCTAAGCAGTGGGGCTCTTGTCCTTCACTATAGTTTCTAAGCGCTATTGTGATACAGATGGTGAAATTCATGTTCAAATTGATATAAAAAATGTCCTGCTCCATAACATTTCTTTGTAGGAAGTGATCAGTTCTATATAAGAGGTTCTTAAGCTGGTGGCCTGTACAGAACTGGCCAGTGACATGACCCTGGCTCCTTTTTATTTCCAGCTGATGTACCTCATTAAAAAACAGTGAATAATGCAGTAGTTATATCCCCAAGGTGACACTTTCAGATCAGTGAGATGCTATGATAGGTATGGGAATAGATGGTTTCTGAAATCAGGAATGGGAGAATAAGTATCCATGAGATATTCTCTATATTAGGAAGCACAATATGACCATATATTCTGTCAGCAATCTGCAGAAGAAACAGAGGAAACTGGCAAAGCCAGGCAACAATGAGATATTTCTGTTTACTTTCTCTGGATGATTCACTTTCTAAGGAGGAAAGGGAAAGAGACTATTACATCATATCTCAGCATGGTACAGGCACTGTAGCTGTAACAAGCCTGTATAATATCTAGTATTAGATTATTAATCAAATATTAGTTATTTTATATGAACCCGCATTTTTTTTCAGTGCACTTTAATTAAGGCAGCAGGGGAGTTTATTATTCAAATAAGGCCCCATGTAGGAAATCTTTCCGTGGACCTCAGTCAGAAAAGGTGCAGCACTCTGCAGTTCTGTCCAGGACAGCATTTTAACATGTATTTAACTTTTAATCTAATAAAGTTAAGCATTTGCTTTAAGCCCTTTGCTGGCTTAGAGGGTTCAGCACCTTCACCTTGCAGAATCAAGCCCCATGTACAGAAACCCCTTTGGCTTTAATAGCAGCTCATGAGTGGGGTATTTGTGGGGTCAGATCCCAGTCAGCAGCTGTTTAAAATGAGGTGTAAGTATTGAAGTAAGAAGGGCTGTGCATCTGAGTAAAGTTGAACTCATGTGTCAATGTCCATAGGGTCAGAGCCTTTCACATCTAGATCCTGCAAATGGATTTGCACAGGCAAACCCTTCTAGGCAGTGCTAAACTCTTCTGCCCATGCAGGACAGAAGCCCATCTCATTATCTTGGATGAAGGCCAGATCAAAAGTCACCACCACACTTTGGTTGGAAGTCATCATGGAATCAGTAAGTGCCTGGTTCAGTTCCCATTAGCAATACTCAGCCAATTGCAGAATCGATTTTGTCTTTCTAGAACTGATTCTGAATGAGGACTTGTCAAATAGTTGCTGTGTTAACTGTGGCCCTGGTCCTGCAACTGGATCAAATCTGAACCTCAAAGAGCCCCACTGACTTCAATGCTGCTGTGCATCGGTATGATGATCTGTGCAAACGGGTCTAGTTGTAGGGGCTTGGATTGCGTTAGAAGCAACACTATTAAAATTATACAAGAAAAGTCTGCAAATGTATCTAATGGATTTGTTTGAATTCAAATTATGAAAAATATTTCAGAAAAAGATGAGCTCAAAGCTCGTTTTTAGATATTACTATAATTCTAATAAAGCAAAAAAGAAATGAAATTTTAATGCAAAACCTCTTAAATTCTGCCCAAAGCTGATTTTATATCTATTGAGCCTACAGTTTTCTCTTCATTATAATGCTGTTATTATATTTTATTAATTATTTATGCTGAGCTATATGTGTGCATGCATTTTGTATAAATGAGGGATTGTTTACTCAGTAAATAATCCATAGAAGGTATGTAAATCAGCTTACAAGCACTGTAAAATATTTATAGTCTGTCAGGAAGGTTAGAAGAAGTACAGGTTGTATGCATGGTAGCTGCATGTTAATAACAGCTATCTAGCCAAAAGTTCAAGCATCAGTGGGTTCAGAATAAATTAGCAGGTTTAAAATTCATTGTTTTTTCCCCCAACTCCATGGGTTTTCTTTTTTAAAGTATTTATTTATTTATTTGATGCATCCTGCTTATGTAGTAAATTGTGACTTGCTTCTTGTGAAGCTTTCAGGGTTATAGCAGTTTTAATAGATTTGTCTGAATTCTTTAGCACTTCAAAGCATGAGCAAAAAAGTGGCAGTAATTTAGTACCTCTTCGAATCTGTCACCTGGATTTTCCTCACTACAAGGCTTTAAATATAAGTTTTGGATCTGGAAAAGGTAGACATGGAGCCTCTTCCTGCAATTCTCCTTCCTATGCCCTAACAAAAATTATCAAAGAAGAGAAGCATGTAAACTCTGAAAATACAAGCCTCCTAAATAAAGATTGTTTTTTGTTTCAACATAACTATTTCAAGAGTTAACAGATGTTCCAAACTGGATCATCTAAAATGCTGGTAACTGTGAATATCTCAGACTTCAAGCCCCTCCAGAAGTCATTTTACCTTGGGATTTTTTATAAAAAGACCACCTGGTGAGTCAGTTGCTTTTTTGGGAGCACACTGATCTTTTGCTGATCTTCGTTTGATCATATTGTGGCTGGTCACCCATGTCAGACTACAGTTTTAAATGTAGCATATTCCATTCCTTGTGCTAAACTGGCACACAGCTATTTTAACCAGCTGCTGGATATCATCTCAGCAGCACACTCCAAATGGTTAGTGGTAAACAAATAAACACACCTATCCCCAAAACATCTCTCTACATTTTTACTTAATACTGTTATCCATTTAAGGGTAGATACTCTTGGGTGTACCCTTGTTTTTCCTAACTGTGTGCACAAGCAAGGCTTCTAGAGAAGTCTTTGCTTATCCAAATACCACAGAGCCAGATCTTGGATTTACATGTAGGTTACATAGATAACCTACAAAAAAAGATTTGAAGGGAGGAAAGGAAGAGGTTGCAGAAATAATGAAGACCTGGACAGGATTTTTCAAAGTATGGTGAAGAAAGTGAAATATCAGATATTGTAGCAGCCACTGATATAGAAGAAAAGATTGGCTGGGAGCTAGACATAGTCAAAATAAGCTCAGAAATAAGGTGAACATTTTTAACAGTTGGGGTAGTTAACACCTGAAATAACTTGCCCGATTGGGACTGGCATCGCTTGAAGTCACTGAGACTGGAGGTTTTCCAAAAAAATATTCCATAGCTTTTAGGTTTGATGCAAGAATCACTGGTTAAGGTTCAACAGCCAGTATTGCACCAGAGATCTGATTAGATCATTGCAATGGTCCCTTCTGACCTTAAAATACAATGACTTTATGAAAAAAAAGGGAATGGAAACTTACACGTGGGACATGTGGCTGTGAAAGAGGGAGGACTGCAGGGTTGTAAATCCACATAGTGAATGAAGGAAAAAGGGGAGCCTTTGTTGGGTAGACGAATAAGTCAATGCTAATCATGTTGAGTTTTAATTAATAGGGAACACTCAGGAAGAGACATTGTAGAGGCATTCAGGGGAAAAAGTCAGAGGGAACAGACTACTATATCAGGCTTTTTTTTTCTGCAGGGTTTTCACCTTTTTTTTTTTTTAATCCAGGGATCAAAAAAACCCGTGGGGGAAAAAAAAAGCAGAGCAGCAAATGCACGGGCAGTGTGCATAGATAGCTGAAAAGCAGAGCCAAGGTGTCCAGAGCTGTGCTGTGGCTGCTACCACGGCTCTGCCCGGCAGGATCACTGTGGCTGCACCCCCCAGGAGGCCCAGGAGGCCAGGTAAAGCTGCTGGGGCCAGCACAGTGCTGGCCTCAGCCTCCCCTACTGCCCCTGGGGTAACTTGTTGCATACCAAAGCCCATGTGGCATGGGTGTTCCCCGGAAACAAGTAGCTGCAGCACAAGATACCTCCATGCCCAAGATACCTCCAACTTGCTTAAGCTTCCTAATTGTCAGGTGTGGATGTGCATATAATTAATTTCTAATGTTTCTCATTCCACTTCAGTTCTGAACTTAATACCTCTGCTGTCCTCAACATAGCAATTAACACTTTTTTGTTATTACCAGTATTACCAGTACGCTATGCATTTTTTTGTGATAATGTATGGATTTTTTATGGAAAAGTTTATCCAGAGTCAAGATGAAATCTGAAGTGATACGCCAGTAGATTCAGAGTTATCAACAAAGAAAGAAAAGACTTCTAAACTGATTCTGTTGTCAGGCTTTCAGTTTGAAAAAAAAAATTAGCATTGCAGATAGAGAAGGAAGAATGGTGACTTTTCTTCCTGTGCATTCATTGTCTTGAATCAGCTTATTGTCTGGATCTGTGACGCTTCTATGTGTGGGAGTTCAATTCACTGATGGTTAAATTCTACTTACAGTTCTTTCAGCTGTTTTGAGACTTCCATTTTTTGTATTGCTGTCATTTCTAATATTGGGGATATTTTAGGACAATACATTCTGCATTTTCTGCATTGTTAAACTTTCTATGAATTTACTTTACAAAAAACCCTCAAAATCCCATGCCTACAGGTCACTAGCAGGACTAAATCAACCCAGCAGACTCTGGGACTATACAATTCCCTAATAAATCTGCGTGTGGTCAAAATAAGATGAATCCTATAGCAATCTGCATTTGAGGGTCTCAGACTATTTTACAAATATGGGATAAGCTTCCCCTCTTTGATGTGGTTAAATATCATTATATCCAATTTCATATGAAGACAATTTAGCTGAAATGCTGAGGCCATGCTGTGTGTTAGTAGCATAACTGGGTACAGAGCACACAAGCCCTGACAGCACACTTTTTATAACTAACATTCTGTTTCTATTTGTACTGTCATTTCTTGCAGTGATACGTTTTTGCAGGCACATTTTGTTTTCCATATGACAAAATGAGTGTTTTCCCTATTAGCTTAGGAAACCATCTGAACGGCATGCCCAGTTAAGTCTGTGTTTGGGATATGGACAGATTTGAAAAACTGACCATAAAAGCACCGATGCAAATAGATGTATTACCTACATTCACTGTAAATATATATGTGTGTATATCCATACATACATACATACATGTGTGCATATACATATATATGCACACATATATAAGAAGTTATGTATACATATATATGCTCTGTGTACACAAACACACACATATTTATATATATACAAGAGAGCTCGATTTTGGCCCTGGTCTGAAACTGTGCATGTGTCTCTGTGTGAGATCTATTGTGTGTTTGTGTGTGTGTATATACACACACCATAAATCTCACACACAGACACAAATGCATGGTTTAAGATGAGGGGCAAAATCCAGCTTTCCTTTAAGCAGATAAATAGCACTTTGAGGCTCATCCCCACAAGTGCGCAAGTACAGTTTACAACACAGCAAACCCATCTGCAGCACCACAAACCACACACACCACACACGCATGTGTTCACTGTGCTGCTAATTAGGGCATGAGAGATCCTGGCACAAAAAAAAATGCCAAAGAAGTGGTGCGCTGCATGTGGCTGCATTGTGCACTACCCAAACCCAGAGCCTGGCTGGCCAGAGCTATGCTCCAGATGCTGGCCAGGCTCTGTGTTTCCAGATCACTGCTGCTGCAGCCCTGGAAACCCCCCAGGACACCAAGTAAGGCTGCTAGGGCCAGTCCAGCTTACAAGGCCAAAGAGAGGGGCCTAAATTTTAGGAAGGCTAACTTCAGGGTACTCAGGAGCTTAGTCAATGACACACTTCAGGATAGGAGAATTGGAGAGGTGGGAGTCCAGAAAGGGTGGCCATTCCTAAAGGAAACAATCTTTCGGGTGCAGAGGGAAACTATCCCTTTGCAAGGGAAAGAGGGCAAAGGGGCCAAAAAACCTCCTTGGCTAAACAGATAAATTCAGGGAAGCCTAAGGGCAAAGAAAGAGGCATATAGGCAGTGGAAGCAGGGGGAAGCTACCAAGGAGGAGTATACCTACTTGTCCCACACTTGCAGGGAGGCAGTTAGAAGGGCCAAAGCAACCATGGAGCTGAGGCTAGCAACAGAAATCAAAGACAACAAAAAGTCATTTTTTAGGCATGTAGGGAATAAAAGAAAGGCACAGGGCAGCATAGGACCCCTAGTGAATGAACAGGAGCAGTTAGTGACAGACAGGGAGGGCAAAGCTGAGCTCTTCAATGAGTTTTTTGCCTCATTGTTCCTGAATAAGGGTCAAGACAAGTCCTCAAATGAGTTCTTAGAAGGGCATCAGAGGGACACCAGTCCACTACCAGTTGACACTGACTTGGTACAGAGTCACTTGGATGGACTGGCTCTGTTTAAGTCAGCAGGCCCAGATGAGCTGCATCTGAGGGTGCTGAAGGAATTGGCCGGCATCAGAGCAGAACCACTGGCACAGCTATTTGGTCACTTGTGGTGCTCGGGTCAAGTCCAGGACTGGAAAAGGGCCAATGTGGTCCCTATTTTCAAGAAGGGGCAGAAGGAAGATGTGAGTAATTATAGGTCAGTTAATCTCACCTCTATCCTTGGAAAAGTCTTTGAAAATATTATTCAAGATCATATTTGTGGGAGTCCAGTGGGAAAAATAAAGCATCAGGACAACCAGCATGGATTCATAGCAGGTAGATCATGCCTGACTAATCTTGTCTCTTTTTAAGATCAGGTCACAAAACGCTTAGATGCAGAAGTAGAGGCTAATGTCATTTACTTGGATTTTAGGAAGGCCTTTGATATGGTACCTCACCCCATTCTCATAAATAAATTTAAGAGGCTGTGACTTAGGTGTTTACACAGTCTGGTGGGTGGCAAACTGGCTTGGGGGTCGCACTCAGAGAGTGGTGGTGGATGGGTCGGTATTGACCTGGAAGGATGTGGGCAATGGTGTCCTGCAGGGCTCAGTCCTTTTACCTGTACTCTTCAGTGTCTTCATCAGTGACTTGGATGTGGGCGTGAGGTGTACTTTGTTCAAGTTTGTGGATGATACTAAATTGCGGGGTGAAGTGAACACACCAGAGGGTAGGGAATGATTGCAGGCAGACTTGGACAGGTTGGATAAGTGGACTGAACACAATAGGATGCAGTACAACAAGGACAAGTGCAGAGTGTTGCACCTAGGGTGTAGAAATATCCAGCACACCTACTGCTTGGGAAGTGACCCTCTCAGCAGTACAGAGGCAGAAAGAAATCTCAGAGTCATAGTGGACTCCAAGATGAACACGAGTCATCAGTGACAAAATCATCAGCAAAGCTAACCGTACTTTATCATGCATTAGCAGATGCATGAAAAATAGATCCAAGGAGGTGACACTTCCCTTCTGTGCAGCATTGGTCAGACCGCAGTTGGAGTACTGCGTCCAGTTTTGGGTGTCATACTTTAAGAAGGATGTGGATAACCTAAAGAGGGTCCAGAGGAGGGCCACTCACATGGTTAAGGGTTTGCAGGCCAAGCCTATGAGGAGAGATTTCAGCCTCTGAAAGAAAACGCTGAGAAGTGATCTTGTGGCTGCTTACAAATTCATGGGGGGTGGTGGGAGGCAGCAAGGAACTGGAGATGCGCTGTTCACCAGGGCATCTCCTGGGGTAACAAGGAACAACGGTCACAAACTGACAGGGAGCAGATTTAGGCTAGATATCAGGAGAAACTTCTTCATGGTGAGGGTGGCCAGAATCTGGATTGGGCTTCCCAGGGAGATGGTGCTCTGCCCTACCTTGGGGGTCTTTAAAAGCAGGCTGAATAGGCATCTGGCTGGGGTAATCTGACCCCAGTGCTCTTTCCTGCCCAGGGCAGGGGGTTGGACTCAATGATCTGTTGAGGTCCCTTCTGACTCTCGTATCTATGTAAACTTCCTGTTTTGGGAGGGGTGTGCACATGATGGGCTTGGAATATGCTGATGGAACAGGATGTGGACAGTGTAACAAACACAGAGAGAGACCAATCAGCAATAGCCATGGATCAAGAGTCATCAGGAGGGAAGAAGAATGCAAAAGCAGAGACTTGAGAATAACAAAGGGTCCCTCACCTGGGTCCTACTCCTCCCTGTCCTCCTCCCTGAGAGGGATCCCCATTCCCATCCCCATCCCCATCCCCTGGGAGGTGTTCCTAAGGCCACCATGGACAGAGGGCACACCACCAGCCTATTTCATCCACTCCACTGGTGGGGGGGAGGGAGAGGGTTCTCAGCATCCCACCTCTAGGCTGTTGACATGCTGACATCTAACACCTAAGAGAGACCAACACCATGAAGCATAATGTAGTTCAGTAGAAGTATGCAGATGAGTAGTGTGGCCCTCACTTTCATTAGAGAGTAGATTTCCTCTGTCCTTTTGCAAACAAGGGTCCAAATCACCAATGCAAAACAAGATATTTTCTATTTTTCTGATGGTTAAGTGATTAAATATGCAATTAAGTAGATCCTCCTTGAAGTAACTTAGGACATACATCAGTATGACATGTATCCTGGGAAAGGTCACTTGCATGCTTGGATCGATGACTGTGATAAGTATTCTTGATCAGCACAGAAGTATATAATGCGAAGGCTAGGTGCGCCTACATGTGCTTGTATGGCGACATTACTACTGCACTGTGCTTTAGTACTTTCTTTTGGAAGTACTAAAGCATGACACAGTAGCAGCCTGTACTGTGCTGTATGCCAGGTGCAGTTATTTTTAGCCACTATTTCACCATAGCAGCATGCTATAATGAGGGAACATGCTGCTATGATGAATTAGCTGCTGGTCATGTGTAGATGCATGTGGTCACTACGTCGCCGTAGTGCATCGCTACAGCAATATTGCATCACATGTAGAGGTGCCCACTTTGTCTAAAATTATTCAGCAGTAAGCACACTACCTGCTGTGCTGTTAGCTAGCTGTAGGTAGTAAAAAAGCAATGATTAGCAGAGACAAAACTTGCACTAGGAACCCTGAGTGTGTAAAGATTTAGTTAGATGGTTAATACTAAGGAGGATGTGTCAGGGGATGGGTCACTCTGACATCTACTATGGGCCACTGACAGATAAAGGATACAAAGCTAAAGGGCTCATAGGTCTGACCCTCTATGGCACTTCTTCCTGCTTAGATGTACAGCAATATCTTTCAAAGATACTGTTTATATTTAAGTACATGAGACACATGTATACAACTCACTTCAGTTCCTGATGCAAAAAAATCCTCTAAAAATGTATGCATGATGAGATACTAATGTATATAGTATGAAGATATTTTGGAAAAAGCAAGCATTCAGTGGCTCAAGAAGTAGTAAATTGAAATCAGGTCTCATAAACCTGTTTTCTGTTAGTGAGATGATTACTCATACAGTTTTCATTTCCACTTTATTCTTGAGTACTGGATCACAGAATGTGACTTTGGCTTAGTTTAGCTTTATCCCCATGTGCAGCTCTTATTCTGTAGGATGATCTCTTCTCCATACTGTCTGGTTGTCATGGTTAGCAGTCTTGCTCCGACTGGTCTGTAACAGCATTAGGACCTACAGCACTGGGACTCCCTCCTTAAGAAAAGGATGGTGAATTAGAGAAGTGTATCTAGTGATAGAAAGTGTGGTCAGATGGACTTGGGATGGGAGGGGACCTTAGTTCATTTCTGGTTCATTTGTAGGTGCTGCTATGTAATCATGAGCAAACCATCACACTTTCCTTAGGCCATAGCTCTACATCTTTAAAATGTGGGATTTGCCTCCCAATATCATTGGGTATAGTAAAAATAAGAAGCCAGGTCCATAATAGTTTTGCAGGTGTTGCAGTGAAAACAAAAAACTCCACACTTTTCCACAATATGAATGAAGGAGATTCTCTATACCGTCTTCATTCAGTCACTGTGGAAAGGTCTTCAGCGAATGGTCCAGAAGGCCTAGGTGCTGAGCAGGGAGGCGCATGCAGGGCGCATTTACACAAGACCCTTAACTGCACAGTAGCATAGTTTACTGCAGAGTAAGCATGTGCTTCTACATGTGCACATGCTTACTACACAGTAAACCTTGCTAATCGTGAGTATATTTGCTACCTGAAAATGCAAGTGGCAAATTTACTTTAAATTAGTAATGGCGCAGTAGTGCTCATGTAGACTACTGACCAGGAGCAAAACTGGCGGCATTTCTCCCTGCCCCTGGGAGGGCAGTGCTGAAGTGGTCTCTGCCCCCGGAGTCCAGGCAGGGACTACATGTTCCTGCCCTGGTAGCAGGGAGCTCCAAACCCCCTGTTCTGAGATCGTGATTGGGGAGCAGGGGCTGGGAAATCCTTATCTGGGGGCCTGGGAGTTCCTTATCTCCCAGTGCCAACTCCACAGTCATGGGGCCAGTGCTGGAAGATCCTCATCACGGAACTGGATCTGGGAGATAAGGTTCTCTCAGTGCCAGCCCTGCAATGTGGAGCTGGCATTGGGAGCTCCATGCTGGCTTGGGCTGGGGAGTTTGTTCCCCACACTGCTCTGCAGTGCGGAGCTGGGTGGGGAACCAGCTAGGGAGCTTTCTCCCAGCTGTGCTCTGCAAATGCAAAGCTGGGCAGGGAATAGGCTGGGGAGCTTGTTCCCTGATCCTCAGCTTGTTCACCACTCAGCTGTGCACTTGCACAGTTGAGCGGGGAACAGACTTCCCAGCCTCTGTCCTGCACGTAGAGATGAGGCTGGGTACTGTCCTGGTCAGGGGCAAGTCTCAGCCCTGTACCCCAATCAGGTGATTGAGGCATGGGGCTTGGAAAGAGCTGCAGGGATGGGGTAGGTCCCAGCCCCCTGCCCTGATCTGCTGGTGGGGCAGCTAGCAGCTAGATTGCTAACTGCTTCACTGGCATATTGGGGCAGGGGCTAGGACTTTCCCCTCCCCTGCACCTCTTTACAAGTGCCCTGCCTTTGATTGGGAAGCCAGGGCCACAAGCTCTATGCTGCTGGGGCAGGGGAACATTGTCCCCACCCTGGCAGCAGGCAGCCCCTGGGGGCAGGGTGTAATGTCCCAGCCCTGGCCAGGGGACAGATGCATCCTGGCTCAGTGCTCCCTGCCAGCCCCTGGGTTAGCACTCAAGTGGAGTCTAGAGGTCTTCCTGGTGGTGGCAGGGGCCCATTGCAGGGCCCCAGGAAGTGGGAACAGTTTCCTGCTATTAGCAGGAAATCTGCTCCTGCTTCCCTGCATATGTAGGTGCCTGCCTGGGAGCATTTACTCGCAAGTAGTTTACTCATGAGTAAACTGATCCCAGATCAAATGCATGTGTAGACGTGGCCACAGAGAGGCAATAGGAAGCACAGTCATGTCTGTATTCTTACTCCTCAGAGCTTAAGTATCTCTGTCATCTTGTGACCAGAAAGCACCCAGAGAAGAGGTACTTAGCCAACAAAGATGCTTCAATAGAAGTGATGTTAACACTGAGTTAAGTAAAAAGCATAGCCACTTTGACTCTTGAACTTGGTGATTGCGCCCATTCTTTATAGAATAGTCTTGTGGTTATAGCTGTTGCTCCAGGAAGTAGAGGACCTGGATTCTAAGCTTTTTTTCAGCCTGAGTGGACTCAAACCTGTATCTTCCAGTTCCCAGAAGAATGCCCAACCTATCTAGCTATAGAATAGGCTGGGTGTGTACATTTATTCCTCTTGTTGAAAAAGCTGATCCACTGTGTAACCAGGAGCCAAAGGAGAGCATGCAAGAGGCTGCATGACTCTAGCTGATGGTGAAGAGTACTCCCCTAAAAGGGAGGATCCTGGGTTTAACACCTGTGGGTAGGGGGAGGACTGCAGAGGGAAAGGGGTCTGGGATCTGGGTTACATTATATAATCTAATATAAAAACCATTTTATATTAGACATTTGTAAGTTAAAAAGCAGTAATAACCTTGTATTTTGGAACTCTGGGCTGCTTTCTTTGGTTGAAAAAAGTCAGCCAGTTTCTTCCACCAGAGATTAAGGATACCCCCATCAAGACTCTTCTATAGTTTAGAGATTAGGGTTGTGCACTTGACCCTTCCAACCTAGAAATTAGATCTTGCACTTCCTTTGAGTATTCGAAGTATGACACCATTATGCAAAAAGTAGGTGGCATTGCTATCAGTTATGTCCTTAAGGGATAATGGCCATGAGTTGTGAGATAGACACTTGGTGGGTACCTAATGGATTGGGAACATAGTGGAGTTTAGGCACCTGCCACCTCTGATCAGGATTGCACTGGTGCTCAGGCAGGAGATAGGCACTTCAGTGCTTGAACAGGATTGCTTCTGATTCTGAGCAGAAGTCAAAGTCTTGGCACATATTGAACTCTTTAAGGCTAAAATGAAAGTGTTTAATGAACCTAGGCCTCGATGAGCATTTGTAGACATGATCTGGGAGGTCCGCTTTAATTAGCACGGCTCTGAAAGCTGTGCTAATTAAAATTGCCTGGAGTGTCACGTGTATCAGGGAGCAGAGTACTTTGAAATAAAGTGACACTGGACTCTGCCAGAGCACAGTAATTACCATACGCTAGCAGACTTGATTGAGTCTGCTTCGATGAACTTAGGAAACTATCCAACGCATGTAATTACAGTGCATGGGAACAGCCTCCATGCACATGTATAGGAGCCTATGGTTTTTTAGGGCATTTATATACATATCTTTTCATCCTGAGACATGCCAGAGATCTGGTGGATCAGAGCAGACTCAATTAATCAAGTCTGATCCACATGTGAACTTATGCCCGCTACGCTGTGGCGCGTGCAGTTGTATAAGCAGTGAAATGCATATCAGCACACAGAAAATGGTGTTGATGTGCTGTTGAACTAAAACTCCTTTGAGGTGTTTTAGTTCAAAAGTGAGCTGCTACCATTTTCACAGAGCAGATGTGTATTTCGCCACTTATACATTGCATCACAGCACTGGGAACTTTAAAAAGCACCCGATGCTGTGGCACATATGTGTACTAATGCCCCTAGTGAAGCTTTAATGCACATCATTGGTGATGCATAAGGGGTGTGCGTGGGTGCATGTGCACCCCCTGAAAGAAGCACTGCTGATGCTGCTGGCAGCACCTGCGGGCAATTGCTGCTTGCCATCACCACCCTCACTGATGACACCGCCGTGGCTGCCTGCAGGAGTTCCCCACTTGCTGCCACCACACCCCCGCTGCCGCCACCGCTGCTGCTTCCTGCGGGCAGTTGCTGTGCCGCCCCAGCCTCTGGGGGCATGCATTGTTCATGATGAACATTAAAATAGGCTAATGTGCAATAAAGTGCATGTGTAGATAAGCTCTGTGTGATTTTACAGCTGTTGAAACAAAATGGATCGGGATCACTTTTTGTGACTAAGGCATCTAAATTCCCACTATATTCCCATCAGGTACCTGACCTAAAATATTTTAATGACTGTGGGGTGCTCACAAACTACAATTATAAGGGTCACATAGTACCTGCTATTGGAGAAACTATGGACATAGGCAAGTGACAGTTTAATTGTGCTTTAGCTCCTTCACAAAATCAGGGATAAAGTTAAAAAAAAGGGAACCCCCCCCCCCGAAAAAACCCCCTCTGAGTTTGAATTGAAAGCTTATTTATCTCAGTTTGTTTAGAGCAGAGTAATAAGTCATGGTACAAACCTAGTCACTAAATTATTATTCTTTTATACATGAGTAAACACCATGACTTACAAATATGAAAATGTTCCAAACAATAATCTT
Source organism: Gavialis gangeticus (assembly GCF_001723915.1). Lineage (NCBI taxonomy): Eukaryota > Metazoa > Chordata > Crocodylia > Gavialidae > Gavialis > Gavialis gangeticus. The sequence goes on from NW_017729028.1 coordinate 15,517,800, forward strand.
CACTCTGGATTTCTTTAAATGAGTTATTTTGGCACTATGTGTAAACTGTAACATTTGCCTTCTGTACATGTTAAATCGTATACCTGCTAAGCTGTGATTGTCCCATTATGGACTAAAGCCATATATTGGGCTCTGAAACTGTGCTCGCTTACAATATTGGTTGGCACTACTACCAAAATCATTCTTAACTTCACTACTTCAGAAACTATTAGATGAACTGAGAAATTTCTGAACTGATGTCAAGAATCTTCCTGTAAACTGAGAGTTGGATTGAACCTGATGAAGCTGAGCAATCAGATCACGGCTAAAATTGAAACTATACACCTGAAGCTATGTTATCCATTACGCACTTACATTTTTTATGATGTTTGGAGATATACTGGGAGCCTCAATGTGGGGAATTAATTGCTTTGAAGCAGATGCATGTGCATTGCTGAGTCTGAGTAACTGGACTCACCTGTCTCTATTTGCATTTGGGAGAAAATTTCACTTCCTTGGATATTCAGGGTAAGTACAGATGTTCATAAAGCCCCTAGCAGAAACAGTCTAACTATTGTCCTTTACTTACCGTATTATAAGTCAGAGTACGAACAAACTGAACAGACATTCGCTGTTCAGTAGGAGAGGAGGGGCTCGGAGCCTGCCTGCACTGGCCGCTGGAGGTGCTCCCACACACCTCCAAGGAGGCTGCCAGCGTGGCCCCTCTCCCCAGCCCCACCCTCCCCTCCGTGACTGTCAGCAGCGGGTGGGGGTACAGGTGAGATCCTGGATTTCTTCCCCTGAAGCCCTTCCTGGCAAAGCAGCCCTCCCTGCCAGCTGGGGGGTGATGAGTTGCAGGGGGAAAAGGGGCCTGGGCTCTGTGTCCCCACATTCCCCCCAGCTAGATAGTGGTATGTCATGGGGACAGGGCTTCTGTGGGGAGAGAGATTCTGGACCCCTTCCCTTGCAGCCCCCCTGGCTGGGCTGCAGTGCACCACAGAGCTGAGGTGGTTGCAGGGAGAGAGATCCCCTTCTTCCACTCCCACTGGCCAGCTGCAGCTCACAGCATACTGGAGGGAGGAAGCGGGTCTGGGATCAGAGACTGTCCCTGACTATACATTGGTTGTAAAGAGGGTTACATGCTACCAGTACAGATAATCTCTCTCCATGTCTACATTATTCACCAGTGCAGTTGTACCATCACGTCTGGGTAGGTGGTGGGAACCCAAAGGGTGAGGCCTTGTTTGAGTTTGCATGGCCTGAACTGTGTGAACCCATCGCTAAATCAGGCTCTTTCACATCATGTGCCCTTTGCTTGTAAGTCGTCCTTGTGCGGGGGCATCTCCACAGCCATCTTGCCACTTGCACTGACAGCAAAGAAGTCACAGCAGCACCGTTCAGTTTTTTGAGTGGGTTGGTCCTTCACCTGTTCCTGAGCTGTTGCACAAGACACGTTTGGCAGGAATGGATCAGAGGCAGGCAGGCCAGCATCTACTGCTTGTGTCTTTCCTTTGTTTTTTCTTATTAATGCTTGAATCAAAGACTGGCCAAGAGACCTGAGCTGGATAGCTCCACTAGAGATGTTCACCTAAAGCCTTCCCTTAGTAACTTGCTTGTTCCAGATGTCCCTTCACTGCACTGTCTGCCAGCCTGAAGGATTACAGCGAGCTTTGACTACTCTCTGTTCCTTCATAACCCTCTAACAATGATGCTGCTCTCAGAGTGGGACCTGGAGTCGACTCTGACCCATGCATCAGGAACAGAGTGATGATGTGAACCTGAAGGCAGACACCATGTCCCTGCTGATGATGAACAAGCCAGAAGAGAGGGAGGTCGTAGGGCTGGTATGAGACGGGGGATGGGTAGGGGTGCCTCTATCTGACAACCTGAGTAACAGTGAATGCCTCTGTGCGATTCCTCAGTGAATGCTGATTTTTTAAAATTAAAATATATCAATCTATATTTTTATATATATATATA
>NW_017729028.1:15519833-15537600 GCF_001723915.1 Gavialis gangeticus
GTGTGTGTGTGTATATATATATATATATATATATATATATATATATATATCTCCTCTATCATAGACTTCCATTCCACCTTTTTTTTAAAACCACCTTAAGAAACCTGTACACCCATTACAATAACTGCACCCACTTCCCTGTGCCCATGCACACCCACCCTCTGCCCTTCCCTAACCCAAACACAGTCCTTTAGTCCAAGTCCAATTTGGGGTTTCCCTTCTCAGTTCATTCACTGTCCTTGTCACTGTTGATGTTGCTGTAGCTTGCACTGCTGCTGATCCTGTTGTTGTGCTCTTCACTGCCTCCAGGTCCAGTCACGTCATTATCCCCTTCATTCTCCCTGTCCACTTCCCTTCCTGGGGGACTTTGCACAACCTGTGCCATGTGTCCCTTTTCCAGGTGGAGTTGGTTGCGTCTTCTCTGTCCACTCCCACCACTTCCTGGTAGTAGGACTGGAGTTCGCTCAGAAGCATTTTAACACAGTCCGTTTGCTTGAGCTTAGTGTGACTGTACACCAGGAGGTTCCTGCATTGCCGCAAGGCACTGCTGATGCAGGACACAAACTGGTCGAAGCGGGTTGTCTGGGACCCCTGATGTTTGGTCAGGTGTCTGTACAGCACTGCTTCCCTTGTCATTTGCCTGACTCCTGTCACTTCCTCAAGAAGCTGGCTTACCTTTTTCCATACTCCCTGGCATTGGGGCAGAGCCAAAGGAGGTGGTCGATGGTCTTGTTCTCACCTTGGCAGCTTGCCCTGGGGCAGCTGGGTCTAGACTCTAGTCTCACTCTGTGCCTCCACATCTTCACTGGGAGCAAGCTGAGAGCTAGTTCAAGTCTCTGTGGTCTTTTCTTAGATCTTTGGGGAAGATCCAATCTCAGATAGCCTGGCAGTCATCATCAGAGAGCAGCTCCATGGACAACAGCCTGTCTCTGTCTCTGACTGCCTTCTGTATCTTCCTATAGTTGGACATGATATCTGGGCTTTCCTTCTGTAGCCAGCACACTGTAGAACCAGGGGTGCTCTGGCTCCAGGTCCCCGAGCTTACCCACAGCTAGGCAGGTGTTCTTGCTCACACTAAGCTTGGCCACATGTGTGCCACAGGGTTCTCTCTACAGCCCACTTATTCCAGCACAGGATATTCAGGTCATCCATGTAGACCAGGACCTTGGCCTCTTCCTTGCTTTTTCTGGGAATGCATCCTGGGGTCCTGCCTGATGCACTGGGCCAGGGCTTCAATGGCACAGATAAAAAGGATTGGGGAGAGTGGACAGCTCTGGTGGACCCCCACCTCTGTCACGATTCGTGCACTCCAGAACCCATTGACCAGCACGTCGCTGCTAACATCTGTGTACAGCATCCTTATCCAGCCGATGAAGGTCAGGGGGATGCCCATTTGCTTCAGCATCTCAAAGAGAAACCGGTGTGACACTCTGTCATAGGCCTTTTCCAGATCCAGGTTCAGCACTGCCCATTTCTGCCTTCTGTCCTGTTTTAGCTGGAGCGCATCCCTCACTTGCAGCAGGGCTCCATGGATCTAGCATCCTGGTACTACACATGACAGGTCCTCATGGATGATGAAACCTAGGACAGATTTAAGTCCCTCAGCCAAGTCTTTGGCCAGCAGCTTATAGTCGAAGTTCAGGAGGGTGATGGGTCTCTAGTTCCTCAACTCTTCCTTCAGACTCTTCTTGTGCAAGAAGGTCACGAGGCCCTGGTCCATCCCAGCCTCCAATTGTCTCTCCTTCAACTTCTCTTGAAAGAGCTCCAACAGGTCGGGGCCTACCAGGTCCCAAACAATCATGTAAAACTTCTTGGGCAGACCATCCGACCTGGGAATCTTACTGTTGTTGAACCTCCAGAGGGTCTGGTTGAACTCTTCCAGTGCCCACTCCTCCTCCAGCTGCTGCTGCATGGCTTCTCCAAGGGCCTGGGTGAACCCCTACAGACGCTGCTGCTGGCCCCTGGGTCTTCCTGTTGTGCGGTGTAGAGTTCTCGATAGAAAGTGGTCACCATTTCCAGTATGCCTTCCTTCAGCTGGTGCTCTGCTCCTGCTCTGTCTCTCAGGCAGATCATGGGCTTCTCTTTGCTCTTCTTTAGTCTGGTGAAATAAGCAGACCACACCTCCCCATCTGCCACCCATATGGCCCTGGCCTGGAAGATCTTTTTCCTGGCCTCCTCCCAGTACCAGGCCCTAGGCTGGGCCTTTATCTCCCTCATGTCTTGCCTCACATCCCAGCCCACCACTGCCGGCCTGTGCAGGTCCTGTAACTTATGGGTCAGGCACTCATGCTGCCTTCTCTGGGAGAAAGCTCATTTCTTGCCAGCCTTCTGGAAGAAGGCCTTGGTCCTGTTTTTGGTGCTGGTCCACCACTCTGTCTGATTCGGGTACAGGCTCTTGAGGGTCCTCCAGCCTGCATAGTGCTCTCTGTAACTTTGCTGGGTCTTTTCATTTTCCAACACTGTGGTGTTTAGCTTCCATACCCCTTTGCCCCTCTCCAGCTGCCTTCCCATTTCTGTCTGAATTATGAAGAGGCAGTGGTCTGAGAAACAGATGGGCATAGAGTGGGCTTCCTTAATCTTCCACCGCTTGGGGAGAAGGACAAAATCTATCCGGGTTTTGGTTTGCACTACTAGGTCCACTCAGGTGAAATTCCCACCAGGACCTTGGGCTTCTTTCCCAGTGTCTCCTAAGCTGTGGTCTTTGATCAGCTGTTTCAGTAGCCTGGAGGATCTGTATCTGCCTGCCCTCTGGGCTCTGTTGACACTATCTTCCTTGCTGATGACACAGTTGAAGTCCCCTGCGATGATTACCAGCCGGCCTCTTGGCATTGTTAGGGCCAAGTTTTCCAGAAAATTGTACATTGCCTTTGCTTTGGCCAGAGCGTACACACATAGGACTTCAAACTTTTCCATTTGTTTTCATGGTGGCTTGCAGCAGCCTGCCTGCCACTACTTCTCTGTGCTGCAGGGATGCACGGTGTCCCCTTTCAGCAGGATTGTGACCCCAGTAGTCCTAGTGTTGTCTGCCCCTGACCACAGGGCTGCCCCGTGCAGCCAGTGTTTGGAGAACAAACTGCTGCTGGTGTTACTGGGGAGACCACATTCCTGCAGGCGGATCATGTCTGCTTCTATCTGTTTCAGAGCCTGTATTACCTGGTCCCACTTCCTTTTCCCTAACAAACTTCTCATGTTCACAGAAGCAATTTTAAGAGTTTTCATTGTGTAGTTAAATTGGGGGGCAGGGGCAGTAGGATTTTGGGTACCTCCTTTTTTGTCTCAATTTCAAGTTTGGTTTCGTTTTCCTCATTCACTGGATCTTGTTGTTTTGCCTGACTGGGCCTTGCCTTGGATTCTCTTGTGGAGCTCATCATGTTGTCCTCTGTTGGCTTTTTTCCCTACTTTTGTGCTTTTTGTTCTTTTGTTGGGTCCACTCGTACCCCTCTAGAGGGGTCAAAACGAGGAGAGGTTTCTCAGGTTTCCTCTTTCTTCCCTCCCAGCTCCTTCCTTTTCTGGGGTTACTTTCTCCCTGGGCTTAGGTCTTCCTCTCCTTTCTCTTTTGATTTTTTCCTTTCCCTCATTCTCTTGTTCCATGGCTAAGCCTGTTGCATTCCTGTTCAGTTCCATTAGCACCTCAATGCTCCTTACAACTGACTCAGAGACAAGAGTCTCCTCTAGCCCTTGGGGTGGGGTTCGTCCTTCTGTTTCCACAGTATCCCCTTTCTGCTCCATCTCCTCCTCACTCTCCTCTTCTGAGCCACCCTGCATTTCTGACTCTGAGGTGAAGGACTTGAAATCCTCCTCTTGTCTCCCCATGTACTCACTTGCCCACGGGCATTTCCTGAAGAGGTGGCCCTACTCCCTACAGAGGTTGCAGTGTTTGTCTTTGTTGCGGTCTTGGGATTTTTTCCCAGTCTGGTTGCAGATTGCACAGAGCTCTATTTTGCACTCTCTTCTCAGGTGCCCCTCCTGCCCACATTTGTGGCACAGCTTGGGTTGGCCTCTACAGTGAGTCAGGCCCTTGTGGTGCCTCCGGTACAGGCAGGCTGGTAAATACTGCATTGCCCCAGAAGTAAGAGTACTCTAGCAATCCAAGCCCCTGTCCAAACTCCTTCTCCATCCTTCTCCTCCTCTGTTGTTCTCAGCTCCTCACAATGCCAGCAGGTGCTTGATTGTAACAGTCATTTTAGAACCTTGGCTGTCTATATAAACAGAACAGCTCACTGCTGGCAGGCAGGCACAAACATTGCCTAGCTGCAAGGCTGCTTGGAACATCCTGGAGGTAAGGGCAGGAGCTGTAGGGGACAGCTTGGAAGCATCTGGTCCTGGGCAAGACCTTAAACTAAATCCTGCCAGGAGTCGGTGGCCTGGTGGGGCTCCCAGTGGTGTGGGAACCTCCAGGAAATACCAGGCCAGTTACCACCCCAGTGAAAGGCGGTTTGGGGCACCTTAATAACCCCAGCTCCCACAACCAGGTAGGTTACCCCCTAGTAGGGTCCAGAAGGCAGACCCAGGAGAAAGGGGCAAGAGACTCGGAAGCCTGACTTGAAATCCCTTGACTGGTCAATGCTGGGGCCCGGACCAGAAGGGTCGAAGGGGCAGGGGCCCACCATGAGGGATGCCCAGAGCTGAGGGCCTGAGGTTCTGACTGGCCTGGAGGTGAGGCCAAGGCCTGTGTAGCCAAAGGTCCTGGGGGGACCATGCCCATAAGGGGGAACAGGTCCGAGAGCTATGTAGCCCAGAATGAAGGCTGAGTAGGCCTTCGGCAGAGGGATCCAGTTGGGGTCCAGACCAGAAGATTCTGGGGCCCAGTGTGGGGCCAGTGATGATAAGAACAATGGATGCCATCTGTGAGGCTTGGGCTGTTGTATAGGGAAGGAACAGAGCTGCAGATAGTGCTCCCTGGCATCGGAGTAAGAAAGGGGCAGCCTCCTGCCTAATTAACATCCTAACTAGATAACAATAAGGCATGGCAGGTGAGAAGGTGGGCGTTTGGCCCAGAGACAGGTGGGCAGACCTTTGGTAGATTGGCCCTGAGAAGGCCCCCCTGTTACAGTTCCACAAGGGGTGTACATGTTGCCATTGCCTAGCTCTAGTATTGTGAGAGACAGCAAGTCTGTTATCACTAGTTGTTTTCTATAAGCCCTTCATATCCCCCTCCATTGTCTCTTCCAGCAGCTGATGATTTAGTTGGGGATGGTTGTGCTTTGAGCAGGGGGTTGGACTAATTGACCTCCTGAGGTCCTTTCCAACCCTAATTTTCTATGAGTCTATGATTCTATTCCATATGCTGAAATCACATCCAAACCCAGAATACAAAAAGCATCACTCTACCACAAAATAAGGCGCGAAAAAGTGCCCACAATAGACAGAAACACCAGTCTCACCAAAGATCTATTGTCATGCAGAATCAGTCAGTAACTGCAAATGCAACAAAAGGTGAAGGTCTCCATAGTCCAATTTGTATTGTCTTTTTCATATGAATGGTGTGGTACTCATACTGGTTGGCAGTTCTTTCTTTCATAGTGCTTAGATTTTATGTAAGTGATGATGGCAACAATTGGGACATTTGGTAGGGGGTGACTGCACAGATCATGAAGGTTATAAAGTATTAGCAATGCTAAGAAGTCTAAATCAGTCTTTAGAGGAACTGGAGTTTCATAAAAGAATCTGAATTCATCTCAAATATCACAATGACGTTCATCACTGATGAACTTCCCACACTGTGGGAGTTGTGAATAATGGCTAAATGGCTTATCGGCCTTGTCTACTCATACCCAGAAATCTCAAGAGACTAATTCTATGCATTTTTGCATACTCTTAAAGTGCTGGACCTTTAAAAAACCCTGCAGTTCATAGTTTGGCAGAGATTCAAAAAAGAATGGAGAAGAATGGCAAGACAATCATAACAGAGAATATTATAAAGGTCAAAGTAGTACAGCATGTTATTATGAGACAGCATATATTAGGCATTCAATCCAGTATGTTTAATCTAGAGATAAAGACAGTATTATCAAGTAGCTGTTTGTAGCTTTGGATTCTTTGAATGTGATTTTATTCCACCATTATCAAGAAGCTAGAGATAGTTGACAAGCCAGAACTCTACTGTGGTTAAAGTTGCTTTCATAGCTAGCCATGCTTACTCCTGGATTGTCAATCAACAATGATTTCTAAGGCTATGTCTCTATGGCCACTAAAGTGATCCCAGGATTGCTTTAGCAAAACAATTCCCATTCACTCACACTGCACACCTGAGCTTGCAAATTAAGTAGTAAAAACAGTGCAGCAGCAACTTTGGACAGCTTGGAGTAACCCCGAGCACATGCCTGAATACTACAGTTAGCTTTTCCAGACACAAAGTCTGAGGCACCTGCTCAGGCCACTGAGCCACCCAGGTCTGTTCTTAAATTGTCAGTGCTACCCAATGTATGGGCTTGGCCCTCATAAAGTAAGCATGAGTGGTGGCCCTGGGCTCACTGTAGAGAACATAGTGACATAACATAAAGCAGGTGATCCAATATCTCTTTCTGGTCTTATGTTCTCAAATACGAACCTGGCCTTAATTGTCACCATGACTGAGGAACTTCTCACGTGGAATGCTACAATATGGCATCTCTGTCTCTCAATGAAGTGATCAATAGTGAGGAAACAGGAGCTGCAAATAGTGACAAGATAGTGTCTATCTGCTAGGCAGGGTAATCTATGTATTTAATGTACTCTTAATTACATAAAGAATACTGATTTCTAAGTGCACTTCAAAGCATAGAAAACCTGCTACTCAGTTCAGCAACCGCCGTTTAGACATTTCCTGGACCGTTACAATAACAACATTCCCACCCTGCTACTGCACGCTTTAACGGAGCCAGAGTAAGTTGATTATACCTGCTGACATTTTTTAGTTAAAACCCTACTTTTCTATGAAAAAACAGCCTTCTGACCAAAATGTATTTTGTGAAATATTTTCATTTTTTATCATTTGACAAACTCAAGCAGTAATTTTATTTTTGGTATTTAAAAAAAGAAACATAGGGGGTTTTGCTCTTCATTTTCCTGTCCTCTTATCTCTCTTCCTTTCCCCACCTACCTCTGTTTTTCTAGTGGACAATATGGGACAAAAAAGAGAGAAATGAAAAAAATAGGGAGAGAATGAAAACAAACCATAAAAGCTCTGAACAAAGAAAAAAATCTATTAAAGATATTTTCTATAAAAAATATTTCCAACTTTTGAATCTATTATTAACCTTTAGAAATCATGGTGCAATGTTATGATACACTTCCAGGCATTTTCTGTAGGGCTTTACCTGAGTTTTTCATATGGGGAATGTTGTTAATATTACATATACAGGATCATTCTTATGGTACATAGAAAAGTTTCACTATAAAAATTGCTTGGTTAACTTAGAGTTAATATTTCTTACTGATGTAATATTAATTGGTAAATGGTCAAAAATGCTCTGTATAAGGCAGCATTAATGCCCCAAACAATCTCATTTCAGATGTCTTAGTACCCAAGCTTCATGTTTCCCAAACAAGCTCAGTGTCCTAACAATGAAAACAACTTCCCTCATATTCATGCATCAAACTTTAACTCTGACTCCTGTAGAATTAATATAATTTGCCAAATGTAAATTATAATATTTTCAAACTCTGTAGACTTGTTTTGAGATAGTGGGTGTGCATTGTGGCAGTGGTTATGACTTGCAAATGAAAAGGAATTTGTTTTGAAGTTTCATTCTCCATGAATGTTTTGGGATACTATATTGGATTGGTAAAATTGATTTTCTTGTTTTCACAAGAAAACATCATTTTGATTATATTGACCACATGACTAGTAAACTCATATTAAGCACTTATCAATGCTGTTATCCATCCATAGCCCCTTCTAGAGGTGCTCAGAGCATGAGGCCCATAGCATGGATTGTGGAACTGAGGGGATATTTCTGTACTCTAATGCTTTGCATACACCATGGTGGCCAAGTTATTCCCCCAAGGAAATAAACCCTTCCCATTCACTCCTGCCCCATGTACAACAATCCCAGAAATGCCAAAGATGTGCTGGTAGTGCCCCAAACCACCTGTCTTAAGCATGCTGGAAACCCAGATCTTCAGCATGGTGCCAGGAGCACTCCTCAGGGTATTCTTACCACCTCACTTTCACGGATGATGCATGAAGAATGGGCGGGATTTATTTTTTAAGTGAAGTGACTGAGTACTCTGTTATCACAGCACAGTAATACCTGAAAGACTAAATCCTATTTCACCTTCACCTGCCCAGGTAGCCCTTATACAGCTTTTCAACAACAATCCCAGAAATGCAAAGGATGTGGCATTTAATTAATGTAGTGCCCCAAGGCACTGGTCTTAAGCATGCTGAAAACCCAGGCTGATCACAGCTGATGGCATTTATGCACAATGTTTACTGTTTACTTTCCTTTTGCTGATGTAAAATATGCTGAATTTGGGCAGCTTAAGTGCCTGGGTGGACTAGAATTGCCCAGGCACGTGACTAATGCCAAGTAAATCACCAGACGTTAGTCATATAAAAAAATGACTAACTGATGTTGGACAGAGGCAGACAGCTCTCAGTCCAATAACCCACTGCACTTGCAAAGGGAGCAAGAAACCCAACTTCTAAGCTCCTGTCTCCCAGAGGGGCCTTGATTTTGTTTTTTCTATGTCTCAGCAAAGTGCTTAAACTGCAAGGCCATGGGATATCTATTGCCTAGATGTTTCTCTAGATCCTCTTGAAGCTGGCCAACTGGGCACCCAGGAGGAGAAGATACATGGGGCCAAGAGCAGAATTAGGCTGTGGTTGTATGACTCTGTCACCACGTCTACATGAGACGCTGATTGTGCAGTTACACTGTGCAGTCATTTAGTACTTGCATACACGAGTACTAAATGACTGTGTGCCATGCAACACTACTGCACAGTAATAACAAGCTACTGCACTGTGGTAATGAGCTACTGTGCAGTCAGTGTCTCGTAGATGCAGACTCTGTCATCACAGGAGCAAAGCCATCATAATGTTTATCTACTTTATTCAATGAATATTAAACACAAGATGAAATAGGCCAGCTTCAAGAGGAGAGCTGGAGAGCGCTCTGGGAAATACCTAGCCTACAACTTGGTGACTAGAGCACTTTGGTAGGAAGCAGGAGATGGAGATTCAATGCTTGACCACCCCCATAGCCCGCAATTTACAGCCTAAGTTTTCCCTGCTGCAGTTCGAGGCCACTGCTCCTAGTCTTGTCCTCTACAGCCACAGAGAAAAACCTATCTCCATTCTCTCTATAAGCATTTTTCAGGCTTTTGAGCAATGTTATCAAATCCTCCCTTAGTCTTCTCTTCTCCAGACTAAATAATGCTAGCTCTTTCAGTCTTTTTCCTAAATTTTGCTTTGCAGGCTCGTAATAATTTTTGTTGCTCTGTGCTGGGCTCTTTCCAGTCCGTACATCTCCTTTTTTGAAGTGTGGAGCCTAAAACTGGGCACAGTACTCCAGGTGAGGGAAACTTTACTGTCAAAAAGACAATCAGAACTCATAGCAGAGATGATATCTTTGATTAGACCAACAAGATTTTTGCAAAAAAAATTCTTTAATTGCTAGCTTTCGGGCACAAACACCCTTCATCGGGCATTAGAGAAAAGACTGTAAATTTTTTAGATCAATACAGCTACAACCTGGATACCTGACTGCTGAAAAGATGCACTCTTGGGTTTAGGCATTTATATTCAGCCTAAGTACAGCTTTAGACACATAAATCTTTGTCAAACTGCATCAAAGATACTTTAAAGAAGAGGGTATATTGACAGCACACTTACCAGATGTAAATCAATGCAGTTCCATGGGCTGAAATGGAGCACTGATGCTTTACATTAACTGGGAATCTGGTCAGTCAAACAGACAGAACCTCTTTGGAGTCTCCCAGTATTGCTCCTTAACTGCTACACTTATCTCTAGGTACTATGAAAAGTTTACTATTCATATTACCTACCAATAGGGCCAAATATTCTGGAGCTCTTTGTTGCATATTTTTAGGCTGGTGTAACTGCTCTGAGTTACCTAAAGAAAGCTGTACAGCTTGCAGAGGAAGCCAGCTCCCTTCTACAAGAAGGATAAAAGGATGTAAAGACACCTTGAAATAAAGGTTTAGCATTTACTCATTTAGTTACATTTAGTGAATACAACCAAGAGGTCAGTAAATGCTGAGGATTTTACCTGCACTTCTAACAATGCCTTTCACATGCACATTTTATATTTGAAATCACTTTGCAGAGGTGATTGACATCTGGTTGGAAAAATGATGATATGTTGGAATGCCAATGCATTATGCAGGGAAATGTGTTACCTACCAATCAGACAAGAGCAGTAGCAGCTACACTGAAAACAGCTGTGAGACAAGATAAACCTGCTTCATTTTGACATGGCCACAGAATGATGAAAGTATTTGCTTTGAAATTCTTAGTAATTGAGGTACTAGGTTAATCTAATGACTATAAGTGATTTATGCAAATAAATACTTTAAATGATTATATTCAATGAAATATCTTTAGCAAGAAATGATCTGATGCTATGTTTCTCTGTATGAGGTATAAGTTTTACAACAAAGAAGAAAATCTTTCCACAATGCTTTTTTAAAATCAGTTTTAAAAAGGAATATATATATATTGCCTGGACAGCAAAGGTCTATTTAATATTCTATTAATTTTGGCACCTGACCTGTAAAAGAACACGTAGATCCTGACCTTTTTGTCCATACAGAATCAGTCTAACTCCACATGGGATACAGTTCCAGGCTTGTGATATTTTTGCCGGACTAAGATAATATTTCATGTATTTTAGAGAAGTCCTGTTAGATGGTTATTGCCTTCAGCACTCTTATGTGACTATATGTAATTACAAATTACTGAGGTTATTAAACTTATTTAGTCACATGGTTGCAAAAACTCAGGACTGAAACCTGAAATACTGATGTCTGTCTGTGCCTGGAAGCTTGCAAATACCTTTTTTCCAACTATTTAGTTGGTCTAATAAAAGATATCACATCTACCTGAAGAACCTTGCCAGAGAATTTTGACATCAAATCAGGGTTCAGGACTGGAATTGTTTGATACAACACTTTTTTGATATACCACCACAGATATATAAGGTGAAATATTGGCTTCACTGGGACACATGGAAAATCCTCACTGGTTCTAAGATTTGTGCCCATTATGTTAGCGCTGTATTGACTAGCTGTATACAGTAGTAGAGGTCAGGTGAATTTATTTATATCATTGCAGGTAAGATAGGTTTGGTGCCCTTTGACTGCTAAGCGTTGCCAGAGTCCTGTGAACTTGTAAATGACTGTAAGAAACATCCACTGAAAGGCTTACAGGCCATAGAGATAATGTCAAGGAAAGATGAACTGATCACTGACAACTCAGAAGATGAAAGAAAGATAGCAACATGTGGATACATGGGATGGCTCTAGTGCATACATATAAACAGATAAAGAACAAAGCAATACATAAATCAGTGGCCATCAGTAAAACAAAGAGCTGCATTCTTCACTCCAAGAATCAGTCAACTCTGACAGTGACTGCTTTCCCACATACTACAGTTATACTAACATACTATATGCTAATGGTCTTTTATTACATATACCAGTAAAATGTGTCTTGGTTTTTATGTCTTAGGGCTTAATACTGGGGGAGTTTCTTTATCCTATTTGACCATGAATTGCTAAGTTGGCTGACCTTTGACCGTTAAGTGCTGACAGGGTCCTGTGACCCCTGGAAATGATAGCATGATGTTATTTTACTGACGAGGTGCAAACAGATAAGGAACAAAGTAACACATAAATCAGTACATCAGGAAAAATAAATCAATGCATTCCTATTCCAAAAAATACACTGGAGAAGAAGAAAGGAGACCAAGAGGTACTATACTAGGTGTCAGAAATCAGAATGAGTCAAACTCTTGAAATTAAAACTAAAACCTTAAGAAATGAGTCTGGGGCAATAATAATACTAATATACATGTGAGCATCAATATACTGCAGAATTAAAATGTAACACGTGTATAATGCATACTTAGGAGGAAATTCCATTATGAAAACCTCAGGGAAATATTTTGACCCTATTTGCTATTTATCTGTGTTTTATGTGCAAGAAAAATCTCTCTTACCAATTTTGTTACTACTCTATAGTGACAATTTTGAAGGCAGCATTTCCTAAGAATTTTCTGCATACACTCTTAATAGGAAAAAAAAACTTGTGGTGCTGGAGCACTCAGGAGTAGGGTGTGCCTTTGCCAGATTCAATTCCTTTTGTAGTTCAAGACTTGAAGGCTGTCCATGATGCTCTAGGTTGGAAACTTCTGCCTGCCTCAACAGCACACTGGAGCCTCTCGGGAATGAGAAGGGGAGCTTTGTGCAATTAGGATCTGTAAACAAAAGTTTGTTTGTTGAATGCAGGAATTCTTCTGACTTCCAGCAAGCAGTTGTCAACTAGGGATGAGCAAAATTAAAGTGTCTGATATGTGTTTGTTGCTCACACAAAACTCCCACTCACCCAGATAGATAAGCAGAGAACTTTACATAGATAACTAGGTGTTATTTTACCAACTTAATAGAGGGGGAAACTGAGCAAATGGGAGATTGAATGAGTTGATAAAAGTCACAGAAAGTGTTAATGCACTCCAGTGCCCAAGGCCAGCACAAAGGCTAAGTGCTAGTCACTTCCAGAGACCGCTAAGTCTCTGGAAGTGGGCATAAAAGGTACTTAATTGATATGATGGCCTTGTGTTGGTCTTTAGCAAAAAAAGAGAGAATTTCAGTCAGAATGAGCAGTGGCAAGAGAGCCAGACATGGGTAAAAAAATCAGTTTCAGTAGAACTTGGGCACTTAAATCACTTAGGCATCTTTGGGAGCTTCTACACAAGACACTATGGCACAGTAGCATTGCCAGGCACTAACTGTGTTGTGACGGTACTACGTAGTAGTAACAAGCTACTCTGTGGTGGCTCTTTGCTGCTCTGCAATAGTGTCAGGAAAAAACCATGTGACAATGATACTGCACAGTAACACAGCATTCCGGGTAAGTCTTTATGAGCCAAACCGTTTGCTAGTTGTTCATAGCTGTCATTTTCTGGCTTTGTAGAAATATTTCTTGTTCAGGGACTGTAAAAGTAGTGATTTGGTTTATCTTTTCTGGGCATGCAAAAGATAAAATGCGTGATTCTTGTCAACAGTTGATGGGAATATTTTTTCTGCAAAGATGACTCAGAGAAAGCTGTATAAAGTTAATAGGCAGGCAAGGTTCTTTGAGTAGATGTCATAACTTTTATTAGACCAACTGAGTAGTTGAAAAAAAGTTCTTAGCAAGCTTTTGGGCTCAGTCACCCTTCATCCGGCATAGGGAGTCTCTGCTGTTCTGAGACTTCAAGAAATGAGAGAAGCTAAAAGTGTGGCAGGATGTGAGTGACAATGTAAATAGGTAGATATTGGAAAGACAAAAGGTAAAGCAGAGAGGTAAAGCAGAGAAGGGAAGGGGAAGACTAAAGGGACAGTGCAGTGATAGAATACAGGGTGGAAAAGAGGCTGTCAGTGAAAAAGAAAATAGTTGGGGATCAGGGAACAGAAATGAGAGAAGCTCAAAGTGTGGTAGGATGTAGTAAAAATATAAATAGGTAGAAAGGAGAAACAAAAGGTAAAGCAGGACAGGGAGGGGGAAGAAAGCGGGGGGGGGGAGACCAAAGGGAAACATTACAAAGGTAATAATACAGGGTAAAAAAGAGGCTCTCAATGAAGAAGGGAATAGTAGGAAGGAGACAAAGGGCAGAAAAGTAGGGGAGGGGAGGAGAAAAGGTGGGGGAAAAGAAGAACATAAGAGGTTAGGTTAAGCAGGTACCTATTGAATCAGATGTCAGGCAGGATGTAATGTGTCATAAATCCGATGTCTATATTGAGGCCATAATTTTTTTTATCCAGTAGATTTATGAAGTTTTTGCAGGCTTGTCTACGGAAGGTGTTTTGTAAGTTCCCTTTGAGGATTAGAACTGAGAGATTGGAGATGGAGTCATGAGTGACTAGTGTTGCTTTAGTCAGGGGGGCAAGTGCCCCCCCAATAACCAGTCAGTGAGCAGGGGGCAGTCCCCCCACAGCCGATCCCACTGACTGGGTGGGAGGGTTCCCAATCATTCCAGCTGATCATTGCAGCCGCTTCTGGGAGTGGTTGCAGCCACTTCTGGGAACACAATGGCGCTCCACTCCCCAGCCAGTGCTTGCAGGGGTGGCATGGCGCTCTCATCTACCCCACCCCCGCCCATCACCTAAGTAGCGAGCATGGCTGGTTGGGGGGGGGTGCATCAGCCCTCTCAGGGGGTGCACATGCATCCCCATGCACCCCCTATGCGTCACCACTGGAGGGAGTCATTGTCTTGTGAGAAGCGTGCACCCACAGGTAGTTGGGTATTCTTGTCTTTGATAGAGTTTTGGTGTACATTCATTCTGGCACACAGTTGTTTGGTTGATTTTGCCATATAAACCTAATAGCAATTTGTTCATTGATTAAATGGCTATGCAAACACCATGCTTCTTCTTAATTCAGACTTTTCTTTCCTATCTTCTTTCCTATGGCAAATATATTTCCTAGATATGTTGTATAAGAAACATATTGGATGGGTCCCATTTCAAATCTGGATGCTTACCTTGACCATCAGATTCTTCACTAGGGGTTTGACTTTGTCCGTCTGTGAAATTAAATACAAATATTTTGAGTAAAATATCCTTTTATTAATATTCTTGACATTATTTAGCACCCGCCTGCACATTTTTGGTGATATTAACAAACTGGTGTTATAAAGATGGACAAACCTATGGGAGGTGTATATATTTTCCCACATGTGGATCTGCTACCAGAAGCATGCCTTTCTTTTATAGATGGAAACAAGAAACCTGAGAGAAGCTGAATGGTTTGTCAGTCATAACACTCATTTCCAAAAGAAGTCCAGGTGCTACACAGTTTTGCAGAAGGCAGAGTGAATAAATCAGACAATCGCATTCTGATATTTCATGCTGCGTATAAGGATTATGGCTAAGGGAAAAGGTATATACAAACCATTCAAATTCTGTGGTAATAGTGGAGATTCTGATTGTTTCCCTGTCTTTCAGCATTATAACTTTTCTACACCTGCTGAACTATGATGTGCTAGATTTCTCACCACCTGTCAACAAGAACCAACTGTGCCACCCAAGTACTGATTCATCAGTGCATTTGGCATTTTCTTGTAGGAGGTAGAAAAAAACTCATGGATTCACAAGGAAATAAAAACAGAAATGTTATATGATTTTATTTTTCTTCTTGATTGTGCTGCAGGCTCTTTCATTCACCTAGGCACCCCAGTCTGGATGAAATTGAAGCTACGTGAAGTTCATCATCAGTACCACAGGAACATGGGCCTGGCCTTTGGAAAGGGATTCTGAATTCTTAATCCAAAGCGACACCTCAGCAATCCCAGCCCAGGTGTATACCCACCGCTGCTTCCAGTGAAGCTGTTAACAGAAACTGTTGTTCTGTTGTCTTCACACTCCACTATGGTCAAAGCATTTATGTAAATGCTGTCTTAAGAAGCTTTAAGGGTTGCTGTTTTAAATTTCTAAAGGTAAAACTGCTTCTTATTTCTGTGTACAAGCTAGTGTAAGTATAGATGCTAAAGTAAGCTGGACCCAGACATCTCCTGGGCATTTGAAATCTGCATGTTCCCAAACCATTTTGGACATCCAAAATATTTTAGGTTGACTCTTGACCACACTACAACCAGTGGAAGTTTTGATGTTAATACCTATGGAGCCAGGATTTTCCTCTTGGTACTTTTTCAGCCTCCTATACTTCCACCTGTTGGGAAAGTGGCTGAGAGAGATGTTGAGAGATCAAGCATTCTAACCTGAAATACCAAAGAGAGCAGATAATTGGGCATGCACAGCAAAACCCATTCTCACAAGATTTTAAGCCTTATTTTTCAGGTCCAAAATTTTTAAGCATTATACATAAATATATGAAATCCTGGGTTCCTATATGAACTAAGACTAAGATTTTCAAAAATTACCAAGGATTTGAAGTGCTTTTATTTTGGGGGCTAGGAACAGAAATTACCCAGAAACCAGTACAAGTGATCGGAAACTGTTCTAAACCTTTAACAGAAGTTCAGTGCGCATAGACCAGTTTCAAAATGATGGAGCCCAGTTTAAGATAGACCTGGATGGATGTAGTATCAGATTTAATCAGTTTAGGTTAGACCGATCTATCACACTTCTCTTTCCTGATCCCCTCCTGACTCAAGGGAGGTCACAGCACCCTGGCATCCCAGGATGATCTGTGGTCCCTGCTAACCTTCCCTCATAGAGTGGGCAGGCCAACCTTTGCCAGTACTCATCTGCTCTGGATAAGGAGCTGGGTTGGCACCACCCCCAGGCTATCACAGAGCTGAGGCAACAAAGCCTTTGCTCCCCAGCCAGACACCCTGTCTGCGCCTGTCAGCTCAGTGGGGCAGTGCAGGGGAGACAGGGGAATGGAGCCCTCCACCCCAGCCCTGGCCGCAGCCTGCCCACAAGCTGGAATCGACCCAGCTGGAGGCGGTCCCACACCATGGGGCCTCCCCCCCACCCCACCAGCAATGCCCCCTGAGTCTCTGCCTCTGAGCTGCAGGGAGGACGGGGGAATGAAGTCCCCCACCCTGGTGTTGGCCCCCCATGAACTTGGGTCTGTCCAGCTGGGGGGGGCTGAGTCTAGGACAGGAGCTTTGTTCCCCTCTCCCCACTGCAGGTCAAAGGCAGGGGCTCACAGTGGGCAGGGCTGTGCAGAAACCTACAGTCTAAGCATAAAGCAGAAGATAATAGGAAAGTACAGGTGGATGAAAGCAAAAAAATATCAGATGCACAGATTAGCAAGTAAACAAGAACATGGGAGAGGAGCATCCAGGGTATTAGCTACCCTTTATAAAGAGAAGCATACTCCCTCTGAGCACCAGCCATAGGCAACTGGTAGACAGGGCACCGGGGGACACATGCCCCCCCCCCCACAGGGGCCATCCTCGCTGCCAAAGCTGCTGGCGGTGTCTGCCGGTGCTTGCCAGCTCTGTCCCCACCGTTGACACTGCCATCGCCTTCTGTGGGTGCCCCCCCAGACTCAGGAGGCAGCAGTTGCCCATGGCACCAGTGAGCTGTTTTCAGAAAACCACTACTGTTGTTGTCCTTATGGCAGTACATCTCCTCACTTCACCTCACTGTTTTTATGTGCCTTAAAGGCAAGCACTTTTGACTCTGGCCCCAAATAAAAGCCAAGTGGTAGTCAAACTATCAAAGTATCATCTCTATACATAGTCTTTTTGAAGCCCAAGTGCAAACAATAATAAGATAAAAGTGAGATTTTAAACTTACATGCTACAGTTTGGGATTCTCAGTATAAAACCTGCTCTCCCATATTTCAGCTTAGTTAAAAGTCCAGGTTCTTCCTCCCCAGCTATCTTCAGTGACAATTTTCTGTCTGTCCTGCAAGGCCTTAAATGTCAGCACATCACTGAAACTCCTCAACTATCTATACTAATGAAAACTATGGTGTCTCTTGGTCTGCATCTAACAGCTTCTGACTTGGCAGCAAAATACGAAACCTAGTTCCTGGCTCCATCTGGTCAGAAGTGCTATTTGCAACCAGCAGCTGATTCATTGAGGCCAGTTGTAATCTGCAAAGCTGACTCACTGACCTGAATTCCAGGAAAGCTTCCCTGTG
>NW_017729028.1:15542600-15565867 GCF_001723915.1 Gavialis gangeticus
GGATCACTGAAACTCCTCAACTATCTATACTAATGAAAACTATGGTGTCTCTTGGTCTGCATCTAACAGCTTCTGACTTGGCAGCAAAATACGAAACCTAGTTCCTGGCTCCATCTGGTCAGAAGTGCTATTTGCAACCAGCAGCTGATTCATTGAGGCCAGTTGTAATCTGCAAAGCTGACTCACTGACCTGAATTCCAGGAAAGCTTCCCTGTGTGGGTCTAGGCACTGATGCTCAGGAAAGTAAATGATCAAATACAGGGATAATTTCATGGTTCTGTTTTAATTAGAACACTATGGCTCATATCTTATTTAATTTCAAATGTCTAAGTCACTAAATGTGATCCATGCAGGGGTCAAAATTTTGGTAAAGAGTTTACACACCTTATTCTTCATTCTAATGTGAAATGTCCTGAGCTGACTAGATTATATAATGGTCAGAATTGATCCAGCATAGCTGCCTAGGCATTTATCTCGACTTACACTTTGCTGTCATCCTATTCTAGTTGGATATGTTAATATATTCTGTTTATGTCCCAACTCCTTAGCTGGAGCAAACTAAGCACAACTGTTTGATACTGAGATCAAGCAAGGCAGTGCCCAATTTTTGTCCAATGGAGAAAACAGTTGGCCAGGAAGCAGGAGACCTTGGACTGAGTTCCACATCACCATGACGGCATGTAAACCCACATTTTCTACTTTACAGGTCAGAGCCCTAGGCATCAAACTATGGGATAAACAGGGATGAGGATTCACATCATCCCTGTTTCCATTCCTCTTGAACCATTGGGTAGAAAGGAGTTCAAGAGTCAGCAGAGTAGAAAGATTACAAGGGAGAGGAAAAGTGATTCTGTAGCCTAATGATTAAAGCTTTCAGGTAACAGGAGTGAGTTCTGGCCCTTGCTTCCAGAGCTCTTTATACATTTTGCATTAAATAGCCATTAGATAAAACTAGTAATTAGCATTGCAAGAAGATGCTAAACTCCAGGACTGCCCCTCCTAGCTAAATGCTTTTCTTACTGTCTTTTTCCTGTCCTTGGGACTGTTAATGTATTTTACATTAGATTAATTGGCTAAAAAAACGCAGAAATAACCTTGGGAAATGGAATACTTGCCTATGCAGTGAAAGAACTCCTTTATGCCTAAACCTACAGCAGAGAAAGAACTTAAGAGCTAGGAGAGGTAAAAACAGGAGAACAAAATGCAGAAATGTGGAGGCTAAAGTGATTTTCAAAGTGAATAACAAACATAGCAACTTGGAATTTGGGGTCACAGGGCAGGAAATTTTGGTTAGGTTTCAGGAACTGTACACAGGAAGGTTATGGTAGGTGGAGGTGAAAAAGTCATGGAATAAGTACTCGCAATGTTACCTCAGGCAGAAGCCAGGCTCTGCTTAGGTCCAAAAATGTTTTAAAATATACATCTTCAAATATATATGTGTATGTATATGTATATATGTATATGAATATGCTTTTAGTTAGTGCTAGGAAATTGAAAAGCTAATGAAAAAGAAAAAAGATCTGTTTTTCTGATGTTTTCATCTTGCAGGTACAAATAATTTGTTTCAGATAATTTAGATAAACATCTAATATTTTGAACAATTATTCAGAGGACAATGAAATACAAAAGACCTGTCAAGTTTTGATCATCACTCTCTCAGAACCTTGCTACTTTGTATATTGTGGAACTAAGTCTCTACAGCTCAAGTGCATTCTTTAAGACATTTTAGATGTTAGTTGTACAGCTAATGCAATCAATGCAGAAGGAACAAGTTTTCCAGTGGGCTTCAAAAAGCTTTTATCTGTAGAATTTAAATCTACACATACATTTATGGTTGATTTGTAAATTATCTGTTCCAGTTCACTTTAACGGCGGGGCACTTAGTTAAAAACAAGATGACAGCTAGCAGGATAACAAGTCTAGAGGGATTTTTTTGTGTTTTACCAAGATGTTTTACATTTCTTGATAAGTGAGAAGAGATACTAGTCTCTGGTTAATATATCAATTATCTTAATGAGTTCACTCCAAGGTGACTATGAGTCAGCCACACTAACCTCTATGGTTGTGCTTTATTTGTAAAATGAATGAACAGAAAAAATCCTCAGACCTAGGTTTTGATCTTTAATAAACAAGCAAATAAATATTGCAGCTTTTTAAACTCATTTGAAAAACTGTTATGACTCAATGAACAAACATGTTTCACTGTCATGAGCTTATATTTCTTATTAAAGGATTATATGTTCCTGGTAATGGGGCTGTATCACTGCTACTTAATATGATAAATTTACGATGTAAGTGTGCAATGCCACAACAAAGTGAAAATATGATATCTCCCAGGAATGGGAGGAGTTAGGTAAGTTAGTGGTTATTTTTACAAGGTAATATGGTTACTCATGGTATTATGGTTACTCAGCTTTGACAAATGTACATGCTAAAGAATCAGAAAATCATTTTTAGGGTAGAAGATGAGGCTTTGTTTCAATGTGCATATAAGATACCCTCCTTTTATGTAATTGCAGCTTCAAAAGTAGTCTGTATGAAAGACCTGAATAATGACTGGTTTAGGAAATATTTACTTTCTTCATATCACTCAACAGCTTGTAATATTATGTTGTATCTCTGAATATTTATCCATATTGTTGTTGTAGTAATTCTTATTCTTATTACTATTATTATTACATAAGGATGCCCAGTTACTTGCATAGATATAGTTTGTTGGTGGTGGCAGCAGTCCCTCAATATGAGTATGACAGTATTCCAATGAATAGGTAAAGTACTGATGAGTCCAGATATGACTTAGGAGGCTGATACAAGAACCACATATTCTACTGTAGACATGATAAATAATTCCAGGGGGGTGGCATAGATTCTGGTGATTCCAGGTCAGAGTTCTTCCCTTTGTTTCTCTCATTTATCCATCTCTACAGTCAGGTGAGTTTTCTCAGAATGTTCAATGCCTTGTCATACATCATGGCACTATTGGGAACGATTCAGTCTCCCAGGTATTGACGTTAGTATTGCATTTCTTCATATTAGCCTTCAGGGTATCCTTGAATCTCTTGTTTTCCCTATCTCTAAAGTGATGACCATTGGTGATCTGGGAGTATAGGATCTGTCTTGGGAGCTGGTTATCAGGCATCCTTATGGCATGTCTGATCCAATGTAGCTGACGCTGGATAGATACACATGGCTTCAATGCTGGTGGTGTTTGCTTGAGCCAGAATGCTGGATTTCATTCTTCTGTCCTTCCAATTGATATGGAAGATTTTCCAAAGATATCCTTGATAGCTTATAGAAGAACCAGGTCCATCCCAGAAATTATTATTGAGAAGCTGAAGTGCAGAGAGACTGACTTGCAATATACGTCTTTGGCCTAAGAAAGAAGTCAACCCAAATCTTAATCCAAGTCTAATACCAGAACCACATCTTTCCTCTTACCCTAAGTAGCAATTCTCTGTCCAGATTTAAATACCCAGAGAGCTTTATGTTTTTTCTTTTTCATTGGATAAAGCACACTATTTGGCTGGTATTTTGGATTTTGAAGGAAGGTTGGATCAGTGGACCAAACTTCCTTCAAACTTTCTGCCCTGGTCCTATGTGTTTTCACTGGGCTTATGAACTAGTAAATGAATGTATGGGGACTCTCACAGAAGAACAAACTCTGACACTGTATAATGCTCAATACTATAAGTATTCACTTGGCACTCAGGTGAAGTACCTGAAGATTGGAAGAAGGCCATCTTCAAGAAAGGGAGGAAAGTAGAACTGGAACTACAGGAACTACAGGCCAATCAGCTTGACCTTAATCCGTGCTAAGATTCTGGAAAAAATCATCAAAGAGTCCATTCTTGACAAGCTGGCTGATGGCAACATCCTGAGGGATAGCCAGCAGGGGTTTGTTGTGAGTAGGTCTTGCCTGACCAATCTCATCTTCCATGACCAGGTGACATATCACCTGGACAAGGGAGAAGTCATTGACGTCATATATCTGAACTTTAAAAAGGCTTTGATCTGGTGTCCCACAATCTCCTCTTGGGAAAATTGGCCAACTGTGGTCTTGGCTACATCACAGTCCGATGGCTGGAGAATTGGTTCCGAGGCCGGACTCAGAGAGTGGTAGCCAACAAAAGCAAATTATCATGGTGCTCCATGACCAGTGATATCCCCCAAGGCTTAGTCCTTGGACCTGTTCTTTTTAACATCTTTATCAATGACATGGATACTGGTGTCAGAAGTGGACTGGCCAAGTGTGCTGATGACACCAAACTTTGGGGTAGACCATCCACACTGGAGAATAGGTTGGTGATCCAGGTTGACTTGGATAGGCTGAAAAAGTGGGCAGATACAAACCTGATGACTTTCAATACCAACAGATGTGAGGTACTCCACCTTGGGGAAAAAGCCGCAGCATGCTTATAGGCTTGGCACTGCTACGCTTGCTAGCACCAAGGCCGAAAGAGACTTGGGGGTCATGACTGACCACAAGATGAACAGGAGCCACCAATGGGATATCACAGCCAGTAAAGCAAACCAAACTCTGGCTTGCATCCATAGATGCTTCTCAAGTATATCTCAGGATGTCATCCTCCCACTGTACTCAGCCTTGGTGAGGCCACAGCTGGAGTACTGTATCCAATTCTGGGCTCCACAATTCAGGAAGGATGTGGAGAAGCTATCTGGAGAAGTCCAGAAGAGAGCCACACACATGATCAGAGGGCAGGAGAACAGGCCTTAGGAAGAGACGCTGAGAGCCATGGGACTCTTCAGCCTGGAAAAGTGCAGGCTCAGGGGTGACCTGGTGGAAGCCTATAAGTACATCGGGGGTGTGCATTAGGATGTGGGGGAGTGTCTGTCACCAGAGCGCCCCAAGAGATGACAAGGACCAATGGTCACAAACGCCTCCAAGACTGCTTTAAGCTGGACATGAGGAAAAACTTCTTTACTGTCTGAGCCCCCAAGGCCTGGAACAGGCTCCCTCCAGAGGTTGTGCAAGCACCTACTCTGCACTCCTTTAAGAAGCATTTGGCCACTTATCTTGCTGGGATCTGTTGACCCTAGCTGACTTCCTGCCCCTGGGGCAGGGGGCTGGACTCGATGATCTCCTGAGGTCCCTTCCAGCCCTAATGTCTCTGCAATCTATGTTTCACACTGGTATACTGCTGCAGGTCATGGTTAAAGAGTTGCTTTCTTTTATGCAGCTAACCTTTAATTAAGACTATGTTTAATTTAACAGTCTACCACAGCTCCCTAGTCCAAGTGTGTCTCTATTTTACTTCTTTGCCTTTTCCTGCTCCCATCTAAAACAACATACCCCTCTAATTTTGACTTCTACTTCAAAATCTGTGTCATTATTCTACTCATAAGCACACAGACTTAAGAACTGGATAGCTAATGGTGTAGCTTGTTTTTCTTGCTCCTATGAGTTATGAAATATTCCAAATCACTAATTAGCTTTAAATATTTATGAAGTATATATAATGGCAGACACATAAGTCAGAATTAAGCTTAAATATTCTTTCACTATGGACTGGATTGTAGGACTTTATATATATATATATACATAGATATATATAGATATACAGCAGTGTTTACTTTGCAAATATCCCTACAGTTTTCACTGGGTCTTCACACAGAATAAGGGACCGATCAATGACGAGTAAGTGATTTGCAATCTGCTCTAAATAAGAATGAAATAAGAAGGTGATTTGTAAGTTGCACCAAGGGAAGATCAAGTTGCAGCAAGGGAAATTTAAAGTAGATATTAGGGAAAACTTTCTCATGGGGCAGGTAGTAAAGCACTGAAACAGGTTACCCATATAGATTGGGGAATCTCCCTCCTTGGAGTTTTTTAAGACCTGGGCAGACAAAACCCTATTTGGGGTGATATAGTTGGGGATGGTCCTATTTTGATTAGAGGTTTGGAGTAGATGACCTCCTGAGGTCCCTTCTAATCTTAATTTTCTATGATTCTATGATTTAAAATTTTATAAAAACCACGTGAAAAAAAATCTAAAAAAAATTGTTTTTCAGAATCATTTAATCGTTTCAGCCAAAGGTAAATTTATATAATATATTTGTTAGATATTTGCATTTAGAATATTATAAATTCATGCATATGCATTTAAAAACAATACTGGGGTATAGAATAAAGGACTGAGATTATAGGTAGGCCACTTCACCCTTTCTCTCTCTACTAGTTTAATCTTGCCAGAGCTTGATGTGACTATAAAGAGCCTAGGTTTCTTTTTGCACTGTGAAAGTTATCAGAACTTCCTCCTCTGTAGTCATATGTTTATTTTGCTCTGTCATGATGTATTTGCCTCCATATAATGCATTAGGCTGACCTAGAAGGGGAAGACATTGGCTTACATTGGATGGGTCAATAGAAACAAGTCTGACAAAGAAACCTCTAAGCAACCTCATTAAGGACAAAATGTTCTTAGCAGTTTCAACCACGGTGGTCAAATGAGAGGGGAGACAGATTTGGACAGCAGTGTCAAGCTTTCATCAACAAGCTTAGGTACAGTGGACTGAGGTTCAAACACAATCCTTCAAAGCAGAAGAACAGGAACCATACAACAAGGAAGCTTTTTTTTCCAGACAGTACATAAGAACAAACGATAATTAAAATTACTTGAAGACAATAACTAACATCAGAGGTGAAACTAGGAACTTTTGCATCCTGGGTGGTGGCCAGGCCCCAAATGGTGGTGGCCAGGCCAGCAGCAAGCTGCTATTTTTGTGCCTTAAGTCAGTGTCTGGGTCTGGTGCCTTGCTCACCCACCTCTAGTTATACTTATGCCTAAAACAGCTCTTCATATTCTTTCTTTGTATTGGATCTAAAGAAGATGCACTTTAGAAAATTCATACTAGCAAGTGTTGCTCTTTCCTTAAAGCTCACCAGACCTGATCCATATTAACAATGAGACCCATTTACAAAATCTGCTCTACTAGTGAGAAATAGCCATTCACACACATATCAACAGGTATAAAAAGATCTTAGTCTAAATGGGAATCAGGCCTCAGCATGCCTGTATGCAAAAAACTACTTTACATCTGCATGTTGAATATGTTTCCTAGAGTGTGTCTGAGGGTAACAGTAAGCTTATAATCTTTGTATTCAACTTACCTTGAAACTCTGCAAATATCTGATTTTCAAGCTGTTCCTTAAACTTTCTAGCAACTCCTCAGCTCTCTCTGGTACTCTACTCTCTGTTCGTAGCTCTTTATCAAAAAGTACATGCAGCATTATTTTAAATATGCACTTACCAATAAATACTGGCAATATCAGGCAATATTATATCCACAATTCAGCATGGGGTAATTTTTATTAATGTGTGTGTGTGTTTTTATGCTTGCATAGAAAAAACTTGTAGAAGGACCTTGTGTGTCACAGAAATTATTTCAGTCACCCTAGAAATATGCTGGCAGTGCACAGACTTTATTGGTGAATGAAAATATTGCTTAAGTAAAAAAGACTTAAGAAAGACTTTCTACTTCACAGAAAATACCATCACTTTTTCAAGATCTAACTGCATATGCCTTCAGTTAAAAATTGGATTTTTAGGATTATTTCTTCTAGCACCGTGTGGCAAGTTTCAATAGTATTCAGTATTTTGCATTACAGCTAACTAGCAACAAGCTTTGCAACACAATTGTAGTCCAGGAAGTGATGATGTAAAAAGACATTATAAGATCACATCCTTCTTAATTATTTCAACAGCCAAGTTGTTCAGAGATTGGTTGTTTAAGTACTGTCAGTGTCCTTGCTTGGAATTCTATTGGCCTTCACACATTTATATAGCATTTTTAGCAATATACCTGGCCATTTTTGGCCCCCACCATATGCTTTCTTTGCATAAATAGGTGAATGTAGTTTATGCATGCACGTGCCTTCTGGCAGGCACATATCTGAGCATAAGACCTGGAAAGAATAGAGGGGAGAGAGGAGGGCACTCTCCTGTTTTTGCTCCTAGCAGCTGAGTGGTTAGGGCACAAAGCCAGAGAACTGGGTTTCAGGCTCTCCTCCTTTGGAGGTGGTTGAAACTCTCTGACTTCCCAGTGCAGTATTGTAACCACTATGGCAGATGGTATCCAGCCCTATCTCTGGAGTTCCTTTTGACACAAAGTGACTGCCCCTTTCATTCATTAGTCATTGGATAACGCAGATGGAAGGCAGTGCAATGGGAAAGGTTCTGCCACATCAGAAGCAAATGTCCAGGCTAGAGCCCAGCACTTGCTTCCTTTTAAGCCAACCAGCACCTCAATGAACCGCTCAGCACTGGCTTGTTTTCTTCCTCCTGGCCCCACATATCTTCCCCTCTTGGCTGCACAAAAAGGTAGCTTCAAAAGAAGTGCTGAAGAAAGGTCTAATCTGAAAATGCCTAATCTCTGGTGTGCTGATTAGAGCACTATGCTAGGAAGTCAGAGAGCCACAAGTTTAAAACTGTTTTGGGCGAAGGGGCTTTAGAAACCAGGTCTCCAGCTTCTGGCTGAGTGCCTTAGGTACTGGAAGAAATAACTAGGAGGGCTCTCCTTTTTCTAACACCCGCTAATCATGAGTCTTGGGCCTCCTACATTTTGTGCCTCACATACTGGTGCACGTACACTAGGGTTGCACACATGTAACTGCATATGTGGCTAACTGGTGAGTGCACAGCTTATTGTGCATGCTTAATCAAGACGTGCACTCATGCATCTATGCTTCTGGAAAGAGATGATCTCTACTTGACCTAAGTGGGATTTTTGGCACTTACCCAAACAGCTACTATTTAGGAAGATGCACAGGGAAATAGATTTCCATCCAATAATATCTTATATACAACTATAAATAAAGATGATAAATAAATAAATATTGTTCACTCCAAGAGGTTTACAATCTTAGGACAAGTTCCAGGCTTGTATAAATCACACAGGGGAGTGGACTAGCTCTCAATGGGCATATCTACATGAGATGTTTACTGTACAGTTGCCTAATTAGCTGCACAGTAAATATCATGTGTCTACACATGTGCCCCTAGTATTGTAAATACAAGCACTATCCTGCTATGGAGTAAAAAACTCTGCATCAGCACATATGTAGACTTTGCCCTGACTGGCTGGGGGACAAAAGTGCTTTAGTGTGGGGGCTGCCTGCCAGCTAGCCCCACTGAAGTACCTTCGTGCCCCAGCCAGACCCTCTGCCAGGGCTGCTTTGACCCAGCTCAATAAATTCCTGAGCTTATTGCTCCAGAGTTTATTGCTTCCAAGCACATGTTCACACGGGACTAAAAAGCCCTAGAGTTTAGCAATAAGCTAAATGAGTTTAGCAATAAGCCCCAGAGTTTATTCATATACAGTAATGGAATGTGTAGACATGCCCAATGGGTATTTGAGCTTTCTTATTAGTTCAAATTGGGTTAGGCAGGAGAAATGCATTCTGATGTAAGCCCCTCTCTACTCTATGTTGCACATCACAGTGCTTTCCATACACAAAACATACTAGCTTGAATTGGTGGCTTCCTTGGTAGATTAATAATAATTACTATTTTTTGCATTTGATCAGTCACCTCTATCCTCTTTCACATCAAGATGGTGGCCAAAGTCTGATTTTTATTTAATTTTTTTTACCTGGGGAGTTGTTTCTGCTTTTGTCCTCTTGGTTTATGCGGCAGTTTTATGGTACCAACCTACTGCTGATTTTAGGAGCTATAAGTTCCTATCCCATTGAGGCCATGCATTCTTAAAGTCCCTTCCTTTCGTTATCAGGTAAAAGCATTATCTTAGTACAGTCCTTTGACTTAATGAAGAATTGTCTTTTTTATTGAAAGTTTAAGACCTGAATTTGTACCAGGAATTTCAAGTACATCTCTCAAAAAGATGAACCCTACTCATGATACATTATAGGAAATAATTCATCATTCCACCTATTGTATACAATCAATAACACTAAAAGACTGTCTTGTCATCTTATCAGGCTACATGGGTTTTAGCAGTTCCTTTATTAAGCTTGGAAAATAAAGCAAGGAGAGAAGGATTCTTTGAACATCCAAACACAGTGTCACACTGAGTGTGATCCTGACACTGCCCAGGGAACCTGCTATTCCTTTGTTTACAGATGGATCTCTGATAATCTGACAGCTCAGATGGAAGGTCACTTGTGAGGACAAGCAGGGGGTTCTTTTCCATCATCTCTGAATCCTGGAAGTGGCTTTTCTGACCACCCTCAGTATCCGGGCTTTCAGTTAAATCTCACTTTTCCTGCTGACAGAAGTATGTGGAATGTGATCAGGAGATATTCTGGCAATTTGTCTTGTATTACAAGCAGAGAAGGAGCAACAAGGTAGAAAAATCTTCTTCACAGTTATGGGGAGAGAATTGTGTCTGGCCTGCTTGTTTAGAAACAATTGAAACCATTTCAGTTTTACAGATTTTTTAAAAATAAGGCAGGTAAAAAAAGAGCCAGTCATCATGCTAGACTGTGTTTTCAGCATTCACTTGTATCTGCCAGAGGTATAAACATTTTTCTGCACCAGGTGGGATATCCTGGTCCTGCTGAAGTCAATGGGAGTTGGATTAAGTTCACCCTAAGGTTATATATGTCTGTAGCACAGACTCCTGCAGGGGGTGGAGAAATTTGATTTAGCTTTAAGCAACCTAGCTGGGGTACTGGAAGCAGTCTAGTTGCAGCAACATGCAGCTCAGTGTGGGCTAATCTATCTTGCCAAGTCGTTGAAAGCTAACTCCGATATCGCTAACCTACACTTCAGTTTGTAGTTTACACATTCTCTTAGTCTCCACCTTTGCAGGCAAGACTTCCTGAAGATTAGTAGATGCCTTATCATGAAAACACAGGTTAAACAAAGGGGATTGGCTAAACACTGGAAATAGCATAGTGCTCCAGATAACTGGTCCAAAGTATTGGTGTCCACCCATTGTGGAACTTCATAGCAACTGTGTCACTGTATCATTAATTCATCTAGTGTAGTGTCCACGTTACAACAGTAGCTGAACCAACTGCTTCAGAGTAAAGTGCAAGAATGTCTTCAGGAAGAAGTTATGTTATGGAATAACATGGCCACGGAGAAGTTTCTTTCTAAAGCCCATTGTTTGAACATAGGATGCTGCCCTGAAGCATGAGGGTTTACAGCTCTTTTACAGCTCTTGGCTTGTTAAAACTTGTTAGTCTAAAACGGAATATTCTTGTTATCAATGAAAATGTCTAGCATCTGGGGTTCAGTGATATCTTGTGACATTTTGTTACACTGGCTCATGTATGTTATATTAATTTTTCTGTCATTCAGTGGTTAAAACTGAACAGGTATGTACAATATTCCACGTGTGACACGTAGCTATGACTGCTGTATTTAATAATTAGCTCACTCATGTCTTTAACATTTATTTGCACACATTTTTTTTCTTGTTTTCAGCACCATCTTGTAAAAAGTGTGAATTAATGCCTTTCAAAAACATTCATATGGCATAGAATGAGGGTGCATTGACACCGATTTGGCACGGTAAGGGGGCGCTAGGAGAGATCATGGCTGCTACTTAGGACCCTGCCCCATGACACCTGGCTCATAGCGATCTCGCTCCACCTGGCTCTCCCATGACCAGCAACTGCCTGCCTGCCCACAGTGTGCCCTCCCAGGGCCACTACCACTGTACAGCTGCCATTGGCAGGAACACTGATAAGTGGCTCCAGGATGCCACCACTGGGGCTGCTGTTGCCCTCCTGGTCCTCCAGCCCTGCTGCCTTTTGGACCACCACACCAACCACCACTGGTGGGAGCATCTTGTCCAGCATAACTGCTACTATAACCAGTGGCTGGACAGCTTTTGGATAACCTAGGGCACCTGGTGGGATCTGCTCCACCAGCTCTGGCCCCATCTAGAGTGGGAGGACACTGGCATGCATCCAGCCCTCCCCACTGACACTCACCTGGCCCTGGTGTTGCTGAAGCTAGCCAGGCCCATCAGCCTCCAGTATGTGAAGCACCTGTTCAGCATAGACAAGGCCACCACTGGGGAGGCCATCCTGGAGGTGTGTGGTGCCACTCAGACACCATCCTGGCAGATCTCATCCTCTGTGCCCGCAATTCCCTGGCAGTGGTGGAAGGTTTCCATGCACTGGGGTTCCCCCCTTTCTGGGGATGGCTGGGGAGAGCTGTTCTATGGGGTCTGGGTAGAAGAGGTGTGGCATATGGAGGCAGCCTTTCAGTGGGAACATCTCCTGTGATGGCAACAATGAGTCCCCCTTGGTGAGGCCCCAGAAGAGCTGTGCACCTTCCAGCGGGGGGGGTACCAGGTGTGGGAGGCAGTAGACAACCACCTCCTGCAGCAGTCCCCGCTCTAGCCTGCCTGCACCGTGACCCACAGACCCCCTTCCCCCTGAACACCCCCAGCACCACTCTTATAGCGGGCACATGTCCAAAGAAGAAACATTTATTTCCCTCATAGTGTATACCCCCTACCTCTCTCTGCATGCCCCTCAGCACACATAGCCCCCTCCCTGCTTCCCCCTCAACAAACAGAGCTCCTCCACCACCCTCCCCACCTACCAACAATAAGAAACCCTCTTCCCAGTGTGAAAACTATTTATAAATTCTTTGTTTTGGTGTCCTGGAGTGGGGGGCTATGTGGTGGGGGTGCTTAGGGGGAAGAGCCTGGGGCCAGGTGGCCAGCACCCTGGCCTCTGCCAGTTCCTTTGTGGGTCCACGCACTGTAGTGACTGTGGCAGGTGGGGGTCCAGGGGTGACAGTGCCTGGGGCTCCTTTGGGGTGGGCAGCTCCCTCTCAAGCTGGTAGAGTACAGGCCCGACAGGGCTGATGTCCAGTTCTTGTGCCACTCCAGGCAGCTCTGAGTCTATGTGCATGTGGGATTGGGGTGAGCAGCTCTGATTCTATGTGCATGTGGGACTAGGGTGAGCAGCAGCCCTGGGCTCAGGCAGGTGGCAGTGGACCTGGGATGGGGCTCCTGCAGGTGGGAAACAGGAAAGGACCTCCTCCCAGGCCCAGGCTAGGCCCTGCTGTGGGGTGGCAGGTGGCTTCCAGGGGGCCTATGGGGCTGGGGATGGGGGCTGGGTAGTGGGTGACATGAATGTGACCTTCAGGCCCAGGACAGTGTCCAGGGTCTGACTGTCATTGTCCATCACCTTCACTACCTATCCCTGCATGACATTCTGGTCCTGCAGGACCTGGATCCACTTCCTGTCCAGGGTCAGGAGCTCACCCTTGAATGCAAAGTCCTTTGCCCACAACCTATACTGGTGGGCCAGGTCCTCCTCCTGCCACTTTCTGGCTTAGGTACTCTTCCCTTCAGGCCTGGGCAGTCTACTCCCACTTCTCAGCCACTGACACCAGCCACTGGAGGAGGAGGGTCTGGTCCTGCATGCACCTCTGGTGCAGCCAGCACATCCAAAAGACCGCAACAGTGGGTGGTGGCATCCCTGACATGACATCTGTGCTAGGTCTACAGAGCCAAGCAACAGAAGCCTTTTGTGAGAGTTTGCAACATTTCAGAGATAAGATGTTCTGTACCAGTGGCCATGCACTGCCCAGCCTCAGATTTGGGGTTGGTTTTGCATGGGTGCTCAGGGACCATGGTAAGGCCCAGGCCCAGATGGTCACTAGTTAATCTCCCTCATCCCTGCTTACTCCGCTGGGGCTAGTGACTCACTGGGTGCTGGCCATAGGCAACCTACCTTCCCTGCCCTATTTCCAGACCAAGACAGGCCAGACTTTTGGCGGCACCTACTGCCATGGTTCCAGACTCTGCTTCCCCACCTCCCTGTGCATACCAACTGCTGTGTTGTGCTGCTGTGCAGCCCATGGTGCCCAGGTTTGGGGGGCGTGGGGCTCCCAAGTGATGTGTCTAAGTTATGGCATGATACTACCTCCCAACTCACTCCACTGTTACCCACACAGGAGTTGCAGAACTCCTTAAGACCTATTGCAGAACCCCAGGTCTCTCCTGACTAGTTTGAAAAATACTAACCCAGAGTGTTAGCTCTTTGTAGCAGGGACCATTTTATCATAGCTGTTTACAGTGTCTTGTCTCTGATTTTGACTAAGACCTCTGCAACATTAATAGCAATAAGTAACCACCATGCAGAATAACTCACAATGCTACCTCATACCAACAAGAGCTGTATGACAGAGGATGATTTTCAAGCAACTGATATCCATCCATCACATCTTTACAACTTCTTAAAACATGAATAGGCTTCAAACACATTGGATTCAGGATCTAATGATAAAGTATCATGAATGCACTTAATCCACTTTTAAAAGGACATCAAAACAAAAGCTCCATTTTGATTTGGATAGAATTTCCAAGGAACAAAGTTCAGATATAAATACTACAACATACAAAAAATAGAAGAACCAGACTGGATCACCATGAAGAATAGCTGTGAATATGATGTGTTTTTAAACACTGTGTCCATATATTCTAAGCTTAAGTGATACATGCTTAACAGTAAGGCTTCTGGATTACTACAACAGTAGTAAATAAATATTTTATTGGGAGAAATCTTGGGAACCAACAAAAATGGCTTTTCTGGCATTAAGATTTGATAATGTTTCCCCTGATAAAATGTCATTGGCTTAACCTGTCTTTCTTCTCTTTAATAACTTTCAGAGGCTCATTAGACCAAGAGGAAATAAGCATTAAAACTCAAACCACATGCCACATTTCAAAGAACAAAAAAAGGACAGACTTGCAATGTCAAAAGGTATTTCAGTTAAAAAAAGAGTTAAAAAGGTGTTGGAAATACTCTTTTCAAGTGGAAAAAAAATGCATGTGATCTTAAGACTATGGCTCCTATTAAACTGCTTATAATGGGATTGTTCAAGGATAACACACTAGTGAATTCTTGCCTTTGAAAAAATAATTTTAAATTTGTTTAATAGTGAGCTTCCTTATATTTGAGCTTTCCTCAAATCAACACCTAATATACAAAAACTGTCTCTGAAACACAGAGAGAGAGAGATTTTTTATTTTAACTGCATATGATTCTACCTCCCTATTGAAAACCTTTAACATAAGGGTACATAGAAAACTATTATTGACATCAGAAATGGATGTACTGGCTTGTAACGGGGTTTGGTTTCAATCAGTATAAAACACCAAATTTGTGTCTGTAGTGCCCAGAGGCCTCCACTTCTGCTACACTTTGCAATACTACCATTCCCTTCCTCTCAACAATACTAATCTCAATAATAATTTGCACAGTACTTAGTAAAAGAGACCCCTGCAAGATGAGATGGGAGAATCCAAGACTCGACTAACTTCTCTGGTGTGTTCAGGGACAGGCAGAAGAGCTACAACACTCTCTGCACTTTTCTAGGATCATGTCCCTTTCCCCTGCATACCTATAAGACTCCTAGGACCACCAATCTCACATTCAAGCCTTCCAGGATTTTCTTCACCCTTTAAAATCCCGTTTTTCTCACCCTCAAGCAACTCTCAAGCACTCTCTACAGATGCTTCCAGTTTTCTCTCTTCCAATGAAATCATGCAGTTTCCCCACAGGTTTTGTCTTAGGGCTATGTTACATGTTGCACTTAGGACATGTTAACTGAACTTAAAATGCAAGCGCTCATGCATTCAAGTACTAAAACACATGCTAAGGGCCAATTGTATTTTAGAAAAAGTTGTGACTTTCCCCAGGAGTATCTCCAGATCATAGTAAGGAACATGTGCTCATGATTCTACATATTTTTGCAGTCCCCCGTCCCCTCTGGGCTTTATAACCAACGTGCCCCAGTGGCATCATGGCACCACAGCCAGCCCAGGGTCCAATCAGCAAAGGGTCTTTGTTGCTAGGATAAGGACAGACAATGAAATTATTGTTAGTCCCAGCCCTGGCACTGTGCTGAAACTGGTTCAAGACTCCGGTAAGGTACCATGGCCTGGACCAACAACCTGTGAGCTGTGCATGTTAGAGATCTTGGTAAACATTATTATGCTTCTACCTTCAGATTTAACATGTACTAAGTGCTCTCTTCCATGTCCATCTCAGTACTGACCACGCTCAACCATGTCTACTTAATAAGATCTGTTAAACCATGGAGACTTTGACTCCCTCAGGGAACTGATGGACAGGATTCCCTGGGAGGCCAATCTTAGAGGGAAAGGAGTCCAGGAGAGCTGGTTGTATTTTAAAGAAACCTTACTGAGGGCACAGGAAGAAACCTTCCTGATGTGCAGGAAGACTAGCAAATGTGGCAAACAACCAGCTTGGCTTGGCAGAGAACTGTTCAGTGAGATTAACAGAAAAAGGAAGCTTATAAGAAGTGGAAACTTGGACAAACAACTTGGGAGGAGTATAAGAATATTGCTTGGGCATGCAGGGATGAAGTCAGAAAGGCCAAAACGCAATTGGAGTTGCAACGAGCAAGGGACATGAAGGGTAACAAGAAGGTTTTCTACAAGTTTCAACAAGAGGAAGGTCAGGGAAAGTGTGGGTCTTTTACTGAATGGGGGAGGCAACCTAGTGACAGATGATGAGGAAAAGGCTGAAGTACTCAGTGACTTTTTTACCTTGGTCTTCACAGGCAAGGTCAGCTCCCAGACTACTGTACTGGACAACACAGTTTGAGGAGGAGCTGAGCAGCTCTCAGTGGTGAAAGAAGAGGTTAGGGACTATTTAGAAAAGCTGGACATGTACATGTCCTGGGGCCAGCTGCAATACATCTGAGGGTGCTGAGGGAGCTGACTGATGTGATTGCAGAGCTGCTGGCCATTATCTTTGAAAACTCATGGTGATTTGGGGAGGTCCCAGGTGATTTGAAAAGGGCAAATATAGTGCCCATCTTTAAGAAAGGGAAGAAGAAGGATCCAGGGAACCACAGATCAGTCAGCCTCACCTCAGTCCTGAGAAAAAGAGCAGATCTTCAAAGAATCCATTTCTAATCACTTGGAGGAGAAGAAGGTGATTAAGAATAGTCAGCGTGCATTCACCACATGCAAATCATTCCAGACCAACCTGATTCCCTTCTGTGATTGGATAACCGGCTCTGTGGATGTGGGGAAAGAAGTGGACAAAATATACCTTGACTTTAGCAAGGCTTTTGATATTGTCTCTGACAGTATACTTGCAAGCAAGCTGTAGAAGTATGGGTTGGACAAATGAACTGTAAGGTGGATAGAAAGCTGGATACATTGTTGGACTTAACGGGTAGTAATCAATGACTCAATGTCTAGCTGGCAGCCAGTATCAACTGGAGTACCCTAGGGGTCAGTCCTGGGGCCAGTTTTGTTCAATCTTCTTTAATGATCTGGAAGATGGGATGGAGTGCACCCTCAGCGAGTTTGATGATGACACCAAGCTGGGGGAAGTAGTAGATATGCTGGAGGGTAGGGCTAGGATTCAGAGTGACCTAGAAAAATTGGAAAATTGGGCCAAAAGAAAACTCATGAGGTTCCAGAAGGACAAGTGCAAAGTCCTGCACTTAGGACGAAACAATCCCATGAACTGGTAGTGGCTGGAGGCTGACTGGCTGGGCATGAGCTCTGCAGAAAAGGACCTGGCAGTTATAGTGGACAGTAAGCTGAATATGCTAAGAGTGTGCCCTTGTTGCCAAGAAGTCTAACTGCATATTGGGCTGCATTGGTAGGAGTGTTGCCAGCAGATCAAGGAAAGTGATTATTCCCCTCCATTCAGCACTGGTGAGGCCACATCTGGAGTACAGTTTTGGGGCCCCCACTACAGAAAGGATGGGGAGAAATTAGAGAGAGTTCACTGGAGAGCAACAAAAATGGTTAGGAGATTGGGGCACATGACTTATGAGGAGATGCTGAGGGAACTGAGTTTATTTAGTTTGGAGAGAGAAGACTGAGAGGGGATTTAATAGCAGCCTTCAACTGCCTGCAGAGGGGCTCCAAAGAGGATGGAGCTGGACTGTTCTCGGTGGTGGCAGATGACAGAACAAGGAGCAATGATCTCAAGTTGAAGTAAGAGAGGTTTAGGTTGGATATTAGAAAAACTTTCTCACTAGGAGGATGGTGAAGCTCCATTCTTGGAAGTTTTTAAGGCCTAGCTTGACAAAGCCCTGGGTGGGATGATCTAGTTGGGGCTGGTCCTGCTTTGAGCAGGGGGTTGGACTAGATGATCTCCTGAGGTCCCCTCCAACCCTAATTTTCTATGATTCTGCAAATGAGCATCCCACTTAAATCCATTTATCCGAGAAGTTTGTAGCTTGTTAATATTTGTTTTTTCATGGAAGATTTTCCAAGTATTTATGCTGCATTACTAATAAAGTGGACCCTAAATCTACAAGCACACACACATTCTTGGCATTGGAGTAAATTAAATTAAGCTGAGGAGTCCCTGTCACTTTGGTTTAAGTGTTTCCAAGATGTTTGCAATTAGAGTAGTCTAATTTCCTTCCAGTACTATGACTACTATTGCTGCTAGTACCTTTTTGTCCTAAGTGGTTCAGGGCCCTGAATGTTGTTTCCATTAGGAAGAGTCATTGATGATTTAGATGAATATTTTTCTGATGAAGTTCAATTTTTTTGAACACAGAAGGAATCCAACAGCAGGACATACTGTCTTTCCTCAGAGCTCAAACCTCTTTTAGTTAATGCTCTGTTCAAAGGATTACTCTTAAGTCTTTTCTCAGAGTCACACTCTCAGTGCTTATTTGGTTTTTTGATGTTTCTCTGTTTCTGTACTGCTTTCTCCTGGTTTTCACTCTCACACACATACATCTGTTCAAAATACTGCTGTGAAAACCTCTTTACCAGGCAGCTTTGTCTAGGAAGGTGGTATGTGTCAGTGTTTTAGACGGAAACTACTACTGTTCACAAAACAGCATGTTTCTTGTAGCTATTCTAAATGAAAGGTGGATGTATTTACCAGCTCCATTGATGTTTCACCCAGCCCACAATAATAATAATATAATGGCAGCAACCAGAAACACCAATCAGGATTAGGGAATCATAGTACTGTATAATCAGGGTGGAAGATAGGGTCCCTTTCCGAAAGAAGTTGTAATCTCATCTAAAATAAGACACAGCAAGTTTGTGTAAGAAACAAACAAACAAAAAGGGAAGAGGCACATGGGTTTCAATGACAGAGGCCGCATTTACATGGGCCACTGACTGCATAGCTGTTACTGTGCCAATATTTAGTACTTGCATACCCAAGTACTAAATGGCTGCACAGTAATTAGCATTACTGCACAGTAGCATCCCTGCACAGCTTCTTGATGATGCTGACTGCATAGTAGCATTGCATCACAATTTGTGCCCCACGATGCTACTGCACAGTAGTAATGAGCTACTGCACAGTAAGCATCTCGTGTAGATGTGGTTAGATTCACATAATTTTGCTTTTGAAAAATTAAATGTAAGTAAATCATTATCACTACATAAGGCAGATGCCAGCATTTCTCAATGATGATTGAGTCTGCAGTTGGTAATTTCCCAAAAGCATCAGATACAATAGGATATTATGCCTGTTGAAAGTCAGCTACTGAAAGAGTATCACATGTATTTCTACAGGTACCAGTGTGAGGAGGAAAGGGGAAGGCAGTTACGTTTTGCAGGATACATGACTGCAGTGCAGTGCTCAGTACAGCAGGCCTCTCTTCCTATATAAGGTAAAATGTCAATAGAAGCACGTTTCTAAGCCACGTTACACAGGGGATCTAAGAGGTTTAGTGCCCTTGAATGTTTGGCATTCCTTTTAAGTCTGTAGATCCAAAAATGTTCTAAATCTCTCATGTTTATTTGAATAGATGTTGGCAGGATAATTAAATGCCCCCCCTTCAAACATCCTGTTTGAAATATTAAACAGTAATTACCTTACTTGTTCCTTTTGTGCAGGAGGGAGCCACCTGACTGCCTGCTTTCATTTGCTCAGAAGCAGATGCAAAGGCTGCAGTGCATTTCTGTTCACACATTTTTTTCCCATGAGAAAGTAAGCATTGTTTGAAGCAAGGTATTTCTCCCAACTTACACACACAGCCACTGCTTGTTTCAGAGAACCATCAACTAATTTGAGGAACCTCTCCAAATGACTCTCCAAACAGAAATGTCTTTCATAAGTTTCCGGGTCAGTGGCCCTCAGTAACCCAGGATAACTATTCTAGTCCTGGAGGCACTAAAATAGCTCCATATAAATAGAAACAGTTTCTATATCATATTGTTGCCTGAAGCACAGCATTCAACACCTCCCTGCACATTAAAATATCTCTTCATGGCAAAATTGTACACAGAATAGCATCTTTTCTCATATGGAATTTCTTTGGTTTGTTGATTTTCTTTAATGTCATTGCTTGATTTACAGAGATGTCTACTTTTTTCCTCTGGCTTGGAACTTTCAATGGATAGTTGCAATAATGCCCATGGACGGCCTCTTCCGCCCCGTTCCATTTGTATCTCTTTAGAAGCTGAAGTGAATCCAATGGAGCCTCATGAAGTGCATCTATTGTGCAGTGCTTTTTGAGAAAGAAAAAGAAAGAAAAATAGTAACAGACATTTCTACATAATAGTATTCAGCTTCGCTAGCCCTATCTTTGAATATCGTCATCTTTTTTTCTTATTAGGGAAGCTGTAAAAACAAAAATATACTGCTTACATTTCATTGTTGTCATATTCACCTCATATAAGGATTTAAGTCCAGACCAGTCTTTCAAAGTTGATGAGATTTTTCCATTGATTTCTATGGTCTTTGCATGAAAACTTTGTGGTACCCACATATCTAGCATTACCTATGTACCAAAACAGGTTCACAGATCATTTCATCTGGGCATCATTTGAATCTGTAGAGTCATTGTGGTTATTAAGAGTAGCTGAGTATGGGTTGGTGGCCTATTTCAAATTAAGACAAAACTCATTGATAAATCAAACATTTCTGACTTTCTCCTAATCTCCTTTCCTCACAGTTTCCTTTTCCTTTACTTGTAGTGCTCACAGAATGGAAATCTGGCTATATGAATTTAATGGGAGATTTGTCATAGTCCTCAAAATGGAGTTAGACTTTTATCCAATTAATAGGAACAGTCTATACAACATTAGAAATCTCTTATTGAAGAGATTTCTTAATACAGTTTTCTGTATACATTGCTTTCTGAAAACTCCTGACAAAACCCCTTACTTTAAAAACTAAAGTAATTCAGGTAGTTGGTTTAATCCAGACAATTAGAAGATAATTTGGAGCAGGTAATTTATATTAAAAACATATGCTCATTACACAATTCAGGCATAACGTTCTCAAGTTAGAATTTTCAAAAGCACCTAGGCACAAGGTTCATCAACTGTCAGTAAGATATTTACTGTCATTTATTAGCATTTGAAAATCTTACTTTAATGCTTAAGAGCATACTTCAGTCTCTCACAATATGAAGTATTTTTCCCATACAATGGAATAGGTAACTTTTTGTGGAAATTATATTTTGGAAAAATTATTTTATTGCAAATATTCTTAAATCTACCATATATAGTGATGGAAAAGCTTTCCAGTTACATCTGCTACAGAAGAAGTGTTGGAAAAAAGGATAATATTAATCTTTAATCTGCCTGTCCATCTGAAAAATATAGCTAATCTGCGCAACTATACTTATACTGTTCTGAAAAGATGCTCTTCTCAGGCAGGTATCTGAATTCTGAAAACCAAGTAAAAGCACATTGAAATCATTCCTGAAGGCTTTGATAGTTAATGAATAATATTCCCAGTCTTCTTAATTTCTTTTTAGGTTAGTTTGATCGCATAAGGGTACTTACAGACAACTGGGGAGGTAGGGGAGATTAGAGTGCATTTAAAATGGCCACCTGATCTAATTTAGCTTGCCCAGGTGTGGATCCTACACTTAGATCCCTAGTTAGGTAGATCTAAGTGTGAACTGTACAAAAGTTCAGGAATGTTAGACAGGTTTAAAAATGGCTCACTTGATCTAAGTACCTCTGAGGTAGTCTAACTTAGATCAGTGTCACTGGATCTGATCTAACTGAACTTCTGTACAGTTCCCAGTAGGGCTGTGTGAGGCTTTGGATGGTGCTTCGGATCCGGAGAAGCTTCAGACACTTTGGCATCCAAAGCAGCATGTCTGGATCAAAGCGCTGGTTTCTTTAGGCTTTCTGAAGCGGTTTGGAGCTTCCAAACCGCTTCAGAAAAGCTTCGGAGCCATTTCGGATATCCAGCCATAGGGTATAATGGGGAATCAATGAAATATCTATGACTTTGTTTGTTTTTATCCAATTTGGTTGAAACATGCACAGGTGGTAGCCCCTGCTGAAGCAACAAAGCCTGCCAAGTTTCAAGAAGATTGGTGTAGGGGTTTGGGGGGAACTATACCCCAAATGCTTGAAAGCAAAACTCATGTCATGTGTATGTGTTACACCACAGGGGGGTGAAAATTGCAGGGGTAGTAGGCCCTTCTGTGGCTACAAAGCCTGCCAAGTTTCAAAGTGATAGGTGCAGGGGTTTGGGAGGAACTGCTCCTCAAGCTGCTGACAGGCAAAACTCGTGACATAGATGACCCTGTGTGTGTTAAAGTGCAGCGGGCTTAAAACTGCATGGGTGGTGGCCCCTGCTGAAGCCACAAAGCCTGCTAGCTGTCATGGAGATAGGTACAGGGGGAGTCTGGCTTCTGGGGCCCTGCACCTCTGGCTGCTGACAGGCAAAACTTGTGACATGAGTGACACACTGTGTGTTAAGGCACAGTACGGTGAAAGCTGCAGGCCTGCTAGCCCCTGCTGTGGCCATGACACCTGCCAGCTATCAAGGTGATAAGTGCAGAGGGGTTCTGGGGCCCTACACCCCTAACTGCTGACAGACAAAACTCATGACATGGGTGCTTGTGCAAATGACTGTATCTGTCTTGGGGCAGTTGACTGTCTGTATTGAATATTTCCTCTCCTTAGGCTGTGGTTTTGTAGGTGTTAATCCTTGCTCATTAACTCGATATGTAGTAGCTAGGTACTATGTATTGAGCTGGTCCCTGAGTGAATCATGATTAATTGGAAACTGGTAACACAGTAGCTTAGCAGCCAGGTCTGCAGTAGTCCTGCCCCCCACAACCCTGTGCACCAAGACAGACACAGTTGCACAAGCACCCATGTCACGAGTTTTGCCTGTCAGCAGCTAGAGGTGCAGGGCCCCAGAACCCAGAAGCCCTGCACCTATCTTCTTGACAGCTGGCAGGCTTTGTGGCCACAGCAGGGGCTACCATCCCTGCAGCTTTTACCTGGCTGCAGCTTAACACACACACTGGCACCCATGTCATGAGTTTTGTTTGTCAGCAGCTTGAGATGCAGTTCCCCATAAACCCCTGTAC
>NW_017729028.1:15570867-15580575 GCF_001723915.1 Gavialis gangeticus
ATTGGCAGAATTTGTGGCCTTAGCAGGGGTCACCACCCCTCCAGTTTTCACCCCCCTGTGGTGTAACACATACATGTGACATCAGTTTTGCTTTTAAGAATGTGGGGTACAGTACCATCCAAACCCCTGCACTAATCATCATGAAACTTGGCAGGCTTCATGCTCCCAGCAGAGGCTACCATTCCTGCAAGCTTCATCCAAATTAGACCAAAACAATAAAGTTATAGATACTTCATTGATTCCCCATTATACCCTATGACTGGATCTATGAGGCGACTCTGAAGCTTTGGAGCCACTTCAGCTGGATCAAAGCGGGAAACTGATTTGGAGTTCTCGATCAGATCCCTGGCATCTGAAGTGGCCGGATCCAAAGCCGGATCGAATAGCTGCCTACTCGCACAGGCCTAGTTCCCAGCACAGCTCCAGACCTGGGAAAGCCAAGCCACTGGCCCCAAACCCCAGCCCCCAGGCTGACCTTTTCCTACCTGCCCCCTGGCATAAAGCTATTTTTAACCCCCTGGTCCATCATCCCATCCCCAGTTGGACAACCACTCGCCTCTGCAGTCAGCCCCCCGAAAGCCTGCCAAACCTCCCATCCTGTAAGCTTCTTCCAGTGCTGGTTTTACTGACATTTGCCAGTGCAGGAGCTGATCAAAGTAAGCTGGGGTGAATGGAGGGGCAGGCAGGATCGGAGGTAGGTTCACTAGGGTGTGGTTGTTTGTTTGAGAGGATCAGGGTGCTAAAATTAGCCCCTGATTCTGGGGGAGGAAGAGAGTGCCTCATCCCCATAAGCCCCCCTCCCCCCGCCCCCGCAGACCCTGTTTGCCTCCACAGCCCCACGAAACCCGCGCCTGGGCTAGAGACAGACATTACTCTGATTTAAGTGATCAGAAACTGGTTTAAACCTGTAGCAGAACAGATGCTCAGTGCAGATAAGCCAGGTTGAGGAAGGCTGAAACTGGTTTGAGATAAACCTTAACTGATTTGGGTCAAACCGGTTTATGTAATGTCTGTCCCAGACCCCTTGCTGGTTTAAGCTAAACCAGAAATTCCCAGCATCTTGGCATGCTCCCTGGGCTCGGTGGGGCTCTCTGCTTCACAGCAGGGCTGGCTCCTCCCCTTTGCTCTTCCCTGTGATCCACCCCCCCATCACTCGCTGCTTAAGCAGAGATCCCTTCCTCATCTCCCCCACAGTATGGACTGTAGCCAGCATGTGGTCTGCTAGCTGTATAAGGCACATAGGACAGTGTCCACTCAGGGATTTTTGGAGGCAATCAGATGGGAATGTCCCTGCATTCCTTCCTTTGCAAAAAGAAGAGCTTGTAATGAGTGAGGCTTTGTTTTCTGATGAGGTGTTAAATGCTGATAGCAGAGCTAATAAATTCTCTGTTATCAAGGGAGGGTGGGAACCCCTCCTTAATCACAGTGTCCTGCCTGACCATGCCCCCCTCAGCTCCCTGCAGAAGGGAAGGGAGGGCTGCTCTAGTGCCTCCCG
This sequence comes from Gavialis gangeticus, assembly GCF_001723915.1. Lineage (NCBI taxonomy): Eukaryota > Metazoa > Chordata > Crocodylia > Gavialidae > Gavialis > Gavialis gangeticus. The sequence goes on from NW_017729028.1 coordinate 15,572,363, forward strand.
ACTTCTAGCCTTGGCCACTGCAGGTATGTTCCTGCATTTTTGGGATGTCTGTCTGGTTACACAATTGATTTAGCTTAGTCAGGTTAAACTAATCTGCAAAGATTGAATCAATTCAGGCTCAGGCTTTTTGAATGTCTGTTCCTAGCCCTGGTCTCCACTAATACCCCCACCCATGCACCTGTCAGGCTAAAGACTCCTATTTCAGGCAAAGGAAAAAGTTCTTGGTCCTGACTTTCTGTTAGCTTCTGTGTTGATCTTGTGATTTTGACTCATGACACTGACTCCAGCAAGACCCTTGGCATTCCTTGATTCCAGGTCTCTGCTTGTGTCTCTGGTTTGACCTCAGTTGTAGCTTTGTCTTCTGATCCCCATTAACCTTTGCTTTACCTTATGTCTAGCTTCAACTTCTGATCCCTGACTTGTCCCAACCTTGGATACAGCTCCTGAATCCAGTTCTAATCCCAGACCCCTCCAGACTCCCTCCTCATCCCTGGGAAACTAACCAAACTGTCTTATCACTAGGCAATACTGCCCATGTCCTGGGTCCCTACAAACCACTCCACTCACATAGTACAAGCACAAAGCTTATTACTGAACCATAACCATACTGCAACATATAAAAACCAAGGGAGACAAAGGCATTGTTAATGTTGTCTACTACAATGGCAGAGAATTGGTCAATATATGGTCAGAGGATCCTAGGAAGAAGACCATATTTCAGGCTACAGAAGAATGCAAAATCTCCCACAATCCATGCCAATCTCACCAGGAAGAAAAAAAATCCTTCTTGACCACAAATCTGGCAACAGATTTGACCCTGAGGAAAAGAGTAAGTTCCTCCACAGTTATATCCACAAATCATTTATAAGGTTGTGGCAGAAGCACCAGCTCATTTAAGTCATAACTCCCCGTTTAGGTATGGTAAAAGTTGAAAACTTCAGTGACAGGTAAAAACCTCTCATAAAAAAGAATATAAGGTGTTCATGAGGAAAAAGAAAATTATTCCTGACCCCTGTAGATGGCCTGAAAATGTTTTGAAACATGTGAAAGAGAACAGAGAAGAGTAACATCTCAACCGTAAGACAGTGAATTCACATATCACCTACAGTGATTGCTGATTCCCCAAACCAATCCTAAAATATTATGCCTCCTATTAACTTGCTAAATTCCATCTTGAACCAGGTAGGGCTCTTTGTCCCTCCTGCTTGCTCAGTCCATTCCAAATCATCATTCCTCTAATAGTTAAAAATCTTAGTTGCAATTTAAATATATTCATTGACCAGATTAAAATCCTTGATCTTATTCCACAAGTTCTTCTCCTTTCTTGATGTTCACCTTGTGAATGTATTTGTACAAAGTAAGCATATCCCTTCTCAACCTTCGTTTTGTTAAGCAACCTGTGCTCTTTAAAGTTTCTCTCGTAAATTCTCCACTGCCTTAGCCATCTTAGGCCACATCTAGGCAAGTGCAGCCATGAGATATGTGGCACTGTGGATACGTCTGTGGCGCTGCATACCACACATTTGGTTGCTCTCCATGCTGGAAGGGAGCAGTGTAGGGCAGGTTTTTGACCCCTGGATATCCAGGGGTCAAAAAAACTGTAGGAAAAAAAACAACCATAGCAGCTCATATGAGGGCAGCACGCGCCACTCAAGAGTCAGAGCTTGGCTGGCCGGAGCTGCGTTCTGGCTGCTGATCAGGCTCCATGTGGCAGGATTGCCATTGCTGCAGCCCTGAGAGGTACCCAGAACCTCAGGTAAGGCTGGGGGCTAGCCCAGTGCTGGCCTAAGCCTCCCCTTCCCCACCCGGGGTAACCTGCTGCTTGCCAGAGGCCACATGGCACAGGCATTCCCTGGGGACAACTAGTTGCAGCACAAGTTGCACCACTGCTAGTTGTCCCCAGGGAACCAAACTTCCATACATGTGTGGATGCAGCCTTAGTGTTTTATCTTTGTATCAGTTCCAGCTTAAACTGATCATTTCTGACCAGACCAGAACACAATATTTTAAAAGGCAGGAGCAGATTCAGGATCGGAAAAGGGGGGGTGCAGGAGTAACGACACATGCTGTAGCGGTGGCTACACCCCCTACTCCCAGTCTCCCATCCTCTCCACATGCAGAGCAGGCAAGGGTAGCCCCTGGGAACTTATTAAAGTCTGGAAACTCGGTAAGAGTCTTGCCTCACTTTCCCTCCCTGGTCAGAGTCCCATCACCTCTCCACCCATCCCCTTCCCCCCCTCCCCCACCTGGTTCTGTTGTTTTCTCCACTGTCCTAGAGGTGGGGGAAACTTCAGAGCTGCTTCTGCCCTCTCCATCTGGGCTGGCCAGGTCTGGGCTTAGTTGGGAATGTGACATGACAGTGGCAGCAGCAGTGTGTGGGTTCCCCCACCTCAGCCTGCCCTCTTCCCCCATTGCGGTTGCTACTGCTATGGTCGCTGTCTCAGCTGAGCCCAGCCCCCATGCAGCCTGGCTGGAGAAGATCCAAAGTTTCCTCCACCCCCAAGACAGCACAAAAGCATCAATGGCAGGAGCTGGTGGGCGAAAACAGGGGAAGGGACATACCTCTGAGCATGGAGGGGAATTGAGGGGTTCTCACCTGCTTTTGGTACTTTAAAAAAGTCATCAGAAGCTCCTGCAGCATGGTCAACTCTGAAAGCAGGTGGGGTACGGTCACACCACTGCACCCCCTATGGATCCATCCTTGCTAAAAGGGGTCTTATCAGTCCTTGAAAAACTGTGGTAGTAGCTTACCAAAAAATAATCTTGCCTAGAAATGACTTTACCCTCTTTTCGGCTGCATCACATTGGTGACACACTAGTGTACCTAGAATCCTCTTCTCTGTTATCTCCAAATCTATTAGTTTCTATCTTATAGATTTTCGTTAGTCAGTAAATACATGACTTCATAACATTATACTTCATACTGTTTATCAAGGCTATGGATTTAGTATAGGTTATCAATGTTAAGCTATCAAGGTTAGGTTATCAGTTTTTAGGTTATCAAGGTTATCAGTTTTTTTCTGTATAATAACCTCGTCCTTCTCCATAATGGCAATACACTCCAGCTTAGTGTCATCTGCACATTTCATAAGTACACATCTAGTTCCTGCATCAAGTTCACAATGTTAAATGCGATGGATCCCAGAACTGTTCCCTGAGGAACATCACTGGTAGCTACTCTCCATTCTGATAACTCACCTTTGAGCAAAGCCCATTTTCACTTTAGCCAAATCTTTACCCACCGCACAATTATATCATTGTTTCTTCCCTCTCCAGTTTGTCTGATAATTTCTCAGCTTTGCTCTAGTTTAGATGCGCTAGGTCCACTGCATAAGTGTTGTCCAAAAAGCCAGTTTTCCTGTCACAGAAGATATGAGATTAGCCAGGTATGACCTCCTTTAGATAAAAATTATTTGTATTTTGTTACATTTTTTGTTTGCTTCCAAATACCTGATTATACGTTTATATCTATCCTAAGACTTTGCATAACACTGAAGTCCACTCTTCTAAACTGCCAGTTTGAGATTCTATTCTGTGTGCAGTACAGGCACACAATTGTCCACACGGCTATAGAGCCTGCCCAATAAGCAATGTTCTGTATGTGAATAAATGGTAAAATACAGCAGTTATGGTAAACCATGTTCTAGAATAGAGAACTATACTGAGCCCAAGGTCTTGGCTAACACCTTTCTGAAGGGCCTCCTGATCTGAAACTTCAGGAAGTATAGAATATATCACTTCCCTTGATTGTTCCTATCAAGGAACTGACTGATAAGAATCACCCTGACTGGTAAGGATTTGTGTCTATGTCTCAGTTGAATTTGTTGGATTTAACTTCAAGTCACAAATTCTTGTTATGCCTTTCTCTAGTACATTAAAGAAACCGTTGTACTTAGGCATTTGTATCTGTGAAAGCGCTTACACATTGCAATCAAATCTGCTCTCAATTTCTTTTTTAATGTTTTAAATTCTTTTTGATAATGGGAATGCTAAAATTGACTTCTGTGAGAGCAGAATTAGGTCACTAATTTCAAACCAGAAATTAGTTTCCTCAACAGGGTTTTTCCTTTATCCTGTGCACCCATCAGCCTGTTATTTTTGGGTTGCTCACATGCTGGGATGAATGTTGACACTGTTTGTTTTTGTTTTTTAGAAAAAAAAGAAGTTCTAAAGCATTTGCTTTGGGGAAAACACACAAAGAACAACATGACTTTGGGAAACATAGGCCGAAGAAACATAACAGAGGTTGAATCTTGTATCTGCCAAGAATAACAGAGTTCTTTTAATTTTGTCCACATCTTCTGTAGAAAGAGCTTTTGGGGTAGCTATGTGGCATCCACTGCTAAGTATCACTAAAAAGACAACAGACAGACTGGATATCTCCACATGTTCCATATTAAATAATATTTGTCCCTAGACGCCTAGTATTCAAAAACTAGATGGTACAGGCTGCATCTATATGAGCCACTAACTGTGCACTGGTTTGTTACTACTGCATACTAGCTTGTTACTGCTGCGCAGTAGCATTGCATGGCATAAAGTGTGATGCGGCACTGTTGCACAGTAGTAATGAGCTACTGTGCAGTAGTAATAAGTTACTGTGCAGTCAGCATCACCAAAAAGCCATTCAGAGATACTACTGTGCAAGTAGCTCCAGTTACTGCGCAGTCATTTAGTATTTGTGTATGCAAGTACTAAATGATTGTGCAGTAGCAACTGTGCAGCCAGCATCTCATGTAGACATGGTCACTGTCAAGATGCTCATAAATGGTAGGGATTATGATCTACTGAACACAACAGAAAACTAACAAGATGACTCTTAAAACTGGTAAGTCAGCAATGATGGATGCAATCTAAACAGTGCAGAGACAAAATGAGATGAGCCACTCAAATAAATGTGATACATAGAGTAAGGCCATGATGAATAAAAAATGAGGAACTACAGCAGGCCTAGGAAAGAACACAGAATAAAAGAGATGGAAGGATTAAAAAAAAAGAAACCTAAAACAAACCCTGATAGTATCTTTTCATGTTGGAGGACATTTTTTTTTTCATTTTGTCTCAGTGGCCTCCCTTTTAAAAGATGCAGCAGGACGACTGGTCTGTCCAAAATAGATGGGACCCATGGCCATCTTACCAGATTCTGGAGACTAGAGATTTGCATCTCACCATCAATGTCCCATCCGCAGACAGACAAATAACAAGAGACAGAAGACACATACTTTTAAAAAGGTTGTCCACACCTGTTGCATGAAGACATGGACACAGCTATTTGGATTTCCGCAACATTATTTTCAGACCATCCACACAAAGAGATTGTCAATAGGCAAAATCCCATACACCCAGTTTTCACTGTAAATCATCAACTGGCTGTGTTCCAAGCAAAATTAAAAGTAATTATATTTGTGATACATTACAATGATCTGCACAAACCAGTTTGATAAAAGCAGGAGGGAACAGAAAGTTTAAAAGTAGATGCAAGTAAGCTAAAACCATTGTAGTAGCTCATTTCAGTGAAACATTTCCTAATGGCACACACAACTTATATCTATTTTTCCCTGTATAAGTGCTTTCTTCTAGAACCAGGAAATATCAATTTTACATTTTGGTTTTGTTACAGAGCTCATTTCGTATTCCTTGTCTCGATTGGATGGAGTTCTGTTGCGGAGAAGAAGACAGAGGGAGCTGTACATCCTGTTGACTTAGCTCTGAGCTCACATGCTGCAATCTACAGAAAACATCTGGATAAAATTACAAAGCAAAAAGAGTTAAAATACAGAACACATTTAGTGATAATTCCATGGCCTAACATTTGTTAAACAATTTGCACAGATTGATTGGAGCAGTATTATTATTGTTGTTGTTGTTGTTACTATTTGGGCTGATTTAAGGACAAGAAACCCATGTGCTTGGATTTTTAACATGAAAATAAAGACATATGAAACTTTCAGCAGTTCCTAAAAATGGTCATGTGTATGGCAGCCTCCACATGTGAGACACAGCATTGGCTTAGTACATTAATTATCATGATTAAAGAGTTATGTGAGGAGTTAGGCTTGGATTATAGTGGCTGGATAAAATTCAAGAACTTGAGAAGAGTTTTCTGTGTTTAAAGTCAGAGCTGCTGTCCAAACCAAACACAATAATATACCTGGGTAAGATAAGAATTTCTATGGCTAGAGAAATACCACCTGACCTACCTTATCAAGTGGGAAACTTGATCACCTCACAAGGAGTACAGAGAAAGAAGAGGAGAGCACACTGGGGAATATGAAGGGTGTCTGCTCTTCCAAGGATTCTCCCCCATTGGCCAGGCCCTCTTAATACTGTAAGTTTTACTTTCTAGGCTGTTTAAGCTCATGTGGCCCAGAGCTGCCCCAAGTTGAGGAACTTTAAAAGGTGATTTAAATCATGGTTCTTTTGCACCTTTTCATTCTTGCCACAACAGCAGCAAATAAGTTACTGAGAAGGCTTGAGTGTGCTTCTGTGCTGTAGAGTATCTGAATACAAAAATCGCAGCTGTAGAAAGGCAAACAGAACTCAGTCAGGGGTGAAACCATTTCTATAGATGGCACCATCAGGCACCCCAGATGTATTCTTGCTCTTGTACATTTTAATGTATTAAAATCACAAATACTCCACTGCAAAATGTCATTCCTTTGAGAAACACCATGCAGCTTCTGCACTTATCATTCATCCCTAGGCCGTGTGCAGATTTTCTAATTAGAAAAACTATAAGAAAGATTGAGAAACACGTTTTACACATTTTCAAAAACTTTCTTACCTTTCTTCCTTTTCCCTGTGAGAAAAAACAAGGAAAAGTAAAAAAGAGAAAGTGAGAACTACCCCAGAAAATCTAAACATGCTGATCAGAGTATTACGTCTAGGACTTGTTCATAAAGTCACCAATTTAAACTTCTGGGTAACAATCACATTCAATGGAATGAAAGATTCCCTACATAGAGGGTTCACATAGCAAACACCAGCTGCTTGTAATCTAATCTCTAGAGATGTCCCCAAGCTGCAACATTGTGATACAGAACCAAATCCAGATAAAAACTTGCCCCGAGGTCTGGGATGCTTGGGTCCAGGGTTTTGACTTGACCCACCGCTGACAAAGGGAATCAGTCATGAATTTCAGATCAAGATCTGTCCTGACAGAGAAGTCTTATAGAATTAAATAGGAATTAAACCACTAGAGTTCTATAAAAATTAATAAGCCTTTCTGGAAATTATTCTAAAATGTTAAAAGATTTAAGAAATAATTCTATATCTTCTGTGGGTTTTTAAACCAACTATAAATCTGTAGCATGGATACAATTTTCTATGAACTTCATTAGAATAGTTTAGTAAACCCTATAGTGATTTCTCATAAATTCAGATCTAAAGTTTCCTTAGTATGAAGATATTAGGATCAAGGGTTTGTTTGTTTGCTTGTTTTGTTTGAGACCGTATCTAATAATAACTGTTTTCAAACTTTGTAATCTATTTGGGTCCATAAATCTGAAATGGTTCCTAAACTGTTGTCCCTTCTCACCTTAAGGTAAGAACCAGCTTTTTCTATAGCAATACATACTCCTTTCTCTCATCTTGGCAGAAGCTCTATGGTGAGAACTTGTGTCCAGAAAGGGAAGAGGTAGCAAAGGGCTGGTGTGAAGAGAAATGTGTAGGGTGTGTTTTGCTCTCCAAGCATCCCCACTGAGTTTGCAAAGTAAAGATGATACAGCATGGCATTTTATTAGCTTTCTACCAGACCCAATCCATGATATGTGTCCCTCTTTAAGAGGTCACCCATCAACTGAAAAAACCTCATTGTGTAGCCACAGTAGAGCTATACTGGGTACGTGCAGACATTCACCACACTTGGTCCACAATCATGTAGCTTACTTTAAGCCATGTGATTTTAGATTGGGATGCAGCTTGTGCACTGGTTCACTGATTCCAGAAGCCATGCTGAGAACCTGATCTAAGTTACTCACGGGGGGAGGGGGGCAGGTGGGATCAGGGAGTCTAGTGTGTCTACAGGGTGGGGCTTAGCAGGTCTGAGGGGGCCTGATAGATCAGTGGGGGATGCTTGGTGGGTCCCTGGGGGGGTGTCTGTCTAGGGGTGGAGAAGTCAGGGGGCTAAAAATAAGGAGGATTATTCTGCACTGGTCCAGTCCTGCAGGGATCACACCAGGAAAGCCAAGGCTGCAACTGAACTCCAACTAGCT
>NW_017729028.1:15580586-15580796 GCF_001723915.1 Gavialis gangeticus
TGTGGACATTGTAGTCAGAAGCGGACTGGCCAAGTTCGCTGGTGACACCAAACTTTGGGGTAAAGCAACCACGCCAGGTGAAAGGCGGGTGATCCGGGCTGACCTAGACAGCTCAGCAAATGGGTGGACGAGAACCTGATGATGTTTAACACCGAAAAATGCAAGGTTCTCCACCTTGGGAAGAAAAACCTGCAGCATCCTTATAGGCTC
>NW_017729028.1:15580957-15585782 GCF_001723915.1 Gavialis gangeticus
TGTTTAACACCGAAAAATGCAAGGTTCTCCACCTTGGGAAGAAAAACCTGCAGCATCCTTATAGGCTCGGCAGTGCTGTGCTGGCTAGCACTACTGAAGAAAAAGACTTGGGGGTCATCATTGACCACAAGATGAACATGAGCCTGCAATGTGATGCTGCAGCTAGTAAAGCAACTGGCTGCCTTGCATCCATAGATGCTTCTCAAGCAAATCCCGGGACGTCATTCTCCCCTTGTACTTGGTCTTGGTGAGGCCGCAGCTGGAGTACTGCATCCAGTTTTGGGGTCCACAATTCAAAAAGGATGTGGAGAAGCTTGAGAGAGTCCAGAGAAGAGCCACGAACATGATCAGAGGTCAGGAAAACAGACCTTACGATGACAGGCTGAGAGCCATGGGGCTCTTTAGCCTGGAAAAGCACAGGCTCAGGGGTGATCTGATGGCCACCTATAAGTTTCTCAGGGGTGACCACCAGGATCTGGGGGAACGTTTGTTCACCAGAGCGCCCCAAGGGATGACGAGGTCAAACGGTCATAAACTACTGCGAGACCATTTCAGGCTGGACATACGGAAGAATTTCTTTACTGTCCGAGCCCCCAGGGTCTGGAACATTTTGCCATCGGAGGTGGTTCAAGCACCTACTCTGAACACCTTCAAGAGCAAATTGGATGCTTATCTTGCTGGGATCCTATGACCCCAGCTGACTTCCTGCCCTTTGGGCGAGGGGCTGGACTCAATGATCTTCCAAGGTCCCTTCCAGCCCTAATGTCTATGAAACCTATAAAAACAGTCTGGTCAAGGTTGGGGGACGGGGAAGGAAGAACATAGTCCCAGGCCTGCGGCAAGTGGCTGAGCTTTCCCAGCCCCAGGACTGTGATCCAAATGTGTGCAGAAGTTTGGTAGATCAAGGTAACCCATTCCCAATCTAACTTAGGTGAATTAAAATAAGGTGAATGAATTCAGATCAGACCAGCCTTTTTTTTTTTTTGGTCTAATTTAACTCCCTTGAGCATCTGTATAGACCAGTATTTGTATATGCCTGAGATGGTTAATGACAAGTTATATTGATCTTGTCATTTGGAGAGAAGTCATTTTTATGTAGAATTATGCAAGAAATGGAGGTGCTGGAGACTACAGTGAATTGGCCTTGCACAGGGCAACATGCTAGCATTGATCCTCTTTAATACGTCTATAAAGGATCAACCCACACAGAGCAATGTGTGGAGCTTCATATATACTGATGATCTATGCATCACGTCAAAGAGAAAGACTTTGCCACTGTTAAAAATGACTAACATGTGCACTGAGCAACCTCTCAGATTATTACAATAAGAACCAGCTTTGAGTCCACCCAACCAAGATGTCGGTCACAGCCTTTCATCTACACCATAGAGAAGTCAAATGGAAATTTAACATCACCAGGGATGGAATCCCAATGACTAACTACCTGCACCCTGTGTACCTGGATGTTACATTGGACCAAACACTTACCTTCAAAGCACATGTAGAGAAGACAAAATAGAAATTCAGCACCTGCAACAACATACTTTGAAAGTTGGTTATGTCAAAGTGGGGAGAAAACCCAGCTACAGTATGAACCACTGCTATTGCTTTGTCTTACTCCATTGCAGAGTATGTATGTCCAGGATGGGAATGATCAGTTCATGGCATGAAATCAGACTCAGTTCTAAATGACAGCTGTCATGAAATAGCAGGATGTCTAAAGTCAACACGAAAGGATAGCCAGCACCTATAAGCTGGCATTGCATCACCTAATATCAGAAGAAAGGTAGCGAGCCAAAAAGAAAGATCACAGCAGATGGACACCCCCATCCATCCTTTGGTTACATAGAAGAAACCAAATGGCTTAAAGCACAAAAGAGTGCAAAAGAGCACTAAAAAGAACAAAAGAGTGTTGTGACGAGTGTTTCATTCACGGCTGACAGAGCATGACTCAGGTTATGGAAGGAAAGATTACGCACCACTAGGTGCCCTGAAAAGGACCTGGAACCCAGGAGGACCTTTCCAGAGAGGCCGATACCGTCTGGTCAACATGGCAAAGTCTGAACCGCCTGCACATGCAAACTGGAAAACTAAACTAAAAACAAACATGAACAAATGGGGCTACTCTAATGACATGAATTTATGCAAATGTGGTGAAGTGCAGACCATGGAACATTGGCTTACTTGCTGACTCCTTGGTGAGACCAGTACGAAGCAGGACCTCACTGCAACAATGTAAAGAGCCATCTCTTGTGCACTGTTCTGGAAAACCATCTAGTCCATGACAAGGTCATGAGAAGAATTACTTACATCAATCTAAGTCTAGTTAGGTCAATTGAAATGTAATGTTTGCATGTACCACTGTCAAGAATATGAATTTGTGGAGATGGAGAGGCTTTGGGACCACAGGAAATCCATTGTTGCTTACAGATAATGTTATCATTAACATGTGAAAAGATTTTTATATAGGAGTGCTTAAAATTTCTCCTGTGCAATAATACTAGCTCCCAAATATGGAGTCAGTAGGAGCTACAGCTACTTGTACTTTACAAAAAACCATACACTCCTCACTCAATAAAGCCCATATGCTGTAAAAATATATGGAAAAAATGACCCCCCCCCCATTTTATAGAATACATTTAGTTTTTTCTGTAAGAGCATTATGTTTTAAGATGCCTTTGAAACAGAATCCCCTATTATGCTAACTTACAAATATATGGTTTTAAGAACACTTACAATGTATACTTTAGAGATACTTAAGGCACATATACTAGATATTTTCCCGACACACGGGGACTTTTTTCTTTACTAAACAGCACTGTAGTATGTCAGCTGGCTCATGCATGGATGCTGAAATCAGATAGCGCTACTTAAAGAGCTCTGCAAGAAGGCTCAATGGATTATTCAAAGATGTACTGAATTCTCCCTCTGGCAGCTTGTTCCTCTCAAATCTTTAAGGAAAAAGGGCAAGAGCTACAGGGTTGAGTAGTCTTTTTTAAAAAAGAGTATAACAAAACCTGTAAAAGTTAGAAATGTGCTCTTAGAAATTTTGCATTACAAGGATAATCATCTGTCTTTAGGATGTATAATTGCACTGAGAACACGGGCAAGGTTTTTATGTGTGTTGATGCTGTACTATTCCTGACATCATATACAGGTCAGATTATGAAGAGTAGCTATCCACCTGAGCAGCTCTACTGACTTCATAGAAGTGGGAACAAGAGGATCATATCTGCTCCTAAACTATTTGCTGTGATTTCTCTATGGTCAGATTTGAGCAGTCAGATTCAGATGCTAACAAAGTCCGTTTTCTGTGATAACATTAGCCCATTTGACATTATTTATACACAAGATGTTATACTTTCCTATTCAGATCTGATCTTCAATACTCCTTGAATTTTCAGAATATATTAAGTCTGAGAACTAATACCAAGTCCAAAATACGTAGATAATACAGACTGTTCACCTGGAAGAAAGCCTACAGAGAAGTTTTGGATAACTCGAGAATACAATTTTCTTTTTAAATAAAAGTGATGCAATTTGCTTAAGCTTTTGCAGCAAAACATTTAAAAAGGAAAAGGAGCTAGAACTAATAAAGGGAAAAGGGTTATGTTTCTTTCCCTTTATTTTTCCTCCTTTGTCTGCATCAAACTTATCTAGGCATCAGAGCCCAACTCAGTTACATTTGGCATAAGCCTTCATGCATTTCCTGATGATATGCAGTGCATTCCATAAACAACAATTAAGTCTTTCTATTTGCTGCTTTTAATAACACAAGAATAAGATGCTGACTCTGAGCTGCTTTCACTGACAGCGACCTGGTACCAGGGGAAGTCATAGGAAAGCAGACACTTTTTGAATGCATAGAAAATGTACTATCTGGGCAAAGATTTCTTTTAAATAAATCACTCAGTTCTTTCCCTACCTTTCAGTTCATTTTGCTTTGCCTCAGATGTTCTAAGATTACCTTTGATCTATTCTTAGCTTCTGAAGATCTGTAGCTTATTCCAGGGGTTGTCAGCCAGGGTATGAGTATCCCTGGGGGTACTTGAGAAGGCTTTAGCGGGTACGTGCAGGCGGGCAGGGATATTTTCATAGTTTCATAGTAACTAGGGTCAGGAGGGACCTGAACAGATCATCTAGCCTGACCCCCTTCCACAGGCCAGAATGAATGCTGGGTTCACAAGATCCCAGACAGGTGATCATCTAACCTCTTTTTGAATTTACCCAAGGTAGGGACGAGGACCACTTCCCTGGGAAGTTGGTTCCAAATTCTGACCACCCTAACTGTAAAAAATTGCCTTCTGATCTCTAACCTAAACCTATTCCCCATCAGCTTATCACCATTGTTCCTCGTCACCCCAGGTGGTGCTGGGGAGAAAAGGGCTCTACCTATTTGCTGTGGATCTCCCCTGATGAGTTTGTAGGCAGCCACCAGGTCCCCCCTCAGCCTCCTCTTGCCGAGGCTGAATAGGTTCAGGTCCCTCAGTCTCTCCTCATACATAGGGCCTGTCCTGCTGCCCTCTCACCAAGCGGGTGGCCCTCGTCTGAACCCTCTCCAGGCTGGCCACATCCCTTTTGAAGTGCAGCACCCAGTACTGGACGCAGTACTCCAACTGTGGCCTGACCAATGTTGCATAAAAGGGGAGTATCATCTCTCTGGACTGGTTTGAGATGCACCTTTGGATGCATGATAAGGTATGACTGGCCTTACTGGCTGTGGTCTGGCATTGGTGGCTCATGTTCATCCTGGAGTCAATAATGACCCCAAGATCCCTTTCCACCTCTGTGCTTTCAAGAGGGGAACTCCCCAGCCTGTACGTAT
>NW_017729028.1:15585850-15601537 GCF_001723915.1 Gavialis gangeticus
TGCCCACTTTTGTAGTCTGTCTAAATCTAGTTGCAGCCTCTCTCTCCCTTCAAATGTGCCCACCTCGCCCCACATCTTAGTGTCATCAGCAAACTTGGACAATGTGCTTTCAACCCCTTCGTCCAAGTCGCTGATGAAGGTGTTAAACAGTGCAGGCCCAAGGACTGAGCCCTGGGGGACCCCACTGTTCACATCTCGCCAGGCTGAGTATGACTCGTCCACCACTACTCTCTGGGTGCGCCCCATCAGCCAATTTTTTACCTGGAGCACTGGATGGAGCACTGCCACACACTATCCCACACTGCTGTGCAGGTGCCACCCACCTGGACAGATGTGAGAGGGGTGGGGGAAGCTCACATGCAGTGGCTGTAATCACTCTGCATTCAGCCATGTACCATTCCTGTCTCCCCTCCCCCATTCTGTGTTCAGCTGCCAGGAGTACACTGCTCCACATCCAACCACTGGGGGTACACTGATCCAAAAAAGTTGAAAACCCTGGCTTATGCTATGAAGGCAAACTGATTAGGTGATTACTGGGATCCATTCTAGGCTAAAAAACTATGAATCTATGGAATAGAGAGCTAGAAAGAGTTTGCAGCCAATCAACAGAAAGGAAAAGGGGAGCCATAGTTAGAAGTGAATAAAGCATCCCCTTTTGATATCACTAAAGGTATGTCTATACTGCAATCAAAATTGTGATTTCATTGTGTGTAAATATATGTACACTCATTTTAATCTCAGGAGCATAGCTAGTGATGACAGTGAAGATGCCACAGCATGGACTTTACATAGGTTAGGTATCTGAGTATGTAGCCAAAGTCTTCTAAACCCATTTTGAAATCAGTTTACTGTATCTTCATCAGCTCAATTTAAAATGCCCACAAAGATGGCAATTGCAGCTCCTGATTACAAAGAAGACATATCTTAAAACTAGAGATCAGGGGGAGAGTGTTCCCAGCACTGCCTGTGCTTCTAAGGTGATTAAGAATCTGGATTTACACACAGTCAAGCTGTATTTCAGTAAGCGACATACCAGGCTGCGCAGAATTCAAGAAGAAATATTTATGCACCATGGAGTGAAGCCAACACTAAATACTCAGAAACCTGTATTTTTAAGCCAGCAGGCCAACCCATTTTTCATTCCTGAGCCTGTGGTACCACACAAACTTGTTCCCTGCTGAAATTTGACCCATTTTCCTCAATTCTACTTTTCATACCACAAATGGCATTTAAAGCAATGGGTTTAAGCCCAATCACAGTAGACTATTTGTCATCAATCAATATAGATTATTATTTTACACTCAGAAGGTTACTCTTTCCTAACATTATCAATCTGTAGATCCAGGAATCCTAATAATTATCATGATCAATGTTTTTGCTAAGATACAATTTCCAGTTCAAAGCTAAATTGAGTCAAGGAGGCCCTACATCCTGTGTGATTTATAAGAAGTCTGACTATTATGGTAGTAATAGTTCCTTTAGGTTTTGTAATGTAAGTCTATGAATGTCTTATCTGCATAACAATACTCAGACACTAAATTAGTTTCATGTTAATTCAGGGATCTTACTGAGAGTTGTGCAGTTAAACACCTGCATGTTTTTGGGTTGGTTTTTTTTTTTTGAGAACATGCCTAAGAGTCTAACTTTTCTTGGTCATTTTGCTGCCGGTTTGAATGATACAAATGCAGGTGTTTTAGGGCTGGTATTTATGTTTGATCTGAAAATGGGTCCAAAACTTCTGCTTACAGTAAAAACTATATACAGTTTGCTAAACATGTTGAACCACACTTGCTACTGTGTGGCTTGTTTTATTAATAACTTCCCTAGTTTTGCATGTTAAGGGTCAATACTCTCCTCTCTAACATGCACTACTCAGACCTGCTACTAGAGCTGGAGAGTAGGGACATGGCTATGGGGTACAACTCTGCTCTGTGCCTGCCCTACTTGCAGATCTCTAGTAGCACTATAGTCTATATGTCAGGGAGGAGTGGGGGAGGGTTCCCCACAACATGCTTTTACCCCCCACCCCTCCTGTTGGCCCCTAGATGGCCCCTCTACCCCTAGATCACTGCCCTACCACTCTAATCAGCACAAGTGCAATAGCAGTGGCACTGGGGGAGGGGGAGAAGGTTCCCCCTATCTTCATAGTTTCATAGTTTCTAGCGTTAGAAGGGACCTGAGAAGATGGAGTCCGACCCCCTGCCATGGCAGGAAAGAGTGCTGGGGTCAAACGACCCCAGCAAGGTGTACATCTAGCCTCCTCTTAAAGACCCCCAGGGTAGGAGCCAGCACCACTTCTCTTGGAAGTTGGTTCCAGATCATAGCCGCCCTGACCATGAAGTAGTGCCTCCTGATATCTAGCCTAAATCTACCCTCTGCCAGCTTGTGACCGTTATTCCTAGTCACTCCTGGTAGTGCTTGGGGGAACAGGGACTTCCCCAGTGCCTGCTGGCCCTCTCTGACTAGTTTGTAACAGGCCACTAGATCCCCCTCAGCCTTCTCTTGTGGAGGCTGAACTGGTTCAGGTCCCATATCCTCTCCTTATAGGGTCTGCCCTGCTGCCCCCTGATCATGCAAGTAACCCTCCTCTGGACCCTCTCCATGTTGTCTACATCCCTCTTGAAGTGCGGTGCCCAGAACTGGACGCAGTATTCCAGCTGCGGCCTGACCAGTGCCACATAGAGGGGGAGGATCACCTCCTTGGACCTGCTTGAGATGCATCTGTGGATGCATGACAAGGTGTGGTTGGCCTTCCTGACTGCATCCCCATACTGCTCGCCCATGTTCATTTTGGCATCAATGATGACTCCAAGATCCTTTTCTGCCTCTGTACTGATGAGAAGGGAGTTCCCCAGCCTGTAGGTATGGTGCTGATTGTTCCTCCCCAGGTGCATTACCTTGCACTTGTCGGTGTTGAATCCCATCCTGTTCTCATCCGCCCACCCCTGTAACCTGTCTAGATCTGATTGCAGCCTATTCCTCCCTTCTAGCATGCCCACATCCCCCCGCATCTTAGTGTCATCAGCAAATTTGAACAGGGTGCTTTTCACCCCCTCGTCCAAGTCACTGATGAAGATGTTGAACAGTGCGGGCCCGAGGACCGAGCCCTGCGGAACCTCACTGCCCACATCCCTCCAAGTTGAAAATGACCCATCCACCACTACTCTCTGGGTGCGGCCCTTCAGCCAGTTGGCGACCCATTTGACTGTGTGGGTGTCAACATCACAGGTCCCCCAGTTTCTTAATGAGAACGGGGTGAGAGACAGTGTCGAAGGCCTTCCGAAAGTCCAGGAAGACTATGTCCACTGCTACCCCTGCATCTAAGGATTTGGTGATCTGGTTATAGAAGGCCACCAGGTTGGTCTGACAGGACCTGCCGCTAATGAACCCATGTTGATTGCCCCTAAGCATAATCTGCCCTGCTGGCCCCTCGTGGATATGCGCCAGAATAATTTTCTCACAAAGCTTGCCCAGGATTGAGGTAAGACTAACTGGCCTATAGTTTCCCGGGTCCTCCTTCCTCCCCTTTTTGAAGATGGGAACCACATCTGCCTGCTCCCAGGCTTCTTGTAGTTCATGCCACCCCTATGCACCCCCTATTCACCCTACTGGTCACATATCTACCTGGAAGCGCCTCACTGCTCTACCCTTCTGCCTTCCCTTCAGTTGTGTGGCACAGTGAGGGCTGGATTCAAGCATTCAGGGGTGGCCTGCTCTGCGGAGCCAGGGAGCAGGCAGGATAAGAGGATCTCTCCACTGATGCCTCCACTGCTCTTGGACTGGTTGGGAGAGCAGGACGGCAATCTGAGGGTGGAGGGACTGATGTAGGAGTGGAGTCGGTGATTGGAGTAGCAAGGGCATGATCTGAGGTAGAAGGGGTGATTTGGGGGTCAGAATGGCAATTCAGAGGGAAGAGGAGACAGCTGCCTGGCAGCTCCTTGCCCACCTGCTCCCTTCCTTTCCTCACCTCCACTCTTACTCTACTCCCCATGCCCTGCTTTCCCTCCCCTCTTTCCCCTCCGTTCCTCCCTCCCTACTCAGCTGCTGCCTGGCTGTTGCAATTGTCAGTCTAGAGCCATACAGTTCTGGATGACAGCTTGTCTGCCTGGCAGTGTGACTCCTGAGATAGTGTAGGACTAGAAATTGATGGTTTTATCTCAGGTGTACACCCAGAAGTTAACTTAACTTGAGCTGGGTAGCACCAGTCAAAAATAATCCTCCACTGAAGTGGCATAACTCTAAGATGTCTAGAAGGCACATAGCACTTGTTAATGAGCCTTAATGTGTGATCATTCAAGTTTGCAGTGCTCTTAACATGATGTGATTGTAATGTGTAATCTTACCCTGAGTTAATCAGGTCACTGCGTTCACTTTTTTACTGCCTGTGGCCAGTATTAAAGGAGAGAGCTCTCAGCACTGTGTTCATTGAAATCTGTTGATTGCAATGATTGCATTTTTTACTTTTATATACTATTTTGAGGTATGTCAAACATCTGATGATGTGGCGGGAAGGTGAAAATCATAGGAACTGTTCCAGCTCTATGCTATAGAATACTTTATGCAGGACCTTCAGTAGGTCTTGCTATAGTAAGAATGAATACATTTGTATTGGTCTCTACTGTAAAAAAAATGAAACCTATATTTGTTTTGCTGTGTTGATTGGCACCTATCTTAAGTCAGCTCCTGATTAATGGACAGAATTCAAGTAAGAAAGAGTTCCCAAGTTAATCCAGAAATGAATTAAGGTCACAGAATACAGTCAGCTTGTATTTACTTCTCCCAAACTTTTTCCGAGGAAAGCATGCAGTGCATGATAGATTCTCAACTTGTGTAAATCAGTTACAGTCTTTTATACCAGCTGAAGATTTGGCATGCCCTGTGTTTAGGTTTATGTCACCATGGGAAAAAAAATCCCAAAAATAACACACTGCATTATTTCAATGACTTATACAATGAATAAATGTTCTTTACATTCCCAGCCACATCAAAGCAGAAGAAGCATTGGTGGAATTATCCCAAATGATTCACTTATTCATGAACTTTCAAACACAGTGGGCTAAATTAATTAATTTCTGGGCTAACTCCATTGGCTTTAGTGGAGTTACAAGCTTCTATTGAACATTTGGTCATCTGGTATCCCTCGCTATGAGTTCAATTATGTTAATTTCAACGTTTAAAATGTTAATATAATTGCACAAGAGAAACTTTTGCTGATGGTAGGAAACACAAGGGGAATGCATTCAAGGCTGCTATCAGTTCTGCAGCAGTTTCAGGCAGATCATCAAAAAAAGATAGCACATTTAAATTATGACTTCAACAACACGCGAGCTACTGGAACTCCTCCGCCATAAATGTTTCATGTGGTACAATGATAACTGATTAAAAAAACCCTACTCAAATCAAAACATATACTCCACAACAGATTAACATTAAGATTAGCATTAAGGAAAGTTGGAAACTATAACCATTTAAACACAATTTATAAGCCTAATTTCCTGTGTGTCACTCCCAGATAATAAATACTTTTCTTTCAGCTCAAAAAAGCCATGGAGGGAGAAAAAAAAAAACCTTAATTTAAGACTCATTAGTTTATTTTTAGTAGCTTGAGATCAGAGGGATTTGAAAACATTTCCCTTTTCTAATAGAACAAGCCTTCCTGTATACCAAGGATGTCCACTGACCTCACTCCCTGCTGGAAGGTGCCATTGATCCATGACAGAAATCCTGTGAGAGTTTTGAAAGCTAAATAGGAACTAGAGAAAAAGTATTATCATGCTTAGCTGATTATAACATTGGAAATAAAGTTCAACTGTGATTTTGCAGGGAAGAAGGAATAGTGCCTGAAACAAACAAGCACTTCCTGTGTTTGCCTGGAAGAAGCCAATCTGCCCTCTGCTTATATAATAAGAACATTACTGCTAATTTGCCAGTAGCTGAAAGGGATTTCTGTTTTTAGCTCTGGGTCTGTGGCAACTGTTTTGTTTTAAATGAAAATTAAATGGGAACATAGAGCTAAAAAACCATCGAGCCATAATTGAAGTGCATTAATGGTAATTACTTCTTTCTTTCACTCATCATTGTGACAGAGAAATCCATTACCTCTCCATCTCCATGTTTCCACAAATTACTCTTCCCTGTGGATGTGCAGTGACTGAAGGAAATCACGGCTTTGTTCTATAAAATGTTCCTTAATGTAGCTCTGTTCTCCTTGTGCTTTTTCCCTTGGGGATTTAGCAGAATATGTCAATAAAATGTATAAACAGTTTAGTACTTTAATAAGGATCAGAAAATAAGAAAAATATGACCTGTAGTAGAACAACCATTGGGATTCCAGCTATTGGTAGTTGCAATGTGTTCTATACTGTTCATGCCCACGTATTAATTGTCCTGATTTATTTCAAGTGGTACTGAATTGCCAGTGGGATTCATAGATGCATTTCACATGGTTAAATTCTTTTTAAGGTTCTTGTCGTTCTGAATGAAACATTTTAATCAGCTTTCTTAGAATACTCTTTCCAAAGAAGTCTGTTTGCTAGTCAAGGTAAAGAGGCCATAAACTATCCTCTCTGCCCCACAGGTGGGTCCTTCAAGGTTGAAGCTGCTTGCTCAACCAGCGTAAAGAAAGCCATGGAGAAAGTTGAAGCGTTATTGTCAATTATATCTATTTTACAGATAGGGTTCTTCAGGATTCATGGTACTTTTCTCCTGTACTAAACTCATTAGATATTAATTGAAGTAGGGCTTAAGTTGAATCTAAACAAGGCCTCCTGCAAAGAGGTGCACTGTATGTGAAGATATTCCCACAGCTGCCAGAGACAACTGATGTGCCAGAAAAACTACTACTTCCAAAAGTAGTTTACTTATCTACCTTTTAAGGTCATTATGCAAGTTGCAAGTGAAACTGACAATGAGTGCTCCAATGTTTGTCAAGTTGTAACAAAAAGACAGACATTACTTCTAGAGAGAGTATAAGAAGAAAATAAATGATTGGAGTGGGCTTATGTCTTGGGTGAAGAATATATGTTACATGGGTGAAAAAGAACAGGACTTTGAAGTCACAATTTTCAAGTTTAGGCATGAACAAATATTTGTGAGAGCCAAATTTATGTATAAAAGCACCAGATTTTTATTTACAAGTGAAGCATTATCTAATTATCTAAATTAGATTTGTTTACAAGTGAGGCATTTAAAATTATTAACAAGTGAGGCATTATCCGAGAGCATAATCTAGAGACAAATTAAAAGCAATGGGAGTCTTTCCACTACTGGGGTAAGGGTTAGGAAGCTAACCTGAAAAACAGGAGATGGGATTTAAGATTTTATTAGGTGAAAGAGAACCTGGAAACGAGGTCTCACACTGAGGAGGAGTATTCTAGCTTCTGCGTGGTAGCCAATGGCTACCACCATTGTTTTGTATTGAGATGAATGCCTATTGCCCCTTAAGAATTACTCCATTAGGCTATAGAAGAGTCAGAGAGGACTGTTGAAGCTGGATACTAGGCAAACCAAAATGCAAGATCCATCTGCTATAGCTAGAAGGAGAGCAAGTAAATGCAGACGTGCCTCAGGAACCCAGTCAGAGAGCATTCCCTGGAAAATGGCGAGCTCTTGTTTTGCATCTCTGCTGCCAGTACTATTTCTGTTTTTAAAAAAATGTATAATGTAAAATGCATGAGCAGTTGAGGCAGCAAAAGAGAGGGTGCATGAGTCTGTAGCCAAGTGGTTATGGCCATCCCCTGGGAGGGTGAGTCCTATCTTTCAATCCCTGCTGACTGTGCTCTTTGCATTAGATATCCATTGGCTAAAACAAAAAAAAAAACCAAACAGAAATTGCCATTACAGCAGGGATACCAAGGCACAACTTTCTATGCTGAAGGGAATGATCCCAATGCCATTTCTGCATTCTGTCCCATGATGACTCAGTTAAAAATACATAAATGAAACTGGGAGTGTGTCTGTGTCTACATGTGCAGCGTACTGCACTGTTGTTACTGTGCAGTCATTTAGTACTGCATAACAGGTGTTACTCTGCAGGAGGGGTGTGCAAAGTGGCCCCTATTTGATTTAGATTCAGATTTGGCCCGAATCAGGGACAGTGATTCAATTAGTTGATTTGTATCACTATCCGTGGTTTGATTCGGCCGAATCCGAATCTGAAGATTCAATGCTGATTCAGAGAATCAGTGATTCGGACATAGACACAGCTATAAATGCTTTTTCTACATACCTTGAGGTATCAGCATGGCTTGTGAATGTTGCGATGCTGGGGTGGATGGAGTGTCCCACAGGAGTGTGGAGGGCCCCCCTGTGTGCTCAGTGGTGAACCCAGAAGTGGACCAGAAGTAGTTCTGGTCCACTTCTGGGGTGATCAGCCATAGGGGAGACCCCGGGTACCCCCCCAACCCAGGAGGTACCAGTTGCTGAGCCAAGAGGGCATGGAGGGAGCCCCCAGCGTGCTCCTTGGTGGACCCACAAGTGGACTAGAAGTGCTTCTGGTGCACTTCCAGGTCTGCTGATGAGTGTACTGGGGAGCCCCCCATGCTCCTGTAGGACACTGCATGTGCTCCAGCATCACAGCATTCATGAGCCCCTGCTAGCTAGAAGTATGTAGAAAAAACATTTTAAACTGCATCTATGTCTGAGTCACCAAATCTTTCTGAATCTCTCCGCATGGATTCGGAGGGTTCCGATACAATTTGGAGAGATTAAAGGGTCCTTTGATTCAACTTGGGTTCAGAGATTTGGCTATCGAATTGGGCTGAATCTCCGCCGAATCGAATCTGGGACCAAAGCTTTGCACAGCCCTACTCCACAGTACTGTTGCTGCATATTTCCCCCCCTGACACTACTGTGCAACAGCAGTGAGCTACTGCACAGTAGCTTGTTACTACTGTGCAGTAGGATCATATCATGGTTAGCACCTGGCAACACTACTGCACGGTAGCAATGAGTTATGGTACCTTGTGCAGACACACCCAGTAGCCTGCAAGCAGGGGGCAGAACCCATGTTCTCCTCCCTCCCAGGGCAATGGTCTCTTCCTGGGACTCAGAATCATACTCCTTTTCATATGTTCTCCTTCTAGTTCCATGACTATTTCACTCTTGGCTGCACAGTAGAGGATGGTTACTTCTGACCCATTAATTCATAGTTATTATCATGATCCCAGGTCTCCCTGCACTGGCAAGTTGTGCTCCTGTAACTGCAAGCCCCAATTAACTGACTGGTGCACCCAGTCTCAAGAGCATGCCAGAGCCTTCAAGGCTCTGGTCATGGACACACATTCAATTTAAGGCTCAATGGGAACCAGCCATGAAGTTATTATACTTTTTGTAGTAACTTTGTGGCTAATCTTGCCATTAATGCATAAACATGTGGCTGGATTGTTAGTTGTCTGCTGGGACCCTAGAAACAGGCATTAGGGGACCTAAGGAATATTAGTGATCCAAGCTCAGGATCGCAGACACTTTAGACAGCAGCTGAGTTAGGATTCTGAGGATCTAAAGTTTGGATTTAGGTATCTCCAGTGGCAGACCAATGCCTTTTAGATACCTGCATCCATTTGTGGGCTTGATCCCACATAGAATTGTCATGCCTAAGCTAGGGACAGAATTTCCATTGAATGTCTCTTAAGTCCAGAATCTCAAAGGGATTTAGATAACTAATTCCCTTTTAAATTAATGGGAGTCAGGTGTCTAAATATTTTTGAAGATCTGGGTCTTAGGCTCCTCTACAAATCGTACCCAGTGCCTATTAGTAGGGACCTACTCAATTTATGATTTTACACATTTCACAGAAAGTGTGAAATCTGCAACTGTCCTTGAAATCAACATAAATAAAACCACTTAATAAAAATGAAATGTTGGCTCCCCAGTGGAAGCCAGTGGTCCTCACTGCCTCGCAGCTTGCCTGGAAGTAGCAAGTGCTGGCTGGTGGGGTGTCCCAAAGGGCAGCCAGCCGCCAAGATTATGGTGGCTGCCTCCTCGTCCCTCCTCCCCTTCCTCCCCCACCCCTGCCCCCAGACCTTTCCAACAAGCAGAGGTGAGAGGTGGGGCCACTGGGAGCTGCTTATAATATTGGCTCTTCATGCTGCGACCAAGCCATGAAAATTCCTTTGTCTTGCCACAAATGAAGTATGTCCCTACCTATCAGTGGCATACTCCTGCTCCAGAGGAGTATGGCATACTCCAGCATGGTATCTGGCATACTCCGGCTCCAGTGGCAAAGCTAGTGATATCAATGGTGCTGAATCGAACCTGTATACAGTAGCTATTGCATAGTATTATTATCCAAAATGAGTAACTTACATTTTTTTATATGACATACAATAAGTTTAATTATCTATATGGTATTCTCCTTTAAGGATGGGGGGAAAAACCAAGCATTTTGGATCCTTTTTGACAGGGTCACATATATATTTTTTTATTTCCTCTTTTAGATTGTGCTTTCTTGTCTCACACTTTTCTTTCTACACCTACTGAAATTCCTACAGGAAACACATCTCCCCCATTCACCCACACTCCTTCTGTCCCACCAAATAATAAAAGATCAATTTAAACATTAGGCATGCTAACTTGAAGAAATAAACAGTAAAGAACAACTATCCTATGTGATTACTTCCGTGTATTCCAGGGAGACTATGTACTGAGACCCATGTAGATGCCTCGTTCTCAGGATCCTCTGAGCATTATATTATCATTTACCTATAACCTCTGTTACCATAATGTAACTCACAGCTTTACTTAGTTGACCAATCTGGATTTTCCCCACTGTCTATAGCAAACTCATACGGGTCAAAGGTACGTATCTTCTGTGTGTTTGTGCAGTGCTTAGAACATGATTAGGTCACTGGTTGGCTGTGACCGTTGCCTGTCATGTTGGCCCCATATTGTGTCATTGCTCTTTGAACTGTCTGTCTGTCTGTGCTTATTTTTGTAAATTGTTTCAGACTATAAGACTAAGATCTTGGCAGGGACTACCTTACCATGTGTTTGTACAGGGCCTAGCATAATAGGTCTCTGGTTCGTGATTGCGGTTCTCACATGCTGCCATAATGTTTTCATAATTGCAGTTCTTATGCCAAGCAAAGACTTTTTCCAGTGCAAAAACTGTTTTAAAAAACTTGTAGTGGTCAAAAGTGTTCCTCTTCTTTGTAAACGCAGGGAAGTGTGCACTTCCACAGGGATTTGTTCTGTGTTCAGTATTTAATGCGCCGCTCTAAAGGGACTGGTTAATCTATTGTTTAGTTCTATCCAACGAGCATAAAACCAGGTAAATCCATGACAGGCTGTGAATGGAATTAAGCTATTGACCTCTAGGACACACATACCATGCTGAAATCTACTGCCTTTTGAGTGTTCAGGGGAAAAGGAAAAATGAAATCCCTGCTATTAACAGCTGAGAAAAACTAAATTCCTTGGTCCACAGGAAAAATAAAACCCTGGTTCTGGCACCAAAACTGTCTTAATTATGCTTTACACTTGACATCTATTTCCTTATAATCTAAACCTCAGCTCCAAATCCAACAAGCACTGGAGCACAGAAATGAAATTGATTTAATGCTTCGAGTTTGTTTTGTTCCACAGCACAATGTGAGTAAAATTTACAGCTCCTGGAGGTCAAAACCCACACATTGTAGCAGACTTCTTGTAAATTTTTTAGATAAGTGTTGGTTGGTTACTTTTATTTTTGTAACCTTTCTTTGAACCATAACTTCCTCATCAGGTACTTCAGATTCTACCTTCGAGACAGAAAAACCTCAGAAGCCAAACTATTTCTTTCAGCCTTTTACAATACAAAGCAGCTGACCTGAAGGTGCCCTGGTCATGCAATATTGCAACCTTTAGCACTAGTTCTTTAGAGAATAGACCTCATCTTTATAGTTTTTTCATGCTAAATTGATGCAAGCTACACCTCCAGACACTATATCTTGATTTTACTGAGGATAAAAGAGCATACAATTGGTTGGCTACAAATTCAGCTTCAGTTTTAAACATAAAAGCCATATTCTGATATCATATATTGTACTAATTGTATACAAGATTTATGTCTCAATCCAAAGACAATCTTTGGAATAAATTGAGGACTGAAAAGCAGACTGAAAATTAGCATGTCAGTGGGTGGATCTACATCAGTGTTTCTCAGCCTGTGGTATGCATACCCCTGGGGGTACATGAGACACAGGTAGGGGGTACACAGGTGTTGCATTTTTAGTTTGACCTGCCCCCCCTGCCCGGTGAGTTGGAGATGTCTTTGCCTATTCAACATGCCCCTCCCGCCACATCCGGTGCACCGGGGCTTTCACTCCCTGGCGTCAGTGTGCTGGGGGACAGGAAGAGGGGCCTCGCACAGGCTCCTTTGCCCCAGGACATGGTTTGCAAGGAAAAAGTGGGATGACTTGCGGCAATGAAACTGGAAGTGCCACCATGGGACTTCCAGTTTTGCTTTTGCCAGATCAATCAGCAGGTGATATACAAGATACCAAAGGTTGAGGACCACTGATCTACAAGAGACATTTACTGCAGCTACCTAATTAGATCTGCAGTAAAGTCTCAGTGTCTATATGTGAAGGCCTAGTAGACCACAGGAAACTATTTAACTCTGCCATAGGATAGCGGTTGGGAACACAAGTACTATTCTACAACGTTCTTTAGTGTACCACAACACACATAGGCACTGATGGGGGTGGCTAGGGCATGAGGGTGCTTCAGTGCATGGCCTGCCTGCTGGATAGCTCCGCATTGGAGCACCCTCATGTCCCAAGCAGCCCCTCTGAAGCACATTGAACTGGGTCAGGGAAACCCCAGGCTGGCAGGTTGTTCCCCCCAGTCCCTTGCAAGCTGGGGCTGCTCTGACCCAGCTCTATGTCCTGCTGTCCTGGGTGCACATATAAATGTGGCACCTGGGAGAAATAAACTCTGGCATGATATGCACCAGAGTTTTTTGTGTCACATTAATTGTACATGTACATGTACCCAGTAAGTACTAAGAGATAAGTTAGCATCTCAAGATTCACCATCAAGGGCCTCTTGAGACACCTTGTGAAGATATGACAAACTTGGGCATGGGCAGATATTTAAAGTGCTTTAAACAACTTTAGAACTATATAACCATTGAGCAGACAAATGACACAGTGCTATGGTACTACAAATCAGCCCAAATGATATATAAAATGACCCTGGGGGAAAAAAGGATAATTCCAAAGTGCCTCACAGAGATACGTTAGCTGGGCACACTTGACAAAGTACAATTTAGCTGTATATCTGTAAACTACTGAAGTGCTACAAATTTAAACAGTGGAATTTAAAATACTTTCTATGTATGTCTTCCCATATCCTTAATAGCTTTAAAAGCCAAAAAGGACCATTGTGATCACCTGGCCTGACCTTCTGTCTCACAAAAGCCATGGGACTTCTGAGTTAATTTTTGGAGATCTTCTGGGGGGGACTCCCTGCCCCCACCATGTGCTACCCTGAAGGATTAGTGTCTCTCTGCCTTTGCCAGAGAGTTCCAATATGAGGATATGAGGTTAGGCAGAAACCAAACTTTTCACAGGTCATCATTAATGGCATGTTTGCCCTTTTCTGAATATTCAACCTGAGACTGTGGGGACTGACTGACAGAAGCAGCGAGCAATTGCAAGTGAAACTGAAGTCAAGAAAGGTATGCTTTGAACAGATAGGGCTAAATCCTATTTTACCTTCATGCCCTTAAGTGGTGCTTACATAGATACCTGAAGGGACATTTTGACACTTGTACACGGTTTGGATTCCATGTAGTGACATTCACCTTACATTTCACTACTTCACAGGCTCCCATAGGCTATACTGGTACACATGGGAATAGAAATAGCTATGTAAATCCAAAAATCTTTAGTCATAGAAATACTGCAACTGGGAAGGGTCCTCCCATCTTTTATCCCAGTGGGTAGACACTTGTAAAGGGGCCAGGAGGTCCAGGGCCTAGGCCCAGAAAAGGTTTGAATTTATAACCTTTTGCTTTGTAACAGTGTTTGTACTTCCAGACCAAAGGTCCTTTTAGTCTTCCTTGTGAAACTTCTCCGCTGAGCATCCAGGAGGGGAAGGCAGACAAAAACAGAGGAGAGTGACTGTTGGTCTCATAGATAGATACATGCTGTCTTGGGAGATAGGGGATCCTTGCATAATCTGGGGTCCTGCCACCAGTGGAGCAGAGACTAACCCAATGTTACTCATTTTATCCAGTGGCTACTAAATGCCAGGTACAAGTAGAAGGCTGTAGAGGTTTCCCAGCGCTCCCTAGTTAATGATCTTATAGAGGACATGGAAGCAAAGGACATAGTCAAACCATCTTTGACTAAGGGAGACCTAGAACCTCAGTTTTTTTCTCCATGGGTAGGTCCCCTAGCCACCGCAGGCACTCGTGCAAGGCAGTCCCATTGCATCAATTAGAATCCAAGTGTGTGTAAGTGTCACAAGTTGCTGATATGCAGCAAGTATGTAACACTTATGTGCATGGAGCTGAATAGGAGTTATGCTAAGAGCTCTGAACAAATGGATCTTATTATCTCACTTGGAAAACTCAAAATTAATGGATAATTTTGGCTATAATCTCTCTCTGTCTCAATGCCCCAGATATGAAATGGCAAGAATAGCACCCCTAGATTTACAGAGATAATGTGAAAATAAATTTGCTATTATTTGTGTGCCACCTAAATACCATAATGATGAGGAGAGTTTCTCTCCTGTTCTAAAAATTTTATCATAACAAATTTTTCCCCATCCCTTATGAGGATGAAAATTCAAAACTGCAATTATGTTTTTTTGGGAAGCAACAAATAAGAAATCAGTTCAGGCAAATTGGAACATTTCATTTGACATTTCTAAGATATTTTGTTTTGATTTTAACTTTTGAAATTCTATTTTGAGCATAATTAGCTTAACTTTTAAAATAGAAAATCATTTCAAGCAAAAAACTCCAGAATTCACATTTAAATATGTTCCAATGGGATGCTTTAATGTTTTTAAAACTTTCTCAATCTTTATGAACAAATACATTTGTCAAAACTTGTCCTCCTTTGGAAAAAATGGTTTTGACAATTGACAATTAGGTATTTGCTTCCTGGATCAAGGACAACAAGAAGTCCTTTTTTAAATACATAGGGGGCAAAAAGAAGGTTCTGGATAACGTGGGTCCCCTGCAGGACAAGCTAGGAAATTTGGTTGTCACACCAGATGACAAAGCTAACATATTTAACGATTTATTTGCCTCCATTTTCCTGATCAGGGACCGGAACAGCCACCTCACCTCTGGGCCCCCCTTACACCGCAGGGGAGGCGCACCTAGGCCAAGGGTTAGTGAGGAACTAGTTAGGGAACTTCTGGAGGGACTGGATGTATTCAAATCAGCTGGTCCGGACAATCTCCACCCTCAAGTACTGAGGGAATTAGCTGGGGTCATTGTGGGACCCCCGGCACAGCTTTACAAGCACTCATGGTGCTCTGGTGTGGTGCCAGAGGACTGGAAGAGGGCCAATGTGGTTCCCATCTTCAAAAAGGGGAGGAAAGAGGACCCAGGAAACTATAGGCCAGTTAGTTTTACCTCAATCCTGGGCAAGCTTTTTGAGAGAATTATTCTGGCACATGTCCAGAAGGGGAGATTATGCTTAGGGGCAATCAATATGGGTTCATTAGTGGCAGGTCCTGTCAGAC
>NW_017729028.1:15606537-15611663 GCF_001723915.1 Gavialis gangeticus
ATTTACAAAGAGCTGTAGTATTGCATACTGTATAAAGTGGTAGTGTGAAGGTAGGTTCCTAAATAACTTCCAAGCCCTGAGACACTTTTAAAAATTGGACTTAGAGCGTGATGCACTTAGGTCCTTAAGTTTTTTCAAGGAGAGGTCCCTGGATGCTTAAACCATTTGCTTTACCAATGCCCCCAAACTGCCCAATAGAGCCAAGTATCAGGTCACCTAATCCCTTTTACGATTTATAAGGCAGTTGTCTCTCTACCTACCTTGCTCTTTCTAGGAGGCATTTTGAGATTGTATTTGCTAGGCTAGGCCCCGCACAAAACAGGCTTAGAGAAGGAGCACCAGCCAACAAACCAGCAAGCACGTGCCCCCCTGAGATTGGCTGTTGCCTCCAGGTGATCACTGCTTTTGTGGGTGGTCACTGCTTGCCGCTTGCTGCAGCTGACTTCTTAAGGCGCTCACCGCTCACAACCCCCCCAACACAAATTGTGCTCCACCACCCAGTCTCAGGAGGCACCAGCTGTTCATGTCCCACCCCCTTCTGTCTGGCTGACCAGGAGCACACTTGCTACTGGTCGGCCATCTATGGCCATGTGTAGACAAAATGAGGGGCCTGTGTGCACGACAGTTTAAAGTGGGCTAAATGCTTTTGCATCACTTTAATGATGTCAGTGTTTGCATGCCTTGGCGGTGTATTGTGCATTAATTCCAGCTGCTGTAGGAAATTCAGTAGTGTAATGCACCTTAAATGACTTGGGGTGCAACAAACTAAAACTCCTTCCAGTTTTAGTTTGCTGCCCCTACAGCTGTGGAGCAAAGCACTGGGCTCTGTGCAGCTCTGCGTCTCTGCAGGAAGCCCTCTAGGCAGCCTGGCAGCAGCCCAGGAAGACAGGCTTCTCCCAAGAAAAACGGTGAGCCTGCCTGAGCTGCACGGGGGCCCGGTGCACTAGCCCACTTCACAGCCTGGGGCTTTTCCTCCCGCCGGCAGCTTGCCTTCCACTCCCTGCTGCCGGAAAGGCAAGTAAAGAGTGGGGTGTGTGCATGACACAGGCATTTACTTTGCCTTAAATTGAAGCGGTGGGTTTTTAAACCCACCGCTTCAATGTAGGGCCCTCGTTTCATCTACACATGCCCTAGATGTGTCGTATTGTGCTGCAATTACTCCTGAGTAAATTTGCTACTTGTATCTACAGGTAGAAAATTTAGTCAGGATTAGAGCAGATTGGGTGCATCTACATGTGCAGCAGACTGCACACAATAACCAGCACACAGTAGCCAGCATTACTGCACAGTCCCAATGCACATGGGTTTTTTCCCATGCGACTGCACAATAGCAACGACTTCATTCCTGCCAGTGCTACATCGCTGTAGCAATGAGCTACAACAATATAGCCTCTCATGTAGACATGCCCACTAAGCATCTCCATGTGTAGACAGCGATGCTTACTGGGTGTATCTACACATTCATTAATGTACAATAGTTACTATGTCTTAAGTTTAGTACTTGGATAACCAAGTACTAAATCAATGCGCAGTAACTTGTGCTACTGTGTTATTAGGCTACTGTGTAGTTAGTATCTCATTTAGATGCACCCAATGCACAGTAATTAGCTATAATCTCCTGTAAAGCATCTTGTGTAGATGTACCCACTGAGGATGTGTAGATTCAATTACCTCTCCTGCCTGAAGGAATTTCAGCCTGCCCCTCTTACCTTTTTCCACACAAATGCTTTGTTCACTAGACTACAGTGTAATCTTGATGTAACTATTTCTGAATTTACCTGTTGAAGCTGATCCACTTTGCAT
Source organism: Gavialis gangeticus (assembly GCF_001723915.1). Taxonomy (NCBI): domain Eukaryota; kingdom Metazoa; phylum Chordata; order Crocodylia; family Gavialidae; genus Gavialis; species Gavialis gangeticus. The sequence goes on from NW_017729028.1 coordinate 15,608,341, forward strand.
AGGTAATTATTCAGTGGGCCAGAGGGAATAAGTGCTTCTATTATCTGTTGTTTGAGGCGCTCACTTGGGAACGGCAATACCTGGGTTCTAGCCCTTAGGAGAAATTGGAGACCAGGTCAATGTCCTAAATACTAGATTAAGGAGTCAGTCATATTGTCCTACTCTCTTTCTGTGGCTCAATTTATAGTTAGCACCCCATGAAAAATAGAACAGATTCAAAATGGGAAAAACCTAAGAACATAAGAACTGCCATTTATCATAAGTCCATCTTGCTCAATATCCCTGTCGCATAGTGGCAGAATGGATGCTGAAAAGGAGAGTGAGCAGGGTATAACTAGGGTTTTTCCCACTATTCTTCTCTCACTTTCAGCCTCCAGCATTGAAGGTCTAGAAGTTCCAATTCAGAGGCTGTACCCCCTTAAAGGACTTCTTAATGCCTGTAAAATTTGTAGTTTGCTGATACCAATAGGATGCAGAGATAAGCCAAGTGTCTAGATGCCAAAACTTAGGTGGTACTGGGCATGCCCAGGCATTTAAGCATATAGGATACATACAGACATTCAGGGAGGTTAGGGAGAGAGTTCAGGAAAGTTAAACATCCATATAATCTGGGGTGGGCAAAAATATGGCCTGTAGGCTGGATCCAGCCTGTCAACAGATTCAATCTAGCCCATGAGTGGATGGCTGCCAACTCATTGGATCTAGTCTGTGGTGGCCAGTGGCCCCGTCCAACCACATGATGCCAGTAAGGTGGTGGACCTGCTTCTGCCCAGCAGCATCAGGCATCAGCTGCGGACTTAGGCAGGGGTTCCACTGGAGCAGGTGGTCATCAGCTGAGGACGCTGGCAGGTTTGGGAGTTCAGAAGTGGCTTCAGGAATGGTGTCTTGCAGCGGGCTTCGGCTTTCTGGACCACTACTCACACTTCAGAACGAGACATACTTGGGTGGGATGGGCTTCACCTCTCCACCAAAGGTAAACGTGTGTTCTCTTTCAGGTTGGCTGATCTCCTCCAGTGGGCTTTAAATTAGGCTCATTGGGGGAGGGGGAGGAAGAGGACCAAGGGAGCCATGGAACAATGAACCCTCAAGAACAGCTCAGCCAAGGCAGGTGATGACCACAAGAAATATCCAGGTAAGAGACAGGGGCCCGGATAGTCCTGGGATTGGTGGGGAGACACATACACCCTAAGAAGGCCTTAAATGCCTCTACACTAATGCACTTAGTATGGGAAAAAAGCAGGAGGAACTTGCTGTCTTGCTAACTAACATAAACCCAGACATAGTGGAGCTCACTGAAACTTGGTGGGATCCAATGCACAACTGGGTGGTAAACATCAAGGGCTATAGGCTGTATAGGGGGGTTGGAACGTGAAGGAAAGGGGGGGTGTGGTGCTCTACATCAAAGAGCAATACACATCCTCAGCAAACAGCACTGGGTCTGAGGTAGGGCAGACTGAAGTGCTCTGGGTCAGAATACAAGGGGGTCAGGGGGAAAGGGACCTAACAGTGAGGGTCTACTACAGGCCACCTAACCAGGGGGAAGAGCTGGACCAGGAATTCTCTGGTCAGCTCATGGAGGCAGTCAAGTCCAGGGACGTGGTCATCATGGGTGACCTAAACTATCCAGACTTCTGCTGGGAAGAGCAGCCAGCCAGGCCTGACCACTCACATAGGTTCCTAGCCGAATTACAGGACCTCCATCTAACCCAGGAGGTGCACAGTCCCTCCAGGGGAAATGCTTTGTTGGGACCTGGTCCTGGCCACAGGCAATGGCCTGGTGAGGGGACTGAGGGTGTTCGACCACCTGGGTGATAGCAATCATTGCCTACTGGAATTTACCATCTAGCACAGGGTGTCAAAGGACTGCAGCAAGGCAGCAGCCTTGGACTTCAGGAGGGCAGATTTCAATGAGGTAAGGAGCCTAGTCAGGGAGGCACTGATGTCTTGGAGGGGAGGGGAGTTGGGAGTCCAAGAGGAGTGGTCTTTCCTTAAGGAGACAATCCTCCAAGCCCAAAGGGTGGCAATCCCCACACAGATCAAAGGAGGCAAGAGTGCTCAAAAGCCCCCATAGCTCACCAAAAGCATCCAGGAACATCTCAAAGCCAAAAAGGAGGCGTACACCAAATGGAAGGAAGGGACCATCACCAAGGAGGATTATACCTCTATTGCTCGGGATTGTAGGGGGGCTGTTAGGAAGGCAAAGGCAGAGATGGAACTGGGACTCGCGACCTGGATCAAGGATAACAAGAAGCCCTTTTTAAAATACATAATAGGTAAAAAGAAGGTACCAAGTAACATGGGGCCTCTGCAGGACATGCTTGGTAATCTGGTTGTAGCACCAGGTGACAAAGATAATCTTTTTAACAGTTTTTTTTCTTCCATTTTTCTGAACAGGGACAGAGACATCGTCCCCACTGGGAATCCAGATGGACCCAGAGGAGGCACAGCCAGGCCTAGGGTCAGTGAGGACCTAGTCAGGGACCTTCTGGAGGGACTAGATGTGCTCAAATCAGCAGGTCCCAACGATCTCCACCCCAGAGTGCTCAGGGAACTGGCAGAGGTCATTGTAGGACCCCTGGCACAGCTTTATGAGCACTAGTGGTACTCTGGTGATGTGCCAGAGGACTGGAAAAGGGCTAATGTGGACCCAGGAAATTATAGGCCCATTAGTCTTACCTTGGTCCTGGGGAAGCTCTTTGAGAAAATTATCCAGGAGCACATCTGAGAGGGACCAGCAGGGGAGATTATGTTTAGAGGCAATCAACATGGGTTCATTAGAGGCAGGTCCTGTCAGACCAACCTGGCGGCCTTCTACGACCAGGTCACAAAACCTTGAATGCAGCTGTTGTGGTGCACGTAGTCTTTCTGTACTTTTGGAAGGCCTTTGACACTGACTGTCACCCCAACCTCATTAAATAAATGGCGACTGTGGTGTCGACGCCTACATAGTCAGATGGGTTGCAAATTGGCTGGAGGGCCGCACCCAGAGAGTGGTGGTGGATGGGTCATTTTCGACCTGGAGGGATGTGGGCAGTGGGGTTTCCCAGGGCTCGGTCCTTGGGCCCCCACTGTTCAATATCTTCATCGGTGACTTGGATGAGGGGGTGAAAAGCACCTTGTTCAAGTTCACAGATGACACTGAGATGTGGGAAGAAGTGATCATGCTAGAAGGGAGGGACAGGCTACAACTAGATCTGGACAGGTTACAGAGGTGGGAGGATGACAATAGGAGGGTTTCAATATGGACAAGTGCAAGGTATTGCACCTGGGGAGGAAAAACCAGCAGCATACCTACAGGCTGGGGAGCTCCCTTCTTGTCAGCA
>NW_017729028.1:15611985-15619103 GCF_001723915.1 Gavialis gangeticus
TGGGATCATTTGAGCCCAGTTTTTTCTCCTGCCCTGGCAGGGGGTCAGACTTGAAGATCTACAAGGTCCCTTCCAACCCTACTTCTATGATTCTATGACATTGGTCAGGCCGCAGTTGGAGTACTGCATCCAGTTCTGGGCACCGCACTTCAGGTGGAATGTGGATAGCATCGAGAGGGTCCAGAAGAGGGCCACCTGCATGATTAGGGGGCACCAGGATAGGCCCTATGAGGAGAGACTATGGGACCTGAATCTGTTCAGCCTACACAAAAGAAGGCTGAGAGGTGATCTGGTGGCTGCCTACAATCTTGCCAAGGAGGACCAGCAGGCAACGGGAGAATCTCTGTTCCCTCGAGCACTACCGGGAGTTACAAGGAATAACAGCCATAAGCTGACTAAGAGTAGATTCAGGCTTGACCTCAGGAGGCACTACTTCACAGTCATGGTGGCTAGCAGCTGAAACCAACTTCCTGGGGAAGTGGTGCTCACCCCTACCCTGGGGATCTTCAAAAGGAGACTAGACAATCACCGAGCCGGGGTCATTTGACTCCAGCATTCTTTCCTGTCCATGGCAGGGGTTCAGACTTGATGACTTGCTTAGGTCCCTTCCAACACTGCCAACTATGAAACTATTAACTGCCAGCAGCTTCCACAGCTGATACCACCACCTGCTTTGTGTGCTGGAAGCTCCTGCCAGAGCCCTAACTTGAAACCTGCTTGGTAGCATCAGCCATGCACCCAGGCAAGAGCTTCTGCTATGCTGGGGGGTGGGAGGTGGCAGCATCTCTCTCTCTCTCTCAATCTCCACCACACCCCCTTTCCATCCCTCCCTCCAGAATCTGGCTGAAGCTGTAGTTTGCTAGGAACCCCACTGCTCAGCAGTGAACCCAGGCAGGAGCTGCTGCTGCACTGGGAGGGCGTCAGCTATGACACTGTGTACTCAGTATTCCTAGGCAAGAAATAGATAGAAAAGTGTGTGGGTGTGTAAAAAGTATATTAAAAACTCAGATTTTTTCTCCATATTCTCTTGATTAGTTATGCACAAAACATTTACCAGCAAACTTTAGAGCAGCCTTTATACTGCTCTAAGATGTACCAGCCACCAATGTATGGCAGCCAAGGATCACTCAAACAGAGGGACAGCCTTTTTTCCCTCTGCCACTCCCTCTGTAATAAGCACAGGGAGCTGAATGATGGAGCTGTTATGCCAGGTTTAAGCCACCCACATAAAAGGGAAAAATCTACTTGGTTTAGTGTTCTTCTAGCCACCAAAATAGCACAAACCAGTCTAAATACAAAGCAAAATTAAAACCAGAGAAAACTCAAACATGAATGGATTGTGTGTTCAAAAACAAGTTAGTTATATCATTGCTAGACAACATGTATATGTAGGATGGCTTAGTCTCATAATACAAGACCCTACATTTGTTCTCCCACATAAAGTACATGAGGATGTTAAGTTGTGTGCTGAGCCTGGCATGATCCCTCTGCACTTTAGAGCATTTCATCCCAAATGAACTTAGTTATAGCACAGTGTCACCATGAAACTCATATTGAATTGCTTGAACAACAATGATTCAAAGAACAGCTCAATCTGTTCTTAACTGGAACAAAATGTTCAGAGTCAGGCTGATTAAAAAAATATTCAATATTAATGCAAAGCACACATTTAAAAAATAAAAGGTGGATTTTTACCCTGTAGTACATTTATTTGTCTTACACATGGACCTTTGATTAAGTATCTAACTAACAAGAGTCTACATCTCAATGATTGAGGTTATCTATACACTTGCCCATCAGCCCAATGTGTTCTTGACTAGTATTTAAAACTAGCCAATTGCCTTTCATGAATGACAGAGTATTTCAGGGAGAGCTTACATGCCCCTGCCCCCACTCACACTTTGGGGCTGGCCATGTAAACTAGGAGCAGGCAATTATTTCTGGTGGAGGACCACTTACTGAGTTTTGGCACAAAATTCATTTAAAATGAAATGTTACTCTTGTATATTGTGGGGAGTGGGTATAGGTTTGTGTGGGGCTGTGGGTGTGCAGATATGTGGGGTGAGGGAGCATGTGGGTGGTGTGTGTGGATATGTGGGGTGTGGGTGGGTATGGGATTTGTGGGGGATTGTGTATGTGGGGGAGGGTTCCTGGGCTGTGTGAGGGGATGTGTATGTGGGGGTCTGTGTGTATGGCAGTGCAAGGGGAGTGTGGGTGAATGTGTATGGTGGGGGAGGGGGTGTGGGACTCATCCTATGAACATACACCCCCCCACACACACTCTGCCCCGGCCTGCACACACGTACATCCAACCCCATCACTCTGCCCCTGGCTGCATACCCACTCCCACCCACCCACTCTGCCCCTGGCTGCACACACAGCAAACACACCCACACACTCCCACGACACACACCCACACCAGACACACACTCTACCAGTGGCTCCGTGCTCCCTGCTCTGGCAATGCAGCCTGGTCACATGGTGCCAACAGTGCAGGCAGGCAGGCAGGGAGTGCAGTTCCTGGGAGTGGGTGGGACTGGGCTGCTCAGTTCTGCTGAGGCTCCCCCTGGGTCCTACTGCCCCTGCCATCTGTCAGCTTTGGTAGGAGCCAGAGAAAGTCAATACAGTATTAGAGCCTAAGGACTCCTTCTACCTCCAGCTCTCTGCTCGAAGGGGCAAAGCCCATGCAGCCTCTCTGGGGCACGTGTAGTTGCCCCCCCAGCGTTACGGACAGACAGACACACAGATGGAAGTACTAAGCCTTTTATTATATTAGAACTAGCCTTAGATTTCTACACAATATCTGGACAAAGAAAAGAAGTATCATTAGAGATGCAACTCTTGCAGTTTATACCAGCACCCAACCTTGTTTGTATATGCTCTACATTGTGTACTTACAGCCAGCAGCACCCAAATTTAAGGCAGCAGGTCACATCTCTATTTTCAGGATTTTACCAGCTGTATCTGTAGTTTGCTACTGAGGAAAGGGAGGGTTCAAAATGGAGGTAATGATGTGATTCAACGTAAAGGAGAATTAAAAACCAACACCCTTCTTGGTGCATTCCAATATGTCTCAGATGATGTGAGACCTTGTTACATATGCAGCTCCTGGTTGTAATTAGAATGGATAAAGAATGGCTGGAATTAATATAGGAAAAACTATAACAAAACAGTCCTGAAGAGCAAAATAGCAAAGTCATGGCCAGAAAAGCATATATGAGAAAGGAGGATGGCTGGTCTACAGAACACTGTATTGATTATGGGATATGAATAAAGCCAGGCCAATAATTCTGGACAAATGATTTGTTTAAATGGATTTTGCTCCTTATTTTGCAACCTGCCAGCAAAAATTATTCTAATTTTTAAAAATGTTTTTCCTATTCATAATTTTTTTGCAGAACTGCCAGTGGATACTGCATTTCTGCAAATACTTGTTGGGCTTAACTACTTGTTAAAAACAATTTATATATGAAATTCAATTTGGCTTCATTGGACAAAGAGATCGTGGCATATTCATTGCATGGATATATTTTTTTACAAAAAACAGCAAAAACCCATATGACCACCAAGATAAAATAAACTTTATCTAAACACTCTACATTGATCTCTTTAAATTACCTAATCTAATACATAACAATGGACTTTGTGGAGAATGGCATAAAAATGGCCTCTGGTTTCTATTTTATCCCATCCAGGAAGAGCACATAACAACTGCAGATCCTTTCTCTGCCTGAAGAAGGGTGTTTGTACCCAAAAGCTTGCAAAGAAGAATTTTTTCAACTATTTTAGTTGATCTAAAACAGATATTAGATATACCCAAAGAACCTTGTCTGTCTAAGAGAAATGTATTTTATGTGAACTGTGCCTTTTTCCACATAAAGGAATCTGAGTGCACATGATTGTAGAGAATACCATTCCAGAACCATGTTTCTGATTGGAATTTTTCTGATGAAACATTTATTTAGGCCAAAGAGTCATTTTATTGAAGTCAGAGCAATCTTGGGAATGTGTCAATCTTTGCAACATTTCATTCATGAAAATAAAGCATTTCTACATGGTCCAAATGTTCTGATAATGAATGTCATTTCCAAAATTTTCAAAAGGTAATGTTTTTGGTTTTCATTTTGAAGTGCTTTGATTTGATATTTATTTTACATAATAAACAATAAACAAACAGAATAAAACCATTATAATTCCATTTTATCAGAACAAAATATTTTCATTGGCCCCAAACTATTGTTTCCCAAAAATTTCAATACATGGAAAATTACAAAATTCTGTGTCTTCAATTTAATTCAAGAATAACATCAAATGTCAGCATTACAGTTCGTCCTCAGATAAGAATCCAGATTCCCTCACATCTCTATAAATTAAATGAATGTGTGCTGATATTGTAGCAGTTGCTTAAGACAGTGAGATAACATATAATTTCAATCACAGAACTTTTAAATCTACATATCTCAGAAACAAGTCAAGATATGTAAAGAAACTTCTCTTTGGAATGTGAATTCTCCGTCAGGTAATACTGCATAAATAAAAGAGATAGAAAATGACAACTGAAAGAAAAAGCCAAAAGACTCCTTTAGGTTTTGACTAGGACTGAACTCAGTAATTAAGCAGCCTACACTACTTTTATCTGTCTTGCTCATTGGCATGGAACAACTCACCTCTGGAGAAAGTCACATCCACATTTTTATTATTGCTATTACTGTTTCATGAACTGAAAATGTGACTGCTCTATTACCACAGTGGATGTTGTCATATCAGTCCAGGGTATTACTAAAAGAAGAATACTCAAAAAAGAAACACACTAGTGCTAAACTGAGGCAGTGGATGTTCTGCTTTTCTTTAGGATGCTGAGCAGAGAGGGAAAAATTGTTTCCTTTTGAAGCTAAATGGTAGATCTTTAGCCACATAAGTGCCAAATAATCTGCTTATGCACCAGAAGCAATTCTATTTCTCAATAGCATTGAAGCATAAGTGTGTGCACATAGACTAAACATGTTCAGTAGTCCAAATAATGGCACACACATGGCTACGTAAGCACACCCTTTATGGGCATGTACCAACATCTAAGGTTCCAAAGTGTAGGTAGAAAAAAAGCACAAAATCATAGAAAATTAGGTTCAGACAGGACTCCGGAGGTCATCTAGTCCATTCCCCTTTTCAAAGCAGGACCATCCCCAACTAGATCATCCCAGCCAAAGCTTTGTCTAGCCAGGTCTTAAAGACATCCAAAGATGGAGATTCCACAACCTCTCTGTTCTAGTGCTTTACTACCCTCCTAGTGAGAAAGTTTTTCCTAATATCTAAACTAAATTTCTCTTGCTGCAACTTGAGACCATTTCTCCTTGTTCTGTCATCTGCCACCACTGAGAACAGTCCAGGCCCATCCTCTTCGGAACCACTTGTCAGGTAGTGGAAGGTTGCTATTAAATTCTCCCTCGGTCTTCTCCAGAATAAATAAGTCCAATTCCCTCAGCCTTTCCTTATAAATCATTTGCCTCAGCCTGCTAACCATTTCCGTTGCCCTCCACTGGACTCTCTCCAATGTGTCTACATCCTTTCTGTATTGGAGGGGCCTGAAATTGGACATAGTATATCAGGTGTGGCCTCATCAGTGCTGAATAGAGGTGAATAATCACTTCTCTTGATCTCCAATACACCTATCAATGCAGCCCAGTATGCTGTTAGCCTTCCTGGCAACAAGGGCACACTGTTAGCTCATATTCAGCTTATTCAGCTTATTGCAGGGGTGACAGGTGCCTCCTGTGTTGGGGGGTATGTGCCCCCCCCAGCAGCCAGTCAGTGACTGGGGGGGGGGCGCCCGTGGCCAATCTTGCCAATTGGGAGGGGGAGGTTGTGTACCCCTGTGTACTCCCGTGTACCCCCTGCACATTGCCACTGGGTTATTGTCCACTGTAACCCCCTGATCTTTCTCTGCAGGGCTGCTGCCTAGTCAGTTGGCCACTAGCCTGTACCAGTACATGGGGTTATTCAACCTAAGTGCAGAACTTTGCACTTGTCATTATTGAAATTCATGGGATTTCTTTTGGTCCTATCCTCCAGTTTGTCTACCTCTCTCCGAATCCTACCCCTACCCTCCAGCATATCAGCTACGCCCCTAGCTTGGTATCATCTGTATACTTGCTGAAGGTGCACTGTCTTTCATCTTCCAGGTCAATTGAACAAAACTAGCACCAGGACTGGCCCCTGGCTCACTCTAGTTGATACTGGCTGCCATGTAGACATCAAGCCATTGACTTCTACCATCTGAGCCTGATGATCCAGTCAGTTTTCTACCCACCTTACAGTAAATTCACTGAAGCCGTATTTCCTTAGCTTGTCTGAGAGAATGGTGTAGAAGACCATATCAAAAGCCTTGCTGAAGTCAAGGTATACCACACCCGCTAGTCTCCCTTCATCCATGGAGCTCATCATCTCATAATAGAAGGCAATCCAGTTGGTCAGGCACGACTTGCCCTTGGTGAATCCATGCTCTTCCTGATTTCATCCCTGCATGCCCCAGCAATTCTCTTATACCCTCCCTCATTGTTTGTTGAAGTTTACACTTCTTATAAGCTTCCTTTTTGTGTTCTAGCTCACTGAAGAGTTCCTTGCTAAGCCATGCTGATCTTCTACTTACTAGGCTTCCTGCACATCAGGATAGTTTGTTCTTGCACTCTCAGTAAGGTTTCTTTAAAGTCCAGCCAGCTCTCCTGGACTCCATTCCCCTTCAGAGTAGCTTCCCAGTGGATCCTACTCATAAGTTCCCTCAGTGAAAGTCTGCTTTTCTGATATCCAGGGTCCTTACTCTGCTGCTATACATCCTTCCTTTCCTCAGGATTCTGAACTCAATCATCTCATAGTTGCTGCTGCCAAGTTGTACTATCTACATAGATGGGGAGGCTCTGGAGTACTTGGAGCACTTTCCATATCTTGGCAGCCACCTCTCTCAATGGGCTACCATCGATGAAGAAGTTCAGCACTGGATCCACTGTGCTAGTGCCCCCTTCTTCAAGCTGCAACAACATGTTTTCAAAAATAGAGACCTTCAGAAGTTGACGAAGATCCTGGTTTATAAGGCTGGCATGCTGATCACCCTTCCCTCCTGCAGT
>NW_017729028.1:15624103-15627504 GCF_001723915.1 Gavialis gangeticus
GAAGAGTTCCTTGCTAAGCCATGCTGATCTTCTACTTACTAGGCTTCCTGCACATCAGGATAGTTTGTTCTTGCACTCTCAGTAAGGTTTCTTTAAAGTCCAGCCAGCTCTCCTGGACTCCATTCCCCTTCAGAGTAGCTTCCCAGTGGATCCTACTCATAAGTTCCCTCAGTGAAAGTCTGCTTTTCTGATATCCAGGGTCCTTACTCTGCTGCTATACATCCTTCCTTTCCTCAGGATTCTGAACTCAATCATCTCATAGTTGCTGCTGCCAAGTTGTACTATCTACATAGATGGGGAGGCTCTGGAGTACTTGGAGCACTTTCCATATCTTGGCAGCCACCTCTCTCAATGGGCTACCATCGATGAAGAAGTTCAGCACTGGATCCACTGTGCTAGTGCCCCCTTCTTCAAGCTGCAACAACATGTTTTCAAAAATAGAGACCTTCAGAAGTTGACGAAGATCCTGGTTTATAAGGCTGGCATGCTGATCACCCTTCCCTCCTGCAGTGAAACCTGGACCATCTACTAAGGCCACATTAAGACCCTGGAAAGCTTTCACCAGTTGTGTTTTTATCAAATCCTGGGATCAAATGGGAGGACCGCTGGACCAGTGCGAACATCCTCCATGAAGCTGCCACCACCAGTGTTGAAACCGTGCTCTTGAGAAATCAACTCCGATGGATGGGCCACTGCATCTGGATGTTCAAGAACCACCTCCTTCACCAGAGTCTCTTCTCCCAGCTTTCTGTTGGCCAATGCTCAAAGGGCAGCCAAAGGAAATGGTACAAAGACACGCTTAAGGTCACCCTCAAGCAAAGAGGTATCAAGACCAATACCTGGGAGGAGCAAGCTTCTGACTGCTCAGCATGGCACCACCTGGTCCACCAAGGTGTGTGCCACTTCGAGGCCCAACCTCTTGATACTGAGACGGAATGGCGGCAGTAGAGGAAGGAGAAGGAGATCAACCTGGGACTGCAAATCCCACTCCCCTGCACAATAATATGCCCCCATTGCCAAAGAATGCATGCATTCAGAACCTTCCAAACAACTAATTGAAGTAATTTGGAAATTCAAACAGTAGCATCAAAATAATGTTCAAATTCAGAATGTGAGTCAGACCTGCTGCATTAGTTTCTATTTTCAGCAGTTTTAGAAAGATTCTAAATTTGACATGAACAAGAGATCCTCATAAAGTGTTCAAAACTGATCAGTCCCTTGGACTTCCTTCAAGTATGTAGCTGTACCTCTCTTTCATCTGGGGAAGAGTGCCCCTTCTACATGTAGTTATGTATTTAGGGCTAAAATCTCCTTTCACACTTGTGGAAAGGTCAGTGAAAAGCCAAGTGCAACCAAGTGTGGAATTTGTCTCCTAATGTAAAATGATAATGGGTTATTTTATTTTCCTTCCTTTAACTTTGAACATTATCAGGTTTAAAAAGAAGGGAACTCTTTTGCCTTTTAAGTACTCAAAACAAACTTCTCACATTTCCTTAATGAGTTCTTAGCTTTATTGGCATAACACCACTGTACAATATAATCATTCAGAAAAAAAAAATCTTCAATTAAGAGATCTGCTTAATACATTTTCACTTGAGCTGGTATTACATTTCCTTTCTACTGTATGTTTGTCTAGACCTACCCAGAACATGCTCAACTGTTTGCACAGTAACAGAAGTCCATTTTTCCAATAAAGATAAAAGAGCAGTTGATGATAGAAGAAACCAGCTGATAAAACTCAGGGTTATAGTGGGTTAAGGGATTTACTCGGTTCCAACAGTCAGTACTTTCTTTGAAATACAGCCGTATTCCCAAGGCTTACATGCTGCTTAGGCACCATCCTATATCATCTCAGTCCTCAACTCTGACCTGAATACAGTCCATATAGGGTTAACTTATAGGCCTGAGTCCTCTTCAGCCCCTGAGAAGGTGCCTCTGGCTTGCTGCTGCTTCTTCCTCAGTGCAGTCTTTCCACTCAGGCTGTCTGTGACTCAGCTCCCTGCCATGGCACTGCTGTTCCCAGTCTTGCATCCCCTAGGTCTCTTTGCAGACCCTAAAAGTCCCTGGTCTGGCCAAGCCTGTTGCCACTGGCCAAGCCTCTCTCCCTCTTCTGCTGTCCTGGCTTCCCTTCTCTAGGAGACTTGACTTCCTAGGCTGCTAATTATCTCCCTCAGCTGGCCCAGTCCTCCTGTGCAACCTGTAATTACTGTTACCACTCAGTTGAGCTGGAGCCTCTGGCCCCGCAGCCTGCTACAGCTGAAGCCTCTGGCCCTGCAGCCTGCTACAGCATCCCACAAGGGCACTCTAAAGAAATTTCTTGGAAGCAGACTAGTATACTCAGTTTGCCTCTTCAGATGTGTTTGTTGCATAGCACTTAAATGGAATACAAAATTCAGTATTTGAAAAGATCTCCTCAGATAAAATGAATGAAAGCTTGCACAACTTTTTCCCCATAAAAGGGTTTGTTATGCTATAGGGACTTGTTTTTTTGTCACTGGGACGTAAGGGGAGCAGAGCAGCCCTGGCCAGCTGCAGCCACACTGGGAACAGCCCCACTGGAAGCTGCACATGCTGGCAGTTGGGGACAGTACTATCTTACAGCAGCAAAAGTAACTGTGCCTAAACACACCAGTAAATGCTGACTCAGGTGTACATTAAGCTCAGTCAGTCCAGACAGCAGGGGCCAGACTCCTGCCTGCCACCTAGCCACAAAGCTCTGCATGCTGGGGCACTCTTATGCCCCAGCTAACCCCTCTGCCACCCAACACCACCTCCTGGAGCCCAGGGCTGACCCCTGGGACCCCCTGCCAGCCCAGAGCTGCTCCATACCTGCTCAAACTGATGAAGTCCTGGGCATAGCGTCTGTATGTGTGCCCTGGACCACAACAGTTTGAGCATCTATACATGCCATTAAGGTGCCAGCCCAAAGTGCATGGGAATTCACCGCAGCACCTTAATGTCATGTGTAGATGCACTGAGTGAGTGTAATGCCTACAACTGCATCCAAGTCAAATGGCAGAGAACTTAACCAAGTAATACTAGACTGGGCTTCTGGGCTCTCAACAGCTAGAGCTCTCAGCATCTCTGGCTTCCTAGCAGAATGCATACTCCCCTTCCAACACCCAAGTACAATCAAGCTATAGGACAGGCTGGATAAAGGAGTGCAATAATGCAAAAGTAACAGGACCTTAGGGAGAGCAGTTAAGATGGAGCCTGCCTATGGCCCTATGATGAGAAGGAGCAAATCTTAGGTTCTAGTCCCTGCTCTTTGCTTTGGTTATACATTTTACATTAGAAAGGCATTGATTAAAAACAGATATTGCCTTACTACAGGGACTGGAACCCAAGTCTCCCTACTTCCCACTCATAGATTTCATAGACATTAGGGCTGGAAGGGACCT
>NW_017729028.1:15629236-15633547 GCF_001723915.1 Gavialis gangeticus
GTGGAGGCCATCTCTTCCCAGCAGCTTGCTGCCTCTCTTATCAAAGAGCAGGCTGTGGTCATGGAAGCCAAAGCCAAAGACAGTGCCGCAGTTTTTGGTTGACTACGTGGATCCTTTTCTCCCTCCTCAGCCCATAGCCCGAGACTGGGAGGATCGAGGAGAACACCACCTGTGCCCCCAGACCCTTTAGCCCCACTCCCAAATCCCTGTAGTGCCTCATGACCTGGCTGGGAGCACTCTGAGCCATGTCATTAGTGCCCACATGAATAAGGAGCATAGGATGGTGGTCTGTGGGCTGAAGGAGCTTTGGGATCTTCTCCACAATGTCCTGGATGTAGGCCCCTGGGAAGCAGCAAACTTCCCAGGCTAATGGGTCGGAGCAGCGGATTGCCCCCTCAGTCCCCCTCAGGATGGAGTCTCCCACAACAAACACCTTACATTTTGTCTTGGGGAGAGGGGGGGCGGTAGCTGCAGTTGAGCCTGTGTTGCCTGTGGGAGCTGGCAACTCAGCAGGCTCTGCTGGAGCAGCAAGAGGTGTGAAACTGTTGCTAAGCTCTGGCGGGGCAGGGGCCTTGGTGAGGCAGGCCTTAGAGCCCTTGACCACGTTGGTCCATGCCCCTGACTGGACAGACTGGACAGAGTGGGAGGTCCTGGAGTCCTCCTTTGCCCTGGAGAGAGACTGTGGTCTACCCTCCGGCTCCCAGGGGAGAAGGGCCTGGCAGTAGGAGTCTATCTCCTGCTCACAATCCCTGATGGCACGCAGTCTCTGGACTATGGCCTGGAGCTCCTCCAGCTGGCGCGCCAGAGACCCCAAAAGGGAGCAGACCCCACATGGGGAGGTGGCCATGCTTCTGGGCCCCAGAGCCTGAAAAAGGGACAGGCAGCCCCTGCAACCAAGAGCCAGGGACTCCATCTGCACGGAGCCCAGAACCATGGGCTCCATCTGGGTGGCAGGAGAGGGGCGGGGTCAGAGAGCCTGAGGGGACCCTTGGGGTGCGGTGCGTGCCCATCCGTGTCATGCCTCTGGTAGGCTGGCTATGACTGGAACTATCTACCCTGGGGGGTTCACAGGCAGGGCCTCAGGCCCTCCCACACACCCTCCTGCGTGAACTCCATGCTAACTCACGCACCGGCAGACAAGTGCGCCTGTTTGCGCAGCCTCTTCACGTGGCTGTAGTCATGAGGCTCCTTGGGGGAGCTGGGTGAAGTAGGGGCCTGGGCCGGGGCTTGACCCGGCCCAGCTCCATGCAGGCACCTCCTCCCACTCAGAGAGGGGTTAACCCCTTCCCACCACAGGCCCTGCTTGCCTTCAGCTGTGCTGGGGTTTGACGGGAGGCTTTGCGGCTGCTGGGGGGGTGTCTGGACTGTCTGGGGGGCTTTGGCAGGGGCATGGCAGGCTTTCACCCATGCGTCTCTCACCATTCCAGAGCCTAACTGGGGCTTTTTTTATTGTTGGTGGGCCCTTTTAAACTGCATGCATGCGCAGTGGGCTCACTGTCAGGGAAAGCTGCTCTCGGGCAAGGGGGGGGCCCTGCCCTACTGGAGGGTGACTGGTGAGTACCCCCTTCTACCTTTCTCTCTCCCTGGGGGGCTGGGCCAAGTAGGGGCCTGGACAGGGGCTTGACCAGGCCCAGCTCCATGCAGCTGCCTCCTCCCACTCAGAGAGGGGTTAACCCCTTTCCACCATGGGCCCGCTTGCCTCCGGCTGTGCTGGGGGGGTGTCTGGGGGGCTTCAGGGGAGTGGGCAGCAGGCTTTCACCCATGCGTCTCTCGCTGCTCCGGAGCCATACTCATTCCAGTATGGACCATTGCTCCCAATGAGGCAGAATCTTGCCTTTTGCACTGCTCTCCACACCAATGTTTTTCAATGACAATTAAATGCAAGGTGCAGTGGCCCAGCTTCAAAGGAAGTCCTGGTTAATGACCAACCTGTGGTTAGAATGCAGGAGTGGGAAATTGGAGTGCCACAGGTCCAAATCTCTTCAGAGCCACAGGGACTTGGGACCCTGGTTTCTGGATGAGCACCCTAACCACTTGGCTGTTGAGGTTGAAACACATCAGTGTCCTCATTCATCATTTTCTTTCTAAAACTTTCACTCAAGTATAAAATATATGGAGTCATTAACATGCACAGAGTTGTGCATCTAGTAAACAGAATTCCTATTGGTATACAAAATTGCCAAAAATAATACACAGACAACCATGGGGAAAGGGATCCCACCCTTAGCTGCTGGGAAATGAACAGTGAACTGTAATAGGACATATCCACCCTAGCCAGAAATTCTTCTCTCAGTGGTGAGACTATCTCCCTACTTCCCAGAATTTGGTTATAGGACTGGAACATATCTCCCACCTTACAACATCCTGCTATTTTTGAATGAGGTCTCCTTGTCTGTTAATGTCCTGTTGAATTTATATTACCTGGCTAACTACACTAAGTTTGTGTGGATTCAACAGTGAGTTATGGAATTGAGAAATCCTCAGAGAAAGTATTCTGTCAGCAAGTCCCACTTTAAGAGCTAGAGGGTAGGTTGTTGCCATTCATTTCAAATGAGTCATAGGGGAAATCAGGAAGTTTCTTAGGAATCTAGCTTAAAGATTATCCATGGCTTCACAAACCTGCATAAGTGCAGATTCATTGTTATTATTGCTAGTATTATTCCTCCACCACCCACATCTTGCAGGATACATAGTTGAAATATTGGGACAAACTTAGACCAAAGCATCAGAAGTATAGAATGAATGTTTTTCATCAATATTTGAGAGGTACCAATCGATGTTGCTTCCGGAAGGACTCATGCTTTTCTAATAATGCCAATTTACACATTGCTATTGTAATGCCATCCACATGACAACCCAATGGCATCACAAACAAATGACATCATGTTTGTACTTTTCATCCCCAGATTTTCTTCAGTTGCATTTCTAACTGATCGTATTTATCAACCTTGTCTTATGTATTCAGTTGAACATTCTGATCAAAGATAAAAGGGAATTGTTATTCTATAGATTCACATAGCATCTGCCAGCATGTGAAAAAAAAGCATGGTGGTCTGTAAACAGCCCCGCTATGTTTACTTGCTTAAAGTGCACAAAGCCTTTGGGCAGTCCTCACTTTCCAGAGAAGAGTGAGCTAAATGTTCAAAAAACATTCATTATCAGTTGATTGCTTGGCTGAGAGGCAGGGAGTGCTTGTGTGTGCCACAAAAAACAAGGATAATGGTCTATGGAAAGCATGGAAGCAAACAGCCATGTAGTGCCTCCTCCATCCACTCCTGAACTGACCAGGCCACTTCCAATACTTCTCTTTTTAATGCTGGGGGTCTTAAATCCTGATGAGCCCTAACAACTGCCCAGTGCAGCAGTAAGCCTTTGTCTAAAAAGCATTTCTTCAAGCCTAGAAAAGCTGCATGTTGTTGTTGTTTTCATTCCTTTAAAGACTTTAATTTTCCAAATTTTGATCAGGTGACAGTTGAGTTATTTAGTTGTAGCCTAGTTTTCAGTTCAAGTTGCTAGACAGTATACAGCTACCATTCCACAATTTGGCTTAACTGGAAGTTACTACTCAGCAGAGTCTCAGTGTTGAAATAACAAGAGATTTCAAAGCTTAAGACTGAGGTAAGGTAATGGGGATAGCTGGTAAAACTAATAAACTGCATAGCTCACGACATTATTTCATCAAATCAGAACTATCGCCTTTTTAGTTTATGATCACTAATACACACAAACACACACTTTGCTATTTAGAATATGAAAGGTAGGCGTGGGAACTTTAAAGTTAAAAAGCCAGAGGCACCCAAGTTGCCTAAGTACAATTTCTGGGAATACCTATTACACCCGCATTCAGAAAAGAACAGAGAATTACACTGGGTAATTGCATGTTGCAATGCTCCTTTCTGAGTACAAGTGCTCAGCTGGGATTTGCACAGCACATACACATGCAGGTTCCCAGAGTACTGAGAGATCCTGCAGAGTATTTAAAAAAATTAAAGAACTGAATTTTTCTTCTGGGTTGTGATTGGCTGATGAAAGTATCAGCCTCTTTCGTAATGGCCAAGTTCAAAAGACTCTAGTCCATGAGTAATAATTCCTTGTCCTGTGGGCAGTTCAAGGGAAAAAAAAAAAAAAAATCAATGAAGCTACCTGCAAAGTATAATTCTTCTCAATATGATTAAGAGTCTATAAATATGTCTTAGAAAATTAAATACAATTAATTTTCTCTTATTTGTAGAAGTACTGCTAACGACTGTGTTTCCATGTGGTAATTCACTGACTTAAGGCAAAAAACAATGGATTTAAATTCTCTCTCAA
>NW_017729028.1:15638547-15638911 GCF_001723915.1 Gavialis gangeticus
AAGTGCAGTCACCTACCAGGATTTATCAGCATGTTCTCTCTCAAAAATGTAGTTTCTTCTTTTGTTTGCATAACAGTGGGCACATCTACATGTGAAATTAATGTGCCTGAATAAACTCTGGTGCAGCACCAAAGTTTATTGTTCCCAGCTGCAGTGTTTACACATGCTCCTGGGACTACAGCACATTGAGCCAAGGCAATGCAGTCCCAGCTCACAGGTAGGCCAGGGGGTCAGCCTGCCAGCCCAGGGCTACTCCACCCCAGCTCAACATGCTGTTGAGGGCCTGGCTGGGGCACATGGGTGCTACAGTGTGGGGCTAGCCAGTAGGCAGCCCTGCACTGTAGCACCTTTGTGCCCCAGCCAG
>NW_017729028.1:15639104-15643640 GCF_001723915.1 Gavialis gangeticus
ACTGTCTACATAAGTGTTGCAGTGGAGCAAATAACTGAGCCATAGAATAGTGCTTGTGTTAGGCAGTACTATCCTACAGCAGAGTTAATGAGTTTACTTAAGCCTAACAGCATGGCTCATGTAGATGGTGATGCTTTACTACAGACCTAATTAGTCAGCTCTTTAGTAAAGCTGCTCATGAAGATGTGCCCAGTGTGAATTAGGGACTCCCTAGATTATCATTTCTTAGCTTTTAGAACTTTTTCTTACAATTGTAATAATTTTTGTAGGTGAACCATTGTTAGAATATGCTTTCCTGATAGCTCTGAGCTATAACCACTAGTTATTTCCCAGAAGAAAAGTTGGATTTACTATGTAAGCATGTCAGAAACTACTCACAGATTAAGTTCAATTTGTCCAGTTGATTATGTATCAGAAAGCACCCTTAAGGTGGTACCTATATTCTACCTACTGACTGATAGGAACTCTCAAAAAACCCAAAACAACCCCTGCAAAAACAGACCAAAAAACCCCTGCTAAGATAATGGCTGCTTTAGGCTCTTTGTTAAGTCTCCTGCTAAGATTTACCCAAGTTTTGGACTACAACTTCACACTAACACTAGTGGGCCATTTCTGTAGCAAATATTTTGTAAAACATGTCATATATGTTTCACATGTGTATCTCATTAGAACTGATAAGATCTTCAATTTTTAAGATTTTATAAGAAAGCTAAAAGAAGCTCCTCTGCACAGTGCAAGAAGCATGCTTGCTTTTTTCAATTTTTCCTGATCCTTTTAATTTGCATGGAAAGGAATATTGTAAAAACTGCATCTTCAAGCTCTGCTTCCCATGTAAAGCAACAGCATGGTAGCCGATTTATTATTTCTGAATGAAGAAAATGAACGTATCAGTACTATTAATTCCCAAGTGTTCAAAATTCTTATGTTGGGCCTCAAAACATCAAAATAGGGGCTTAAAATCATGCGACTTAATATTACAAGACCATACATTTGGGGTTCAACCTGCCAGCCTTGACAATTTTTCAAGATTTGTCTTCTGGACAATTTTCAAGATTTTTTTTCTGCCATCTTAAAGTATGACTGTTTATTTTTAATAGTTGAAAAGAACAGAGGTTGTCCTAGAATCACACAAATTGCAGTCAGGATCAGGCACAGATATAGCAAGACAGCTGTGTGTCTGCAACATCTGTGACACACAGGGCAGTGCTGGCCACTGCCTTGCCAACAGCAGCAGTATAATTAGCTACTAGGGCAGCTGTGGCTACTTTTGCTCCCCACCCAACAGAGGCAGCACCCAGACCTGCTGCCCTGCTTGCATCCCTGAATTACAGTACTGGGAGCTACACTACTGGCATTTATACTAAATGCCTCACAAACATTGAAGAAAATAGCAGGTTTGATTCCCAATTGAATTGCTGTCCACTCTCACTTGAGTTTCATTAGGGAAAAAGATACATATTTTTGATAGCCTCCACATGCTTTAAGTTATATTTTTATTCTAAGCTTTTCAATGCTTTTGCTGCTCAACATCTGATTTCTCTCTCTAAATCCATCCTTGCCTCCCCTTGTTCTTTTAAAACCTCTTTCTGCATTTTTCACCTATTGCTTTTTCAGCATCTACCGACCGTCTCACAATAGCTAGGCAGGCAGCAGACTGTGTTCCTGACTGCCTAGGAATTGGGACAATCAATTATTTTTGTTACTCACTTACACATCCCAGAATGGCCTGCTTTTTAAACCTCACACACCTGTTATATCTTGTCCTTTAGATAGTAAAGTCTTGAGCTAGAGATCATTATTTCCTAGTTTTTGCAGAACATTTGATACAAGGCCCTGCCATTTAATGATTCTATTAAAATATAGTACTGATTTTTAACATCTACCTCTTTCTACTTTACGTATTTATTCAATTATCCTAAATCTTTCTCTTTTCCTCCCCTCTCTTTTAAGGCATTTACCTATTTCTACTAGGCCAATAGAAATCTTTACTGATTTTGTTAAGCTCAGCCAGGCACCTGTCTAGTTTCTCTCTCAGGTTGTTTCACACAGCGAGGCTTACATCCCTTTTTTCTATCATATGAGTAATGACACTAAAGACACTCCCTGTGCATCATCAAGTGCCCCTGCGGCAGGATGGGGCCTGGGGTGCCGTGACCTCCCCTAGCGCCCCCTATCGGCCGTGCCAGATCAGATCTAATGCACCCTCGATATCTCGCCCGCCACGTCTTTGATATTAATATGTTAAAGGGAGGCTGCCTTTTTACCCTTCCTTGACATGGGGCTCTGATGTCTTTTGGCTAATGCTCTGCCTAGTTACCCTGGTGCGCCCTAACCTATGGTGCCAGTCTCCCACACCCTCGCAGCCCGCCCTGGGGCCTTGCTCCGAGCCCTCACCCTCTCCCTGGCTTAACATGCTCTTCTCACCCTCTCCGGGGCTTCTTTCCTTGCGTTCACACCTGCCCTGGGGGCCATCTCGTGCTCAGGACCCCTTTCTGAGTCCTACACCCTACTGGGGCTTCCCACAATTGGGGCTCAGGCTGCCTTGGCCTTACCTGGCTTCCAGACCCTCTTTTCAGGTCCTACACCCCACTGGGGCTTTCCCACAATTGGGGCTCAGGCAGCCTCAGCCTTACCTGGTCCCTAGACCCCTTTCCAAGTCCTACGCCCCACTGGGGCTTTCCCACAATTGGGCTCAGGCGGCCTCAGCCTTACCAGGCCCCCAGACCCCTTTTCTGGGTCCTGTGCCCCACTGGGGCTTCCTGCCTGCACCCGCACTGGGCTCCTCCCAAAGCTGCCCATAATGGGCCCTGGGTCAGGACACCCCAAAACACAGTGCCCTCTCTAGCACCAGGAACCCCCACTACTGGGGAGCTCCCCTGAGGCCTCCTCCAACCCCTACAGCCTCACCCGGTCCTCCGGTGTTACTCAACAACAAACAGAAAATACAAAGCCCCTGGCTATAACATAAATTCCCAGCCAACCTAGCTATCCTCCATGTCTATTCCCATCAGGGTTTTCTCCACTCAGTATCCTTCTACCGCAAACTCAGGCCATCAGGCTTCTCTGCCAGGCCTGCCCGGCTTGCTCCAGCTGAGCTCCACCCTCCTTGGCTGCCAGAGGGGATCTGAACCTTCTGGCCTCAGCCGGGCTATTTATAAAGGCCAGGCCCTGCCCCCTTCTGGTCAGCTGACCAGACTGGTTGCCCCGGGAACCTGCACCTGTGCTGCCCTGGTGATTGGCAGCTGAGCTCCTTTTACTGTGTTTCAGTAGCAGGCACCTTAGTGCCCTGCTACAGTCCCCAAGAGGCCCATGGGGGAAACTGATGCAATGTGGAAATGGCATGGTTTATTACAAACATGGGAGGCCCGGTAGTAAAGGAAAAGTGCATCCTATTCTTATTCCAAGTGATTTTTTTAGTTTCACGTGTTGTATTCTGTTTGGTATTTGCAGACACGGAGTGAAAACTTTTCAAAAAGGGCAACAGCTAAGGGATTTAAGAGTGCATGCTCTGCTGAAAGTCAGTGAGACTGACACCCCTAATTGCCTTCATCCCTTTTTGGAAAGAGCCCCCAGGCAAATATTTTGAGTAGATTCACAAAAGAATTGTCCAAAACTCCTTCCTGTCCTCTGCTTCATTTGGGAGCAGCATTAGTTAAGAGTGGCTTATTTTAGCTTAAATCTGTTCCTAGATGATTTATGCAAAGCTGAAAGAAATCTGGTAACAACCTTTCACACTGTTTTAATTACATTAGTTTAAAAATCACCCAGTAGGTCAACTGGTGTAACTGCATGTTAAACAAATCTGAGCTGTTTTAATAACCATAGGTTCTGTCCAGTTTAGGGAGACTTGATCGAATCCAAATGTTATATCCCTAGACAGGCCCACCCCCTCCAGAGCTTCCAACATCATGTAGTTCTTATAGGATGAAAAAATCCGTGTAGCTTATTACTTTCTTTTGTGCAAAGTGGTGTGAAACATTACCGGTCACTTTTCCACACAAATAAGGCAAATAGCCCAGTGGGGTTCTTCCACCTGCCCTTGAACTGGCCAGTAACTTTCCAGTGTCAAGTGCAGAAGCTGCACAGAGCAAGGGAATCCCACCTACTTACCTTTATACTTGGATGGGCCTCAGTGCAATTCTGCTCCCATCCATACTGGCTCATGCAGACTTCTTTCCCAGCCAGAAACTCTCTTTTTATATGCTTCCGAGGGAGGTTGTGCTGTTCCCTTCCTTGGACGTATTTAAAAGGAGATGGCTGGGGTCATCTGACCCCAGCACTCTTTCCTGCCCAGACAGGGGGTCGGACCTGATGATCTAATAGGTCCCTTCCGACCCTAAAATCTATGAAATGTATGAAATCAGTACTGTACAAGCAATAAAGTCTCTTGAGTGTATTCTAGTAGTTAACTTCTTGTCCTCATAGTAGCAGGACACTAACACTGTCCTCATCTTGGTGATCTGCTCAGGTCCCCTCCGACCCTACATCTATGAATCTCCCTGTTTTATTGTGGCAGGTTAAAGTGTGTTTTGACAC
>NW_017729028.1:15648640-15653933 GCF_001723915.1 Gavialis gangeticus
CTGTCCCCTGGGACTGGCCAGTACAGAAAGGAGATGTTCTGAATATATTTCAGGCCATATGGTTCAAAGTAGTGAATAATACACTTCAGGTATTGTGCCTGATAGTTGTATGTAAGGGTTGTTCCTGAAGTTTTTAAAATTGATCAGACAAATTGTCTAGGGTGGCTATATGGGAATAAGTCTGCCTCAAGCATGGGAGTTGGACTAGATGACTTCCTGAGGTCCTTTCCAGCCCTAGTTTTCTATGATTGTATAATTCTATAAATAACTCAGATTGTCTCCTAAAGGCTTAGGGTCAGAGTCATCCCTGGAGTGAGTAGAAGTATAACAGGAAATAATTTTGTCTTTATTTCTTGTGCATATACAAAAATAATATTAAATAAAAGCATCCCTACTGGGAACAAGGTGATGGGAAGGAGTGGGTATTGGATGATGGGAAGGTGGTGCATGGGAGAAACTTAATTAAAAACAAAATTCCAGCTATATTAAGGCAACACTTTGGGTGGTTTCTAATCATGTTAATAACTTAGTGCTGGCTAGCCATTTCAATTTCAGAAATAGAGTGAGGGGAGGATTTGTACTTAAGTCTAATCCCCAGAGGTAATTGGCTGAGTAGAGGGTATGAGCTAGATTCTCGGGTGGGTACCACCGTGGGGGAGTGCAGCTGCCATGGAGGGAAGCACCAGCACCACCCCCCCACAGCCCGGGGACCACTTCACTTGCTTGCAGCTCGCCCTCCCCCTCCCACTGCTGGAGAGGCAGGGAAGTCAGAGGCGTGTGTGCACAAAATGGGGGTTTAATCAACCCTAATTGAAGCGGTGTTTTTTAAAACCCACCACTTCAATTTAGGGCCCCCATTTTGTCTACACATGCCCTAATTCACTAAGTTCTATCATCTTCCACACCATGCAACATCCCCACCCCAGCCCTGGAGAATGTGTAAAAGTGCTCAATATGTGGTGCTGTGAAACAGGATCTACATTACTAGGAGCAGCTAACAGATGGAAGAATTATAGAAGAAACAGATCGATCGGTGGAACATCAAGACCTGTTAACGTCTGTGAAATGAAGAGCTTAGAAGGGATCAGACAGATTATAATGAGCCATGAAGTCAATTATCTCCCTAAGTACTGCCTGACTACAAATGCTGTTGCCACTGCCAAACAGTTGGTTTTAAACTTTGGGTGGAGCAGGAATCAAAGGGGGGTGAAAGTGCACCAGTGTAAAATGATCCTCTCCCCACAGATCTGCCCCTGCCTAAAAGGTTTTGTGGTATCTGTGTGAGGGTTTTCTGGATATATTTTGTTACTTTGATGCCTAAACTCTATTTAAGTACCATTTAGACTCCAAAGCCAGGTACACTTTTATAAGTGATCAGAAACCGGTCTATATCTGTAACAGAACAGAAGTTCAGCACAAGCTGACTGATTTAAAAATGGCAGAACCCAGTCTAAGATTTGCACATTCCACCCCCCCCACAAAGGGTGAATGTGTGTTTTGCTCACTACCGAACTAAACTATGCGACTTACAGAAAACCGCATAACTTAAATCAATTCCATCTTGGGTTTTTTGAATGGCTGTACCTAACCCTAATTTACTGATTTACCTTTGGGCTTAAATGAGTCCACATTAGGAAATGAAATTCAAAGTTTCTGTGTGTCACTTCAGTGGCTTAACTGAGGGATCAGCCTTTTTTCAGTGCAAAGTTCTTGGAAAGCCTAAAAAAGACTCAGTGCACATACCACCAAGGTAAGCTAAAATACATTATAGCACTTTTTAAAGTAGCCAATATGTTATTGTGCTTTTCATGTTTGTTTATACAGGGATAGCAAGGATAAGGTAGGGTTCCTTACTCACAGTAGACTTATTTTGCAGTTATGAAACACCTTAACTTCATTTCACAACTAAACCCACCTCAAATGACATTTATTGCAATGAATACTTCCTACCATAAACATTTTACTTTAAGTAAGTGCTTCATATTTTTTAAAGGCTTTCCAAACCTCCTGTCCTGGCTAACCCTTCTGCCAACACCACTGAAACAGTGGTGTTAATAGAACTTCTTCAAGCCATCTGCCTCTAACTTAGGCTTCAGTCTTAGTTCTTCTCCTACTTCATGATTGCTTTACATTATATTAAAAGTCAAACAAATGAGTTTAACCTTTAACATATATATGCCAGTATAAAGAGAAAAACAGAGAATCAGGGTCACCACATTTAAAAGTAAATGAGGTGAGGAATCATTTCCTCTCCAGTCTGTTTTTTGTTGTTTTTTTTAAATGAGATATGATAACTTTTAAAACTAGAAAGTACTTGTGCAGATGACAGCAGTATTATCCTGCAATGGCTGGGGATAGACTAGATTGACTAGATGTCTTTAATCTCTCCAAATATGGTTAATACCATTGTTTCTCACAGAAAAACACAATTTACAACAGCTGAGTATTTGCTGTATTGACTTCAGTGGAGCTATTCTAATTCATACCAGCTGGGAATCTGGGCCACTAGTATATACAGGCCAGTAAAGACATACCTCTTTTCTTTCCTCTTGCAAAGTAATTAGGGCATGTCTACAATACAGTGACAATTTTGACTGCAGTTCATGTTCAAACTAGCTAGATCAAGTACTATAAACAGTATAGCTGCAGTTTCATGTAACTAAGAAGTTGTTCAACATCTTCATTAATGATGTGGACATTGGAGTCAGAAGTGGACTGGCCAAGTTCACCGATGACACCAAACTTTGGGGCAAAGCATCCACACCTGAAGACAGGCAGGTGATCCAGGCTGACCTGGACAGGCTCAGCAAATGGGCGGATGAGAACCTGCTGGTGTTTAACACTGAAAAATGCAAGGTTTTCCACCTTGGGAGGAAAAACCTGCAGCATCCTTATAGGCTCAGCAGTGCTACGCTGGCTAGCACTACAGAAGAAAGAGACTTGGGGAACATCATTGACCACAAGATGAACATGAGCCTGCAACGTGATGCTGCGGCTAATAAAGCGACCAAAACGCTGGCTTGCATCCATAGATTCTTCTCAAGCAAATCCCGGGACCTCATTCTCCCCTTGTACTCGGCCTTGGTGAGGCCGCAGCTGGAGTACTGCATCCAGTTTTGGGGTCCACAATTCAAAAAGGATGTGGAGAAGCTTGAGAGAGTCCAGAGAAGAGCCACGCACATGATCAGAGGTCAGGAAAACAGACCTTACGATAACAGGCTGAGAGCCATGGGGCTCTTTAGCCTGGAAACGTGCAGGCTCAGGGGTGATCTGATGGCCACCTATAAGTTTATCAGGGGTGACCACCAGTGTCTGGGGGAATGTTTGTTCACCAGAGCACCCCAAAGGATGATGAGGTGGAACAGTTATAAACTACTGTAAGACCGTTTCAAGCTGGACATAAGGAAGAATTTCTTTACTGTCCGAGCCCTCAAGGCCTGGAACAGCCTGCCATCAAAGGTGGCTCAAGCACCTACATTGAATACCTTCAAGAGTAAATTGGATGCTTATCTTGCTGGGATCCTATGACCCCAACTGACTTCCTGCCCTTTGGGTGGGGGGCTGGACTTGATGAACTTCCGAGGTCCCTTCCAGACCTAAAGTCTATGAAATCTATGAAAAGAGTGGACTGACAAACCTATCTGAGAAGCTGAGTAAATAGCCAGTCAGTTCAAGTGTGATTCTGGGCACTGACAGACATGCAGATCCGTACTGTAACTCACAGCACTTCACAGAAAGCACCATGAGTTACAGCAGCCCCCCAACACAACAAATATTTGCTGTTGGTTTGCTGGGGTGCAGGATCAAGTTGCCCTCTGGAACTGACTCAGAAGGAGCTGTGCATCTGCAGTCTCTCTCCCTTAGCTTTGCCTCCCTCCCCCGCTCCCTCCAACTCTGGTGGTGTTTTCAGGTTAAGTTGGGAAGAAAGGAGGGGAAGGAACTGTGGTCTTGGGTTTTTCCAGATTGTGCTGGAAAGAGTGCCTGGCCCCCCTGCCCCTCAGTGCAGGCTCGGCAAACCCTAGAATGGAGCTCCCTCCCCTCTTTTCTCCCCATACCATCCTGAAGACAGCATTGGGGGTGGGACTGGGCTGCATCAGCCCAGTCCTGATTCGTGCAGGGAACAAACAGAAGTTAATGAAGGCACTCCACTTTAGAGCACCTTCATTTGAACCTTCAGTAAATGAGTGTTAATTTGTCATGCGATTGAGCACTTTTAAAGTGCTCTGCAGCCATGCATTTCTGTCAGGGTATGGCTATAGAGTGCTTTCAAGGGGCTGACTGCACAACAAATAACACTTCTGTCATG
The DNA here is from genome assembly GCF_001723915.1 of Gavialis gangeticus. Classification (NCBI taxonomy): domain Eukaryota; kingdom Metazoa; phylum Chordata; order Crocodylia; family Gavialidae; genus Gavialis; species Gavialis gangeticus. The sequence goes on from NW_017729028.1 coordinate 15,652,947, forward strand.
CCCTCCATGCTACAGTGGCTAGGACAGTAGTAGTACCTGGCTAGGTAATGGATAAAACTACAAAAGTGACAATGTACTTCAAGCTAAATTCTACTTTACATTTAGTTTCAATTTCTTCCACACTAATGTGTCAAGGCAAAATAATATTCTATGTCATTTGTGTAAGTGCATAATTCTCCAGTACTTTTGATACAACTGCAGAGGAACATTTTGTTCTCCCTTGCAGAATTGCACAGGTCTCCTATTTACTTAAATGCTGTCTCCAAAGACAGATCCTCTGTTGCCCAGGAGACACATAACTCTGTTCATTTCACTGGGAAGCATTAACCTGTACTAAGATGCATTAGTTTGTCTGGAATTCTACATCCTGCTCCTGAGCACAAGTTACAGACATTTTATGACCTGTGCAAGGTAATCCCTACATAGACAACTACAGCTAACTAACAGAAATGAATGACACCAGCACAAAATTGCATGTTCTCCCCAGATTGTCTAGTGGTTAAAGACCTTTCCTAGAACAAGGAAGGCTTAAGATGCTAGAAGGCTGGTGAATGTTGAATACTGTATATAAGTGTCTTTTATTTTTTTTAGGAAAGTCAGAATCTACCAGGCTTGCTTTTCCTTTTTCAGAACATGAACTTTTCTGTTCATCAGGGCTGTGTGAAGCTCTTGGTGGTGATTTGATTTGGAGGTGATTTGGCCTGATTTAGTGGCCAAATCTCTGAATATGAATTGAATCGGGGACCAATTAAAAGGTTCAAATCAATTCAAAGCTCTCTGAATCTTCGGAAAAGAGTCGGAGAGCTTTGATGATTCAGGCAGTCCCCAGTGGCTGTAGGAGGGAGCTGCAGTCAATTTTGAGCTGGTACATACTAGGGGCAGAGGAGGAGGGGCTTGGGGAGGGAGGACACCATGGGGGGACCCCTGCCAGCCCCCTGACCCCCCCACTCCTCCAGTGCCCCCCCCATGGCTGCCCCCACACACTCC
>NW_017729028.1:15658933-15696960 GCF_001723915.1 Gavialis gangeticus
ACAAGGCCAAAGAGAGCAACTCTGGCATCTAGAGATTTATTTTATTCTGGGGATCAACTGAATTAGGTGGCACACCCCACAACAGCTTGGTCCGGCTTGTGCTACTCAGAACTACAGTTTGCCATCGCCTGCGCAGCTCTGGACATGGAACTTTCCCAGTCAATTTTCTAAGTTCCCATCCAACTTCCACCTCCCAGGCCAGCTCTGGCCCTTTAAGAAAAACAAAATGGAGAAAAGCCCCACATTCACCACTCCTGCAGCAGCCTCAGGGCTTTGGGGGCTCGTGCAGAGCCCCCCATGTGGTGTGGGGCAGTGGGAGTTGCCCCCGTCAGCAGGAATGGTGAGTCTGGGGGTTTTGGGGGATCTTTTTTTTTCTGAAAGGGCAGCAGCTGGCCCAGGCAGGGCACCCATGGGTGGGCTGGAGGAGTGGGGGCAGTTGGGAGCCCTGTGCAGAGCCCCCCATGCAGTGAAGGGAAGTGGAGATCCCTTCCCCCCAGCCTGGCAGCACCTGCCTTGCCCGCCTGAGGAGCTGGGGCAGGCGAGGCAGCCATTGCCAGGCTGGGAGAGCGGGCAGGGGATGGGCTTGGTTGATTCAGAGATTTGGCAGCAGCTAACTCTCTGAATCACATTCAGCCAAATTGAATTGGGACAGTGATTGAAATCACTGAATCGAATCACTGTCCCCCAAATTGGCTGGATCTGAATCCGAAGTTAATACTAGCCACTTTGCATAGGCCTACTGTTCATGTCTTCCAAGAAACCTTTCCTATATAAAGTAGTAATGTAATAAGAACTTCCATTTAAAGCTTTCCAAATAATGCATTGTTGGCAATCACTTCAGCCCCACAAGGAAGGAGTTTTAAACAGTTGAAACACCAGGGCTGCAAAGAGATGCAGACTTTGTACTGCCATAAACATTTTTATGGCAACACAAAAGCCCCTTGTTGCACCACAAGTACTTAAAATTTTTGGTGATAACAAACGTAGTAACAATATATGCTGTCTTTTTGCTACAGGGGCAGGCCTGCACTATTCCACCACCCAAGGCAAAAACTCCCCTGGCCCCAGGGGCCTTATCCAGGGGAAAAAGGACCCCAGGTACCCCACTCCAACTTGGGACATGTACTTGTAGGCATGTACTTGGGACATATCAGGGCACAGAGGAATCCCGCAGTTGTGGGGATCAAAATGCATAGTGTGCGCAAGGCACCAGTGCAGCTTCCTCACTTGCAGATGTAAGCCTGAAATTGGGGCAGGGCAGCCAGGGTTCTTTTCTCCCAGGATCAGATCCCTAAAGCCCTGGGAAGGGTAGGGGACCAATCCTGGGGGATGATACACCTGGTGACTTCTGTTAGATGTTCATGAGGTGGATCACCTGTGCCATGACATATCGCACTCGAAAGAGAGCATCACTTTTCAACATGGGTGAAGAAGCCTGCTTTCTGCTCCCGCTGCAGTTTATGCAAGGTTGTGGTTTTTTTTCCCTCCTCAGTGACTTTGCAATGCAAAATGCATAAACAGCATGGAAACAAGGACCTGCACACTCTCTCCCTAACAGGGAAGTGTCCCCCCCACTGGCCCACTGAGATAGACACTCTGCTGCTTGTCTGCCTTCTGATTTTCTGACTCTTTCCTTCTTGATTTTCAAGGGCCCAGGCTTCAACAGGAAGGTAGTCTGTGGCCTGGTGTTTAAATACTGCCCTGTGATTTTGGACATCAAGCTTCAAATACCCTCAGAGGGAGGTGAGCTACAGCATTAGTTACTGGTTTCGTGACTTAGAGCAAAATTCTACTTCACCACTGAGTGTCCTGATTCATAGACATGATCCAGATCTGCTCAGATACCCCTTAACCTACTTTTTTAGGGCAGTAAGCTTGGACTCCATATTAATACAGTAGTTATTTCTGCATAGGAAGCTAAATTAAAGGGATGTCTCAATTAATTAGATAAGGAAGACACATGAAGTCACTTTCATGTAAGTGGATATAAGTGTTCAAATCTGGCCATGAGAGTCCAGGACCAATAGCTGCAGGATATTCAGTTGCACACTGGAATGGAGTGTAAACTAAAGAGGCCAACTAATCCTTAAATGTATAAAGAAGAGATTATGGAATAGGAATACTTGTTGCTGATGCATGAATGACGCGTGTACCCAGAGGCTGGGAGGGCATGGAGACTGCCTGCAGGTGGCGGTGGCGTGGGCATGGCGACAGGGAGTGGGGAGCTCCCACAGGTAGCTGTGCCGATGTCAGCGGTGGAGGTGGGCCAAGAGGGAAGCTCCCACAAGTGGGCGCACCAGTGTCAAAGGTGGGGTGGTGAGTGCTAACCAGCCGTTGGCAACCCCCCGCAGACACCGCAGCAAGAGGGGTGGGGGGGTGGTGAGTGGCGAACACCTGCAGGCACCACCGGGAGCTCCGGTGGTGCTTTTCTCAGTGGGTGCACTGGCAATCTTAGGGGGTGCACAGGCACCCGTGTGCACCCACTATGCGTCACCAATGTGCTGATGTGATTGTTGGAATACTTGTCTAATTCTGATGTCTGCGTTTCATGAAGAAGGATGCTGAAAAACTGGAAAGAATTTAGAGAAAAGCCATGAGTATGTTGAAGTATTGGAAAGCGTCCTTATAGAAAGAGACTCCTGGACCTCAGTCTGTTTTATCCAAGAGAAGGTTAAGCAGTGACAATCTGTACCTATATGGGGAACAGAAATTTCCTAAGATATCTCTTCAATCTAGCAGTTCGTATGGCTAGAAGTTGAAGCTAGAAGATTTAGAGTAGAAATAAGGTGCATGTTTTTTCACAGAAGAGAATGATCTTTTCCCAGAGAATGGTTTCTCAGCAACTTTAAGAAGTGGCCTCTTGTCTTCCTCACAGCCTAGTTGCCATAGTTTGCAACCATTATCTGTAGTGTACTAGTCATTATAATGCACTATAGTTTGATAACATCTCTGTAAGGCAGGTTCACTACTATTAAATGTCTGCTGAGAAGAAGAGAGGAACTTTTTCTTTTATTTGTGTGGTCTATGAAGTGTATACGTTAGCAGATTAAGTCTCGGTTTTTAGGGCCTATTTCAATAAATTTTGTCTCATCTAGAAAAGAGTGCTGAGCCATTAGTGCCCTAGCATACCTGTTGACATAGTAAAGCTGGAAGTTTTAACTTTCCAGTGGTGAATACCATTATTTATCCCTGATGGTTTTTCTACATCAGTCAAAAGATACTCTAAAATTGTCATTATTCCCCCTGCTAAAGGAAGAAGATGGGAGCTATAAGCACTGCACAAGCCAGCCCATCCTCAATAGACTAACTCTTGGTATTATACTAGTTCTGTGGATAGAAAGAGAATTTAGTCTCTAAGCAACACTGGGTGCATCTACACAAAGCACTTAATGTGCAGTAGCCTAACAACACTGCGTGTGCAGTAGCATACCAGGCAAAAACTGTGCTAATATGCTACTGTGCAGTAGTATTAGGCTACTGCACAGTAAGCGTCACTAAAAACCCATGCACTGGTACTACCGCTTAGTAACTCTAGTTACTGCACATTTAGTTAGTACTTCATTAAGCAAGTACTAAATAAAATGCGGAGTAGCTTCTGCGCATTAATGAACACGCAGATGCTCCCACTTTAAACAAGGCAACTAGGATTATCTTCCCTTTAAAACAAAGGAACAGTGATGACTTTCATTTTGGAATTAACTCCCGGCCAGTGGAATTGGCACCAGACTGCTGCTGCAAATTTGGGGAGCAGAATGTTTGCTGGAACTGCACTGTAATTGCCTTTGGCTGTGATTTAAGCTACTAATTTTATCTCTAAAATCTTAAATGGTCTGGGGTTGCCCTGCCCAAGAGACCTTTCCTTTCTCTGTGCTCTTCTGCCATTTTTGTTTGTTATTATTATTTCCATTATGAGCGATATTATGAGCTTCTAGCCGGGGAGTGCCAAGTGATGAACAAAGAATGAGATGATACCTGTTTGAAAGAGCATTTGATCTAAACTATGAAGACAGGCAAAGAGTGGGGCAATATACGAAAGAGAATATAATTTATTCAAGGGAACACAGCTGGTTAGGGTAGAGCTAAGAATCAAGGCCTTTTGAGTGCCCCAGTCATGCCCTGACCACTTTAGCACAATTTAGCTACTTGGCCATGTACATGAGCGGACTTTCAGCAGTGTTCTGCACTCACTACTTTAGTATCCTTTGTATTCTGCATATGATTTTAAGTGGTAATGTAAACTCAAACTTAACGAGAAGCAAAGATATGACGGTGTGAAAATTTAGCAACACGAGCACAATTTACTATGAGGTAAACTTGAGCAGGAACCTAATGCAGGTCAGAGCTTGTTCACAGTAACTGCTCTCATACAGTCCCTTACCTCATGGCAAACGAATGCTGACCCATGACACATTACTTCTCTTTTACTGAAGAATAAGATAGCGCATTTTAGTTTCATCTTCCTTGGGGTAAGAGAATGTATGTGTGCAGTTCTTGTGTTTGTGCCCTAAGATATTTTTTTTTCTGCTGGAGAAAACAGTTGTTCAAGTCCTGGAGATTTGCTTCTTTAAGAATGAGGGTAGTAATGAATTAAATGGGCAACTGGGTGTAATGCTGATTTACACCCACTCTGAACTGATTTTCTATGAATAATAAAGATAATGTCAGATACCATAGCTATAAGTAGACTATGGACTAAAAATGAGATACTGATCCTATGGAAGTCAATGTCAAGATTCCCATTTGCTTTAATAGGGTCTGGATAAACCCAAGAAAGCAGGCTTGATAGTATGGCAAGTACTTGCTATTGATGTGGGGCCCTTATTTTGCTGTGCATCCAAGAATGTAACTTTAAAGAAGTTCCTGTGACATTAAATTCCAATCACATATTTCAGCAGGTTTGAAGGAGATGAAAGCAACATTTCCTAAGGGGAAAAATACCTACAGCAGTGATAGAATTCCATCGTAAGAATCCCCAGGGTAAATATACCATTAACCTTGAAAAGAGGGAAACTTGCACATAGCTTTGAATACAAAAAGACTTGGTTCATGAAACAGTTCACTTAGTATGAAAGGGGATGGATTCCAGCTACATTTACATGTAAATCCAAAGCAACTCAACTGCCTTCTGCTACAGTTGTACCTCAATATAACTGAGCTCAGTCTGACTAGAGAAGGTATTGGAGGAATGAGAGGTAGAAAAATATTACTGACTCTGATTATGTCTTTTCCAGATCTGTAAGTGTACCAGTAACCATTCTGATACTGTGAATTTCTTGCTTGAAATGAGCAAGTTTGTGCAAAATATATGGTCAGTGCACATACATACCTGGCCAGAAGTTACTGAATGGGTAATGCTCAAGTGTTATCAAAGGGTACGTACAGACCTTACATTTTGATTAACCTATTTAGAGTAAGGTCAGTCTCAATGCCAATCTGTGCAGGTGTCTGGGGACCCAAAATGGAGGGCCGGATCTAAGTTCACTTGAATGGGTAACCTAATCCAACGAACATCTGTACACATTCAGAGTGCAAACCCAGGGCTGGAAAAGCCCAACTACTTGTCCAAGCTCTGGGGCTGTGCTCTTCCTACCCCTGTCCCCCAACCTTGACTGGACTATGTTTAGCCACCTGATCTCACTGCTCCCAGACAGACAACCCTTCCTTGCAGACCCACCAACTGCCCCCTCCACACTGCAGAAGCCCCCCTTCCCCCAACCTGCCAGCCCCCCGATTCTGCCAAACTCCCGCACACCCACCTACCCCTCCCTGCAAACCTAGTAGCCCCTTCCCCCACATTGAGTTATTTATATCAGGATCTCCACATGGCTCCTAGTGCCAGGAAATGCCTGAACTCAGGGTATGGTCATGTGGTGTAAAGTAAGCCATGTGATTGTAGACCAGGTGTGGTGAGCATTTGTACACACCCAAAAAGAGTTTAGCATGCATAACTTATCTACCTACAATTTTTTCCAGTGGCACTTGCATAGTCACCATAATACATGTGAAATTGGATTTGGAAAGTTTATGTTACCAAAGAGGCTTGTGGGGAGAAAGTATTTTTAATCTGCAGCAAAGTGTTTGTTTCTAAGTATCCAGGGATCTGTAGCAAAATCCTAAATTTTCTTGGCTTCTTCCCATGGGGACTTCCTTGGGACAAGTCATTCACACTGAAAGGTGTGGAGGATGATAGCAGCAGGGTTGAGTGGATTCTTGGGAGGATTTGGCTACCTAGTTGGGACAGTTGATAGTATCTGCAAGCGGTGTCATGCAGGCTGCTGCCTGGAGACTGGTAACAGTGCAGCTGACATTGTGTTTGCTCCTACAAATGGCAAAGGAGTCAGAAGAACTTGTCAAGTTTTGGGAAAGAAGACCTTATTTCATTCTTTATTTCATACATATTGTGTCCCTTTGTTTTCCCAAATTTATGACTGTTCCCTTTCCATAAACAAAGATTTCCTTGTTTGTGCATGGTCTTGGAGAACTTGTGTATGGGAAAAATTCTGCTCAATAAAGAAACCCAGAGGGAGAAAGAAGTTAGTTTTCCCAAGTTTCTCAGCGAAGGCTCAAGCTGGCCAAGTTATTTATCAAAGGGACCTTAGGCAAATTGAATACTTTTGCTGCTATTAACTGCTTGACAGGATCACATATATGCTACCATCTGCATGGATTACTCATTTCAAACTTGCTTATTAATTTACCAGCAGGGCCGGATAGCCCATAGCCCTAGGGGCCCAGTGAGGGGTGGATTGGAGCCCAAGGGAAGGCATGAGAGGGCTGGAGCCCGCATAACCAAGTCTGTTAGCAGAGCAAGCAGACCCTGAGGCGAGTTAGGTCTGGCAGCCAGATAGACCCATGAGATCTCAACTGGCCTGCATGGGGCCAGGGCCCTAGAGGTGTTAAGAGGTCCAGGAGGGACCACTGTAGAGGCTGCCAAAGTCTGGGGAGCCGGGAGATCTCAGCTGGTCCAAGGCAGGGCCAGGTTCTTGGAATGGATAGGCCAAAGGTCCATGTGTGGCCACAGGCTGAGAAGAGGGGGATCAAGGAGACTGGTTCAGCATGATGATGGCTAAGGTGAAGCAGTGGGACTGTCTAGATTGCTGTAAACCGTTCTATGTTTAATTTTTTATTTTCATACCAATAAAAGTACAATGGAGAAGACAATAACATTCCTGCCATAATCATTCAGAGAATTCTTCACAGCTCATTTGCTGACCACCTGCACAAACCAGTTTACTTCTAGTGGATCTGCACCCATTTATCCTGCAGAGGATTTACCTGAAACTTCTATACCCATTTTAGCGTTTTCTATAGTGCTCATTTAAATATAAATAAAATATGTTCTATGGTTTCTAATTCTGATGCAACAGCAGGAAGAGTTTGTGGTTTTGCAACACTTTCTGAGATAACAATAAGAATTAAATCTACAGTTTTTTTCTGGTGCTGCTGGTAAAAACTATACTGTATTAATTATTGCATACACCACAGTGCTGTCAACCATCCTTTCTTAATTTTCATACCTCTTTTGTTACAGGAATCTATCCTTAGTTTCTAGGTTTTTAACCAGTTTGCAGCTGAAGGAAACACTGCACTGAAAAGCAAGGCTGTGAAATGCTGCTACTATTACCCAGCAAACAAAGTTATCTCCCTCTCCAAATGCAGTAGCTTCCCAGAAGATACCAGGATACTAAATCAAAGTGTATCCTCAACTGCTTTTTCAAGGAGCTAATAAAATTAATCAGGCAAAGCAGTTCTCTTTGCCATAAGGTAGCTATTTGAATCTGTCTGGCCAGTCCAAATGTTTGAACATAATTAGAAATTTGTATGAATGCCTAGGGCCAGAAAAGCTTTTTCTGCAGCTTGTGTCCATGTTCATCTGTTCAACTTTTCCATTTGGAGAGGCTGGAACTGAACACTTCCTATGAGATAATTTGGTTAGTGATGCTGTGTACTGTCACTAGATGACTGGTAGGCTTCCACCAGGCATAGCTGATATGTTGTGCAGAACTATAACTTGTATATTAATTGTTTCATTTGTTCTTTTTAAGTTTAAAAAACCCCCTTAAAACAAACATTCCTTAAAATGAAAAAGTCCTTCAGTTGAAATACAGCTTTGAAAGTATTGTCATTACGTTTAAGAGTAAACATCCTCTTAAGTGAATGGAGTCCCTGTTCATGTAGTCTAGTTTCAGCAAAATAATCCTGCATCAGTTTTACAATGGGTTATACTCAGTTCACATTTAAAAGCTTTTTTTTCCTAGAGCATGAAGACTAGGAACATGTGCTTAAAAATGAAAGTATGTGTGACTCAGAATCTGAATTCATCATGGAGGCTAGATAAAAAGCTCAAATGGGCCAGAACCAGCCAATGAACTGGGTGTTTGACATCAGTGATTTATACTATTTCCCTTTCATGTTATAATAATTGTCACAAATTGGATTTATGTTGTGCCATTTCCTGCTGGAGCTGCAATCTTTGCTGCAAGAAAAAGGTTTCAGAACTTTAATGCCTCTTCTGTTCTTGGAAAGATAACAGTAAACTGCACTATTTTATGATTTCATTGCTTGGCTATTCATGTTCTCTCTTTCTATAGCCTTCAGGGGAAGCTAGAAGGAAAGGGCGAGACAGAGAATTGGCTTGCTATTGAAAACACAAAGAGTCTGATTGTTGTCTTTGGAGCAGAAAAGTGAGTTGGGGAAAATGATGCTCCCAAAATTATCCCAGAACAGGAAAACTTAAAACTGTCTCCCATTCTTCTATTAGATGTGTGTCAAATAGCAATGTGATCCGCAGAGAGGGCAGATGTTACACACGAGGGAATGTTTACATAAACAAGGAAAAGCCTCGCAGCTTCTTTACAACCGGTGTGCAACCCTCCTGCTGGGCACCAGTTGGCAGCAACAAGGGCCGGGTTCAATTTTAGCATACTAAATATATTTTACCTTGGCTTGAGCCAACACCCAGGCCACCTGGGAAACACTAAATTAATTACTAGGGTGTCCCCACATAAATAAAAAAACGCCCCTTGCAGGTAGTGTAAACACAAAAGAAAGATTTATTACAGAAAACAGAGGAAAATACCAAATGCACTTTAAAACACCACTAACTACAAGACATAGCCTTTAGGTTGCGCTGCACTGGGAAAAGCTGCTGGAGAGCATGCGTCCTTCTGCAGTGCAAGGGGCTCCTCATCGTTCTTGGAGGAATGGTAGCATGACAATCTTTGCTCCCACAGAGAGCACTGCAGCTCCAGATAGGATGCACGCACCCCAAAACTTCCGGGCTGGATTATCTGGCCTGCTGAAACAAAACTGAAGGAAAAACTCCAAAAGGAGCCAGGCTGATTAATGGCTACAGCCTGCCCAACCACACAGCCTGACTAGAGCATAGGACCATCAAAAGCAGCAAAGGGAAAGACCAGGTCTACCCTCTAGGCCTGGGCTGCAGGTAGTTTATGCCACAGCTCCACTAGGAGCAGGAAGTTGCAAACCTCAATCCTCGCCCAAAAGTGGCAGGATTAGAAACTCCTAGGTTTCAACCCTGTTTAAATTGCTAGGCCTAACTCCTAGCCACCAAACCCAACGAACCAATACTCTTCCCTCCACTATTAATTAATCCCTTAAAACCTCAAAAGAAAAAAGGGGAAGGAGAGAAGCGTTCCCAGACACTGGAACAATCACCCCCTTCTCTCCTCTCTACTTCAGCTTCCCTTTTCACTACCTGCAACGCCTTCTCCCTGGGAGGAGACTTCGCTCTTCATCAGCCCCTAGCAGCTTCTCTCCGAAACCAGCCCAGCTCACCTTATATCCATCTCCCAACCAATCAGCCTGAAGATTCCTCTGCTTTCCCTGGCTAATGAGGCCAGAGGGTTTTACATATTTACCCGACATAGGCTCCAGCCTGCCATGTGCTGAGCATGTGGCTAAAATAGAGGGGCCATCTTGCCCACATAAAAAAGTGCGCATGCACACACACACACACACACACACACACACATACACACACAATACAACCCAAGTGTATATGTGAGTATTACATATGCATATCCAGTTGCCTTTGCTCTCAGCTAAGATGTGGATGATTTCTCATGTGCAGCATGTTGCCCAACAACAGCAGAAACAAGTAGATGCTCGGTATGCGTATGGAAATGAGTAGCTCATGAGAATGCTGTTGGCAACCTAGAAAGGCATAGTTAGAAATGTGTGCACCCTCCGTTGTTACTAAAAATGTCTAATGTTGTTCCACATTTCAGCTCTGAGGAGGAACCTATTGTAGGAAACAAAATGTTCAGAAAAACCAGCATAATGGTAAAACAAACAGTAACCCGTCTATACCGGACAATGTAGTAGCTTGTTCTTGTCACTTAAGAAAAGTAGAATATTTAGTATAGATGTACTATTTGTTTGTTTAAATTTGAATTAAAAAAGGGATGGCTATGAAGGACTAGGCACTCTACCATGTAATTAAAAAACAATACATTAATATGTTAATATTAATTTCAAACAGCAACTCAGCCTGCTAGCCACCTACAAAACTCTGATCCACCTCTTCAGTATTTTAGAAAGCACACACTTGGCTCCCTCTATAAACTCTGCCAGGTAGATTTGAAGGTAGAACTTGCGAGGGGCAAGTTTCAAAATCTCCACGGTCTACATATTACACTATAATGCAGTGGTTCTCAACATTTTGGACTCAAGGCACCCCTCACTGGACTCGAGGGACCTCTCCATAACTTTTGTGAATGGCATGGGACTCCATGTCAAAAACAAATTTATATATTCCAGTGCTTGCCTTTGTATACAGGAGCTGGGCAGTAGGTGTGGAGGATCGACCAGGCAAGCACAAGACTAAGCTTGACTTATTTGCTTAGCTTATATGCTTATTGTCTCACACTTCACTTATCTCCTCACACCTCATGGCACCCTTCAGAGGATCTGGTGGCATACCAGGCTTCCCCCGCATCCTGGTTGAGAATCACTGCTCTAAGGAGATCCCTCTCCTTTTTTAAATAAGGCAGGGTCCAACTCAGGGGTCCCTCCTGACTTCAACTCTGTAGTATATTAGGAAGAGAGATGATCACTATGGTGGGCTAGTTCCAAATTTAATATGACATAACCAATAACTTAAACTTGGCTTAGTGCTCTGTGCTCTAAGTAGGAATCCCTGCTTAGTTCATGAGTCACTGCGTGCTTCATCAGCATCAGTCTCTTCAAGATTTTCAGGCATAGCCTTGTGGAGAGTGTAAAAATAAAGTAGCATGGACAACAGTGGCAGGGGCTGTTTGTCAAGGGAAAATTTCTGTACCTGACCGGTAGTAAAAAGCTGATTGGCTTATTTCTGCAACTTGATCTTCAAAAACAAGCCTAGGGTTTAATACCTCTTAAAATGTGAATCCATGTACCAAGGAGCAGATACACTCCCTCAGACAAAGGGGCTGTTTTTACCTTTGCCAGCCGTCCATCCCGCCATCTCTTTCCTGATAGAACTTTTCAAAACTGTGGTAGAAGTGGGAAAATGGGCACTACAATGATTAGGTTTATTATAGGCATGACTCTAGACCATGATAGAAATGTCTTTCCCATTTTGCTTCAGCTGATACTGTCCTTAGTAGAGCCAGGGAAGAGAGGACAGCAGAACAGTAACCTTCACCCCATTGTAGCCGAGCTGACAAGGGACTACTGCTTCTACTGGAGAGGCTGGAGTGCTGAACTACCAGCTCATATCCACAAAGACTAGGAAAAGTGGTGCCTCTGGTACCCTGCTTAGGCACTGCATCAACATTTTGTAGAGATACAATTAATGTTTAAGGCCCTTGTGTTTGAAAAGTTATGCTCACTCCATTATTTTGATCATAATATTATTAATTCCTATACCATTTTCTTTTACATGAAACTGCTTAAAACTCCTGGCCTGACCACTCTGGGGACATATTTCTGATCACATCTAAATCATATAAATTCACCAGAGACATTGTGATTAGTGCCTATTGGCCTTATTCTGACTTCACAACACTGGTTTTCACCTTTTCAATGCCAGTAAATTTAAGGAAGTAACCCAAAATGACACTACCAACAGGGAGAGTCAAGTCTGACAGCATAGATCCTGAAAGTTCAGCTACTCTGTTACCAGAGTTTCTATGCAGAAAAGACATGATGCTTTCTGGGACTTGGATGTCTGTGAAGGTCCTCCATAGTGCAGTAGCCACTCTTTCAGGTAAACATCTCCCCCTCTGAAAACATGCTGAATCTCTGATCTAAATTAATTGCCTAGATTTTCAGAAGTTCTTAACAATCAGAAGCCCTCAGCTGAGAGAGAGAACCACGTGATACTGAATTCTTTTAAAAATCTGGGTCATATCTATAACACTAAAGACATGGTGAAAAGCGTGCCTTTGGACTCAAAGCATTTGTGTCATACTCCCCTCCAGGGCAATTTGAACAGGTGGAGTCATTTGCCCTAAAAGACGGGCTTGAGAATGGAAGCAGCACTTGAGATGATCTTTACCGTGAGTACAGTTACTGTGGCACAACATCTTACCTCCTTTGGCATTTCTCAGCAATACAGAAAAAAAAAGCCTTGATTTTTCCAAACTGGCAACATAGCTTCCTAATTATCACATTTGTTGGAACAGATGGGAAAGCATGTGGAGGGACTGAGGATTAAGTGGTGGTTTCTACAAAAAGAAAGTTGTACTTAAACACTGTTATTCAGGTTGTCTGGAGGTAGCATGCTCAGATGATTGAGGCGGAAATACTTGAAGGTTTTTTTTCCTTCTTTTTTGGGTTTTTTTTTTTTTAATGTTTGATTGGGTGGGGGGTTTTCACTTGTTTTTTTTCCCATCATTTGATCTTTAGATTTTCCTACAACTTTAAGGCTTCAGATGAGCAAGGTACTTTTGAGAGCAACAGGATTCTCGTACTTCTATTTATGCTTTCCAGTTCCAGAGAAAATAGAAACCCTAATTTCCATCAGACATTGCACAAGCCATGGTTTATATATGTTTCTTGTGGGTTTTTATATTCTGAAAGATCCCTATTTGGCTGAACAACTTCCTGAATTTTACAGTTAGCCCATACTGTTTTATGTTTCTTTGCCTTCCTTTATGCGTTGCTTTCTTTTTCCTTTATGCTCTCCTTTTTTGGAATGCCTTTTTCTGACTTTGTTATGAGATACAAAGTCTAAGGCTCTCATTTTGTGCCTTTTGATCTTAGAGTTTTTCTGAATGGTTAGACATATGATGAGTTAAGACAAGAATTGGCAGTTGTCTTTCCTTTTCTTTTGGTGAATAGTTTAGTTTATCAAAATATGTCATTTTGGTCATCCTCAACCTATTAATAAATTCAAGTTGAGCTTACTAAATATTGTCACTTGGGGAAAAAAATGAAAGCTTTTGTGGGATGGATTAATACAACTGCTGAAGGAGAGGACATTCCTCTTATCCAGTAAACTGTTAGGACACTTACCCAAAATGTGGTATAATCAAGTTTAATTCCATCTTTGGCCCGAGGGAATTTTAATCAACTTTCCAGATTAGGACTGGAAACACTGTGGAGGGAGCTTTTGATCATCCCTGTTGATATTCTTCCGTTTTTCATAAATAATTAAATATTGACTGGACTAGGGACTGGAATCTAGGGGTCTTAGCTCCCAGGTGAATATCCTAGGTACCAGGCTAGAGAATCACTTCACTCACTAACTCAAGGGATATTTAAATATTTTCAATGAAAGCAGAACAACTTACACAAGGGCAGAGAGAGAGAGATCCACACAGGAATTTCCTACCACCTGGTGATCAGAACAATCGCAAGGAATAGGTTCAAATTCCCTGAGTTAGACAAGGGAATTAAGCCAGGGGCTTTCACATTGTCTAACGTTGGACTTATTATGTATAAGAAACTTCTCAAGCAGTTCTGTGAATTTAGCTCAGTGTTTTCTTTACTGGTGCCCTCAAAATCAAATAACTCATTCAGTTCAAATAGACTATTGTGTGCCAAACAAAACAAAAGATTTTGGTTTCCTGCTTTGGGCAGAGAGCCTGAAAAAAAAGTATCAATTCTGCATCCAAATAGAAAAATAAAGTCGACAGCCCAAGCTGAGACCACTGTCTATTAGGATGACCAGTATTGTCTCAACACATCCTTGTGTTATCCCAAGCTGTATCCAGCTATTGTGTTTTTGCCTTATAAGTTCTTTGGGTCAGGGTCCCCACTCTGGTCTGTCTTTTTTACTGCACAATGACGTCCTGCTCCATGGATAGGGCTTTCCAGTGTCACAGACTTAAAAGATAATAAACAATAGTAGTAACAAGTGAAATCTTCACTTCTGCAGTTATGGCCCCATTCCTGGTATTTTGTGCAACAGCTTCATCAAGGATGTTGAAGTTAATTATATTTGCTCACTTTTATTGGCTTACCTAGTCTTGCTTTCTGAAACAACTTGTGCATGTTGATTACTGCTACAATGAGAATAGCCGCTAGCTATTAGTGCTATTAGAATAGCGCTAGCTGTTCCAAGAGTATTAATTTAAGACCTCAAGGAATCTGTTGTCTAATATGACATTTAACCTGTGGTTAAATGTGGGGACTGAAATCACTCAAATTTTATTAGACTCTTGATATTGTTTTGCTTTGAACTAATGCAGCATTATGCAATCAAACATTACTTCTGATTTATATACAATCAGGCATGTGACTATTAGCACTGAAGCTTATAGGACCACAGAAGGTATTAAAGTTAGTCATGTACCTTGCTAAAATTTAATATAGGCTTGTTGGGTTTCTTTGGATGAGGAAGATGTTATTACAGACTGCTTAAGACAATTGCATTCTTCTGAGGTGGCGGGTGCTTCTCTCCACTTGAACTTTTTAACACATTAAATTTTATGTAAACTTTTAGGTACAATGCTACTCACCCATCCCTCTACCCAAATCCATCCTTCCTGTATCAAACTTCCTGGAGATTGGGGCCAAATGAGTAGCACAGGGCTGGTCCATGAACCAGACTGACCCATGGACATCCCCCACCCCCCTTCCCTCCATCCCTCAAGCCAGATACCATGCATGCAGTGCCTGCTCTGGCCATTCTGGGACATGGTGCCCTTGCAGAGCTGGTCAGGAATGCATGCTGCATGCAGTACCCACTCCAGCACATGGCATCTGCCTTGGACCAGCCAGGATGGGTACCACATGCAGCATGGGTCCTTGAGCGGAGTGCCATGTGTGGTGCAGTCTTGGGCAGGCCAGAGCAAGCAGTGTGGCACAGTGCAGTCCCAGACTCGTCAGAGTGTGCAACCATGTGCAGCACAGGTCTCAGGCCTGTGTTTGAGGTCAGTAGGGTATGCACCACATACTGCATATAGATCAAGTCTGAGATCTGAGAGCAGCCCTGGGGGCTGGATGATGGGGCTTCACAAGCCAGATTTAGCTCATGATCCAGATATTTGACACCTCTGCTGTAAAGCTTTGAACAAAGTATTTCAATATCCCATCAACTTCCACCCCTCCCCCCACCCACCCCCATTCCTCAATTTTTAGTGATACCTATTTTTAATGCACTCTAACATTACCAGGCATTCTGGTTCACTACTGACTACTTGTATATAAACATTTATCATTTGTATATGTTGCTGTGGGCATATTTTTATTTAACTCCCCTGTCTGAGTCCCCATCCCTGTTACATTACTTCTATGTTTCTAACCTGTTCCTCCTTCTGTTCCTGTCCTACCTAGCCTTTTCTACAGTTACTGAAAAATGAATCCTGTCCAAGGGCGTTGCTGTCCATTCTACCTCAGTTCCCTCCCTTCACGAAGCAGGCATCCTCAACTAGCTTATGAAGGCAGCTAATTCTGCAGCTGACCGGGTCTGAAAGGTACCTGTTACTATCTGCATCAATATTTCTGAACACCTCAGCTAACAAGTTCAGGACTAGAGATGCTGTAGTTTGATTCTGGAGCTATAAATTGCTTATGCGGTGCTGTGGAAACTCCTAAGAGCTAGTAATGCAACCTGGATATTTTTCACAGCATATCCTGCCCACCACCAAGAAGCTTGGAGGAAGAATAGCTCAAGCCAGGGATAGAGAAACTGGAGGGGTCTAACGTGTTATGGCTGTGCCTGCTTAAGAGAAAAACATGAGAAAATATTCAGGCAAGGGTCCTAATGAAGATTTCCTCCCCATATCCCCTATGGGTTTTCTGAGAAAAAGGGGCAATCCATCCTTGACTGAACAGCTTGTTCCCCTCAATGCTGCACACCAACATAGCCCCAATTCCCATTATGCAATGCACTATTCTTACTCACTTTTGGGAACCCACAATCACACATTTAGGAGGTACCCATTAGAACAACAGGATGAGATTTACACTTCTCCTGCATTAGTTTAATTTTTTTTAACTGGTTTCCCCATGCCCACATTTTTTACTTAAAAGAGGACATTAGCCCCCTGGAGTCTGTTTTTAATAAGAGGAAACTACAGCAACAGAATGTAAAGAAAAATACAGTCAAATCTGCCACAATTGTTCTAAGATCTAGTAAACATTTCTGGAATATATAAAAAGCTCAGGAGCTGGCAATGGGAAAGATTTGTTAAGGAAGGAATGAGTAAAACTTGTGCTAAAAAGTTTGTATATAGAGGCTTCATATGAAGGTTCATAAAACAAAACAGAATAACACTGAAGCTTGTATCTTGAGGTGGGCTAAAGGGTGCAACTGCACCAGTTAGTGCTTTGAGCTGAGAGCCAGCTTCCCTCCATGAGCAACTTAGTCTAACAGAGAGATTTTTCCTTTCTCTGTGCACATATTTCTGCATTGCCACATGGAAGGGCTACCTTCATACCTATATTCTCAGAACAGCCCTGGACAGCATGGATGGCTCTTGGGGATTTGGAATAGGTGGATGATTTAGGCATAAAGGTTACACTTCAGCATGATGAATGGGTGACAGCCTTTACCACTAGCAAAACTAAAGTGGAGTGTAACACATTTAGGAACCATTTGTTAACTATGTAGTGTGTGAGCACAAATTATGGCCTTGATCCAGCAAAGTTCATAAGCAAGTGCTTACTTCAGACAAATAAGTCATTCCATTGAAGTCTGTGGGACAACTTGTGTATTTAAACTGAAGCACACGGGGCTTAAGTTTAGAAGGACCCATTTCCCATTCCTCTTACCAACTACAAATTTCAAAGCAAAATGTGTAGGCAAACCCTATATAAGAGCTTATTTATGGAAACTGTCTCCGAGTCCTGCAGTCATCTGTGATACAAAAAGTGCCCTGCATAGACTCCTTGAATAAAAGGATTCACTGCCAGGGCTTATGGGAAATCTCAGTCAGAGCTGCTTTTCATACAGCAGGCATATAGATCCTTCATATGATGAATCAGATTTACTAAGAGCGTCTGCTGTTTGGAAGTGATTTCAGGCTTGAAGAATGTTCTGCTGGAGGCCTGATTTGATTCGGGGGGTCAGATGTTGCTGAAGTGGACTTTATGTTCTTTTGGGCTGACCTCTAGAAATAATAATAATAAGGAAGAACCAGGTCAAGAGCCGTAGGCTAGTACCACTCAGAAACTAATTACAGCTCTGGTTGTACGCAGCACTGAAGTTTCTATTGCAGACGGCAGGCTTGATTTAGTTGGTATGTTAATACGGAAGTCTAAATTAAATCAGGCTTGTGTCACTGGTATCGAAAAGGCACTTTAACTTAGCCCTGCAGTTTTATAAAATGCAAAGAAAGAAAACCATATGGCAGATTAGGGCAAATTGCTTTAAAATTGTGGCCAAAAGCCAAGAGGGAAAGAGCTTGGGAGAGCATTCATGTCTGTCTGAAATGGGCCTGACTTTTACCCTGCTGCTTTACATTCATGAACATCCCAGGTTAGCAAGAGTGCAAGATCTCATTTCCTTGGGGGCTGCACACTAGTTTTAG
Source organism: Gavialis gangeticus (assembly GCF_001723915.1). Lineage (NCBI taxonomy): Eukaryota > Metazoa > Chordata > Crocodylia > Gavialidae > Gavialis > Gavialis gangeticus. The sequence continues at coordinate 15,676,858 of NW_017729028.1, forward strand.
AGGTTTCAATAAAAATGCGGGGGGATTGGTTGGGATTTAAGTATTCCCCTGAATTGCTGGAAATAGAGCAAAAGAGCTGAATGAAAGCAAGCAAGTATGAGAAAGGGGAAATGAGCAGTAAGTGGCACTAAGTACATTGTCCAGGTGATCATTATTGCCACTATATCATGGTGATGCTGGGAGACTCATTCAAGGATTGAAATCCCATACTACTAAATAAATATAACAGTAATACAGTCCCCAGCCTCAGGCTGTTAGCATCTAACTAGGAATAAGAAGGGCATTTCTGCATTCATAGAAGGGGTTGGGCCAGATAAAGCTTGAAGTTCCGTCCAACCCTATGACACCAGTTTTATGGAGTTGCATGAATCTGTAATACATAAATAAAAAGCAGATTTAGTGATAAGAAAATGGCATTTTAAAAATCCCTTCAATTTTAATTCCTCTCCCTTAGCAGCCCTGGAAACCTCTTTTTAATGTTTTCTCCTTTTATACAAGAAGGCAAAAACTTTATTATTCAAGACATCAGTTTCTAAGCTATTATTTCGCTTTCTCAGCCCACCACCCTTCAAATGCACCTCCATGGATAGTCCATGGGGAAGGTACTTCATTGGTGTTTTGGGTTAGGTGTAGGTGTAGGAAGGAGCAGGAAAGTAGCTGCACTACAAAACACTGTCCCCTGAACAGCAAGAAGTGGGCAGTTAGTTGAGCTCGAGTTGTAGCAGTTCATTTTATAACCCTTTCATAAATACAATTAAACTTACTGATCCAAACAACTCCTGTTGTGGGGTCAAGTCCTAGGGGAACCATCCATGATGCTGTCATATTACTGGTGGTACCCTTTCCCCACACCAGCAGTATCCATAGATGCTTCTCCCTCCCAACAACCTGGAGGTCCCAAGCTCCTCCCCTAGAGGGGACAACATGCAGGAAGCCTTATGAGATGGCACTTATGGACTTTTCCTGTCTCTCTACACCAGTATGACCCCTTGTTATCTTTACTGAAGCTCTCATGTCCTATAATCTAACTGATGCATCTGCCTTTAAAAACTTGTCTTGAGAAATGAAACTGTGCTGTACTGTTTTGTAAGTGCAGCATATTTCTGAACAGAGATTGCTATTGTTTCCATGGCAACCCTACTGTGTGCATTTATATTCTCTTACAGCTTTCATTAGATTTAACATTCAAACAGGCATTGATTAAAACATGACATTTCTAACTCACCGAAAAATTCATTTTGCACAAAACCCCATTATGTGGCACAGACAAACTGGTTGATGGCCAATTTAGTTAATAGAGCTTTTCGGCTGACATTGGATCATACCACAGAAAGCTACATTTTCTTAATATTAGGAGTTTAAATGAGTCCCTCATAAACTCGAGATTTTAAAGTAAAGGTACAGGCTGTGCAGCATATGAGGACATATTTCAGGTAAAGTAAGGCTGCTGTCTGCTGAGTTCCAATAATTGCAGTTCAGTAAGGTCAAATGCCAGGTGCTGCACCTAGGGAAAAGGAATCACCAGCACGCTTACAGGCTGTGGAGGGATGACCTTCTCGACAGCACTGTAGCAGAAAGGGATCTTGGAGTCATTGTTGACTCAAAGATGAACATGAGTCGTCAATGTGACAAGCAATCAAAAGGCTAACCACACTTTATCATGCATTAGCGGGTGCATGACAAACAGGTCCAAGGATGTGATGCTTCCCCTTTATGTGGCATTGGTCAGGCCACAGTTGCAGTACTATGTCCAGTTTTGGGCGCTGCACTTCAAGAGGGATGTGGACAACCTCAAGAGGGTTTGGAGGAGGGCCACTCGTTTGGTTAGAGGCCTGCAGGCAAAGCCCTAGAAGGAGAGATTGAGGACCCTGGATCTCTTCAACCTCCACAAGAGAAGGCTGAGAGGTGATTTTTTGGCTGCCTACAAATCCATCAGGGCGGGGACACCAAGAAATAGGAGATGCTCTGTTTACCAGGGCATCTGTTTACCTAGTTACCCTTTGAGGTAACTAGGAGCAATGACCACAAACTGACATAGAGCAGATTTAGGTTAGACATCAGGAAGAACTGCTTTTCTGTAAGGGTTTCCAAAATTTGGAACAGGCTTTCAAGGGAGGTGGTGCTCTCCCCTACCTTTTGGGCCTTTAAGAGGAGGCTAGACATACACCTGCCTGGGGTCATCTGACCCCAGTGCTCTTTCCTGCCCAGGTCAGAGGGTCAGACTCAATGATCTGCTAAGGTCCCTTCCGACCCAAACATCTGTGAATCTATGAATCTTCTATGAATAATATTCACCACCATCTACCACCTGTTTTGACCTCATTCAGTGCCTAAAATCAGTTTAGAAATATCTCTGTTCCCTGAACCCCTAGATCTCCACAACCTTTGCAGGCATAAAGTCTGAGTTTCATGCAGCTTACTGTGAATTTTTATGCATCTTTCAAATGAAAGTTTTGAAGGCATAGTGGAGCAGAATGAAAACCAAGACTTTTCATGAAATAATTTATACTTCAGTGCAAAATTCAAATACTAGCAATTCTGAATTATGGCAGAATTACTAGTGAGGTTACATAAAACAATGGCTAGCATTATCAAAATCCATTGCAAAGTGTAAACTCAAATTATATTGGTTCATCTTATACATGTACTCACTGGAATACATCCATAGCAGTTGGTGTTGATTGGCATTGTTCCACTGAAGTTATCTTAGGAAATCTCTCCATGTGAATAACCATAAAAGCTAGGCAGTAAATTTTGAGAAACAAGAAATTTCAAAGAAAATCAAAATGTAAATGTTGTGACTGTCTTTGCAATGTCTTTCCCCTGTTTTCTAAATCCTTCTAGTGACTATTACACAGTATTCTCTCCACTCTTTGAAAAGAAACCCTCATATGGTCCTCCCAATTTGATCAGAAGCTGATCTTATCCATACTTTATTCTACATACAGAATCAAACCATGCAGGAAGGGCTCTGATAATTCATGGTAGCATAAGAGTCAACTCAAGTCAGTACTGATGACACTAGCAGCCTGAGCTATGCACATTGTTCATATTTCATTTTATAAATTTGATAAATAGAAAATGTATTATAATAAAGAGACTGGCCTTCTCACTTTTAGGTAAAATAGCATGCCTATAAACATACTGCATGCTGTTCATTATGTGTTAACATTCTGCCACTTAGATAGTAAAGTATTATATGTATTTGTAGGGGGAAAAAACAGTTACTCAGATGTTAAAGGGTCTTGTCCAATCTGGATTCCAATGAAGTCAATGGAAAAACTTCTGAAGATTTCACTGGGCATTAGATTAGGTTCTAATTGCACAAAAACACAGATAGCTAGGGATGTTGGAAGGCCATGGAAGTCAACGGCAGTCTTTGGATTGGGTTTATACTTTGCTATTGCAAATTGCACCTGTAGAAATGGAAGTTCTGTTCTAGAAAAATAAATTCAAACTGAATGGTGTTAGGAAATCCTGCATTCTCTTTGATCACCATGAGAATATCCACTATAGCAACAGAGGTCAGGCTTACATAATCATCCTGAACTTCACCACAACAAATAGCATTGCTTTCCATAAATAATAATCCATTTTCTGTTCAGAAAGTGGGCCTTTCATAGGCTGTCCTGCCTAATCTATCTATCTGTCTGTCTATCTGATTTTAAATTGTTGTTCCTCACCTCAGTATCTAAGAACTTTCAACGTCAATTCACAACAGTAGTGAAATATCCAGTACTTTGAGGTTCAGCTCTGCTTGTAATAGGGTTTTTTAATTATTACTTTAATTTTTTATAGAATATATTAATTTCCTACTTTTTTAGGTTTGAGGCTTGAAATAGGTGTCATAGATTCATAGATTCTAGGGTTGGATGGGACCTCAGTGGGCCATCTAGTCTGACCCCCTGCCCCTGGCAGACAAGAAAAGGGTCACCAAACCTGAGGTCATGTGAGCCCAGCCAGGTGCCTGTCCAGTCTCCTCTTGAATACCCCCAAGGATGGGGCAAGCACCACCTCCTTTACAAGCCCATTCCAGATCCTGGAAACCCTGACTGTGAAGAACTTTTTTCTAATGTCCAGTCTAAACCTTCTCTCTAGTAGCTTATGGCCATTGTTCCTTGTTGTTCCAGGGGGGGCCCTGATAAACAGATCATCACCTACTTCATGTTGCTCTCCCCTTATGAATCTGTATGCTGCCACAAGGTCCCCTCTCAGCCTTCTCTTGGAGCAGCTGAAGAGGATAAGGTCCCTTAGTCTTTCCTCATAGGGCCTTCCCTGCAGGCTTCTAATCAGACAGGTGGCTCTTCTCTGGAACCTCTCCAGGTTGTCCGCATCCCTCTTGAACTGAGGCATCCAGAACTGGACGCAGTACTCTAGCTGCGGCCTGACCAGTGCTGCATAGAGAGGGAGAATCACCTCCCTAGACCTGTTTGTGAAGCATGTATAGATGCACAACAAAGTGTGATTGGCTCTGCTGACTACTTCATCACATTGATGACTCATGTTCACCCTGGAGTCAACAGTGACTTTAAGATCTCTTTCTGCCTCAGTGGTGCTGAGAGGGTTGCCCCTCAGCCTATAGATATGGTGGCAGTTCTTTCTCCCCAGATCCAGCACCTTGCACTTGTCCTTATTGAATTGCATCCTGTTGCTCTCTGCCCACTTCCCCAACCTGTCTAGGTCAGCCTGGATCTGGTTCCTCCTCTCCAGGGTGTTAGCTGTACGCCATAATTTTGTTGTCCAGAAATTTGGACAGGGTGCTTCCCACCCCCTCATCCAGATCACTGATGAAAATGTTGAACAGCATCGGCCCCAGAACTGCCCACATCTTTCCAGGTTGACACCGACCCGTTCACCACTACTCTCTGAGTGCGACCCTTGAGCCAGTTTGCTACCCAGTCTACCATATAATCATCCAAGGCAAATCTCCTCAATTTATTTATAAGGATGGTATGAGATACTGTGTCAAAGGCCTTCTTGAAGTCCAGATAGATAAGATCCACCTCAACTCCTGCATCTAAACTTTTGGTGGCCTTGTCATAAAAAGAAACTTGGTTAGTCAGGCAAGACCTGCCTGCTATAAACCCATGTTGGTTACCACTCTGCATCACATTAGCCAGTGGGCTCCCACAGATGAGTTCCTTGATAATATTTTCCTAGGATTGTCCCAGGGATAGAGGTAAGTTTAAGAGGTAAGGTCTATAGTTCCCCAGATCCTCCTTCCTCCCCTTCTTAAAGATTGGGGCAACATTGGCCCTCTTTCAATCCTCCGGGACCTGACCCGAGCACCATGAGTGCTCATACATCCTTGCCAGAGGTTCAGCTATGACATTCACTAATTCCTTCATTACCCATGGGTGGAGTCCCTCCAGTCTTGGTGATCTGAATATGTCCAGTCCCTCCAAGTGTCTTTTACTGTATTGGCACTAACCATTGGTCAACTGATGTTCCCCTTGCTGGTGTCCGTGATGTACATTGAGGGTTCATCTAGATTCTTCTTTAAGAAGACAGAGGCAAAAAACTCATTTAAGAGCTCTGCCTTGTCCCTGCTATCCTTCACTAAGCCCCACTGCTCGTCCTGTAAGGGTCCTATCCTACCCTGCACCCTCTTCTTGTTGCCAATGTACCTAAAGGACTTTTTATTGTCCTTAATCCCTGATGCTAGCCTGAGTTCTAGAGTGCCTTGGCCTTCCTGACTGACTCCCTGCAGGCTCGGGCCAAAGAAGTGTCAGAGGTGTCAGTGTCATTATTATGATGCAAAATTTATTTTAAGAGGAAAATAATATTTTCATGATAAATTGTTTGGAAAATAACAGTGACTTTGGTACATTTAGACTGTTTTTTCCATAAAGAAGGATCTATACTTCCTGATACTGTAATGAAGTCAGTTTTAAGGTAAAATGCAGTTCGAGCATGCCTTGCTTGTATCAGCGGAAGACAAGAGTTTCAAACAAGAAGTGGAGAAATGAAATTACAAAGGAAAGTTAGAGAGGCAACATTTCCAAGCTGAAGAGTTTCTAGGCTTCTTTTTATGCAACCCTATACTGAAAAAGGGTAGTTGTACATTTAAAGTGCTTGGGAAAGCTGGATTCAAATCTTGGCTGTGTTGGCTTCCTATGTGAGCATGAGTGGGTGGGTCATTCAATATCACTGTGTCTCAGCTTACCATTATTGCTGTCACTGGTGATCCCTCATGGTTGAGAATGATCACTCCTGCAGCTTAAGTAAGGGGTTGTGGATGAGTATGTTGATGGCTAAGTAGGCCTATCCTAGAGCTGCAGACTCTCTGGCACATGCCACAGGTGGTGTTTAAAGGGAAGGTCAGACTGCAGATTTCTTGGTCTTGTTTCTTTTCCTTCCATTTCTGTCATTTTTCTGTCTCTAGGGAGAGATGGTTTTCCATAAAGTAAGATGTGCCTTCTCTCACAAAGTGTTGTCATGTAGCCCTGTCCTGGGTTAGTTTTTCCCAATTTGTGATGTCAATGCCAGACTTCTTAATGTTCACATTGAGGGTGTCACATTGAGGGTGAAGCAGATCCTTTGTCCTTGGCTGAGTTGGGAGTATAGAGGTTGTTCTGGTAAACATACATCAGGCACTCACAAACAGTGCCCTGTCCACTGCAGCTCATGTTGAATAATCAGCGCTTCCATGCTGGTGTTGTTAGTGTTGAAGGACACTGGCATTTGTGCAATGATCTTCCCACTTTATACCAAGGATTTTCTGGAGGTAGTGCTGGTAAAGGCATTCAAGACTTTTCAGGTGGTCCCTGTAGGTTACCTGATCTTCACAGATGTAGTGAAGAGTTGGGGTTGTCACCATCTTATGTAATAGGAACTTTGTATTCTTTGTATTTGTAAATCTTGGCTGCATGAGCTTCCTATGTGAGCTTGAGTGAGCGGGCCATTCAATATTCTTGCATCGTAGCATATGACCCAAAAATGGGAACAATAATAATGCTTCAATCTTCCCAGACATTGGAGCTCTACAGAGGTACATATTTCTTCAGTGCCATATGCAACTGAGCTCCAATTTCAGGGATGCTGACAATTCAGTTATGCTATCATAACACAGCTAAAAGTAGTGTCACCTGATACATTTATCTCTCCTCAGGAGATAACTGAGTATTTTATGAGCATCACATAAAAATATACACAGGAAAAAAGGTTACTTTTAAAAATATTTTAATCTGTTTCCAAACCACCACATTTTTCCATGTATAAATCTCTTGCATTTTCTTTATGTTGTAGCTGGACAGAAAGCAAGCTTTATAAAATTGCCAGTTTAGTATTTTGTACAGTATGAACGTAATTCAAGAGCTCTTATCAATTTTTTGAGCAATTTATCTTGGAGAGTTCAAATAGTTGTCATTCATTAGGCTGCAGCTGTAGTTTTAAAGAGTACAAAGAACCTATGGGTTTCAGTGCAAACCAGCACATGCACTTGCTCGGCAAAAAACCACTTTCTGTTGATATTTTTCAATGGAGCTGAGAGAGAGAAAGAAAACAGAGTTCCAGCAGATGGTCAGGACAGACTGAATGCTGCTTACCCTACTTCAGAACATCCATCAGAATCTATGCCAGAAGCAATCTTTATTGGAAAAAACTGTTGTTTCTGAAATATTTAAAAAATGTGCATGTTTTATGTATCTGATTTCTTTAAATTGCTAAGCTTCTTACTTACAGTATCCATCCAGTGTTTGCCCTCTAGCTTTCAGCCAAGGGAAGGCTTTGGAGTAGCAACCTGGCAGGTCAGACTACACGTAAATAGATGAAGGAGAGTATCAACGACATACTGGGTGTGTCTACACGTGCATTTATGCACATGGAAACTTAAAGTGCCTTAACCTAAGGTACATTAAGGCAATTAAGGCACATGTCTACACATGAACCCCTTAAGGCACCTTAACGCAGCTTGCTGGGCAGTCTTCCATGGTCAGCACCCTGGACAGCCCCTAGAAGCCCACAACAGCATAGCCAGGTGGTGCAGCCCAGCACCAGCTGAGGGGGTGGGAACCTCCAGTCCTCCAGATGTATTTGGCCTGGCCCCAGCTCTAACCCCCTCCCTGTGTTCCTGACTCTCCAGTGTTGGAAAACAGTGGATCAGAGCTGAGCCCATGGGGCGCTGCACTGCTGCCAGGTGCTGTCAAGAAGAAAATGTGGCTCCTATCAGTGCACAAAGGACAGCCCTGACCCATGACTCCCTGCAGAGGAAGGAGACAGTGCAACACAGGCAGAGCCTGTGCTTGTTGCTCCCTCATGCCTCTCCTTTGGGGTGGGTTTGCTGGCTGGGCATGCAGTCCTGCAGGGGTGGGTCTCCTCACTGCCCACCCAGGATTCAGGGACCACGGAGGCCAGGCAGATGGAGGTGACTGGAGCAGGGAAAGCCGTGCCAGGTGCTGGGGGAAATACAGTCCCAGCCTACCTGCTATTCTGGGTGGGAGCTCCAGAGTGGGTTTCTAAGGGTATCTGAATCCTGGGTGGGCAGCAAAGCATCCTGCTGCTTCAGGGTTGCATTGCCCAGCCAGCAAACCCACCCTGAGGGAGAGGCATGAGGGAGCCACTAGCAAAGGTCCTGCTCATGCTGTGCTTCCCCCCTCCCCTTCAGGGAGTTGTGGGGGTCGTGACCCTTGTGCTTTGACAGGAGCCCTTGTGCCTCCTGCTTCTTCTTCTGACTTACCACATATTGACAGGGACTCCTGCTGCTGGAACCACCATTCCAGCTCCAGCATCTGCACCACCATGTCTCCTTCTTTGTGGCACCTGGTGCTAGCACAGGGTTCCATGGGCTCAGCTGTGGCCAGCTCAGTCATATAACATTAAGGCACCTTACATGTGTGTTAAAGTGCCTTAAGTAATTGCACCTAAATTTGATGCTTGCTTTATGCAGGTATTAAATTTAGGTGAGATTAGCCTAAAATCATCATTTTTAAGACACATTAAGGGTGCATGTGTTGACGAGTGCCCTTAATGCACCTTAAAAATAGCTAATGCACCTTAAATTTCCATGTGTATATGTGCTTAAATGCAAAGGTTTATCAGTAAGAGGTCTAATTCAGGAAAATGTAATGCTGTTACTTACTTCTGAGTTCAGTGGAAGCTGAAAAAAACTTCACTTTTTCATTTGATCTGGCCCTAAGGAGTTTGATATCTGTAGCTTTTATTCACATTGGGTGCATCTACACAAGACACTGTACTGCCATAGCGATGAGCTATGGCAACGTAGCTTGTTGCTACAGCAACATAGCATTGGCAGGCACTAACTGTGACACTGCTGCTACTGCACAGTAACAACAAGCTCACTGCTACTGCACAGTAGGTTTGAAAATGACCTGTGCACCACTGGGACTGCACAGTACCCGTGGGAATTGCAGTCAGGGGAATGTGTAGATGCACCCATTGTATAGCGCAGTGGGGTCCACTTTTTTGGCAGGTGTGCCACAAGCCAAGTCCCATACCCTCCCTAAGTGCCACTTCAATCCCCTTCCCCTTCCCAATCTGTTGCTCTCCTTCCTGCTTGAGCTGCTGCTCCACTCTTTGCTTCCTACCTTATAGTCTTTGCCTGAGCTGTTGCTCTGCATTTTGCTCCCTTCCCTATCTGCCACTGTTCTCACTGCTTCCTCCCCAGTCTTCTGCATTCCACACAGAGAGGCTGCCCATGACAATTGTGGCTCACATGCTGCAAGTTGGCCACCCCTGATATAACAATTAGATCCAGTTTGGCCTTATAAGGAACTTATGGGCACATCCAGATGAATGCACATATGCAGTTTGTTGTGCTGCAGACCCATCTGTGGTGCTGTAAACCAGACAGACCACACATGTAGGCATTTGCCACACTGCTATTTGCAGCATGGTGGGGGGTTTTTGACATTGGGAGAACGCAGTGTCAACAAAGCCCTCACCAGAAAAAAGTTGTGCAGTGCACATGGTGGTAGGGTGCAATGCCCAAAACTGGAGTCTGGCTATCTAGAGGCATGCTTCAGCTGTCAGCCAGATTTCTCACACCTGGAATGCCACTGCTGCAGTCCCTGGAGGCCTCCAAGACCTGAAGTAAGGCTGCTGGGGCCAGCCCAGCTGCTCCCCCAGCCTTGCCTGCCCCAGCTCAGGCAACTTACGACATGCCAGAACTCATGTGCAGGGACATTCCCCAGGGAAATGTAGCAGTGGCACAAATATGTGCCGTTGCTATTTGTCCCTGAGGAACACACATTCCCACTCATATATCTAGATTTTAGCACTGCATGTTTGCTGGGAAAGTGATCCCAGAATAATTATAGATAATTTGGAAAACTTTACAGTAAAAGGGGAAAAGTACCTGCCTCCAAAGAGCAAATGGATTTGACTGGGTTTAAGAACATCATAAAATCAGTGGGGAGAGAGGCAGAAGGCTTGAAAATAGTCATTCAGAAAATCTAAAGGTGTCTAGGGGTAGGTAATAGGAAAAACTATGCATGAATTCTCTTGATCTCCCCACTCTTCTCAGGAGCTTAGGATCACAACTCAGGAGTTTCTATCTACTTATGATTCAGAATGCCTAGACCTAGAGACTTTGTCTTTTGCTGAATACTCTAGTGTACTCATACAAGGAAGTGGGACATCTAGGTTATAGGTCTTCCTCAGTCTGGGGCAATTTGAACCTACATGTCCCATTTCCTAGCAGTGTCATAATGGCCCGGTTATAAAATAGGCTGGGTGAGAGCATCCTCTTGTCAAGGATAAGTATAAAAAATGCAAGAGTCATAAGATAAGGAGCAGAAGGAGCAAGAAAGAGCATGACTCTATAGCCTAATCTTCTTTTTCTCCTCATGCCTCTACAACATATTTGACCATTGTATTACACATGCTTGTGCTCGTTTATTGACTATGAAGAAGGCGTTGTGAGGACTAAGGCCATGCTTCCCAGACTGATGAGCTAGCTCTCCCAGCTGGGTTTGACTCTACAATAGTTTTTGCAACTAGGTTGTAGAACATCATTTACTTAGCCACCTAATTGATTCCAGGTTTAAGGGACTGCCCTAGCACCTGACTTTTGCTGTATAACTCACTGAACTTCCTATCTGCAAGCAGTTTCTGGCCCATTTGCATCATATTCCTGGTACTTCTGTCCCTGGCTCCTGCTTCTCGGTCCCATCTTGTCTTTGGTTTTGTGGACTTAGAGATGGACTCAAACTGGATAGTTTTTTGGAACTTATGTATCTCAAACTCTGCTAAGACTTTCTTTAGTGTCACTGGGTGCATCTACAAGAGATTCATAGATTCATAGATTAAGGGTCGGAAGGGACCTAGTAGATCTTCTAGCCCGACCCCCCGCCAGGGCAGATGCAATGTTGCTGTAGTGATGAGCTATGGCAATGTAGCATCAGCGGGCATGAACCGTTATGCTTGTTGCTACTACACAGTAGGGTTGAAAACGACCATGAGACACTGGGTCTGTGTAGTGCTGGTGGTTACTGCACAGTATTTTGTATTAAATACCTGTGCAGTAACAACTGCGCAGTCAGGAGTACATGTAGACATGCCCACTGAGACCAATGTGGTGTGTTTTTAGTGCAGTTTATTTCCGGAAGACTCTCTAAATGAGTTAGTGCTACTCAAGGTGAACAAGGGTGGTGAAATTTAGGCAAAAGGGGTAGCATAGAGTATTGGGCTCAAAAGCCTGACTTTGTATTAGTAGTATAAATAGCAATGATTGAAAATCACTGACGTATGTATACTGAAGCCCTGTTTGCTACCTGCATGCAGTTAGACTGTAGCCAGTAATTCATTCAGGCACTATATATTCAACCAAAATTTCTGTGAAAGACATAACCAGTTTGCTTTTGACATATTAATAGTACACAAAGATAGAAACAGAACGTGAGTATTTCAGTATCTAGTGTGCCTCATATGATTTACATTTGACCTGGAACAACCTCTGCTTTTTAAAGAGATGCACATGCTGTTTAGAATCGAGGAAACACCTTTGTTTCAGACCAGTTCTTGAATTCTCTCCCAATATTTTGCTTTTCCCCCACTCTCTCTTTCTTTTCTGGAGGGTGCAGGCTGTCAATGAGGCACTTGACCTCCATTCAAGTGGACAGGTATACTCACTTTCCTATGCAGCTAGTGCCAATGCTGCATTACAGATCAGTTGACAGGAGAAATTCTGACAGCAAGCCAGCTGGCACCCTTTCTCCCTGGGACTGAGAATGTTGTCTCAGTATCAAACTTGAATGCCGCGGTCCTGTGTTCTTGTCCAAGCTCAGAGAGAATGCATGGCAGCACACTGCACTGTTGTCTGGCTGGCCGGCAGAAGAATGTAAGCATTCCAGGGAAGTGCGCCATAAAATATAAAAGGCTTATGTGTAATGTATTTTACTTCAAGCTTAAAAAATCACTTAAAAATCTGTAAGCATTTTTGCACACAATAAAGATTCCTATAACAGAGTGAGCCAAGAAAAGAAAATGCTTTTTCCCCCCTTTTTATTCCACCCTGTTTACTTTATGAATTTGACAGAATTTTGTATGTAGTCTGCTACCTCCCAAGGACTGGAACATTTTTTTTTATCTTATTATCTCTGTGAGTCTTTCACAGAGAAGCGCAGAATAGATTTAAAAAATTAATCTGATTGCTAGGTGCTACTGACATACATGTAATAACTGTTACTGTTTCCCTTGTCCTCCTATCCCTGAAGTCTAACTGATTGCTTCTTACCTGCTATTTTCACATTACGCTAGAACGTATTACCAGTTATATTTATATGGGTATCCAGATAGATTTCTACTATATCCCCCTTGTGTGGACACTCTTATTCAGGTGTAATGATAGCCTAGAATTATTTCCACGAGACACAAACAAATGGAAAAAGGTACTCTTTTATATTGGAGTAAGAGTGACCAGGGCCAATGTCCCACCTTAATTTAAAATGTGCCTATCTATGTCTATACACACATTCTGGCTGCTATTTGCTATTCTAGCACGAGACATGTGAATGAAACCACGTCAGTGAAAAAGGTCCTATGGCTATGATTCTTTCTACTGTAATGAAAGATACACTTAGCATAAATGAAAAAGCAGGCCCTATACTTTACAATACTATATAGTATCTAATATTATGGAAGCCTTAGTCTGTCTGTCTGTTTGTAATGCTTTATTTGCACTCTGATTGGGTGTCTGACACAACCAATCAGAGTGTTCCATGAGTATTCCAGACAGGAGGTGGTGGCAGCGTGGCGGAGCACAACTATGACGGCAGGGACAGAGCAGCTGGAGTGGGGGGGGAGGTGCTGGCCTTGCCTCTGCCCCCTGGCCCTGCTCCCTGCAGGTGGCAGTGGCAGGGGGTGCTGGCCAAGCAGGATGGAGGGACAAAATTCTCCACCCCCACCCCCAGCTCCCCACTCCTAGGAGATGGCAGTGGCGTGGGGTGGTGGGTGGCAGTGCTCCGTCCCTGCCTGCCCCCCATCATTCCTGATGGGCAATTGGCTAGTTAAATTATAATTATGTTAGAATTTAGACTTTACTTATTTTCCTCCTGTAAATTCCTAAATTACCAGATTTTACTCCCCCTCTCTCCATTGGGAAGGCATTGTTTCAGTAACTTGGTAACTGCTCACAGCAGACTTCTGACAGGATTGTGTAGAGGAGGTTTGGATCGTTTGCCGACTGCTACAAACCTACTTATTTACAAATGGTTTGTACTCCTGATTTCCTCCACAATTTATCTGACAACCTTGTTAGCCCTGGATACTAATTTTTGAAACATGAATGGGCTTAGTATGAATTCTACACATTCAAGACATTGCTGCATTTTCATTTGTCATTTCAATAAAATGTAGTGGAGAGACTTGCGTGGACGCTTGCTACTGCATGGGATTTTTATGCATGGCACTCAGCATGATAACTGAAACAACCAGGAGAGTCCTTAAGCATAAGAATACATCCTACAACTGGTTTTATATTTTGAAATGATGCTACAAAATTGGATCTGGAACCAGCTATTCTCAGTGCACTGGAGGTGTGTGATTGGTAGTTGTGTAAAAGCTCTCCTTACTTCCTTCACTGTTTCCCTGTTACCACATGCCACAGCAGAAGGAATATGTGGTCATGAACTCATGCTTGTGCAGATGCACACTCTTGGCTGGCTTCCTCATCTTATACTCCCTGGGATTTTTCAGCTGTATTATAGTAGCTTCCTGCATGGGTGAACAGGCACACTCATGGTGGACCAATCACAACTTGATCCTTAGCATACACATCTTCCTGTCTTGTCAAGAAGACTGTTCATTCCAGACCTGCCCCAGCTCCTGCTCTGATATAGTTCAATGGCAAACCATATTCACGTCATCAGGATTGGGCTCTGTTTTCACACCACTGAGATAATTAAAATAACAGTAAATTAGTGTATTACTGAAGTGTAATTATCGTATCTGTGACAAGCTTCAATTAGCATATGGCCTGGCAAGCCATATTCTCAGCCAGTGGCTCTGAAACAAAAACAGCTATCAGTTTTCCCTATTGTAATACCTAACAGGAAACAGAGATATGATGGATTTTAGAGACTGACAAAGAGAAAGATGAAAGGTAACAACCTTTAATTAAGTTTCCTTTTGCTCACTTCAAGCTTAACAAAGCAGTGCATAGTTCATTGGCAAATGAGAACTAATCAGAAGAAAAACCTCATTTTTAAACATATGTTCATGTCTCTCTCATCTAAGAATCTTATTATTGTTTGCTTTCAGCCAGAGATAATTGTGGAAGAGAAGAATAGATCTTGTAGATGAAATGACCTAAAAGATTGCTGTGTTCTGAATTCCAGCAGTGCTAAAGCTTTCATTTTTACTCACTGAGAAAATCTGAAATTACGTTAAAATCACATAGGCGTTCATTTTTTGGCCCTGTGCTACAGTTGCTTTGTACTGCAATTGTAGGGCAAAGTAGATGGGTATACCTATTCACAGGAGGCTCAAACAACATAACCGAATCTTTGGGTGCTGTGGACCCAACTGACTGTAAGCATAAGGCTCATGGCTGGAGGGATGTTACCAGAACTTCTTGCTCTACATCCTGAAACTCTCTGGTTCCTGCAGAGGCCTTTGGCAGACACTGGCAGCAAGCATAACCTAGAACATTCTGCATTATATTGTAACTTATTTGAGGGACTTTCTTGGCGCTCAGCATGTCTTAGACTGGACTAGAAAACAACTGTGCACCCAATTCTGTGGCAGTGTCTGAGGACACAAGTCAAGGTCTTTTGTGGCTTTGCTAATATTTTAAGGAAATAATTTGTTAAGAGGGTTAACTCTTGAACACTGGGCACATTACTCTGAAAATATTAACTGATAAAGAATATATGTAAGATATTACTTTTAATGATCTTGATAATTTAATTATTATTCACTTCCCTGAGTGAAACACACATTTTACCATTGGAGATATTTCCATAAGCCATGTACATGCTTTGATAAGTATTCCATAAAAAATAAACTGATCTTATTTATATCAAAGTCAGGTGAGTCAAATTAAATCAATAGACTGTCATGGATTTATATTGGCACAGTTGAAAATAGAAAATATTCTTTATTTTGCCAATTATATTTTAAGAACAGCTGATTGCTGAGACATCTTGAAACTGCAAATCGGAAAATTGGTTTGTAGCTCAAAATGTGTTTCTGTCTCGAATTGGTTTCAGTTTTGCATTGAATTTTGATACAGCCATTGCTCTTCAATTAATGAACAGTTAAAAGGAACTGGAGTTATCTACAGGAGTGGAAACAGGGGCAAACTGGAAAGAGAAAGAAGTCCTTCCAAGCTCCACTTACAAATACTTTTGTCCTATGAGAGTCACTATTATAAACTGTTGCTCTCAGTAGATTTTGCAGCTCTTCAGCTCATGCTCTGACCTCACGTTGGGTTCCCTAAGTTTAAATCTCCTTCTATGGGGCATTCAAATGTGCATGAGTTCCATTACGTTCTTTTGGCTTAAGCTGTTCTTGCCTGGGAAAATATTAAGTGGTAATATTGTTCTATTAAAAACCAAACAGAGAAGTCAATCACAGTAAACTGCGCAGGCTTATGATATCTCTCTTTTCCTGTACAAAGCATGAAATGGCTAACAAAGCTGGGTGTCATAATTAACACATAACTGAGATGAATGGTTCATCCTTTCTATAGCTACTGTTTGAAGTTCTCTGTAAATTTGCACAGATAGTATTGCATCTTTGAAATTTCATTCATGTTTTTAAGGCTTCCTTTACAATTAGAAAAGCTACAGATTTACTTTTTGAAAAAAAAAATCAAAACTGATATTATTGAGAACAAAACAGTAACTTGAGAGATATACTTTCATACTGGATAGCTGCACAGCAGCTGAATCTGAGCTCTGAGTATGAAGGCATATAACTTGGAGTAATGGCATGAAATTGCAAGAAAAATACATTGTTCATCAAGAGAAACTTCCGGACTGTCCAAGCTACTGCCTGTTTAATAGTAAAAGTTTTACAGTGCTTGTGGCATTTAACACTAGACTGAACAACATCAGAGAGAATAGATTAGAGGGAATACTCATTACAAGTCAGGTGACTTAGGCTTTTTCTACCCCAGTTTTTGCCTTTCTATTATTACTTAGTACTGCCAGGGAAATTATTACATTAATATAGCACCATTTTCCCTGAAGTCTCCTTTGAAATAATTATTTTTTGTACAATGATGAACCAGAACGTTCAGTAGTACTTTGTATAGTCTTGTTTCAGATGTGACCACAGATATATAGATGTTGAGAAAGTCAGCAACTCAGAGAAGATACACTATGTAGATAGAAGGCAGGGCAAGGTGGTACCCTAGAACAGTGGTTTTCAACCTTTTTTTCATTTGCAGACCCCTAAAAATTTTGAATGGAGGTGCTAACCCCTTTGGAAATTTCAAATGGAGGCATGGACCATTTTGAATTGTAAGCATGGGTTTTCCCATACTTTTGATTGCTCACAGACATCTTTCATGGAGCTCTTAGACATAGTCTGAGGACCCCCAGGGGTCCATGGAGCACCACTGCCTTAGATGCTAACTGGGTTGGAGAGACATAAGCTTTCATAGGCAAAAGCTCACTTTGTCACATGCTATGAATGAAGTAGGTTGTTGCCTACAAAATCTTATGCCTCTCAAAATGAGTGAGTTGGCATGTCTACACATGCAGCACACTGAACAGTTGTTACTGTGCAGTCCTTTAGTACTTGCTTAAGCCAGGACTAAGTCATTTAGTATTTGCTGCGCAGTACTAAATGACTTCATTTAGTCTGAAGCCAGGCAGAAGGCAGGGCAAGGTGGAATCATAGAAACTAGATTTCATAGATTTCATAGACATTAAGGCTGGAAGGGACCGCGGAGGATCATCAAGTCCAGCCCCCTGCCCCAAGAGCCTGAATTCAGCTAGGGTCAAAGGATCCCAGCAAGATAAGCACCCAAATGTTTCTTACACGAGTCAACAGTACGTGCTTGCACCACCTCTGGAGGGAGTCTATTCCAGGATTTGGGGGCTCAGACAGTAAAGACGTTTTTCCTTATTTCCAGCCTAAAATGGTCTTAGATCATTTTAGGCTGGAAATGGTCTTGTGACCATTGGACCTTGTCTTCCCTTGGGGCATTCTGGTGAACAGGTGAGAAGCATTAGGGTTCTTCCTGATGGCTGAGTGTGCTCCTGAAAGTTGTTTGTCTCCTGACTTCTGGTTCCTGACCTAGCCCAACCTGACCTGTTCTTCAGCTCAGCTGACCTCAGACTTGGCTCCATGGCTTTAACTGGGTATGTCTACTGTGCAGTAGCAGCTAAAAATAACCATGCGGCAGGTCTGCGCAGTCATCTAGTACTTATTTAGCAAGTAGATACTGGGGTTTGGTGGCAGAGAATGAAAGAATCATAGTTTTCTTCCTGGTGTCCCTTCTATTTTTCTGCCCTGAGAATCAGCTCAGCTGTAATGGATAATTTGGGTCTATAGGTATATCTAACAAATATTTATATCCAACAAGTAGGACTTTCGGTACAAGCTGTGTGGTTAGTAAAATACTTTGGGTCCTTTCCAGATGAGAAATATTGTATAATGTAAACAGCTAGAAGATACTCATTCTTGTGTAAAGCCACAAGCTAGATGAGCACTTGGAAGCCAGATGTATCTTGGTCACTGTACTCCCAACAAGCAGGTACCCCAAGAGACTATCAGTGATAGAGCAAAGATGCACTCTTACCTTTGGCTAGCAATGCAGAAGTGAGGCAGGATGCGCTAAAGTGGTAGAAACTGCTCCTATGTTCCTTTCCCCCTTCACATTACTCCAAGAAATACTTTTTCTGCCCCATGCTCAATACTTACTGTAAATATTTAGGTCCGCTTTACCCCAGCCTCTGGGAAGTCAGTGGCAGAGAGGTACACTCCAGCCCAAATTAAAGCTGTTGTTATGACTTATTGTAAATAGTAACAGAATAGAAATAAGGCCTCTAGGCCATTACAAGGAATTAGACTGCATTAATCTTCCAAACATGCACATCCAAACCATGCATTTCCCCCCCGGAGGTCGAACACCACTGCTGTGAGGAAATAGCTCTTTGAGCTAGCCGAGCTGGCAGGGCTCTGATATGCAGCCAAGTCAGTCAAACCGCCCACCCTCCTGAAGAATTCTCAGATCAGGCACTGTCACAACAAGCAGTCTTGGAAGTGGGGGAAGGTGGGCCAGGTGTGTAGCGAGGGATCTGTGTTTTGCCCTGCAGACAGATGTGAGGAAAAAGAAAAAGACAAACCATCAACCATATTTTCTTATGAAAAGTCAATTTTTGAAGCCACAAACCAATTTACAAAGGGAAAATGTTCATATTTCTTTTTGTTGTAGGAACACCTTTCCCAACTTTTCTTAATTTTAGACTACCGTTCATTTTTTTTTAATCGGGGGAGGGTAAAAAGTGAAAGAAAGTATGTGTGTGTCTTGGTGGCAAGGGGGGGATGAGAATTATTTTGGGATATTGGGGAGAGAAAGCCTGAAAAAATGTTGTTTTGTCCATGGTTTCAAAGTGAAAATCTAAATAAAATTTGGGAGAAGATTTATTTTATTAAAATGAAAAAATTCATGACAAGCCAACAAAAGATGACAAGAGCATTTTCTAGGAAAAATGTAACTGTCATGAAGATTTCATTGTTGATTAGAAGTTTTAGGTAAAACTCTACTGAGATGTCTACAGTTGAAAAAGTGGACAAATTAATTATAATTAAATGAATGATAATGGGGTAGAAAACTCTTACCATGCATAAGAATGCATTGACTGATCTGGTGGGATTGTTTTGTCTATCTACTGTCTAACCCACAATAAATGAAGGTAAACTATTGTAAGATAATCCTGTTTCATTTAGGGATAAGATACCATTATTTAACTTCCATATAGTTTCATAGTTGGTAGGGTTGGAAGGGACCTAAGCAGATCATCAAGTCTGACCCCCTGCCATGGCAGGAAAGAATGATGGGGTCAAAAGACCCTGGTGATTATCCAGCCTCCTTTTGAAGACCCCCAGGGTAGGGGCAAGCACCACTTCCCTTCGAAGTTGGTTCCATCTCCTGGCCGTCCCGACTGTGAAGTAGTGCCTCCTGATGTCTAGTCTGAATCTACTATCAGTCAACTTACGGCCGTTGTTACTTGTTACCCCTGGTTGTGCTTGGGGGAACAGGGATTCTCCCATTGCCTGCTGGTCCCCCTACAGACAACCACCAGATCTCCTCTCAGCCTTCTCTTGTGGAGGCTGAAAAGGTTCAGGTCCCGTAGCTCTCCAGCATTGCCTGCCCTGCTGCCCCTGATCATGTGAGTGGCCCTCCTCTGGACCCTCTCAATGCTGTCCACATCCGTCCTGAAGTGCAGCGCCCAGAACTGGACACAGTACTCCAACTGTGGCCTGACCAATGTTGCATAGAGGGGTAGGATCACCTCCCTGGACCTGCTTGTGATGCATCTGTGGATGCATGACAAGGTGTGATTAGCCTTTCTGACCACGTCCTCATATTGGTGGCCCATGTTCATCTTGGAATCAATAGTGACTCCCAGATCCTTTTCTGCCTCTCTGCTGACAAGAAGGGAGTTCCCAAGCCTGTAGGTATGCGGC
>NW_017729028.1:15701960-15702960 GCF_001723915.1 Gavialis gangeticus
GAGGATGAGGTGAGAGATAGTGTCAAAGGCCTTCCTAAAATCCAGAAAGACTACGTCCAGTGTGACACCTGCATCCAGGGATTTTGTGACCTGGTCATAGAAGGCCACCAGGTTGGTTTGACACGACCTGCCTCTAATGAACCCATGTTGATTGCCCCTAAGCATACTCTCCCCTGCTGGTCTCTTGCAGATGTGCTCCTGGATAATTTTCTCAAAGAGCTTTCCCAGGACTGAGGTAAGACTAACGGGCTTATAGATTCCTGGGTCCTCCTTCCTCCCTTTTTTGGAAATGGGGACCATAGAATATACCACAGAATATACCACAGAATAGGAGTGGACACGCTAAACAGTTACTGTAGATTTAGCTGAACAGTGATAAATCCTCTAAACCCTCTAAAAAAGCATAACTGCTTATTTATCCATGCTAAGAATCATCTCTATCTGAAATTCTGTGTTTCATGTTATGGAATGAAGCTGCTACAGAACTTTGGGGGCTTTAGCTCCTAAAATATATAGTCTATCTTCCTTGTTAGGAGAATTCGTAAGTTCAAAGATTTTGGAAAAATACTAAAGTGCATGCAAAATGTCTGGGAAAGACCTTCTGTATGGAGTTCTGTTTAGATCTGTCACCCACACTATTTCTAGTATTGCTTAGGTTTACTTGGAGGCCTTTCATGCCCATACTGACCAGACCTGTTTCTGCTTAACTAGCAAATTTGAAAAATCGGATAAAATATCATTAATATGTTCACTGGCATAGGGGTTGACAGTGTGCTTGCAACCACAATTCTTTCAGTAGCTCTTTGTGGAATACAATTGCATTTTAATGCCTCATTGCATTTTAATGTCTCATATAGTTTCATAGTTTCATAGTTTCTAGGGTCGGAAGGGACATGAGAAGATCATCTAGTCTGACCCCCTGCCATGGCAGGAAAGAGTATTGGGGTCAAATGACCCCAGCAAGGTGTTCATCTAACCTCTTCTTAAAAAACCCCAGGGT
>NW_017729028.1:15703537-15711878 GCF_001723915.1 Gavialis gangeticus
CCCCCAGGGCCCGAAGGGGGCCCAGCAGGGAGGTTGCTGTTCTGGTTCCTACTTAGGAAGACGGAGGCAAAGAAATCGTTAAACATGTTAGCTTTGTCATCTGGTGTGACGACCAAGTTTCCCAACGCGTCCTGCAAGGGCCTCACATTACCTGGGACCTTCTTTTTACCCCCTATGTATTTTAAAAAAGACTTCTTATTGTCCTTAATCTGGGAAGCTAGTCCCAGTTCCATCTCTGCCTTGGCCTTCCTAACTATATCTGGGTTTCTGATGTTCTACTGATAATTATTACCTGCTTCTCTTATTTGCAGGTTTTGTCTCAGATACTTCTTTTCACATCTGTTAAATAAAAATTGTTAGGATAAACCTTTTCTAGGCTCCTGCCCATAATATCACCTTACTAGTGAAAGGAAATTGATACTGTTTCCTCAAACCATGAATGTTTGTTTCCATGTCAACTGTTGTATTATATTAAGAATACATGATTTTATGTCAATACTAAATCATACAGCTCCTCATTAACACAAATAAAAGGAATTAAGAGCTTTTGCTTTGCTTTCAC
This sequence comes from Gavialis gangeticus, assembly GCF_001723915.1. Taxonomy (NCBI): domain Eukaryota; kingdom Metazoa; phylum Chordata; order Crocodylia; family Gavialidae; genus Gavialis; species Gavialis gangeticus. The sequence continues at coordinate 15,704,100 of NW_017729028.1, forward strand.
AACCTACATGCATCTGCTTTTATCATCACAAGTGGAATGATGCAATTGTCAATATTTTTATGAATCGAAGAAAAGGAACCACTAGAGAGGTTAAGAAATTATTTCTTTTGTAAAATATTTATCAGACATCAGACATCATCTTCATCTATTTATTCTCTATTAACATAGACCTTTGGAAAATAACTATCCTTTGTTATTCTGCTAGACTCAATTCAACTCATGAAAGTAGTTTATTAATTAAAGTTATTGAAATTGGGACTAAAAGTCTAATAGAACATTTATTAATTGCCTAAAGTCAAATTCTCCTCACTGGGTTCCAGTGTAGATCTTTTATATGAGGTGAAGTTCTGGATTTGTTTCATGTTAAGAAGTCCTATTAATATCTTATTGATATCAATACGTGGAAAGTGTACATAATCTGGCTGAGGCTGGAGTTTGTTACATTGCCTCCCTCAGTGCCTACATGACTTCAGCTAGTCTTATATGGGATTCTTATATTCTTCATTATATTCCTAATACATTCTAGCCCTTTAAATACATCATCAAATTCTTTAAAAATATTTTTTCATTTGGTTCAGTAGATAAGATGTATAATTGTTTGATTATCTGCACTTGCTCTTCAACCCAAACATGTGTAAATTCATTTTTTCAAGCTCTGTCGAGTAGCATCTGCTCTTATACACTATGCCAGCCTAGTTTTTCTGCATGGATACAGCTTTGTCTACTACATAAAACAAACTAAGTTTTTATTTTGTAACATTGGCAGTTACTAATCTTTTGTGTATTATTGCTGTGGTGTACAATTTGTACATCGCACTCAGTTTCAGTATCTGGAAATTCACCTTTATCTCTGATATTACAAACAGGCCCAATACATAGCATCATCTTCATCAAAGCTTTATCAGCTCCGTGAGTTTAGGAATGTGTTTTGTTTTGCATTTATTTCCAGTGGTGGTTAAAAATGACTTTTGCATCATAGTAACTTATTTCATGTATGGCGCCTTTTATGTTGGCTAATTTTTTGTCATGTTGTGATTGCTTGGATAGTTATTTCAAATAAATCAGATCTTTGGAATTATTCACACTTGAATACTGTCTCTGAGCCTTGGCATTTATTTTTAACTGGATCTACTTCTTTTCTTCCACTGTTTGTTAACCTCCTCATTTAGAAGAACAGTTTTCACAAGTCCTGCAAATAGCTACTGTTCTTTGCAAAGTCAAGTCCATTTGTCACAATAAACTTGCTTTGTACAAATAATTCTATCTCTAGTCTATTTGCTAACCATTTGAATTCCTGTGATTTAGTTTTATTACTTTTTTTAGGAATGAGAACTGGTCTCATCTGCTGATTCTTTTAAACAAATGTTTGTGTGTGCAACATTTTTCATGGACAAAAGTGCTTATCCTCTATTGGCATGACTTAGTTTGTAGCCTCTTTTATATTCCCATGTATTATGGGCTAAATCCTACTGCATTTTTACATACCTAAGTGAAACTAATATCCTCATAACTGTAAATTTTGGCATTTACATGTTTGAATCCTATTTGAACCTGTGTAGATTTGCTCACCCTGCACTTCCCTTCCAAGCATGTTCACAAGGCTATACTATGGCTACATTGGAATAGGATCACCTGGGTACAGAGGAAAGCCCTAAATGTTATTTACAACCCACCTCCCCTCCTCCTCAAAGAAAGTGATTAGTAGAGGAGGGGCTGGGGGAAGAAGGGAAGGGAATGGGGAGACCATGGGAGCAGAAACCATCTTGCTGCTGTGTGTCCAATGTATATTAAATACAAAATGCAGAAAAGCCATTATGAGCCAGTTCTTGAATCCTTCTAGGGCCATCAGTGGAATCACCCTCCCTCTTGCCTAAGTTTCTACTTTTGGTAACATGTAATTTCCCTTCCTGGCCATCTAGAGCTGGAAAGTATTCTTGCATGGTAGTTAGAGCATTTTGCTAAGGCATAGGAAGTGGGAAATGATGGGTGAGCCACACCTAAGACCTCCTGCTCCCTTGGCAAATACTTTAACCAGTAATTTGTTGACTTACTGGATAGGAGGCTCCTCCTTCTCCATCTTCCTTTTTAGCTGGAGTGCACATACCTGGGTGATCCTATTCAGTCAGAACAAACAGAATCCAGACCATGTGTAAATGCCACAATTAGTTTTTAGCACATGCTATAAAAGAGAAATAAGACAGAAGAGGAGGGTTGAGTCTTGAGTACCTTTGCAATGCTCAGGTGAAAGTATTGAGAATATATTTTTAGGTAAAGATTTGCCATTACATCTAGTACTAGTTGAGGCTGATAGCTAAGGGATTTCATGTCCTAATGTTGGGAAGAGTAGTGTCAGAAGCAGAACAGAATAGGTCAGCTCAGGAACTATTGGAACAATGGCAGCCAAAGCCAAAATACAGTAGGCCCAATTTTCATTGCAGTGGCTGCCACTGCAGCACTGGCTTCCAATCCTCCCACTGGTTCTGATAATGACTCTAGCACTGAGAGATCACAGCCTGCTGCCCAGGCAGGTATGGCTCTACCTGGTTTGCATGAGGCCATGACAGGAACCCAGGTACTGCGGGAAACACAAAGCCCCTGGAAGAATGGGGTAAGAGTAGCAGGTGGGCTGTAACAATGGCTAGCAGGGCAGGGGGGTAGTGGGATGCCCCACTAGCCCAAAGCCCTCCATGCAAGCCTGTCTCTAGAAGACAGATACTGGACTCAACCTGCCCCACTCCCCCACTGCCATCACTCTACTGACCCTCAAAGCAACCCCTACCTTCCCTCCTGCAATCTTAGCCCCAACCTGGTCCCAGACATCACCCCCCTACACCAATCCCTGAAAGCAAAAAAAAACCCCACCCTCTCCAGTTGTATTCAAAGCAGAAGGATAGAGCAAGAATCTCTCTTAGTGAGGTCACAAAGGGTTCAGTGTTGCATTAATAGTGGAGACAACTGCAAACTTGTCCACGGGTGTCAGGTCATCATAGGAGAGCCACAGGTAGCAAGCAACCCTGATTCTCACATTGAACAGCAACTTGGGCTTCCCTTCAGAGGACAGAACCCCCTTTCAGGTGTTGAACATGTCCCGGAGACCATGTTCTGCAGCAGGAGCAGGGTGTATTGGCTGGTGTTCTCCTGGGAATGGTGTTAAAACACATCCCTGTTGGACCAGCTGACTTTCATCAGGAAGAGGTCATCAGCAAAGTGCAGCTGCTATTTAGACAGGATGCAGGAGGTGCTGAAACATCTCTCTTGTAATGAAAGAAGGTGAAGGGGGTTAAGAGTTGTGTCAGTGTTCTCCAGAGCAGGCAATCCCACCCCAGTCTGGGAATGGCCCGAATCCCAGTGGTACCTTGGGAATCTGAACCCTCTGAGGGAGTGGAGCAAGGGCCCACCACAGCTCCTGGAGTGGGACCCAGGCCCTCTCTCCCCCAAAACCTGTCTCAGCACCACTACAGGGCTTACTGCCCACTGGCTGCACAAACGGGACCTTGGTCTTCATTGTGTTGGGTGGAGACCAGTTGCATGGCTCTCAGACCTGGAGGAGAGAGGCAAGACAGGGGATTTACCATTGCTTCCTTGCCATCTCTGTGTAAGTGCCTAGCTAAATGTTGGGACAATCCTGAATGCCTACCCTTATACTTCATTTTATTAGTCCAAGTTGACTGATGAACTATGAAGAGATTATATATCAGCAGATCTGGTCTGGAATGTAATTGAGACGATAACCTACAAGCTTACAGTGTCTTTTTATAGTACCTGTTCAGGTAAGATTGTACAACTGGGTTTTAATGAATCAATGGGGTGGTTTAATTTTGCAGGGGAAGCTGTTGTTTAAATTCACATAGTGAATGATTTCAGTAAATTCAGCAAAACATTGTTTTCTATCTTGTTTGAGAAATTAACATCCTGATCTAGGTTGATTTCTGGTGAAATTCTGTTTCTTTCCAAATAAATTAAATAGAGCTACACTAGGGATGAATTTGCCTATTGGCTCTATAGTTTAAATCTATAGCAACTTTACACAAAACATACCTTACTCTTTGTTTTATATATTTATCTTAGGAACCTGAAAGATAACCAGACAGTTGCTTCAAGTGGCAGGTAGATAGTTGGTATATAATGATCTTGATCCTTCAGACACTACTGCTGACAATTCATGAGAACTGAAAAACACTGGCTACATCTACATGAGATGCTGACTGTGCAGTAGCCTGATACTACCGTGCAGTAGTGTTATGTGGCAAAAGCCATGATATGACACTATTGCACAGTAGTATTAGGCTACTGCTCAGTAGCATCACAAAAAAGCTGTTTGTCTTGTGTTAACTGTGGAGTCATTTAGTACTTGCATAATCAGCATCTTGTGTAGACATGGCCACTGTCTGTTTTGTATTTATAGTTTTCTCTAATTTCACATGGCAGTTTCAGTGTTGATAGTACCACTGATTTTCTTGTTTTCTACCTTATTACCCAAGCACATAATGTGACACCAAGGATCTCTGAGTAAAAAAAAGCTTCTGAGATAAACAAACCAACAATAGTTAAACACATAAGAAATAATGGTGTCTACATTCCTTCCCATTCTAACATTTCCTCAGGTTGGAATAGGCTTTTCTCATTCACCTCCTAGCTACTATTAGGGATAAGAACATAATGTATTTAGTATCAAACAGGTCCTTTATGTGGTGCTTACCAGTGTATAGAGTATGAGTAGGGGGTGAACTCAAGGACTAAATATATATTTTACATCATTATCAGGTTTAAAAAAATAGAATAAACAAGTACATAATCCAAGTAGATGCAGTCCATCCATCTGCAATCCTCTACATACACCAGTAATAAATTAAACACAAATATAAATTCATTCATTTTAAGAAGGGACAATTATGGGAGCCAGGGGGGCCTCTGGCTCTCGGCTGTGGGGGCTGCCTGGCATAATTCCAGGCACATGGGACCAAAAGCATGGCCACCTCCCCTTGCAAGGTTTGCTCCACTTTGAAGTGTCTGGGGCACCAGATAGAGGAGCTCCAGGCCACAGTCCAGAGACTGCCTACCATTAGGGATGAGGAGATAGACTCTTACTGCCAGGCCCTTCACCCCCAGGAGGCTGAAGGTAGACCAAGGTCACCTTCCAGAACAAGGGAGGACTTGAAGATCTCCCACAAAGTCCAGCCAGGGGTTTAGACCAACGTGGTCAGCAGCTCCAAGGCCTGCTGCACCAGGGCCCCCTCCCTCTGGAGCTTTGCAACAGGTAGAACCTGCAGAGCTGCCAGCTCCTGCAGGCAAAGGAGGACCACTCACAGCTACCATCCCTGCTCTCCTTAGGGCCACAAGTAGAGTGGTTGTTGTGGGAGACTCCTTCCTAAGGGGGACTGAGGGCACAATCTGCTGTCCTGACCCCTTAGCCCGGGAGGTCTGTTGCCTCCAGGGAGCTCATATCTGGGACAGAGTGGAGAGGATCCCAAAGCTCATCCAGCCCACCGACCACTACCCCATGCTCCTTATCCATGTGGGCATGAATGACATGGCTCAGAGCAAGCCCAGCTGGGTCATGAGAAGCTACAGGGCTTTGAGAGCAGGACTTAGGAGATTGGGGGTGCAGGTGGTGTTTTCCTCAATCTTTCTGGTTTCAGGTTATGGTCCGAGGAGGGAGGGGAGGATTGAGGTAGTCAACCAAAGACTGCGTGGCTGGTGTCATCGTGAAGGCTTCATATTCCATGATCACAGTCCACTCTTTGGTGAGAGAGGCAGTGGTGTGCTGGGAAGAGACAGCCTACACCTAATTTCACTGGGGAGGAAGCTCTTCTCATCCAGAATAGCTGACCTGCTCAACCAGTCTTTAAACTAAACCCACCAGGGGATGGGGGGACTACCACCACAGCAAGCCCACTGGGCAACTTTTGCAAAACCAGCAGGCTGAGGCACTCAAGGGAATCCACCCCTACCCCAGCCCTGGAACGATGTCCTCCTGGGAGCGTAGGGAAGACTAGGGCCTCCAATGGGACACTTACATGCCTGTACACCAATGCCTGGAGCTTGGGGAACAAACAGGAGGAACTGGTTCTCCTGTTAAACATGAATGACTATGATCTTGTAGGGATAACAGAGACCTGGTGGGACTCCACCTATGACTGGGCCACAGGTATAGATGGCTATACCCTGTACAGGAGAAATTGTGCAGATAAAAGGAGCGGGGGAGCAGCTCTCTATGTCAACGAAACATAGAGAGCTACACATCCCTGCAGCTGACATTGGCACCCAGGCTGAATGACTGGAGACCCTCTGGGTTAAAATCCGTGGTGAACATGGCATAGGCGACACAATGGAGGAGTCTACTACAGACCTTCTAATCAGGAACAGGAGCTTGACCAGGAATTTACCAAAGAACTGGCTGAGGCTGCACGCTCCCAGTGCATGGTTGTCATGGGAGTTTTTAACTACCCAGACATCTCATGGGAAGAGCACTCAGTCAAATCTGAACAGTTGTAAAGCTTCCCCACATGTGTGAATGAGCTCTATCTGACTCAAGAAGTCTATGGACCGACAAGAGGCAAAGCGCTGCTCGACTTGGTACTGACAAAGGAGGATGATCTAGTTAGCAACCTAATGATTGTAGGGAAGCTGGGAGCCAGTGACCATGTAAACACTTTCACTATCCACCGCAAAGCTGGCAAGTCAGTCAGCAATGCAGAAGCCCTCAACTTCAGGAAAGCTGACTTTGACAAGCTCAGAAGGCTTGTTGGCGAAGCCCTAAGGGACCACGACTTGAAGGGGAAGGAAGTTCAGGATGAGTGGTTGCTCCTCAAGGGAGCGATCCTGAAAGCACATGCAATGTCTATCCCATCTTGGAGGAAAGATAGCAAAAGGGCACAGCAGCCCCCTTGGCTCTGCAGGGAACTAGTGGACCTCCTGCATCTAAAAAGAAAGACCTGTAAAGGATGGAAGACTGGATCCACCCCAAAAAAGGAGTACTCTGCACTGGTCTGAACCTGTAGGGAGTGAACCAGGAAAGCCAAGGCTGTGACCAAACTCCAACTGGCTACATGTATCAAGGACAATAAAAGGTCCTTTTTTCAGATATGTGGGGAGTCAGAAGAAAAGCAAGGGTAACACTGGACCTCTGCTAAACCAAATGGGACAACTCCTTGAGAAGCTGGACACCTTTAAGTCAGCTGGCCCAGACAGTTTACACCCCAGGGTACTTAAGGAGCTGGCAGACATCATAGTTCAGCCACTGGCATGGATCTTCAAGAACTCATGGTGCTCAGGTGAAGTGCCTGAAGATTGGAAGAAGGCCAATGTGGTGCCTGTCTTAAAGGTAGAGAGTAAAATAGATCCAGAGAACTACAGGCCTATCAGCCTGACCTCTGTCCCAGGGAAGTTCTTGGAAAAAATTATCAAAGAGACCATTCTTGACAAACTGGCTGATGGCAACGTCCTGAAAGACAGTCAGCATGGGTTTGTTGTGGGTAGGTCTTGCCTGACCAGTCTCATCTCCTTCAGTGACTAAGTGACATATCACCTGGACAAGGGAGAAGAGATTGACCTCATATAACTTGACTTTTAAAAAGCCTTTGAACTGGTGTCCCATGATCTGGTGTCCCATGGTGTCCCATGGAAAAATTGGCCAACTGTGGCCTCGGCTACATCACAGTCTGATGGCTGGGGAACTGACTCCGAGGTTGGACCCAGAGAGTAGTAATTGGGAGAAGTAAGTCATCATGGTGCGCCGTGACCAGTGGGTCCCCCAAGGCTCTGTCCTTGGGCCCATAG
>NW_017729028.1:15716878-15720754 GCF_001723915.1 Gavialis gangeticus
ACTCAGTCAAATCTGAACAGTTGTAAAGCTTCCCCACATGTGTGAATGAGCTCTATCTGACTCAAGAAGTCTATGGACCGACAAGAGGCAAAGCGCTGCTCGACTTGGTACTGACAAAGGAGGATGATCTAGTTAGCAACCTAATGATTGTAGGGAAGCTGGGAGCCAGTGACCATGTAAACACTTTCACTATCCACCGCAAAGCTGGCAAGTCAGTCAGCAATGCAGAAGCCCTCAACTTCAGGAAAGCTGACTTTGACAAGCTCAGAAGGCTTGTTGGCGAAGCCCTAAGGGACCACGACTTGAAGGGGAAGGAAGTTCAGGATGAGTGGTTGCTCCTCAAGGGAGCGATCCTGAAAGCACATGCAATGTCTATCCCATCTTGGAGGAAAGATAGCAAAAGGGCACAGCAGCCCCCTTGGCTCTGCAGGGAACTAGTGGACCTCCTGCATCTAAAAAGAAAGACCTGTAAAGGATGGAAGACTGGATCCACCCCAAAAAAGGAGTACTCTGCACTGGTCTGAACCTGTAGGGAGTGAACCAGGAAAGCCAAGGCTGTGACCAAACTCCAACTGGCTACATGTATCAAGGACAATAAAAGGTCCTTTTTTCAGATATGTGGGGAGTCAGAAGAAAAGCAAGGGTAACACTGGACCTCTGCTAAACCAAATGGGACAACTCCTTGAGAAGCTGGACACCTTTAAGTCAGCTGGCCCAGACAGTTTACACCCCAGGGTACTTAAGGAGCTGGCAGACATCATAGTTCAGCCACTGGCATGGATCTTCAAGAACTCATGGTGCTCAGGTGAAGTGCCTGAAGATTGGAAGAAGGCCAATGTGGTGCCTGTCTTAAAGGTAGAGAGTAAAATAGATCCAGAGAACTACAGGCCTATCAGCCTGACCTCTGTCCCAGGGAAGTTCTTGGAAAAAATTATCAAAGAGACCATTCTTGACAAACTGGCTGATGGCAACGTCCTGAAAGACAGTCAGCATGGGTTTGTTGTGGGTAGGTCTTGCCTGACCAGTCTCATCTCCTTCAGTGACTAAGTGACATATCACCTGGACAAGGGAGAAGAGATTGACCTCATATAACTTGACTTTTAAAAAGCCTTTGAACTGGTGTCCCATGATCTGGTGTCCCATGGTGTCCCATGGAAAAATTGGCCAACTGTGGCCTCGGCTACATCACAGTCTGATGGCTGGGGAACTGACTCCGAGGTTGGACCCAGAGAGTAGTAATTGGGAGAAGTAAGTCATCATGGTGCGCCGTGACCAGTGGGTCCCCCAAGGCTCTGTCCTTGGGCCCATAGTCTTTAACATCTTTATTAATGATGTAGACATTGGTGTCAGACACGGACTGGCCAAGTTCACCGATGACACCAAACTTTGGGGTAAAGCGTCCACACCTGAGGATAGGCTCAGCAGATGGGCAGATGAAAACCTGATGGCATTCAACACCAAAAAATGCAAGATACTCCACCTTGGGGAAAAAAAACCCTGCAGCACGCTTATAGGCTCAGCAGTGCTATGCTTGCTAGCACCACGGCTAAAAGGGAGTTGGGGGGGTCATGATTGACCACAAGATGAACATGAGTCACCAATGAGTCACAGATGGTAAAGCAAACAGAACTCTGGCTTGCATCCATAGATGATTCTCAAGCAAATCCCAGGATGTCATCCTCCTGCTATACTTGGCCACAGCTGGAGTACTGCATCCAGTTCTGGGCTCCACAATTTATAAAGGATGTGGAAACACTTGAGAGAGTCCAGAGGAGAGCCACACACATGATCAGAGGGCAAGAGAACAGGCTCTATGGTGAGAGGCTGAGAGCCATGGGACTCTTCAGTCTGGAAAAGTGCAGGCTCAGGGGGGATCTGGTGGCAGCCTATAAGTACATCAGGGGTGTACCTTAGGATCTGGGGGAATGCCTGTTCACCAGAGCACCCCAAGGGATGACAAGGTCAAATGGTCACAAACTCCTCCAAGACTGTTTCAGGCTGGACATAAGGAAACACTTCTTTACTTTACTGTCCGAGCCCCCAAGGCCTGGAACAGTCTGCCACCAGAGGTGGTGTAAGCACCTACTCTGGACTCTTTTAAAGAAATATTTGGATGTTTATCTTCCTTTGAACCTTTGACCCTAGCTATCTGCCCCTGGAGCATGGGACTGGACTCGATGATCCTCCAAGGTCCCTTCCAAGCCTAATGTCTATGAAATCTATGAATTATAATCATCCTTGACTAATTAACCTTGACTAATAAAAGCAATAGAATTACAAATATGTTTTAAAATATTTTTGGCAACATTAAAAAACATAAGAGCATAAGCCACGATCATTGAGGGCAGAATTTTATTATGTTCTGTGTGCCCAAACATCAGTTTTCCAGCTCTGTAAGTGACATTTGACACTTAAGTGTAGACTGCTGTTCTTTTACTCCTGCAACGTGGTCATGTAAGTGCATGTGTGTAGACTATGTATATGCACCCATTGTAGATGCGTAAGTAAAGTTACATAGGCGTGGCCAGCCCAAAAGCCATAACTAACGTGTGTTAAATACCAAAGGAAAAGGTCATCTCATGTTTTAGCCCTAACACTTGGGAGGTTAGGGCATTCATTTAGGAAGTAAGAGAATCAACTTTTCTGTGTCCTTGATCATGTGGTTTTGATTTTAGAGCACGGTGCTTTAATTTCACACCACAAGTTAGGCATTATCCACAAAATGCTCCAGTTCTCCTCTTAAAACTGGCCCCATGGGCAGCCAAGAGAGGAATTATATGTGGAACCAGGAAGACTGGATTAGATAGTGCCTTCCCTGGAAAGGAAGGGGTTCTGGGATACAGCATTGACCCTTGCTTCCCAAGTCAATCTGAAACTCCAGATAGAATAGATAGAGTTTACTTATTTACACAGCACAGTGCAATGCCATATAGAAGTACCTGACCTATGTCACTTAGAAATAGTTTGGGGACTGGCAGGAGAAGACTACATTCATTGACCCAAGCTGATTACCCCACCATGAAGCAAAATATATAAACTCAAGTGGAGCGCTCTACTAAAATAGCTGTGCTGTTTCAGGCACATGAGCCAGCTTGTTCAGAGATCACTTAGGTATTTCCACATGCCACTACATTGCCATACAGACCAACTGTTAAGTCCAGAGGAGACAAGTGAACCTATTTTGATTTCTTTTCAATTATAGACCATTAAATTTCAAGCAGTTAGTCCTATATGGAGTCCAATAATTTATGCTTGCCTACACTGTCTACAGAGTGTCTTCCAAAAAGGTATCCATTCTTGATTTAAGGGCATCAAAAGATTGAGAATGCAGTAGCTTCCCCTGTTTGTTCAAACATCCTGATTTTTAAAATCAAAATATTTTTTTTTTAATTTCAGTTTCTCTAGCTTTGGTTCTTGTTAAACCTTTCTCCATTAGGTTAAAGAGCCATTTAGTGTCTGGAATTGTCTCTTTATGAGGGTCCTTATACACAGTTATCAAGTTACCTTTCATCCTTTTTTGAAAAGCTAAACAGATTAAGTTATTTAAATCATTTTAAGACATTTTCTCTAAGCTTTGAATCATTTTGTTCACTCATCCATACTCTTTCCAATTATTTAACATACATTTAATAATGTGGCCATTGGAAGTGCGTTTTGTATTGTAATATCAGTGTCATCAATGCCATGTATAAGGTAAAATCTTTCCCTGCTCCTACTTCATAGTTTCATAGTTAGTAGGGTTGGAAGGGACCTGAGCAGATCATCAAGTCCAGCCCCCTGCCATGGCAGGAAAGAGTACTGGGGTCAAACAACCGCAGCGAGGTGATTGTCTAGCCTTGTCTTAAAGACCCCCATGGTAGGAGCCAGCACCACTTC
>NW_017729028.1:15720956-15722654 GCF_001723915.1 Gavialis gangeticus
GCTCGGGGGAACAGGGACTCTCCCAATGCCTGCTGATCCCCCCTGACTAGTTTGTAACAGGCCACTAGATCCCCCCTTAGCCTTCTCTTACTGCATTCCTGGTTAGATATTCAAACAAATGCCCTTTCTTACTACAGCATTGCACTGGAAACGTATGTTAAATTATATGTCCACTCTGATCCCTAAGTCAGAGTTGTTGCTTTCCATGGTACAGCTACAAATTCTGTAGCACTCCTTGTTCCTATAGAGCCCCTATAGATCCCAACTGCAGGGGTGCTCTATGCACCTCCTAGGGCTGGGAGATTGCAGCAGTGACCTGCAACTGCTGGGACCCAGCATGTTGCAGCTATGAGACTGTCAGCCCTGGCAGCCATGGAGCATAGATGGGACCCAGAGTCTGCAGCAGCTGGGTGCTGGCAGGGTGGTGAGTCCCCTCATCTGTGCTACCCCTAGCCCTGACTGTATATGGTGCAGCCCTGTGGCTGGGAGCCCAGTCAGCTGACAGGGCTCCCAGCCTCAGGGGCTGGCTCTGAGACATGTACAAACCAAAGCTGGATAGCAACCTGCTAAAAAATATTACAAATTTTCCAGCAGTAACTTTATAGCTGTATTGTAAAGCATATACCTATCCTTTCAAAAAAACCTATCCTTTTGACTGTGGAGTGACAATGGCTTTGAACTATACAATATTGAACAAACAATGTTTTCTTGTAATAGATTAACATTTGTCATCACTCATTTGCTAACACCTAGTTAAGCTGGTTATGGAGATCATAGAAATCATAGAGAAGTAGGGCTGGAAAGGACCTCCAGAGGTTATCTTGTCGAACCTCCTGCCTGTAGAAGGATTATCTCTATTCAAGCTATCTTATAATAATCCACTGTCTATTAGCCCCATAGTGGACAAGAGCACAGGGTTCTCCAGTCCTGCCCACTGACCAACAGCAGGCTTCTGCTTGGCCCTGGGAGGAGTTCTTCAGGTACCTCCTGCCCATCAGACCCCCTGGCCCAGTCCCCATCCTAGACCTGCCACCCCACACCTGCACCCAGCCCTGCCACTCTCCCTCACACCATGTGCCTGAAGACCTGGCTGTGCATGAGGCAACCACCTGATAGAGTTACCACGGACCCCAGACCCATGGGGGAACATCCCAAGGCTGGGGTGCTGGGCACCTGCCTTGGGGCTCTACCCCGCTAACCTCTCCTCCCCGCATGGTTCCCCATTCTGGGCTTGAAGACCCAAAATATTGTAAATAGTTTTCCATTTGTAAATTTTTTTTTATTGTTGGTAGGTGGGGAGGGTGGTGGAGAGGCTCTGTTGGTTGAGGGGGAGAGGTGGTTCTTTTGGTTGAGAGGGGAGGGGGAGGGATGGGGCTGGGGCTTGTTAGGGTAATAAAGTGGTTTTGTTTCAACCATATGTATGGCCTGAGACTAGTGCTGGGGGTGGGCAGAGGGTAGGGGGTGTGTGGGAGGTAAGCAGGCTGGAGTGGGGTAAGTAGGCTGGAGTGGGGAGTGTAGGAGGAAGGCGATGGCCAGGGCCTCCCACAGCCAGTGCCTTGGCCCCCACGGGCAGGTGTGTGACTCTCCTAGGGTCTTGGTGGGGGGTGGCCTGCTGGGGCCATCAGAGCCAGCACCATGGCCAGGAGGAGCACGGGGTGTTCGTTGTTACTGGCAGGGACTGGGCTGGAGCAGCAGGGT
>NW_017729028.1:15727654-15728053 GCF_001723915.1 Gavialis gangeticus
GGGGTGTTCGTTGTTACTGGCAGGGACTGGGCTGGAGCAGCAGGGGGCTAGGTATTGCTGGTAGGGACAACAGCCGGAGCAGCCATGGTGCAGGGAGGCAGAGTGGGCAAGGAGGGAGATGCTACCTGCTGCCCCTGTGCTGGGCATGCAGCTCCTGGGTAGGGAAGGGGCTGGCCAGGAATCAGAGTTTGCAAGATGGCTGCCAAGTGCTGACAGCTGGGTCTGGTTTCAACATGTCTGCCAAGTGCTGGCAGCCATGTGGATGGGGGCTGGAGCTCCTCCCAGTGGCCACAAGGGGACATAGCAGGACTGGAGAGAACTGGCACTAACTTTAGTGCCAGTTCCCTGCATGTGTAGACACCTGCCAAAAATCAGTTGCTGTGTATTATGCTAATACGC
>NW_017729028.1:15733053-15735978 GCF_001723915.1 Gavialis gangeticus
AACCTATTCAGCCTGCAAAAGAGAAGGCTGAGGGGGGATCTTGTGGCCTGTTATAAACTAGTCAGGGGGGCTCAGCAGGCATTGGGGGAGTCACTGTTCCCCCGAGCACCACCAGGAGTGACCAGGAATAACAGTCACAAGCTGGCAGAGGGTAGGTTTAGGTTAGACATCAGGAGGCGCTATTTCACGGTCAGGGCGGCTAGGGTCTGGAATCAACTTCCAAGAGAAGTGGTGCAGGCTCCTACCCTGGGGTTTTTTAAGAGGAGGTTAGATGAACACCTTGCTGGGGTCGTTTGACCCCAGTACTCTTTCCTGCCATGGCAGGGGGTCAGACTAGATGATCTTCTCAGGTCCCTTCCGACCCTAGAAAGTATGAAATTATGAAACTTAAATCATGACTAACTGCATGTGTAGAAGTGCCCTGTGGTATGCATTCTACAAATTGTCATTGACCAAAAAACTTACAGTCTAAATATAAGATGAAAGTTAACAGTTGTATAGAGAGAAACAAGACACTATGAAGAGAAAAGAATACAGTGTTGGTCAGAATGTAAGTAATGGCCTCAGAATGCTGGCAGCTTAACTGAGATCAATGTTTTTAGTAATCAGGACAAGGTAGAATTTGAAGGATGGATTTGGGGGGAGAACAATAAAAGAATTTAAAAATGTAACAAGCAGTCTATAGAAACTGGTGACATGGGCTGATCAAAAGCTGATCTGAAGCAGGAACTGACCTCTTGATACTGAATGAGAGTTGATAGGTAGTGGAGGGAGACACCAGGAAGGGCTCAAAGTAAAGACAAATAGTTTATTTCTGATGCAACAAAAAAGAGGAAGCCACAGGAGGGAAGGAAGGAGGGGTGAGGTGGTCAAAACAATGGGCTAGAGGAAGGCACTTTGATGCAGCACTCTGGAAGGATTTGAATGCTGGTCTTTAGTCAATCACCAACTTCCAGTGCAATGATCAATTCACCTTGGTTCATCATAATGACCTTCAAAATAGAGCTAAACTACTCAATGCAATACCTTTTACATTAGAAAATTGTAATCCAGAATTTTTAGGTCTTTAAAGGAATGCTACTGGCTGCTTCAGAACTCAAGAGTATTCTAAACCAAAGTTATCCATAACAATATAGTTTTATTTTCTGACACATTGCAGACAGGTGCTTGAGGGTAGATCATTCTGTTCTGTAGCTTGTTTCCACAGTATGCAAAGACTTTCACTCCCTTCTGGGTTTTGTTGGCAAGTATACCCATCCATAGGCATTCAAAAACCTGAGTTTTGAGTTACTAATAACACTCAAATCAGCATGGCTGTCTTTAATGTATAGAACCCCCCCCCCCTCTGTTTTTCACTAGTCCTATCCTTACCACATTTGCTCTGAAGCAGTGATTTTTTAACAATCCAATTGTGTCCCTGCACATTTCAATGGTGACAGGTTTAGCAAATCCCTTCTCATTGATGAATGTTCCAACTTCTCTTGCTTGTCATCCAGATTCATTTTGTGTCACATCAGGTCAGCTTATTCACAACTCACTGGCTGCCTATACACATGCTTGTTGGTGTTCTAATTAAAATGTGTTGGAGTAGACTAATCAAGTCTGCTCTGTGTTCTAATTATAACACTACAGCTTTGCATATATTAACCCCCTCATGCATTCTTAAATGGCTGTGGGGCACTTTAACTAAATTTTGTTGAATGAGGTTTAGATAAAGTGTCCTGCACCCAGTTTTAAACATGCAGGGGCTTAATACACATGACAGTAAGGTGTTTTAATTAGAGTGGCTGCCCAGAACTGCTCTAATTAAAATGCTCCCTTCTTCCCCCACCACCTTCAGGCATGTATATAGGCAGCCACTGAGTTTGAGTTTACAACACTTTTGCCTTGAAAACAAAGGTCACCAAATGAAGTGGATCAGCTCTGGTCGGATATGGGATGACAAGTGACATGTTCCCCTTGCCAGATTCTTCACATCCCTTGAGTTCCATGACTTATTGCCAGGATGTGCACTGACTCATGCCTCCATGCGAAGCATGGGTCAGTACAGGCCCCAGCAAGGAGACATGGGGTGGTGCAGGACCTGGGGAAATTTTGGTGCTTTGTGCCTCCACACTGGAACCCTTACCAGAGATCACACTGACCCATGCCTCCTTGTCAGGACCTGTGGCAATCTTGAAGCACAGGTCAGCATGGACCCAGTGCAGTTCCCAGCATGGAGACACGGGGCTCCGGGAATTCTTGGGCTCTGGTTCTACCCCACAACTTCTTGCCGGGACCCACACCAACCTGTGCCTTCATGTGAAACAGTGAAGGACAAACCATGACTGGAGAACTACTGGGTCCTGCACCACCCCATGCCTCCTTGGCTGGATCTGCACAAACCTATTTCTCCATGTGAAACATTGGTCTGTGAGAGACCCAGCATGGATTCCAGTGTGGAGGTGGGGCACCAGGTACTCCCTGGGTCCCACACCACTCCTTACTTCTTTGCTGGGACCTCCACCAGCCTGTGACTTTGTGTGAAAGACAGTGTGGAGCAGGTCCAAGCATGGAGGCCTGGAGTCATGCAGGTTCCATTGTGGAGGCATAGGGCACTGGGGATTCTCTGTGTGTGTCTACACTGGACCCATGCAGGCTTTCCTCACTTACAGACATATGTCCTTGGAGGTGCTGGGTACAATAGGATTTGTTTTTTGCAATAGTTATTTGTTTTTTATGGTGGCACAAATATGACATTAGGCAAAGTCTGTTTTTACCTTTATCACCTTCTGGCCACTCCGGCTGGTCCCCAACTGAGGTTAGCCTCCTAACACTGAGATGTAGGCTTTCCAATTTGTGCAGCTTTGTCTGTGACTGAATTGTAGGTCAATGCTCCACAACTTTTAGCTTCATACCAGTCATATATCCAAAGGTTCTCCTCCA
>NW_017729028.1:15740978-15741834 GCF_001723915.1 Gavialis gangeticus
ACAAATATGACATTAGGCAAAGTCTGTTTTTACCTTTATCACCTTCTGGCCACTCCGGCTGGTCCCCAACTGAGGTTAGCCTCCTAACACTGAGATGTAGGCTTTCCAATTTGTGCAGCTTTGTCTGTGACTGAATTGTAGGTCAATGCTCCACAACTTTTAGCTTCATACCAGTCATATATCCAAAGGTTCTCCTCCAGTATTTCATGGGTTCTCCTGCCTCACACTTACGGGACATTAAGCATCTCCAAAATTTTAGACTGTTGGAGGTGAGGTGGAAATGCTTGCATACAGCCTTCACACAATTATAATATGCAGTTAGATGATATACAATGGACTTAAACACCACTGTGGACAATCTAATGGAGAAAGTTCAGAATCATGCTGCTCTGTTGTGCTTATGCAACCTGTAATACTGGCTCAATATTGCTTCCATTGAAATTAACTGGTGTTTTGTCCTTCAGTGACCAGGGCGGCAGCCCCAGATATGGCCTGTGTAAGGGAATACAAAAATATCCACTGCAGCAGTAGTGGCAGATCACACTGCTGCAATTGACATGGCAGCAGCCTGTGCTGTCCCAGGCATCATGACTGCCTTTGGGTACGCAGCTACTCTGATATGCCTCTGGTTTTGACATTGACTCAATAGGAAAAGGATCAAGGTTTGTGCTGCAGTAAGAAGTTCTTCTCCAGGGATCTGAGTGGGGTCTTTTGGTTTGGTTCCCATTACCACCATCAAGTAAATTAAAATTTTCAAAGCACCACTGTAGTTTACAAATATCAGGCCAATGCTCCAGGGATTTTATCCAGCCATGGTAGCATTTGAGTGATCAGGAAAAAAAAAGGCGGGGGGGGG
>NW_017729028.1:15741905-15746386 GCF_001723915.1 Gavialis gangeticus
GGGGGGGGGGGGAAGTCGGGGAGGAAGTTCATGATAAGAATTTATGCTTGCCCTGGGAAGCTCATCATAGTGAAATATTATATGTTGGGAAATATTCAGACAATATTTTCAGGAATACAAATCACATGGTCACTACTGATGCCAGGCAAACTGTCCCTGTTGGCAGCAGTGTATAACTAGTAATTTCGGCACCCTGGGTAAAGATGCTTTCTAGTGCCAGAGAGTCAGGGGAAGGAAATCCTAAATGTCAGAGAGCAGGGGTGCATGGCACTGTTGGTTGCTGCTGACTCCCCATCTAAATCAGTGCCTGGGTCTGGTGTCTCCCCTTAGCTGCACTACCGGTGGGCAGTTGTGTCTATACAACCCAAGAGAGATGAATAAGTTTGCATGCATGTCAGTGACAGGCCCTATTTATATATTGTTTAAATATTCTGCACCCATAGAACATTCTGAAACCATTAACTGGAATTACTCTTTCAGATAAGTTTACAGAAGGTATTTTTAACAAAGGTAAATAGCGTATGTAAAGCCTTAAAAGAATGTTGGTCTCTGATGTTGTGATGTTGCATGTTAAAATTTCTTGTGAAGATACTTTCTTTGCTGATACATCTGTCCTGAATGATTGTTAATTGACAATAGTTTTGAAACAGAGCTTTTCTAACACTTAGCATCTTCAAGCTTATTTTTTCACCAACAAAAGTGCTGATGATGGAAATGTGTGGCAGTACAGAGATAACAAATGTAGTGGTATCTGAGGGGCTCGGGAAATGTATTGAAAATATCCTGAATGTTGCAAACTATATCTCTGTCTGAGCTTTACATCTATATGCATACTACACTGATAATCAAGTTAGGTGAAGCAAATATGTATGTAAGTACTCCACAATCAGAAGCTATATTTGAGTCGTCAGATTTTCTCCAATCTGAGGAAATCCACAAGAGTGGTAAATTGTGCAATGTGAACATCTTTTTTTTTTGTCTTCCAATGGCTCACTTTCAGTTTGGATATAGAAGTGATCCAGATCTGGAAAGGAGAACTTCTAAGCTTGCGATCCATTTACTCCTCTCCTTTATAAATACAATAATCTAATTAATTTGAGGAAAGAACATGACTGCAAAGGAACGGAATCGCTCACAGCCACACAACACCAGACAGCCAGAATGAGTGCAAGCATTTGGCATGTAAACAAGACCTCTATGTTTATACACATAATGTAAGTATTAGGTGCTAGTGAGTTGTTTCTAGCAGACATAGACCATCCGGATGCTATAATATGTGGGAAAACGGGTTGATTGTTCACATGGAATGAATATTAAATCTTTTTTTAAAACTTTACTAAAAAATTCAAACCTTTTGTAGGTTGCAGAGAGGCTTCATTGATTTGTTCAGGGCAGTGTGGTGGGGTGTGTGTGTGTGGGGGGGTGTTTCATCTGTAATGACTATTTCAAAACTAAAGGGAAGATCTACAATTATGGAACTTCATCCACTGAGTCTTAAGATGGGAGTTAAACAAGGCTGTGTCATCACTCCAACACTCGTCTTGATATTCCTTACTGTGATGCTACATCTGACCACCAAGCTTCCAGTTTGAGTGTAGCTAAAGTACCTAATGGATGGTAACCTGTTTAATCTCAGCCAACTCCGAGCCAAAACTAAGATGACCCCAGCCTCAGTCATTGAGTTCCAGGATGCTGTTGATGCTGTAGTCTGTGCTCATTTGGAAGCAGACCTTGAGGTAAATGTTAAGGTCTTTACTGAAGCCATATCTCATAGAAGCCTGACATTGATGAAGAAATCCAACATCATCTCAAATGTGCAAGTGCAGCCTTTGGACACCTGAGGAAGTGGGTGTTCAACGATTGTGACATCAGATCCAAAACCAGGCTCATGTTTTATCAAGAAGTTGTGATTCCCACCTTACTGTATGGAGCTGAGATGTGGACAACATACAAGAGACATCTAAAGTTGTTGGAGAAGTACCATCAATGTTGCCTGTGGAAGATCCTTCAAATCCAGTGGGAAGACCCACACAGAAACATTAGTGTCCTCTTGCAAGCAAACACCATAAGGATTGAGGCTATGATCAACCAACATCAACTTCACTGGGCTGGTCACATTGTCTGGATGTCCAACTTCAGGTTCCCTAAGCAAGTTCCAGTCTCCCAGCTCAGTCAAGGCATACACTCAAAAGGAAGGCAGAGAAAGCGCTTCAAGGAAGTCGCCACTTGAAATAAATGCAACATTGACATCAACTCATGAGAGACTATCTCCCAGGACCATCCCAAATGGAAGAAGTATCTTCTGGAAGGATCTCAGTACTTTGAAACCTTACGATGACAACAGGAGGTGGAAAAGCAGGAGCAGCAGAACAAGTGTGTCATGGACCAAATCAAGAACCCAGAGCCACCCACGCAACATTGAAACATGTGCCCAAGCTGCAACAGAGTCTGTTGATCCTAGACAGGCCTCAACAGTCTTCTTCAGACCCACAGATAAGACAACCATGTAAAATAATCATCCTTGACTCTGAGGTATTGCCAATGATGATGAGAGAGCAGATAAGGGAAAGAAATAAAACCCTACAAAGACCCAAATCCAGATTCAAACTTTGCAGGTGATACTTACCTCTATAAATACCCTAAAATATAATGATCTGAGTGCCTTTGAGGAAGTTCAGACCCACACTTGAACTTGTGGTTCTGATCCATCAGCCTAAAGGACTGTAAGTCAAAATTGTTAAATACACTCAAATATCTCACACACAAGCATGACGTATACATTGTGTATGTGTCTGCCATTCATATGCATAGTTCTAGCTCTGCCAGTTATCTGCTCTGACATAGGTAGAATTGGACACTGGCAGAGACAGGATACAAGTCTGGATGGATGGACAACTTCTCTGAGCAAGTACAGTGATTCCTATTTCTCAGTATGAGAAATATGTATTTGCAGGTACTATCTTCAGGAAAGTGATCTGTAAATATTTTTCTTTTTTTCATGATGGACAGGCAGGCATATAACGTCCCAGGACCTGAAGCAGTACTTTTTTAAAGCCCTGTATTATCTTTTTAAGAACTTCATTTTCTTCTATGCCTGGCTGCAACAACATTTATGCCAGGTGTTTACTGCTTAAATTTATGTGGGCGATTAGCACTTTTCTCTCTGCTTCCTGATGGTAGTACAGAATGTTTATCAGTTTGCTGCATCTCTAGTGTCAGAGAGAAAAGAAGGCTGGGTAGAATAAAGACAAACAAAAATGAATTGGCAGTAATTCTTGATAACATGGGCTATAAACCCACAGGTTTATCCTAGTTTATTACAGCCCTCAGGTTTACAAATGCTTTTACCTAATGTATTTGTATACGCTGCATCAAAATAGTTTTAAAAAGTTTTAATGTCTACAGCAGAATCTTTTGAAAATGCCTCAAACTATGAAGTTGAGCAATATCTTCTCTGTTAAAGAAGCAGAACTGAAATCCCAAACACCCCAAAATTTGGGAAGTTTAAATTTAGGGAAGTTAACCGCCCTGACTCAGTTTCCCAAGTAATACTTATTTCTCCATGTCAGAGAGATGTTGGGAGAATGATTGAGATAATACTGACCAAGTGTAGACAGTGGGTGTGTCCACACATGCATTAGATCCAGGAGAAGTTTACTTGTGAATAAACTACTCACAAATAAATTCTTCTGGGCAGGTATCTGCATGTGTAGGGAAGTGGGATCAGATTTGCTGCTAATGGCAGCAAACTGCTCTTGCTCCTTGGGGCCCTGCAATGGGCCCCTGTCACCCCCAAGGGGGAGCTGTAGGATCCTCTTGGGTGCTAGACCAGGGACTGGCAGGCAGCACTGTCTTCTGGCCAAGGCTGGGACATTGTTCCCTGTCCCCAAGGGGCTGCCTGCTGCCAGAGTGGGAACAATATCTCCCTGCCCCAGCAGCCCTGGCTCCTTACAGTTTCATAGGGTCGGAAGGGACCTGAACAGATCATCAAGTCCAGCCCCCTGCCATGGCAGGAAAGAGTACTGGGGTCAAACGACCCCAGCAAGGTGCTTGTCTAGCCTCCTCTTAAAGACCCCCAGGGTAGGAGCCAGCACCACTTCTCTTGGAAGTTGGTTCCAGATCCTAGCTGCCCTGACCATGAAGTAGCGCCTCTTGATGTCTAGCCTAAATCTACCATCTGCCAGCTTGTGACCGTTATTCCTAGTCACTCCTGGTAGTGCTCAGGGGAACAGGAACTCCCCCGATGCCTGTTGGTCCCTTCTGACTAGTTTGTAACAGGCCACTAGATCCCCCCTCAGCCGTCTCTTGTGGAGGCTGAACAGGTTCAGGTCCCATAGCCTCTCCTCATAGGGCCTGCCCTGCTGCCCCCTGATCATGCGAGTGGCCTTCTCTAGACTCGCTCCATGTTGTCCACGTCCCTCTTGAAGTGCGGCACCCAGAACTGGACGCAGTACTCCACCTGCAGCCTGACCAGTGCCGCA
>NW_017729028.1:15746937-15752043 GCF_001723915.1 Gavialis gangeticus
CTCATCCACCCACCCCTGTAACCTGTCTAGGTCCAATTGTAGCCTATTCCTTCCTTCTAACGTGCCCACATCACCCCACATCTTAGTGTCATCAGCAAATTTGAACAGAGTGCTTTTTACCCCCTCGTCCAAGTCACTGATGAAGATGTTGAACAGGGGCAGGGAATTTGGAAAGACCTGCAGAGGAAGGGCAGGTCCCAGCCCCCTGCCCTGATCTGCTGGGCAGGGGGCGGGAGGATCTGGGGGGACAGGAGGCAGAGGGAAGCTAGCTGCGAGCTCCCAGCTGGGCAGGAATTCCCCACCTAGCTGGGGGCTCACTACTAGCTGCCCCACCAGTGGATCAGGGCATGTCTCAGGTCCTGCCCCAACCCTGCAGCTCTTTCCAAGCCCTGCATCTCAATCACCTGATCTGGATGTGGGGTTGGGACCCGCCCCTGACTGGCAGAGTTCCCAGCCCCCACTCTGCAATTACAGGAAGGGGGCTGAAGAGCCTGTTCCCTGCTCAGCTTTGTGATAGTGAAGCTTGGTGGGGAACAGGCTCCCCAGGCCCCACCAGCAAGGAGCTCCCAGTACCAGCTCCGTGGTTGTGGGGCTGACATTGGGAGACCCATAAATCCCAGTGCCAGCTCCATGGTCATGGGACTGGTGCTGGGAGATCCTTATTTCTCAGTGTCAGTCCCTGCAACTGCGGAGCCGGCACTGGGAGCTCCCAGCTGTTGGGGTCTGGGGATCCTGTTCCCTACCCAGTTTCATGATCACAGAGCTGAGTGGGGAATAAACCGCCCAGTCTGCTCCTCACCCAGCTCCATGATCATGGCCATCATGACTGGGGAGCAGAGGGGCTGGGAGATGCTTATCTTCCAGCACCTGCTCTGTGGTCATGGGCCAGCACTGGGAGATCCTTGTCTCTCAGCAGTGGCCCTGAGATCATGAAACTGGGACTGGGAGATAAAGATCTCTCAATCCCCACTCCCCAATTGTGATCTCAGAGTGGGAGGGCTTGGAGCTCCCTGCTGCTGGGGCAAGGGGACAGAGGCCCTGCCCAGTCCCCGGTGGTGAAGCCCAGCAGGCCACTCCCTGGGGCAGGGAGCAATTTCTTGCCCCTTGGTGGCCAGCTGATTGAATTTTCAGATAGAAAATTTACTTACTGTGCAGTAAACTATGCTACTTTGCAGTAAAGCATCTTGTGTAGACGCACTCAGTAA
Source organism: Gavialis gangeticus (assembly GCF_001723915.1). Classification (NCBI taxonomy): domain Eukaryota; kingdom Metazoa; phylum Chordata; order Crocodylia; family Gavialidae; genus Gavialis; species Gavialis gangeticus. The sequence goes on from NW_017729028.1 coordinate 15,748,143, forward strand.
TAAGTATCAAATAGTATTTGCAGACAGGAGTAGTGCTTTAAGGGATAGTTTTGTTTAGAACCATAGAATCATAGCAAATTAGGGTTGGAAGGGACCTCAGGAGGTCATCTAGTCCAATCCCATGTGCAAAGCAGGACCATCTAGATCATTTCAGTCAGGGCTTGCTTGTTTAATTCCCAACTAGATCATCCCAGCCAGAGCTTTGTCAAGCTGGGCCTTAATCACCTCCATGGATGGAGATTCCACCACCTCTCTGGGTACCCTGTTGCAGTGCTTCACCACCCTCCTAGTGAGAAAGTTTTTCCTAATAACGAACTTAAAACCTCCCTTGTTGCAACTTGAGACAATTGCTCCTTGTTCTGTCATCTGCCACTACTGAGAACAGTTTAGCTCTAGTTTGCTTTGCTGCATAGGAAATGTTGACTGGTAAGATTCATTAATAGTTTAAATGAATTATATATACGTATCTTCCCGGATGATGGTTAATGTTATGAAAAATTACAGATTATATACACGAGGCAAGGATTTTGTCAGTAATACCTTGTACTGGATAACTGTGGCCGGGGAAAAGTTAAACAAATATTTGAAAGCAAAGCATGCTTCATCAGTGCCTCTTTCATTATTGTTTTATTTATATGTATTTAGTTGTAACTGAAGATTTTTTATTTTTAATTAGTACTTTTGTGCCCAGAAAAGATTGCTGTCTAAAAGGGAGAGCATTGTTAACACATCTTGTAGCAGCAATTTTTACTACTTGGCATTTGTCATGTTTCTTAACTAGCACCATCTCACTCCTATGATTTCTTGCTATTGGAAAAATAAGTCATGACATATAACATAGCTATTGAAAATAGTGCCATGGAGTCAGGCTGTTTTATAGAAGCTGAGGAAGAAAACTCAATTTTTTTATCAACCCATGCTAAGAGTTACAGAAGTGGCAAGGAAATCAAAAGAGTGAATCTTGTATTGCTGAGATAGTGATCACCTCAGTTAAGAAGCATTACAAATGCCAACTAGTAAGTATTGCTGCTACAAAATGTGTTCACAGTGCCCTCCCTTTAGAAAGCTATGTCTCTGACCTCAGAAGCACTAATTAGAAATAAAAAAATCTTTACATAAATATAAACACACATAAATAAAATGAGGGCTGTCAATCACTATTAACATGAGCAGATAATGCAAGAAGCAACTAATGTGTTTATTTTTTTAATGCTTTAATCGCACATGTAGTTTTGGAGCTTATGCCTGGGTTCCTCTCCACCACCATCACTGCCATTTCCAGGCTGCCCAGAGGGGCAGTGGTCACACACACACACGAGGTGCACCAATATATCGGTTTCATATTGGGAAGCCACGTGCCCAGTGGCATATAGAGCACTGCCCAGCAAGTAAGTCTGAGGAGAGGGAGGGAAATGGATGGGGGGGAGAGGGAAGGGGCAGGGTGGGGCAGATCAAGGACCCCATGATGAGAGAGAGAGTGGGCCAGGGCAGGGGCTGGGATGAATGGGACCCTGGAGCCAGGGCAGGGAGCAGTCTGGAGCTGCGAAAGGCTTCTCCAGGGGTGCAAACGCGTGGGGGGGGGGCAGCTCCTTGTCTCTGCATGCAGCTCTGGAGGAGGCATGGGGGACATGTGTCCTCTGGATTTGTGCATGGGGCAGATGTGGGCTGCCCACTGTGGGCTGGGGCTCTGCGCCCTCCTGCCTTTGCCCCAGGAGCCACATGACACCAGGTTGTGACTCCTGCTGCTGGGTGGCCAGGGGTGTGGCATGGCCAGCAAAGGTACCAGGGTGCAGAGGGCAGCCCACCTCTGCCCTGTGCACAAATCTGGGGAGTCACATGCCCTCTGTGGCTCCCCTGGGGGTACGTGCAGTGGCAGGGAACCACGCCCCCACCATGCCCCTGGACAGTGCTCTTCATGCTGCCAGGCTGCATTCCTGTAGGGTTACCATGTTTCCTATTTCAAAAAAGATGACATGTGTGGGGGGTGGTAATAGGAGTGGGGGGGGGCAGTTATATGCCTGCATCTTTCCCCTGCTCCTCACTCTCAAGCCACTGTCCCCCCCAGCCTTATTGCTGCCCCTCAATCCTGACCCACAGTACCCCACATCCTGTGAGGGCATGTGGGGGTTCCCCCTTCTCTGGCTCTAAACCTCCCTGTAGGGACCCCGTTCCCCAGGCTCCAAACCCCACACACACACACCCACACCTCCCCCCACCTTCACAAATCCCCCCCCATACATACACCCCCAACCATACAAAGTACCTGCATAATTTTGAGTTTTTAGCCATGCCAGTAAAATAGTGATTAATTGCGACTAATTTTTTTAATAGCACAACTAATTGCAATTAAATGTTTCATTGTTTGACAGCCTTAATAAAACAATAATGAAAGAGGCACTAAGGTGAAAAATGCCTGACATTCAAAAGCTTGTCTAACTTTATCCCAGTCATGCAGTTGGCCCAATTCAAGGTATCACACACAAAAATGTCACAGGCTTCTGGGTTCTGATGGCTGTGATCCCATTCGACCTCACAAGCGAAGCAATTTGGTCTTAGTCAATACCTGGCTGCGAAATCCTGTGTGAAAATCTTGCAGAAGATATGTCATGCCATTTTTGTTATGGTTTTTTATATCATTAAATTACTGCTGGGGCTATATAGACAAGCTCAAATACTATGTTATTTCACAAGGAATTTGCAGTCTTATTAGGTAACACAGAAGAGTGGCACAAACAGGGCAGCATAACGACCTGTGTACATTAGCCTGAGACTTGGGTATTTCCTACAAATCTAATCTTAGGTGATAGGCAGGCAAGGTTCTTTGAGTAGATGTGATATCTTTTATTAGACTGAGTAATCAGAAAAAAAGTTCTTAGCAAGATTTTGGGTGCAATCACCCTTCTTCAGGCCTGAACTTTTTTCCAACTACTCAGTTGGTTTAATAAAAGATTTCATAGATTTCATAGATTTCATAGATTTAGGGTCGGAAGGGACCTAGTAGATCTTCTAGCCCGACCCCCCGCCAGGGCGGGAGAACAACAAAACCCCAAAACAAAAAACGGGACTCAAATGAGTCCAGCCAGGTAGGAATCCAGCCTCTTCTTAAAGACCCCCAGGGTAGGGGCCAGCACCACTTCCCTTGGAAGTTGGTTCCAGCTCCTAGCCATCCTAACTGTGAAGTAGTTTTTGCGGATGTCCAATCTATACCTTCTCTCCATCAACTTGTGCCCATTACTCCTTGTTATGCCAGCGGGCGCTAGGGGAAACAGCGTCTCCCCCAAACCCTTCTGGTCCCCCCTAGTGAGTTTAGAGACGGTCACCAGGTCCCCCCTCAGCCTTCTCTTGTGGAGGCTGAATAGGTTCAGGTCCCGCAGTCTCTCACTGTAGGGTCTGCCCTGTTGTCCCCGGATCATGCGGGTGGCCCTCCTCTGGACCCTCTCCATGTTGTCCACATCCCTCTTGAAATGGGGCGCACAGAACTGGACACAATACTCCAGCTGTGGCCTGACCAGCGTCGCGTAGAGGGGGAGGATCACCTCCTTGGCTCTACTCGAGATGCACCTGTGGATGCACGATAAGGTCCGGTTAGCCCTGCCAACCATGACCTCGCATTGTCGGCCCATGTTCATCTTGGAGTCAATAATATCACATCTGCTCAAAGAACCTTGCCTGCCTACGTCCTTAAACCAACACAGCCACAGCCAAAAACCCAGCACTCTTAGGTTATAATTTTTTGTTACATTATAAAGGGCTTTTCCACTACATAGATGCCAGGATGGTGCTATAGATGCATTTTGGGACCCTTGTGACAATGTTATTACACTTCTTCTTGCACCCCTGGGGGAGGCATGAGGGACCTAATGGTGGGGGTCTACTACAGACCCCCCCAACCAAGGGGAGG
>NW_017729028.1:15752360-15752618 GCF_001723915.1 Gavialis gangeticus
TCCCACCAGAGGAAATGCCCTGTTGGAGCTGGTCCTGGCCCCAGGTGATGACCTGGTAAGGGGCCTCCAGGTTCTTGACCACCTGGGTGATAACAATCATCGCTTGCTGGAATTCACCATCCAGTGCAGGGTGTCAAGGGCCTGCAGCAAGGTGTTAGCCCCAGACTTCAAGGCCAACTTCAACAAATTGAGATTAGTGGGAGAGGTGCTGGGGTTTCTGAGAGCAGGGGAACTCAGTGCCCAAGATGAGTGGTCGTT
>NW_017729028.1:15752629-15753172 GCF_001723915.1 Gavialis gangeticus
GGGGCAAGAGTGCCTGAAAGCCTCCCTGGCTCACCAAGGGTGCCTGGGAATGCCTGATTACCAAAAAGGCAGCGTACAACCAATGGAATGGGGGTGCTATCTCCAAAAAGGAGTATACCTCTTCTGATCGGGCCTGTAGGGGGGCTGTCAGGAAAGCTAAGGTGGACATAGAGCTCAGACTAGTGTCCAAAATCAAAGATAATAAAAAGTCCTTTTTCAAATATATAGGGAGGATGAAGAAAGCACCGGGAAATGTGGGGTCCCTGCAAGATCCTCTGGGCAATCTGGTGGTTGCACCAGAGGAGAAAGCAGATCTCTTTAACCAATTCTTCACCTCCGTTTTCTTGTGCAGGGACCGGGACTTCCCCACTGTGATGCAAGATGGACTCGAGGGAACGCCTCCAGACCTCAGGCTGGGGAGGACCAAGTTAGAGAGCTTCTGGAGGGGCTGGACGTGTTCAAATCAGTGGGTCCAGATGCTCTCCACCCCAGGGTGTTGAGGGAGCCAGCAGGGGTTATTGCAGGGCCCTTGGCATGGCTTTA
>NW_017729028.1:15754349-15762618 GCF_001723915.1 Gavialis gangeticus
AGGGAAGTGGTGCTGGCTCCTACCCTGGGGGTCTTTAAGAACAGGCTTGATGCCTGCCTGGCTGGAGTCATTTGAGTCCAGTTTTTCTCCTGCCCAGGCAGGGGGTCGGACTTGAAGATCTACAAGGTCCCTTCCGACCCTACTTCTATGATTCTATGATTTAGTTGGTAGTCAGGTAAAAGCACTAGAATTTGAAATTGAATTTGGCAGATGTACGTATAGAAGAGAAAGAAAAAAATGTTCTGGGAGCTTGAATAGTGAATAATCTCAGGGCATGTTACCACCTTGGAACTGGCAGTCAACCTAACTCAACAGCTCAAAAACATGATGGTCTCTCTGAGTTTGTGAAAAAGCTTTTTGTGGCTATATGTGTTTTTATTCTTCTAGATCAGGAGAAATTAAAGGTTTAAAGAACAAGGACAGCTTCTTTCATCTGTATGCAGGAAATGTTAATGAAACATTTTGCTAGCAGACAGCTACAGAGGCATTACTGGAACTTTTACTCTCCTTGTAATAGAGGATACAGAAAAACAAGAGGTACAGTGTTGTATGCATTCTTCACATTCTTTTACCTGCTAGTGACAGTGACATTAATAGACTGACCAACACATTCCTTTAAGGAGCCAGCAGATGGCTGGAGTGTAAGTCTCTGCCCCCCCTGTCTTCACCCCCGCTCCACTCTGTAGAAGGATCTGATTCAGTGCTGACACAGTGAGATACACCTTGTGTGGAGAGATTCCAATAGCAGTAATGACATTGAGAACACGGGACATACTGGGTGATTTCCAGCAACCTCATTTCCTCCCTGAAAAGCTGTCCTTCCTTAAAGAGTCAAGGCATTTCCATCAGACATTTTCAGGTGAAGATCATGGGCACATATACATGTGCCAGATGTCTGTTCCGACATGTGCTAATTAGTGTGTGTTGGAGCAGACTCGACTAATCTATTTAGCATGCTCCAGCAGCCTCTGTATCACACGTATTCAATGTCTTGAGCTTTAAAAAGGCTGCAGGGGCATTTTAACTAAAGCTTATCAAATGAGCTTTAGTTAAAGTGCCCCACTGCCATTTTGAAGCACGGGACACCAAATACATGTTATGCTGCAGGCATTTCAATTATGCCAGTTCTCAGAAGTGCCCTACTTCAAGCACCCACTGACCTCCACCCCAGAGCACTTGTGCTTCAAATCTAAACACATGGGGCATCTATACAACTGTAACTGTGACAGAGAAATCTGACTGATGTCAGACAATTTTAATATCTATCATACTTTAGTCAGACCCTTCCTTCTTTCTCAAAGATCAAAGTAACAATTGCTATAACATTTAAGGGACACATTCTGTCACCTTTAGTTCAATTGATAAATCTGCTGACAGGGTAAATGTTACATAACATGAATCAAGGTGACACAATCTGCCAGCAATTGATTGCAATAGAATACTGGTACCAACAAATAGGAAGTGAAAATGTATGTCTACCAAATCAGTGACAGCTTATAAGATCTAGACAAAATTGTTCAAGCTGGACAAGCAAAACTTAGCATCCAAATATATCATGAAAATGTCACCAATTTCTCAGTTTCTCTTTTTGGGAGGTAGGTTCATTTAGGGAAATTAAAGATCACTCTTTGCAGTGAACTGTCCTCCAATACAATGTTTCATTGTTTAATTCTCGTGTTGATTCTCTGGCAAGCACAGGAACACATTAAAATGACAGTAGCCAATTCCTTCCCATGGTTTTCTGATGTGGTCTGGTGTCATAGTCCCGAAATTGTTACCTGCCCAGCCAACCTGAGAGAGTATCTAAATTATAACTAGATTCCTTCCCCGATTCCCTCTAGAAAGAGATATAGAAGTTACTTCTATTTCCTCAGTGGATAGACCCCAACACATTTTATTTTCCCACTACATTTATAAAGTGCATTTTTCTATTCTTGCTCCCTTTCTCAGCAAGTATTTATTCATGGGCTATGCAAATACTTAGGTTCCAAGTCGAGCCAGTTCCTTTCAAAAACTTTTGCTAATGTTAAGATATGGGGTTCTTTTAGCTTTTCAGCAAAAAGCAAAACCCAAAGGGTGTGATACCATTTCAGATTTTACATGCAAAGATGTTTAGATTATTAAGTACTGTTCAGATTATTAAGTACCACCCAACTCAGACCTCATCTTTATAGAAATCCATTTACTCTGGATGTCCACAGGAAAGTGCTTCCATCAGACTTGTGTCTAGATTTATGTATAAAGACACTACCCATCTGTGACAATCCTGTGGTTGTAAGATCAGCCCTGAGATCTTGGTCTTGATTTAGACTGAGACTGAATTTAGGATGGGGGAGGAGCACATGACTGTCACAGTTAGATTTTCCCTCTCCTGATTTGAGATCACTGATCACTTTTGTTCACAATCAGGAAAGGAAGTCCCGAAACTCCCATGCAGAAATACAAACACAATCAGCAAAGCACCTAAAGCATGTGTTAAAATTTAAGCACACGATTAAGTCCTTTTTTAATAAAGATGGTCTTAGATCCCTGCTTAGCAGTTTTAGTGAATTGGATCATCAGTTAAACAGAGACAGAGCCATTAATAGCCATACAGACCATGTCCAGACGTCCCCGGTGAATTAAATATCCATGCATAACTGGCAGCAATGCACCTTGTGCCACTGCTAGATGTCCCCAGGGAACATCTGTGCTATGTGTGTGCTGGCACGTTGCAAGTTACCTTGGGTGGGGTACAGGAGGCTGAAGCCAGCACTGTGCTGGTGCCAGCAGTCTTACCTGGGTCCTGGGGGCCTCCTAGGGCTGCAGCAGCAGTGAGCCTGCCGTGCGGAGCCTGGCCAGCAGTGGAGGCCAGGCTCCATTTTGGGTGGTGCACACTGCTGCTGTGAGCGCTGCTCTGCTTTTTTTTTCTCCACTGCACAGAGAAAAACAGAATGTATAGTACGTAGCGCCACAGATGTATCTGCGGTGCCACATACTGCATGGCTGCACTCATCTGGACACGGCCACAGAACCTGAAACTCCAGCTTTCAAAATATGATCTGATTACGTGTGTGTGTGTGTGTGTGTGTGCATGTAATATCTGTCTATAATATATACAGATTATTGTGTAGTTATAGAGATATATATTTATATGCGTCTAAATATATATATGTCCATGTGTATATATACATACATATATATACACATACACACATACATACACACACACACATACACACACACATTTAAATATATATTTGTATAGATGTATATAGATACAGATACACAGACACACAAATGTATATATAAATACACAATCATCTAGCTAGGAAACCCTTATAATATCACTGGGCTCTTCCCTGAATTGCAGCACATTGTAGATAGAATCTATATCCTTTTTCCATCTACCTAAATGGCAATTCCCCAGCACATATCACATTTTTGCACTTATAGATAGCTAGAGATCTTAATTCCCCTGCACAGTGGACTGAGCATGTTCAGTGGCTAAGCCCTGGTCAGGTAACTATGGAAGCATACTTTAATCTAATCCCAAAACTGTAGCTGACCAGAAATCCATGACTAACTGGTGGAAGGTAGAAGCTCTCCCATGGTTTAGTTCTAATACCCAAATGATTAGGGCACTTACCAGGAAGTTAAAGGCATAAATTCGAGCCCCCACAGCTGTCATGGAGTGGGCTCCTAGGAGCAGCCATGATCTTCCCTAGCATCCCATACCATGCCAAGTTTACTTTAAAGCACCCTCAAAATCTCATCCACCACGTCTTGATCTTAAATATTAAAGGGAAGCTGCCTTTCGTCCTCTTTGACACAGTTTTCTACTGCCGTCACGTGTTCTGTTTTTCCTGGCCCCTGTTCTGTACTGTGTGACTCGGTGCATCCCAACCTTATGGGCTATGCAGGGCTCCAACCGCGCCTTTACCACACCCCAAGCCTCGCTGATGTACCGGTCATTGTTCAGTCTGTCTAGCTCTCTGCACCCTCTCTCTGGTGCTCAGGCCCCCCTGCGGCCCTTTTCTCTCGCAACTACGCCCCTCAGGTGCTCTGGCTTTCTGCAGCCTTGTCTCGCAACTACGCCCCACAGGCGCTCATCAATCGCTGCCCCCTTTTCCTCTGGGGCTTCTCGTCACCCCCTTGTGCCCTGGGGCTTCTCACGCCGCCCCTCCTGCTCTGGGGTTACCTTGCCTGGCCCCATATCTCCTCCTTGGGGTCTCGAACCGCCTGCAGGGCTCAGGCGGCCTCGGCCTTACCTGGCCTCTAATTCTCCGCTCCCCTTCTCAGGGGTGGGGTCGGTGCATCCCTGAATGCCACGTCCTCTCTGGCACCAGGGTCTCCACGCTACCGTGGAGCCCCTATGAGGCCTCCTCCAACCCTTAATAGCCTCACCCGGTCCTCCAGTTGTAAACAGTAAACCATCAACATAAATTAAGCCATCTGGCTATGACCACATTCAAGCCTGTCACAAGGTTTCTCTGTCTCTCACCCGTAACAACGGCCCGCGCATCCTGACCTCTTCCTTTTCCTTGCTCCAGCAGAGTTCCTTCCTCTATGGCTGCTGGCAAGAAACTACCTGCTCGGCCTCAGCCTGGGTTTAAATGGGAGCCAGGCCCTGCCCCTTCTGGTCAGCTGACTCACTGGTTTCCCTGGCAACCTGCAGCTGTGCTTCTTTATTACTACTGTGGCTGCCCTGCTGACCGGTGGCTGGGCTCCTTACTTGCTGCTCCACAAGTAGCAGGGACCTCAGTGCTCTTCTACACACCTCCCCTCTTTATAGGAGCAGAGCACCATAGGGCTCTGCGACAACAGCCCAAAGAAGATTTGAACTGATACTCAAAAGGCCAGGTTACAGGTTAGTCACTCTCTAGCCTGCTTCCACATGTTCCTTTTGGAGTTGAGTCCCTGTCCTTTGCATTTAATAGACATTAGTTAAAATAAATGGAGAGTGCCTCTTGTAGATACTCAGGGCCCAGCTCCAAAAGGAGCACTGGAGTGGGTAGTTCACTTCATGGGCTCACTCTATGTGTGCATGCTTACTTATCCACACTGCAAAGGAACAGAATCACAACCTGTGCAAGTGTCCAAATGCTCGGCAACTGCCATTTAGATGCACCCAGGGAAATCAAATTCCACAATATATTGACATTTGAAATATTGGGGCTTAGATACTTTAACAAACAAAAATTATACAGGTTTACACACTTCAGTGAAGACAGTATATTAGTATACTGGGCAAAAGGCACACAAGTGAGTTTTCCTTTTCTAAGTAACCCCATATAACAAAGGTGATGAATTATTGATGTTCTGCTGGTCCATACCATTCTGGCATAGAAAATCATGTTACAGGTCCAATCCTGTTATTATTTTAGCACAGCTCCTCTTGTGGTCAGAGTGAAAAGAAAAAGCAAAATCAGGCCTATATTTTAGTTGGTTGTAGGGGAAAAAGTAAATACACTGTCATAGAGAGCTATAAACTATAGATCCATTATCCAAGAAATGCAGGTACTCAAGACACTCAAGAAGTTATTCAAGAAATAACATGACTTTGAAGAAATTATTTCTGTCTCTTGGGTAAATACGCAATTAAGCCGTTGTGTAAAATGTCTTATTTCTCCAAGAGTTAAGAAAAAAGTTGAAAAAAAAAGTTAAAGGACTCCTGTGTAAATTAAGGAGCTTTTTAAGGCTATTGTATGCTTGGTAATTTATAAAAGCTTTTTTTCAGAAGCATTTTGGTCCATCTATTAAATGTGCTTTATTTTATTTTTTTACAAAGGTATGTGTTTAAAGAACAGAATGATCCTTTTTGTTAACAGCTTGCCTATGACTATAAAGTAGCATACAGTGATGTGTAATTGCTTTTTTTCCCCCAAAAATTTCTTAGCTATATTATAATATCGGAAGTATTGAACACACGGTATTGTTTTATGCGAACTGCTGAGCAAGTCAGAGTGGGTGTAACAAAAAAAGAAGCAAAACAATACTAACTATTAAATGGATGAAAGGAACCCACAATAAAATCAGGTTATTTTGACAATGAAACTGTGTTTATAGGAATGATTCCTTGAATATGACTCCTCCCGTGCTGTTATCAAAGACTAGCAGCTATGGCAGTTACGATGCTGCATAGTCAAAACTTCTTATGTGGCAACAAATTATCTTGTCTTGACCCAGCCACATCTTTCCATGTGGTAGTCTGAAGCAATTCCCTGAGGAATGTTGGTCCAGTTCCACATCAGGCTCAAAACTGAACCTTGGTTTTGATTTTGAGTGCTATCTTGAGATATATAGCTCTGTCACCACAGAGTCAGGCTCAAGTTCTTCCTCCATCTGCTGCCTTATGTCCAAAAGCCCAGGATCGGAAGTAGATTTCTACTTTGCTTAGCGTATTAACATGGCTTTTGCTGTGACGGGCCAACGAGCAGTACAGCTAGTGTACTGCACATTAAGCGCCTTTTGTAAACGTGTCCAGTATGTATGATGAGGCACCTTGTCACGTGTGCCCCTCTGCAACCTTACTCATGAAGTTCCAAATAAAAACCTAAGAAAAATACTGCAAAAATCCTGACTAGGATACTGATGTACTCAGCCCACTGCCTTTCACACTGATCAGTATTGCCTTGCTTGTTTTCTTGAACTTCCCTCCCTGTGTGTCTACATCTCTTGTCCTTTGCATAGATTGTAAGCTCTCTGGGGCAAACACTAGACAGATTTTTGCTAGTAAATAAAAGGTTGCCTACTGTAGCTATTGGGCATTCAAGAACAGAAGAATCCAGAAACAGCCTGGAACTGCAGGCCATATCGATAAGTGTTAGACAGGCATCCACAGAGGTAAGGTTGAGGTTTTGTTCTGTTTGTATATCACCTATCACAGAAGGTCAAAGATTGTGTCTTCTATGCCCTTCAATAATACAAATAAATAGTAAGTAACAATATATTCAGTGCATTAAGCTTTTTCATTTACTTACCATGCAGAAATAAGCTAATTATTTGAAATAACTTGATGAGGTCTTCATGTAAAAGTAAATTCGAAAATAGATTCTACTAGATGCAATTGTTACTTCGAGTGTTAACTATTCACAATGTATGACTGCTCATTTAAGTCAGATAGTTCTGGTTTTGTGCCTTGGTGTCTCCACACCTTTTTAATGGCTGCACGAATGCTTCTGGCATGAACTGTCATAATGATATATGTCCACATATTCATATACACAATAAAAAATATTCCCTTTACATGCCCCTTTACTTCTTTTCCTTTCCTGACTTACAAAACTTTCTCAGAACTGTCCAAGTCAGACCTACCCTTTAAGTCAGAGTAAGCAAATCAACATATTCCAAAGCCACACATCTACCAGCATCTCCCACAGGCAGCTGTTTCCTAGCCACTTAAACTAATCCTTTCCTCTTCCCTGCCAGGAATTTCCCTCATGGATCTACAGTATTTTGCAGAATAACTTCCTTTTTGGAATCCATACAATCATCCTGTAACTTTGCCATTATAATAACCTGAACACTGCCTGGAGAAACAGCTTCTTCTAGTCATCTGAGGCTGCTGCCATTTTGACAAGAAAAGGAAGTAAAATAACTCTCTTGCTGTCTCCCTCGCTCTCTCTCATACACAAACACATCATTTTTACCTTTTTTCCAAACCCAAGACTGTCCATATGACTCTTGGGTTCAGATTCTTGGCTAGGTTGTCAGTATTATATTCCAGGAAAGCAATAAATCATTGTGTTCTAACTCTAAGTATGTACTATCATCCAATGTTTAACTACAATCCATCACCAAGAGATCTGAAATCCTAGATAAAATCAATAGCTGTAACAATGCAGCTAGTGGACTTCACAGACTTCCTGGATGTTCTTAAGTATGCCAGTATAAATGAAAGGAATGAGACACCTTTCGAAAGGGTATATCAAAGGATACAATATAATACTGTGTAATAAAAGGTTAGAAGACCTAAGAATTTAACTAATAATAGACATCTCTAATATTTAAGACAGAGCTAAAAGAACAAAACCTTTTAGTAATGAAGGGAAATGGTGATAGGATACGGAACAATACTTTTTCATTTTCTGAATGTTTCTAAAGATAATTTATGTCCTTAGCTTACAAATTATACTTGGAAAGCTGCATTTATATAATTCAGTTGACTGTAACTGCAAATGCAGCTGTTAAGGACTGAATTGTTTATACTATTGCTATGCCGTTTTGGCGGTAACCAGTTGCAACCAGCTGTTAACCAGCTTTTTTTTTTTTTTTTTTTTACTCATCT
>NW_017729028.1:15762711-15763755 GCF_001723915.1 Gavialis gangeticus
TTTTTTTTTTTTTTTTTTTACTCATCTCCTGGAAACATGACAACTGCAATGAACAACAAACAACATAAAATGGCTCTAACTAACTAAAAATATGGGAACCATTACAATTGTACCTTAAGCCCAACAGCACACTGTTATTTATATACTTGTTTTACGTCAGACCCCCAGAGCAGTTGTCTTATGCTGTGTCTGTACATTGACTTCAGTTTACAGTGACTTCATGGGATTAAAGCTATGAATATGCTTATGTTTTCTCAGAATCTAGAAAGGTTAAATAGGCAAGCAAACGAAAGGAAGTGAAAGGGTAAAAACATACAGTTTTAAAGTCTGTACTACTTTATCATCTATCTCAACCAACATAAACATTATCATACAATAATGTAGGATCCCATACTGTTTTTGCATAGGCCTCTTGCCTCAGCCTCTCTCAGTGTAGGAGCAGCTATTGAATGTCGCTTTTCATTCTCCTTATTCAGTGTGTGTTCCTGGCTTTATTTAACACATATCCCCCAAACCCGGCACCAAATACAAAATTGTGATTTTCTCTAAGTCTTTTCTATAGTGCTGATCACTATAGCATCAAGGTGTGTACACATTTTAAATATTCATTAAATTGCAAATGTCCAGATATACAAGCCAATTTAGAAAGGTTTAAACCTTGAAGAACATTTCAAAAGTATACCTGGATTATCAGATATTACGTTGAACTGGTTCTCTGTGAACCAGACCAGTGTTATGTATTATTAGTCTGGCCAGTCCCCCAGTCATCCCATACTGCAGTGCTCCTCAACCACCACCTCTAATGGCAACTGGCTGCTCTAGTACAGCTCACTGGGTTGGGAGGGTGTCCCAACTTCTGGGTGAGAACAATTAACAATTAATTGGCCAACACATATTGACTGATCATGGAATGGACAGCTACTCTGTGGAATTAAGGGCATATTGTGCAGTGGATCCGTTTTCTCTCATTGAGCAGCTGATGGGCTTTTAACATTAAAGGCACAACCACCTGTGGCAGAAAGCCACCTTGGTTTCTCCCCAAAA
>NW_017729028.1:15763766-15770464 GCF_001723915.1 Gavialis gangeticus
CACCCGCCACACCACCTACTTACCAACCTCACAGGTCGGGGGTGAACTGAAATTAGAGAAGCTCAACAATTTGACAAGGAGAGGAAGCATCATTTCAGATGGGCTAGTGAATTCAAGTTCTTTTAGTCCCAGTCCCCAAGCACAAAGTCAACTGCATGAGGAAGTTGAAGGTGGGAAATACACATATGTGTTTAAGGGATGAGTTGTCTACTACTCTTGTATTTTGCCTTTTGTAGAGTGTCTCACATTTTAGACCTTTCCAGACCATGCCCTGCAGAACTACCAGACTGCCAATAGGTCCCATTATACCAGAGTACTTCTCAAACTATTCTGAGACCATACATCTGTTGTGCTCCTCATTGCATGGATCATACAAGGCAGGTAAGGAAAAACTCATGGAACTATTAAATCAGATAGCCCAAACAAAGGCTGATATAAAAATATGATGTACAACAAATTTCTCAAAGCTTACATTGAGGTTGTATGACAGACTGAAAGAGCCTTTCTATCAGCCTCCTCTGATGTAGGCAAACCATACCCCTTGGAGCTAATCGAGACATTAAAAAAGATAGGGCTAAATCCTATTTCACTTTATGGGTGCATTTCCACAAGAGCACACGTGTAGTATGCAGCACTGCAAACCTCATGTGATGCACATGCACGCGTTCACCACACTGCTAATTTGCAGTGTGGCAGCTTTTTTTTGACACTGGGAGATCAAAAAGATAAAAAAAAATCCAAGAGATAAAAAAGTGGTGTGGCACACATTGTAGCAGCCTGTGCTACCAAAAAGGGAGCCTGGCTGGCCACAACTATGCTCTGGTTGCCGGTCAGGTTATGAGCAGCTGACTCTGTGCCACTGCTGCCTTGGGAAGCCCCCAAGACCCCTTGTAAGGTGGCTGGGGCCAACCCAGGTGTTATTTGCCACTCAGGGAATGCACGCCCCTGCATGTGTACACTCGTGGAGATACGCCCTTTGGGTGTGGGCATTTGTTTCCCTGGCACACCTTGTGTGGCTACTACTTGTCCCCAGGAAACACCTGTGCCATGTGCCCTCTGGTGTGTGGCAGGTTACCCCGGGTGGGGTAGGGAAGGCTGGGGCCAGCACTGTGTTGGTCCCAGCAGCCTTACCTGGGAGTCTGGGGGCCTTCTAGGGCTGCAGCAGTGGCGATCCTGCCACTCAGAGCCTGGCCAGCAGCTGAAGCATAGCTCTGGATAGCCAGGCTCTGGTTTTGAGCAGCACATGCTGTCCCTGCATGTGCTGCCTTGGGGTTTTTTTTGCGCAGTTTTTTTTTTTAACCCAGGATCTTCCAGGGTCAACCCACCTCTCCCCACCACCCCCTGTGCTGCTACCTTGCAGAGCAGAGAATGGCTGAATGTGTGGTATGTGGCACCGCAGGTGTGTCTGTGGTGCCACATACCACATGGCTGCTCTCGCCAGGATGCAGCTTATGTGTCTAAATGGCAGTTATATGGTCACATAACTACTGATTTTAGCACTTACAGGGTTCTGCCTGTAGTGACTACAACCTAGTCACAACTGAGCACCAAACACTGCAACAAGTTACTGTCCTGCCTTGCTAAAAAGATCAAAGCCTCCTCAAACAGCATGGATCTGCTCAGCTTGTAGTCACCAACCAACAATCATCTGTATCCACAAAGTTCAATACATTGACTCATCAACATGTTCTACACTCTCTACAGGAGTCTCAACTTAAAATGTTTGAATCTGATCTGTTTCCTTTCTAACTCATGAAAGAAACACGTGAACAGGTACAACCCCTGAGTAAAAGAGCCAACACATCATTGAGAAAATGAATATTTCCTTCCTCCCTTAAACTTATAATAGGTCAATCAACACTGAAAAAAACTCACCACTATTGGTTCTAGTTGACCACCAGCCAGTAACAAATCTTTCATTCCAGAGCAAGTTCATGGGGAAAGGCCTAATAAAAGCTAAACTAGCAGAAGCTACATTCTCTATCCTGCACACTCTGAATTCAGGCCAGGACATGGCACTAAAATCGATTTAGTGGCACTGATGGTGGATCTCTTGATGCGTTGAGGGGACATACACATTCTCATCCTTTTGGACCTCTCTTCAGCATTAGACACTGTTGACCATATAATACTGCTGTCTTGGCTTTATGATATAAACACATTGGGAACATCCAAATGAGCATGCACGTGCCTGTTACAGTGTCTCAAAGTAGCTTGAGATGCTGCAAGAAGCATGCTGGGAACAGAAAAATGTTCCCCGTGCTGCATATTTGCAGTGCAGACTCTAAATTTAATACCAGGAAATCCCAGTATCAAAAAAAAAAACAAAACCCTGTGAAAAAAAGTGGTGCATCAACCACAGCTGAAGCAACTGGAGGCTGGGTCCTCTGAAGAGTGGGGGGTGGGGGAGCGCTCCGGGTAGGAGGGGCCACCAGAGCCAGGCTTAGAACCCCCTGCCCACCTAGAGCAGCCTGTACAGGGGGAGGCCAGCCTGGAAACTGAATCCAAGCAAGACAGAAGTAATACTGATGCATTTTGAAAGGTTTTCAGTTAAGACAGTGGTTTGTGGTTGAAGGTACACGTTCATATATGGTCAAATAAGTCTGCAGGTATGGAGTGCATTAGACTTTGTGCTAATGCCAAGCTCTCATATAACAGCGTTCATGAGTTGTGCTTTCTGCAATCCCTGATAAGATGGGAGATTGTTGCATCCCAATGGATGATGACTTGGCCTCAGTTATTCATACCTACATTACTTCTCAAATAGATTATAGCAATGTGATAAATGGACAGATGGACTTCAGTCCTCACAGAACTCCAGTGAACAGGAAATGGTAATGCAGTGGGGGCCAACCTTTTTGGCAGGTGTGCCACAAATTAGCCCCACATCCTCCTCAAATGACACTCCAATCCCCTTCCCCTGCCAAATCTGCTGCTCTAGTTTCTGCCCCCTGCCCTGTACTCCCTGCTTGATTTGCTACTCCACTTTTGGTTCTCTGCCCTAGCTACCACAGTGCTGTCTGTCCCCTCTCTGATCTGCTGTGTGCCACACACTGAGGCTGCTTGTGCCAGTTGTAGCACAAGTGTCACAGGCTGGCCAGCTGCTGTAATGTATCTTCTCAGTAACATAAGGTATTGTGAACATACCAGAACTGTCCTTGGTGCCTTATGCTGCCTTCCTACCAAATACAGAGTCAAATTCATGGCCTTGGTCTTTGTATTCAATGTGTTTCATGGCACGGGCTTAGATATTTAAGTATGACCAAAGGATTTTGGGAGAAAGACTGTGACCAATGTCCATGCTCCTCTGGCACAATGCAACACTTCACAACAAGGATAAACCTTATTAGGCAAAAGAGAGAACTTTTTTGAGTGCTGGTCTGAGCATGTGGAATGATCTCCCCATCACACACCTCATCACCTCTCACCCCAAGGGCAAGCTGCATTTTTGACCTGCCTTTCCTAACAAGAATACATCAAAACATGTATATAAAAACCCACTAAAGTCTCCCAAAACAATTCACGCCAAGGCGCATGTTCATTTTATTCATAGCTATTTTACAAAATTCTAGAGTTATGAGAAGAGTTAAAAATGAAAGTCTTTTAGAGCCTTTTAGGGGAATATGGCAGCCAATTCACAGCAAACAAACATTTTTTAAAAGTGTGTAATCACATTGTGGGGGTGAGGGGAAGAGGAAGAAGTCTTCTGATATTTAGTGTTTTACTTGAACATCTCAGGCTTTATTTTTAAAGCTAATAAAGCAGATAAGGAAAACTTTGTTTTTCCTGTTATGTTACATACACTGCAATACAACTGGCTCTGCGGGAGGACATGAAGCTAACGTCTTTTCCTAAATTGCTGCAGCACTTGTTGCTCCTAGGTGGCATGGTATTAAACATAAAAAAAAATATCAAAATTATTTGATAGTGCAAGGTTCACTCACTAGACAGGTATGGGGCGCTATTCAGGGAAAAGACTCTAAAACACTTTAAAGATCTCACTTTCCAATCGAGCGATGAGTTATGAGATCATAGTGAATGTAGCAGTGCAGATGAAGTCATAGCAGACAAGCCTATAGCCCAGACACCTAATCCCCAAAGGAAGACAGAAACTCTACCAAAGTATTATTGAAGTGCAAAAGGTAAAAAGCAGTTGGCTTAAAAATAATACCTAAGTAAATAGTGCAGATGGAAATATGTCACCTTGTTAAGTAATTTGAAAGAATTCTACTTTTCCATAATAATTAATGAACTACAAGAATTTTCTCTGGATCTTGTATTTTCTTAAGCTCCATTAGTCATACGTACTTGAAAAAGAAGATATCATGCATTTATTTTTGACATAGATAGTCATCCTACAGCTGGATTTCAGAGTGAGATGTCAAATTCTGAGGTTTATGATCCAGAAGCTCTGGAAGGAGCTTGGGAAAGATAGCAAAGCTACTATCCAAGCAGAAATTTATATTCAAATGATCCAGGCTGCACATTAAAATAATTGTTTTTTATTAACTATGAAATGATTTAATTGTCACACTTAATTCCAACTATTGTCTTGGGCAAGGAGTAAGGCACAGATTGTATGAGAAAGTCAGAGTCAAAAAAAGATAGCTGAGAAATTAAGCTACAGGAATAACACTGTTTTCAAATTTCAAGAAATTGTATAATAAAGAAACTAACAAATCATACATGCTATTTATAATCAAAGCAAATATGCTCATTTTTTTCAAAATTATCTGGCTGCTGTTTTCTAATCTTTATTGTTTGAGAACGGTGTATGCATCTACACGTGCAATTAATGCAACATGATAAACTCTGGTGCAGTTTGTGCTGGAGTCAGCTGCTCCTGGGACTGCAGCACTTGAAGCCAGGGTGGAGCAGCCTCAGACTGGCAGGGAGCCCTGGAAGGGGCTGGCTGGTACATAAGGGTGCTAAAGTGCAGGGCTACGTACCAGGCACCCGCATACCCCAGCCAGGCCCTGTCACTATCTATACTTGCATTTCAGCAGAGAAAATTACTCCATCGTAGGATAGTACTTGTCCCCAACAGCACTATCCTATGGTGGAGTGAATTTACTGCACCCTGATATGGGTGCACATATAGACTGTGACACTTTACTGTAAAGCTAATTAGTCAACTCTGCAGTAAAGCGCATGTGTAGATGCACCCGGTCAAAATTTTAATCATGTTGCATGGTTACAATCACGATATTGTTTTTGTCCACTGACTGACTGAGCATGCATAGTCTTTCAGGGCAAATGCTGATATACCCAGTCTATTAACATTGTTTTCCCTCCCCACCCAAATCCAAGCCTTACCTATAATCCAATGGCTAGGGCACTCTCTGAAGTAGTAGGAGTTGTGGGTTTGAACCCTGTATACCTAAGAATGTAATTAAACATTGCTATCTTGGTTCTTTGCTCAGCCTGCAGGTTATTGTGAACCCTAATCCAAGGGATCTAACTCTCCCCAGTCACTACATGAGTAACATGAGGTTTGTGAATTCTACTCCTGGAGCTGGGTACCTAAGCTTTTAGTGAGTGGGGGCTGAATAGTGCTCAAGTATGTGCCATAATCAAAGAAACAAGTAGGGTGGTGGCTGCAGTAATGCCTCTCAACTTAGCTTTAAAAGGAAGGATTACATGCAGGGTAAGGCCTGTAACCTGAGGGTTGTGAAGCTGGAAATACTAGAATGCTATAGGATGCCAGTGAACCAGCCAAGTCATTATTATGCCCTGATGGAGAGTAAAAAAAAACCCACGAAGTGCTTTATAGTGCAGTGCTTGAAAGCTGTTCCTATTTTATCTATGTTCATTTTACATGGTTTGTGCCATCAGTTTTTAGAGTGCTTTAACATCACCTGGAACATCACAGATATTATGCCTATACATGCCTGGAGAGTGCTGCACAGGACCTGGATCTAAGTGTCTTTTTTCTTAGTGACAGAACCCAGAATCCTTTTAACTAACTTGTTGAGGAAAAATGCCACAGTGGAATTTAGTATGACTGATTAAAGTATGTTAATACATTTCCCAGCTTTGGGTCCAGAGTCCCACTGCCCTATCCATGACCCTTCTGACTTGGGAATTATGTTGCTTGTTCACTAATGAGCATATATCCATGCCAGAGCATATCATGTCTGAACAGGAATTATTTAAAGTACAGGCATAGCATAAGAGTGTTTGATGCTCCAAACAAATATATTTTTGTTTAATGTATGGATGAAACAGTTCTACGATTGTGTTGTTTCCCTTGGATGTGAATGCGTGTAATGTATTTTCCTTTTACCATATGGACACAGTACATTTTACATGGTTGATCTCTCCCATTTTAACTGTAGGTTTATCATACATAAATAATACAACCCCAATTTCCTGCCTAAGAAAATGTGGCTTCTGACAAAGGGGTTATATATTGGATTAAATCAATTTGTAAATAATGTGCTGTCATAGATTCATTATACCAAATATTTTACTGAGCTACTTCTCAAGTGCTTTGGAAAACAATCTTAACCAGGTCCCACTCCAGCAGAAGAAATTAGAAGTGGCATAACTTTAAGCAAACTAATATACATCTGTGGCAAAATGGTTATCATTTTTGTTAATGTTTGCCAGATCTTTTCACAATTATTTCATTGATTCATTCTCAAGCTCTGTTCAATTGTGTGTCTCGGAAAAATCCTAAGTATATGCTGCCAACA
>NW_017729028.1:15770475-15770741 GCF_001723915.1 Gavialis gangeticus
GCCTGGAGCAGCTGGTCCGACAATCAGGGCCACCAGAACGGTCCAGACACGCCTTTCCTACTCCCGGCCGGTGTGATGAATTAGCGACTCCGGCTCCGTTTGGCCTAGCCTGGGCCTTGTCTGATGGGAGGGTATACACAACCTTACCTGCCACCCTCAGTAAAGTGCAATGTTTCCTGGGGTCAATCCTATTCTGTCCACCTTTAAAAGCATCCACGGCCTACCCACCGAGTCCTCTCATAAGACACAGACAAACTAGATCAAGT
>NW_017729028.1:15771276-15776454 GCF_001723915.1 Gavialis gangeticus
TGTTACAGTTCGTTGTTTGTTACCAATTTATGAGCTGTTGACCAGCCAGAGGACTATCCAACAGGCAGCCGCACCTACCTCGTCAGAGGTAGAAAGCAAGGGCTTGTTGGAGAACCCTGTGGGCCAACAGACCCCTTTGTTTGTTCACTGTAACTGAAGACATCGTTACCTACGCATCTAAGCATAAGTTAAATAAATTCCATCTTGTTTAAGGAACCAATACGCTTCCTGTGCCGCTCAGACTCCATTGCCAAAACTCCCACCTGTCCGTATCCAATTTACCACCACCCGGCCACACCACCGTGACCAACACTGTGAGCTTGGCTTGCCAGCTCCGTGTTGCTTGACATTGTGGACTGTTAGCACAGAGTATCTGAACTTATAAAATATCATCCCTTCCCTATACCTTTGTTCTTCCATGCTAATGTTCACTCCTAAGATCTGATTTATGAGACCTCTTTACCATATTATAGAACTACAGAGCTTAGCCTAGCCAGTACGGTGAATCTCTTGCTGCATACAAGCTTAAGGGATAATACAACAATTGAGAAAATCCCTGTAGCACATACATAACTTCAAGCAAACTGGTGCAAAGCAGCCTTACTGAGGCCAGTCTGTGGCACTATTTGGGTTATTAAGTCATTAATAAAGTGGTATTTAATTTCCATAGAAGCCTATGTATGTCTTTTGAATTCCACAGGACTTCATTATACAATAAACCATCAGAATCTATATTTCTCTTATCACTACTTATCTAAATTCATCTGCTTTAAAAAGGGAACCACTTTTCCAGGCACTAAATCCTGTAGAATTGAAATGGCCCAGCGATAGCATCACCCCATGAGCTACCTTGAGTATCTGAGACAGAATCTGAGGGAACTGAAGAAGTTATCACACCACTATCCTCCAGTCCCCTGCCCAAATGATTGAGTCAATGACAAAAACTGAAAGGAAATAATTCTTATTTGAATGTTTTTAAGGCCCCTTTACAATGGCAAAGCACTTAAACAGCCTAAAATAGCTTCAGTATAAATATAGCCCTTTATGGTGAAATGCAGTAAGTCACATTATTGTTGGTGCAGTAAAGTCTCCCTTCCCCATTCCTCTATGCTGCAGCATTCTCTATTTCCTTCCAGGGGTGATGGCAAGTTACGGTGAGGTGGGGTGGAACATGAGAGACTTATTACACATCCAAACCTGTTGCTGTTTAAGCGTTGCTTTTCTGGGATGCTGGGGACTTTATTGCACTTTTTTCCTGCTATGATCATTGCTTATTTGTGTGACATCAGACAAACTATTTTAGGAAACTAAGACAGGATTCCCATTATGACTGTGCATAGTCACAAGAAGCATTCTATTCCAAATGCTAGCTCTTATTAGTATTCTGGGAGTATCCACATCTGGAGGACTCTAGCCTTAGGCACCATTGCATGCAGCAAGAGACTTGGACAGGACACATTTAATCTTGTATTAATGGTAAGATGTTCTGCCAAGATAAACTTATAAGCTTTAACATATTTTATTTTGAAAAATGTTACAATCAGGTGTAAAGGAAATTCTTCCTCTTTGACTAGAGTATGCAGCCGTGTATTTGATGACAATTATTATGTGACTACATATTTCATGACCATCATTCCTGACATGAATAAACAGGAAACAAGAAACACCATTGCTTATGACATCTCTATATGCCAGTTACTTTTTAATAAATAGAGTCAAACACTGTCATGAAAACAATTTGGGATGGGAATATTTCCATCATGTTGGGATGGGAATATGTCCATCATGTTGGTGTACTTTAAATTAACTGAAGCTAATTCAAGAAAGATAGTAGGTGGAATCTTAAAGTAAATGTCATGGATTTATGTGCAAGCTCTTGTGGAGAAAATAAAAACCTTCTCTAAATCAAAAGATATTCTTTATACAGTAAAAGTTCTGTTAACCAGCATCTTACAAGCCGGCATGCTCTATTAACTGGCATGTTGGCTTGTAAGATAACGTGAAACAGGAAGTGCCCACCGTGGCACTTCTGGTTTCTCCAAGCCCCCATGGCCCGGGGCAAAGCAGTCTGCGCTGCTGAGGCCCCATGGCCCAGGGGCATAACAGGCTATGCGGGGCTGTATGGGGCCTGTCTCCCTGCTCCATTGGGCCCGCAGGGCCCGTGGGAGCGGTGGCAATGCCACAGGAGGGGCAGAGGGACGCCCCAGATGTGGCGGGAGAAGTGGCAGCCCGAGCCACTCAATTAACTGGCACATTTTGTTATCCAGCATCCCCTGTTCCTGGGGGATGCTGGAACAGAGCTTTTATTGTATTATGAATTTCAAGATTTCATAGAAATTAAGGATGCATAAATTAGTTTGGGAAAATATGGTGCTATCATTGATAATCATTGACAGAACCAATTTAATTAAAACTCTTTTTAAAGTTCTGAGATGCTGGGATAATATTAGGAATTTATCACATATTCATACACTTTTGTTTTCTTGTGCTTCTGATAAACCTAGAATTGATAAAATGTGCCCACAAGGTTTTTTTTCTGATTTTTCTAACTGACATTATGGGATCAGTCCTAAGAGGTGACTGTCTAATGTAAGGATCAGCAATGTGGTAGGCCAAATTACGCAGCTCAGTTGAGATGGGCTGGCCCTTCCAACTACAGATACCATATTTCCAGGTCCAAAAAAGAGACAATGGTGGTGGGGCAGGGCAAGGGGAATATGACGGTGGGGGGGCAGTGACATGCTGGTGCCCTGCCCCTGCTCATTCTGTTGCCCCTCACTGACAAGCCACAGCCCTCCTCCTTCCCCCCCCAGCCCTGCTGCTGCCTCTCACTCCAGACCCGCTGACCCCATCCCTGCCAGTGCTTCTCCCTTCCAAACCAACCTCAGTACCTTGCCCCCCACCCCTTGCTGGTGTCCCTCTCTCCCAACCCACAGCCCCCTGGTGCTGCCAGTGCCCTGCACACCCAACCCAGTCACCTGTCCTGTCCCTTATGCCCCTCACTCCTATTCCGCAGCCCCCTGCCCTGCCGGTGCCCCTCACTCCCGACCCGCAGACCCTTGCCCCCCCAGCCCTGCTGCCCAAGCATCTCCCACATTGCACATGCACTGGCTCTCTCTCTCTCTCTCACGCACACTCTCTCTCTCCACTCTCTCTCTCCCTACCTGGTTGCCAGAGCCCACATGAGGACCGTGACCCCTGGCAGCCAATCACCTTGCCTGCTGCTCCCAGCCCCAAGGAGCCAGCCCAGGAGAGCAGAAAACCCAGAAATTTACTCTTATTTTAAAAATCTACCCAGATGCAGCACAGGGGCCCAAAAAGGAAGACATGTCCGGGAAAACCATATGGTAACCCTATCTACCACTGCTGCTTCCCCCTGCCATTAGGCTGCTGCTTTGTCCCACTCCTTTGCAGCAGCTACTTTTCCCTGCCACTTGGTCAACATGTGGGTGAGGCCTCCTCCCACCAAAATATAGCCAAAATCCCCATTTCTTAGACTGGATAAAATAGATCCAAGCAGCAGGTCCAGCCCATGGGCTGTAGGTTGCTGATCCCTGGTCTAATGTAAAAAACAGTCCTGAAAATATAACACCTGTCTCCTCACTCCTAGCTGAATGTCATACTCAGAGGCCAACAATGCCTCATAGTTGACAACTCAGAAGTACCCTCTGACAGGTGAGTATGACTTCCCTCAAAACAAGTCTGGTCTTTTGAACTCTGTGACAGTTGGTGTTGGGGAAGTGGTTTGTCTCTGTTAGGTGAGTACTAAAAAATGCCACATTTCTGGAAGGGATCTGAGACTGTTTATCAATCTTCTCCATTCTTGTGATGGAGCTGGAAGATGTGTGTCATACAATTCTGGCAGTTTATTATAGCCTTGTTGATAAGGAAGGCTACCTATCAGTTCTTCAAACTCTCTCAAGTTTGCAGAGCTTGGACCACAGAGGTCTTGGAAGGTCTGGAAGTGCTGCAGAAGGGATAGCTGCTGAAGAAGGGATTATCTGAGATGCTGAAGAGATAGAAACCTGACCAGGGAAGAAAGAAGGAAATCAGTTATGTATCGGCGCTTCCTCATTCTGAAAGTCCTCTCATTTACATTCAATTCTTATTTCAATTCTGAGAGTCCTTTCAGATAATCAAGGTCTGAAGGCTGTATGGGATGCTCTCACTCAGAACAGCTACACTGGAAAGATGGGAATAAGCTTCTGGCACCACAAAGCTGGAAACCTTGAGGTATGTGCCGATAATCTGGAGGAGTAGAGCTTCTATCCTATGAAGATACTTGGGTTTCTTTGGAAGCATAGAGTAACAAAGTAAAAGTCAAATGAAAAGACCTCTACAGGTGGTGCCAGTAAGCAAAACTGGAGATAGTTCCTTGATTAGAGTCAAAATTATTGGAACTTCAGGTAAAATTAAATAAATAAATAAATAATCATGTCTGTAGGAACCTGAACCAAGGACTGCTGCCCTCAGGGGAATGCCTGACTCACTGGGCCACAGAAGCACAAACCCACTGGTATGTTCTCCTTCTTGGCCTTTGAACCTTGCACATTGGTTGCCCAGCTTTAAAGGGCAGGAAGAAGGGGGCAGCTTTAACTGGAGCACAGGAAGCAGGGTGCATCCTTAACTGGAGGAAAAGCAACCCTGCATAGGCTCTCTAGTCCTCCTCTTGAAGCTGACCCACTAGGCAGGCAAGAGTTGATATGTTGGGCTAGGTAGAGGCGAGAGAGCAATTAGATGGAGAGCAGCTCAGTGAGATGGATGATTACCTAGATGAGAAGGAGCCCCAGATTCTGACCCTCTCTTCAGCCCTTGGTCTAATAGCTTTTCTTCACCTTGTATTTAATATTTGTTGGATAAAACGCAGTGGGATAGGAGGTCCTCCTCCTTTCAGGGCATCGTACATTATACTAAACCACCCTTTCTTTAGCTTCTTTCCTTTACCCTGCGCCCAGATTTCTTCTCTGCCTGGGCCAGCTTCAGGAGAGGACTAGAGAGGGCAATTACTAGGGAAGTATGAGGCCATACGGGATCCAATCTGTAGTCCTAACAAACATGTCTCCTGCCATGCTACATATGTATGGCAGGACATGTGATTATGGGATTGGGGATCAGACCCCCATTCTGCTGTTCTTGCCAGTACAGGGGAAGCCCAGGATCACAATCCCAGTTTCATAG
>NW_017729028.1:15786627-15787812 GCF_001723915.1 Gavialis gangeticus
TGCCGATAATCTGGAGGAGTAGAGCTTCTATCCTATGAAGATACTTGGGTTTCTTTGGAAGCATAGAGTAACAAAGTAAAAGTCAAATGAAAAGACCTCTACAGGTGGTGCCAGTAAGCAAAACTGGAGATAGTTCCTTGATTAGAGTCAAAATTATTGGAACTTCAGGTAAAATTAAATAAATAAATAAATAATCATGTCTGTAGGAACCTGAACCAAGGACTGCTGCCCTCAGGGGAATGCCTGACTCACTGGGCCACAGAAGCACAAACCCACTGGTATGTTCTCCTTCTTGGCCTTTGAACCTTGCACATTGGTTGCCCAGCTTTAAAGGGCAGGAAGAAGGGGGCAGCTTTAACTGGAGCACAGGAAGCAGGGTGCATCCTTAACTGGAGGAAAAGCAACCCTGCATAGGCTCTCTAGTCCTCCTCTTGAAGCTGACCCACTAGGCAGGCAAGAGTTGATATGTTGGGCTAGGTAGAGGCGAGAGAGCAATTAGATGGAGAGCAGCTCAGTGAGATGGATGATTACCTAGATGAGAAGGAGCCCCAGATTCTGACCCTCTCTTCAGCCCTTGGTCTAATAGCTTTTCTTCACCTTGTATTTAATATTTGTTGGATAAAACGCAGTGGGATAGGAGGTCCTCCTCCTTTCAGGGCATCGTACATTATACTAAACCACCCTTTCTTTAGCTTCTTTCCTTTACCCTGCGCCCAGATTTCTTCTCTGCCTGGGCCAGCTTCAGGAGAGGACTAGAGAGGGCAATTACTAGGGAAGTATGAGGCCATACGGGATCCAATCTGTAGTCCTAACAAACATGTCTCCTGCCATGCTACATATGTATGGCAGGACATGTGATTATGGGATTGGGGATCAGACCCCCATTCTGCTGTTCTTGCCAGTACAGGGGAAGCCCAGGATCACAATCCCAGTTTCATAGTTGGTAGGATTGGAAGGGATCTGAGCAGATCATCAAGTCCGACCCCCTGCCGTGGCAGGAAAGGGTACTGGGTCAAATGAGCCCAGCCAGGTGTTCATCTAGCCTTCTTTTAAAGACCCCCAGGGTAGGAGCCAGCACCACTTCTCTTGGAAGTTGGTTCCTGATCCTATCCGCCTTGACAGTGAAGTAGCGTCTCCTAATGTCTAGCTTGAATCTACCCTCCGCTAGCTTGTGTCCATTGTTTC
>NW_017729028.1:15792812-15793395 GCF_001723915.1 Gavialis gangeticus
GTGTAGTCCCTTCATAAATTCCCTGACTAGGTCCTCACTGACCCTAGGCTTGGGGGTGCAGCCCACAGGGCTCACGGGCGTCCCAGTGGGGGAGATGACCAGGTCCCTCCTCAGCTCTCTCTGCACCTGTAATCAGGTGATTGTTAGATGGCTCCAAGGACCCAACAGGCAGCCCACAGAGCTAGTCACTGATCATTTCAGCCCCAGTGCGGTCCAGCTGGTCACGTGTTCATTTTAAGGCATAATAAACCCAGCCACAAAATTATTACACATTTTCTATGTAATAATTTTATGGATAGTTTTGCTTTTTGGCACACCTTTAATTGTCTGCACATGTAGCTGGGTTACATTTTAATATATATGTAATGTGGGTTACAAAGGTGTTCCCTATTCTCAATAGGATGGGATGGGTAGGCAGGAGGGGGTGCTGTGAGAGGGATGCCAGAATTTCAAGTGGATCCCTCTTTCCTCTACATAGTTAGCCCAAGTCCAAAGTTCTTAACTATATACAATTTGTTGAGTTATAATATACATAAACATAACACTAAATATCATATACATATATTTACACAGTGAACATTAA
>NW_017729028.1:15803500-15817737 GCF_001723915.1 Gavialis gangeticus
CAACAACACAATACAACATTTCAATTACAAAATATAAGGTGCAAACATGAGCAATCTTAACAATACCTATTCCTTAATATAGTCCCTGACCCATGGCAAGAGATAGTCTTCCTTCCAATGGGATCCCTTGGAGGGGGTGACCAGGAAGCATCAGGGTCCCCTCCCCTTAGGGCCTTGACCAGGAGGGGGGGCTGCTCATCCAGCCCCTTTTCTGGGTGTGCCCACCCCAAACATCTTTCCCCTGTGGGACCCAAGGGCCTAATGACTCACGCTCCCTCAGGTGATGGTGGTCAGGGTGCAGCTCAATGGGGTCTCTTCTGCTGGAGCACCTTTCCAGGCCTCTCCCATGCTGCTGGGCTCCTCCCCACCCTGTGCTCCGCTCTGGGCACTGAGGGCTCAGCTCCTCTCAGCTGCTGCACAACTGCTGCTGGCTTCTGGGTGCTAGGCCTCACGCTGTAGCACTACTATTTCCCCATGCCCTGGCTCAGCACTGAGGGCTCTTTTAGTACAGGCTGGGCCCTTCAGGCTCTAGCTGGCCATCCTCACGCTGGATGGCTAACCCAAGCAGCCTCCGCTGCTTCCTGGCTCCCAAGGCTTGGGCCCGTGTGCTGCCCTGTGTACCGTGGGACCTGGCTGCTTGCCAGGAGATGGGGCCTGAGCTGCCTTACTGCAACCCCAAGGCCTTTGCCCCATGCACTGCCCCACGCACAGTGTGGCTCGCTGGCCCTGCCAGGGTTGCAGGCTCAAATCACTGCTTGTGGCTCCCAAGGCCTGGGCTCCGTGCACCGAACCGTGCACCGTGATGGGCCCGAGCAGTCTCACACTGCTCCCAGGGCCGGCTCTCCCCACACAATCCCCATGTGCCGTCAACAGCCCGAGCGGTCTCACACAGCTCCCAAGGCTGCTCCTCCAGTAGCAGCTTCAGGAGCCCTGGGCCTATTGCCTGCTGGGGGAGAGCTCCCCAGCTTCTCTTGGCTCTGCTCTTCTTGTGTCCCTCGCCACATCTGCCCTCGTGCTGGGCACGCAGCTCCTTTTATACGCTCCAGGGCTCCACCCCCGAAGTCTTCCGGACCTGACAGTTTACAATCTTCAATCAGGTCTGGGGGAGCTCTTCTCTCCCACCCTCAGGAAAGGGGCATGACTTTATGTCTCCTGCTGCCTCCTGATTGGTGGATGGGCTCCACCAATCAAAACAGCAGGATTTCAAGCCTGGGACTCAACCCAAGCTCTGAAAGGTGAACCTGCTACATATGATTAACTTGTGTAACATCTGCCAAGGGCCTTGGGCACGTAAAAATGAAAGTGGATTTACCCCTTTGTGTCCTAGGTGACTTTACTAGAAGACACTAAGGCACCAATACTAGAATCGAACCTTAAGGCATACAGTGCCTAGCTCCTGAGAGGGGCTTCTGATACTACTATAATATCAACATAAAGTAGTCAGCATTCATATGCAAGCTGTTCTGTTGTGATAACATTATTCTTTCAGTTTTATATATATTTTTCTTACGCAGGGAAAACATATCTCTCAGACCCTGAGTTTCTGACACAAAGAGCTTACAATCTAAAAGAATATACTCCAATATTGAAATCATTTTGTTACTTACAGACCAGTCTTAGCTGATTTAAGTCAGGAGGATTTCATTGAAGTCACACAGCTAAGAATCAGACCCTATATTACTAAAGATATAAATTAAAATAAATGGAAGGTATATTTTTTAAAAAAAATCAACATTTCTAAGAATTAGAGCTGGTGGAAGCTTTCTTTCTTTAAAAACAGCCCTGTTAGCAACAATAATTAGAAGCTCCTCTTCCCTTTTACTGAAGCAATGAAGTAGATATACGGGAAATGTTTTAGGTTTACCAAAATCATGGATGTTTTATTCATAACCGTTCTATATAAAAGTGGTTAGTTAGGTTAATCTGAAGTCAGGCAGATATTAGGGCATGGTGGTACCTTAAAGACTAACTGAACGAGGTATGAGCTTTCATAGGTAACAGCCTGCTTATTAGAAGTTATGTCTGTACTGCACAGATGCATCTGACAAAGTAGGCTGCTGCATGTGAATACGTATGTATCTCTGGATCAGTAAATCTCCAAGCTGCCACCCTGCACTACCTTCTGCTATTCTATACAACCAACAGTCTTGTATTCTAAACTCCAGATGTGTTTGCTACAACATTAAAAAAACTACATTTCAACAGCTTAAACACACATCCCCAGAACAGGCTTGGTCTTCTTTGGGTCCATAACTCACATGCACTACAGATGTTGAAAATCATATTTTATATATTTAATTCAGTTTTTATTTTCCATTATCATGTTCGTATACTCCAACACAAGTGTTTCCTAAGAGATTTGTCATTACAACATAAGGTTCAATTAATTCACAAAAAGTTTCTTCACAAAATTTGCAAAGCTGCTGGAAGTGGCTAGCTTCAGATAATAGGGGCATTGGATTAAATATAAGTTTAAAGGGTTTTTTTTATCATTTCCTTTATCTCTGTCCAAATCCACCCTCCCTTTTGGCTGCTGTCACTGCAGCACTTCAGCATCTGGCATGGACCCAATACAGGAGGTACTTCAAGAGATGGTAAATTAACTTATTCAGCAGTCTCCAGGGATTCCTTTTGCAGAGGTCAAATGTGTTTCTAAACCAGCAAGAGAAGTGAAAGTTTTTTTTTTTTATTCTGGCTTCCAATGAAGCAAGACAAGAGGCAGCAAAAAGAGCAAAGGGATTTCCCCCAACACCTAATGCTGAGCATGCATTTTGGATATATAGTTCTTCAAAACAGATTCCGTACTTGGCTGCACTATGAGCTATGCATTAAAGTTAGTTACCCTACTTTCCTCCTCTCGTATCCCCAAAATAATGTGTTCCATATTCTGTATTCATGTATTTCATAAGTGAAGATTTATACAAGTAATGGATACTTAAGAGGTAGTTTCTCCCTATGCAATATTATCTAAATCTAAACTATGTGAAGCTTCCACTTTTACATAGTGGTTGAAAATCAGACTATTTACCTCACCCCAGCGTATAAATGATAGAAAAGACGTAATATACAAATCGTGTAGGAATGTCACTGCATTTCAGGAGGGGGAGCAGAATGTATTTGAAATGTAGCTCCAATTCATTACAGCCACAGTGTTGATTTTTGAGAGAAATTTTCATGGTTGCAAGTCTATACATTGTTTTGTTAATTACAACTGAAAATTAATTTAAGACATTAGTGGGATGGGAAGAAAAACGTAAGATCAACAATAATGAAATCCCACTATCAAGCAAAGTAGTGTATTCTCTATTTCTTGAATTTCTAAATGCTCCTCAAGGGTGTAGGTTGTAGCTGTGTTGGTCTAAGGACATAGGCAGACAAGGATCTTTGGGTGAATCTGATATCTTTTATTCGACTGACTTAAGTAGTCGGAAAAAAAAATTAGCAACCTTTCGGGAGGGTGGGGGGCAGAATTTTTTTTAGCAAGCTTTAGCAACCTGACTTGCATGCAGACCAGCCTAGCCTCTGGCTTCTTTACTAGTCATTCCATCCAGGAAGAGCACACACCAACTGCAGAGATTTTCTCAGCCTGATGAAGGGTTTTTAAACCTGAAAGCTTGCTAAAATGTTTTTGTTTCCAACTAAAATGGGTCTAATAAAAGATACCAGATTCACCCAAAGAACCTTGTCCGCCTGAATGTTCCTCAGGAAAATATACTTTGGTCATGCAAAAGCGATTGGGTTAAATACAGGAATGATCAGATGCGAGTCTATTGCCTCTGTAGTACAGAAGGTTAGAGTAAATCACTGACTCTCAAACTGTTGTGGGGGTCACATACTTCTCCAATTTATGATACTGCTGTGAAGCCCTGATTCTGTGCTCCTGACAAGACACACATAATGCTTTAGTCACTATGTCCTATGAGATTCTGTAGAACTGTTCATTTTTAATTTTCTTCTATTTATATTTCCCCTTCTCCTTCTTCCGCTTTCTCATTCCTTCCTCTCACTAGAAGCTGGCTGTATATCCCCAGAGGTATGCATAGGGAAGTTCAAAAAAAATTGGACCAGGTGATGTAATAGACCCCTATGGCCTTAAAATCTATGACAAATTTACTGCTTCTGTATGCAACCTTTTATCTGTATGCAACCTTTTATCCTGGAAGTTTAACAAGCTAGGGATGACTTGAGCTGACTCACTGAAATGCAGCCACTGTTCAGTAACACATACTGAGAAGCAGCTGAGAAATGGAAAAACCAATTCTGGCCGAAACTGTGGGGGAAACTGGGCATTAATAATAATAATAATAATAATAATAATAATAATAATAATTTTCTTCAGAGACCTCAAAGTACTTTTGAAAAGGAAGTTACGTATCTTTTACTCATGAAACAGATGGGAAATAGAGACTTAGGATATGTCTATACTGCAATCACTGAAGTGACTGCAGCCTACGTACAAGTATGTGAACTGGTTTTAAATCAGCTAACTTGATGGCAACACAGCCTCAGCATACTGCCTTGAATCAGCAAGGACTAAGCCCTCCCTTCCTCTCAATGCATTTACCCTTCTTTGGTTATTTGTTGCAGCTTTTATTTCCAAGGGTGACCCTTTTCCAATCAGGACTGTTGACACGCTCCCACTCAATCCCCTCAGAGTAAAAACTTACAGTGAATTAAGTGGGCTGTGAATCACCTAGATATGAATGATCTAGGATCTGCTAGGATCAACAGAGACAGTGTTCTGTTAAATCATTTGAAAACATCCTCAAATGGGTACCCGACAGTCAGACGTATGCAGCAAGGATGAGGCCTGTATTTCAAACTGTTTTAAACCTATATTAGACATTTTAATAAAAGGAGTTAGATTTTCAAAGGCATTGGATCCTCAGTGATTTGAATGGAAGCTGTGGGAGCTCAGTCTGTCTACAAACCAGGGCACTTTTATGTAAATGCATAGCTGTGAATTTAACTTGAGGCAGTCATACTTCAACATTTTGGCCAAAATGAGTTGTATAGGATTGTGATGGCTCTTTAATGAAAACTGTGAAAAGGAATTCAGGTCTTTTGACTTCTGGTTCTATGCCTAAATCACTGGGCTATTGTCCCTAAGCAGACTATAATTGCCTGAGCTGGAATTTGTTCAGGGTACTGGATTTAACATTCCTATATTATAAAACATGCTGTTAGATCTTTAATACACATAAGTAGTCAGGAACTTGGCTGCACAATGACTTTTATCCATTTGTGGCTTCTTTTGTGCTGGAGCATTGTTTTAATGCAATCTCAGAAGGAAGAATACTGCAAGCTGGACAACCCACAGCATTTTTATGGAATTCCTTAGTAATGTCTACCTCTTTCCATCAGTAGAACTCAAACCTCTTTTCAAAGGCATTAAGCATCGTTGTTTGCATTTTACAAATGGGGAGTTATTAAGACACAGGAAGGTGAAGAATCTTGCCCAAGCTCACCAGCAGGATGATGGAAGAATTAGAATAGAAAATAAGTCTGCATAATCTAAGGCTACCACATACTCTGGAAAGCCATGTTGCATTTCATCAAACTAGAAAACTCCAGTCCAAGTACTGGCAGCCCAACTCTGCTTACCTAATGAGATCTGACAGAATCACAGCTCATAGCAGCTTGGTTGAAGGTAATACAAGAAACGTAATACTGAGTGAGCCAGAAGAAATAATACAAGGGTGCTTTCAAATGATTTAATAGAAATACAGCCCCTATTTATCTTAGTTTACTATAATGAAAGCTAATTAGAAGATGAGGTGTGGACTCAGAAAACCCAGCAATTTATGTTTCACTTTGCGCGTGCACACACACACACACGCGCGCATGCACGCACATGCACGCACATGCATGCACACACACACATTATATATTTTAGCCAGCCTTTTCTTCTATAAATTAAATCAAATTAAATGAGACCACATTAAAGTGTCAAATCAGATTACATATACTATTTTGTAAGTTCTACTATTCATTTTTCTGCTCTGAGTGAAATACTTTAGTTTAACTACATTTAATGTGTTATCCTCTGCCATAAGTTTGTTGATCTACTGAGCCACTAGCTGGTAAAAGAATTAAAAAACCTCCTTCCCTAACTTTACACAACAGATTCATTTTGTGTAATATTTCTTCCAGAGTAGGTAAGAAACCAGTGCACAACATGTTATGATTCACTGAAAGCAGGATTCTATCCAACCTTGAATCTGAGCTGCCATACAAGTTTGATTCTGCCAAGAACAAGTCTTTACCAGTGCTCCAAAACCTTGGCATACCAATGTGATTTTCAACACTGATTTATGCTGATTTGGCTGGCTGAATAAAGAACGAAAGTCAAAGGGGCTGGAATGCTATTACACTTCCAGCATGTTTAAGATGACTACCTTGCCAAACTGCTGCTATTATATTTCTAGTATGTTTAAGGTGACTACCCTGCCAAACTGCTAAGCATTTAGCATGCTGGGGTTGACGTGATGAAAGCTTTTCTAAGAAGTCAGTGTGTATAACTTCCAGCTGAATACAAAATATAATAAAATTCCTTGTCACCATTCACTTATTCACTTCCTTTTATACAGATTCCAGTTCTTTGAAAGTAATGCACAGTTCTATTTCCCCTGGAAAAAGCATTCGTAGTCTGTAAATCTGCGGATTATACAAAAGTATATTTGCAGGTAACAAGAACATTCCAGTAGCCAACATATCCAACACTAATGGGTTCTCAGAGCTGAAGTTTGTCATCATGAAAACAAATATCGGCATCATTAGCAAAGAAAGCCTTTACCAGAGCTCACACTGTAAATGGTTCATACATATTACAGTTCTGACAGATGAAGTATTTATTATGTAATGTCTGATCACTTTAATACCCTGCTTCATAATTACAGCAGAATTGCAGCTCTGGTTATCTTGTTAAGCAATGGTATATATGCAAGTTTATTCCTGTCAGCAACACAAAAATCAAGGTCTTGTTTTGTATAATGAAAGTAAAATAAATAATAAAAACAAATAATAGTATTTCGAAATCCTTCAAAACCATATTTTAAAGATCTATTTTTCTCAGTGTATTCTGTGTTTCCTATATGTTTAAATAACATTGCTTACATGTTTTAAGCTGGGTTTCAAAGGACAATCTCATTTTATTTGCTATTTTCACAACTGAAGTTTCATGTTTTTCAAGTTAACTATGATGAATAATGAAATTCTTAGAAGTGAATGATTCACTATTAAACGCTATGGCTAAAACGCTAAAAAACTTTAGAGAAAAACTGAAGTGAGGTGGTATGTTATCGTACAGTTCTGTTCTGTCCAAATTGTATGCAACATTTCAGGGAGGATAAGCCTGAATGGTTAGGATGTCTATGCTATGTTGGGTAGAATGCAAGGTAGATTTGCACCATATAGACTAACCAAATCAGAAATATATAGCCTACACTTTCATAAGCAGTGTTGTCTTCAGGTGCTGATGCTTACAAAAGCATATGTTGTTATTAGTTAGTCTACAAAGTGCAAATCTACCCTACCTCCTGCCTGACTTCACACTAAAATGTCTAAGTACCTCTCCATGATATGCTGGGCGCCACCTGGGAGAAAGGATAAAACAATGTAGGCTTAAGGGCTAAGTCTCCTCAAATTACATTGTCATACTCATATCCCCTTCATTGCGGCTGATCAGAATAGTGCACTATCACTGCTGCCTATCTCCCTCTCCCCTTTGCTTAATAAACTGACTACGCGTATACTCTTGCTTCCCATTAATGTTTGTTCTTCTCCACTTCCTCCAATAGCATTGAAGATTAAGTCAGCAGAAATCACTCTGTCCTGGCATGATGGAAGCAGCCAGGTCTCAATCTTATGTGTGCTCAGCTTCACCAGCACTGGACAATGATATAAACCCCTAAGATGTGTGTTCATCATGGTCAGTCTTACCAAGCTTTTGAAACTGGAGAAGTTCACATCACAGTGGAATGCTGTAAAACCAAATCTTAAATACAACATTTCTCTCCTAACGAAGCAGCTGGTTACTGGTTGGAAAGCAAAGAAATTGACAGTTTAAACTGTATTTTCTGGCATTTGCTTCTAATGATTAAGAGACATAGCAAACACTTTTATTTGAAGCTTGACTATCATCATACTATAAAATAATGATAGACTTGTCACACAATGACCAGAACAGAACTGAACTTTGCAAATTCTTTGTAACATTCCTTTTAACAAGGACATTATTTCTTTCAAAGCTGGTTGCATGTGTGAGAGAAATAAAGTTACTTTGGCTGTCAAATATAGAAGCCTATGTTTGAATATGCCAAGATAGCATAGACTCTTGGTCCATCAAATCCCATATACTGCCTCTGGCAATGAGCATAACTTTCAATTTTTGAGGAAGGCGAAAAAAACTCTAATAAAGCATGTCCACACATGCAGGCACATGTGCTTAGAGCAGCTCAAATAACAACGGCACAAATTTGTGCCAGAGATTTGCGCCTCACCACATGTGCTTGAACTTGCACTTTGGTGTGGGGCAAATTGTGCCACTTGGGGCAAACTAACCCTGCCCAGGTCCTCCCAGCCAGGGGGAGCTAGAGGCTGGGGCCAGCACAGGTGCTGGCCCCAGAAGTATAAAAAGCTACCTTGACGATCAGCTCAGGGCTACTTGCCCTGAGGAACTTCTGAGGCCCAGCCAGTTGGTATCTGGGGACACCAACCCCTTATGTCAGCCAGACTGCTGAAGGACCCCTAAGCTAGACTGGCCCCTGCACCCTCTACGCAATGCAGCAGTTTAACAGTGGGGGCTGCTGCCTGGCTGTGGCCTGCTGCCAACTCTGATAGCATCTGCCCCTTTGGACCTGTGGCCCCATGGCTATGCACCTGCCAGACCTAGATGGGAACCATGTGGCCACCTGGGCTGTTGTATGGGCACTGTAGCAGAGCCTCCTGCACTTCTGGGCCACCTGCTAGCAGGCCATGTCTGCACAGTTGGCCTTTGTGCAGCACTGCTGTCATGTATTCTGGTTCCCCCACTCTGCCATCTGGGCAACTATCGGCCAGAAGATTTGCTTGTCACAGGGTCTCGCTTTGAACTGTCAAAGCATGTTCTCTTGGCCCCAAATGGCCAGGTTCTCTTGGCCACCTCATCTGCCCTCCAGCTGGGCATCCGGTTCTGGCCCTGGGCAGGCTCCTCTGCCCAGGTCTTGCCGCTTGCGTCACCAGCAGAGATCCTGGTGTTCACTGTTTAAAAATCACAAATTCTCTGATAAAAAAAACCCCAGTTTCACTCATTAAAATACCCAAAAATCCGCGTTCTTCCGCAATTAAAATGAAGCTCCAGTTCATCTAGAGTGATCAGTTTGGCAATGTTTTATTAATATATTTACAATGTTAAAGCAATTTGGAAGCCTACCAGTGCCTCTATCATCATAATAAATGAATTTAAAATACCTGTACACTTTGTCATTTTCTTTTGTTTTTTTAATCCAAGAAAAATCAAAGCTGCCTCTGCCCCTTTGCTCATGAGGATGTGGGGTGCTGAGCAGCACCGATATGCTGGTGTCCGGCCCCTGCCCTTGCCCTTCACACCCAGCACACAGCCCCCGCAATGTCCCACAGCCCCTGCCTACCCCCCACTAGCTCCCTCCAAGCTATAGCTCCATCCCAGCACCAGGACATGAGTCTAGCTGCAGCTACCCCAATGAGCCCTATGCCATTTCTAGGAAGCCCTCACCTGGGGCTCAGGGACCGGGCTGGGCAAGCCCCTTCCCTTCCAGGCCAGCCTCCCACTTCAGAGGCTGCTTTAGGTAGGCAGGGCTGCCTCTCTTACCTGAAGTGCTCCCCCACCCTTGACGCTCATCTCTCTCTCTTTCACACACATCCTGCTGCCACCTTTACTCCTTCCCCCAGCCCATTACACACCCAAGTGGTTCCTCGGACTAGGAGCACCCCCAGCACCGGTGTGAGCACAAGGCAGGGCTGCAGTGTGGCAGTTGCCCTTGCATCCATGGCTCCTGCCAGAAGGTCCCATCCCATCCTGTCCAGTGGCTAGGCATGCAGGGCATGAGATTAGGGGCGGGGAGATGTGGGGTTTTAGGGAGCAAGGCTTGGGGGGGGTTGGGTGGGTGTAGGATTTGTGGGTGTGGGATTTGTGGAGGGAATGGGGCTTGTGTGGAGGTTGGGAGTGTGGGGTTTGTGGCTGGGTATGTGGATGGGGAGGGTTGTGGGGGTTGTTTGGGGGTGTGGCGTTTGTGGGTGGATTGTGGAGGGTTTGTGGTTGTGGGTGGAACTGCTCGGGAGGGGTAGGTCCCCCTCCCACCTCCCACATAGTGCACAGCACCCTGCTGCAGCAGTAGCAGCAGTGGTCACTGGGGCACTCAAGGCTTGTATGGCACGGCCCCAGCTGCCTGGGACCTGGTGCCACCTGTGCCACATGGAGTAGGCCTAGCCTGGCTCAGGGACATGTACCTTCAGACAGGACCGAGCCGCTCTTGCTGTCACCTGTTACCACATTCAATAACCACATGCCCTTGGGCCTGGCCAGGTCCTGCCTCCATGGAGTCATCCTGGCCCGATGGCACCTGGGGCACTTGGAAGCAGGACCCGGCCAGGCCCAAGGGCATAGAGTTCTTGCATGAGGTGCCAGGGTCCCCAGGTGACAGCAAGAGCAGTCCAGTCCTGCCTGAAGGCACGCATCCTGGGCTGGGCCAGGCCAAGCCCACGCCATGTGGCACAGGTGGTACAAGGTCTCAAGCAGCCAGGGCTGCTCCACGCCATGTGAGGGCTCTGCCAGTAGAAAGCCCTGAGTGCCCCAATGGGTGCTGCTGCCAGTGCTGCTGCGGGGAGTGAGGGGGGGGGGCTGTGCACCATGTGGGGGCAGGTGGGGGTCTACCCCTTCCAAACAGTGGCCCCCCACCCCCACAGTCCCTCCTCCACACACAGTCCCCCCCTCCCCATTCCAATTTACCAGGGACAGTGCCTGATGGTTACCACTGCAGCCTTGCCCCACTCCTATTTGCCCCAGCCCACAGAGGCAGTGTGCTGGAGCAGCAGGTGAAGGGGGCAGACATACAGACATTTTGGCCAAGTGCCAGAGCATCTCTTAGGAGGACCCAGCCTCTGGGTGCTTCAGGACACACTCTTGGAGTGTGCCCTGCACTGTTTTATTCCAGCATGGGCTTTTTTTGATACTGGGATTTTTTCGCATGTTTTTTTTATAACAGGATTTCCCAGTATCAAAATTAGAGTCTTCAAGGCAGAACATTTTTTTGTCCCAGCATGCCTCTCGTGGCATCTCAAACTGCCTTGAGATGCCACAACAGGCACATGCTCACTCATCTGGACACGCCCATAATGTCTTCAGAAGTTTTTTTCAAAACTTGGGAGAGACAGCTGGGGCTTTCATCAATGCCTAAGGGTGCTATGAGTCTGAGGCCCATTGAGTCATAGGAGATTCATTTTCTATGGGATTCTCTGGATTCTCTGACCATGATGTGCATTGGAAAGAAAAAGGCAGTAATACAACATCTGTAGCCTGTGCCATCTCTCTTCTGTACATCTATGGTAACAGCCAGAGCTGTATCCATAGTTTATGTGACATGTAAATAAACAAAGCTTCAACGCTGATTTACTAAAGCTGGACTGGCCATAATAAAGTCATTAATACTCCATAAAGGACCTTAAAGTGTCTGAAAATATTTTCATTACTGCAATAAGTGTTAAGCAGTTTCCTTTGCTGTTAACAGTTTTTATTGGCAAAACTTTGAAGAATGTCCCATAGGTTATCAATCTGACACTGCTGCATGTAAACTAAGAACAAACGAAACAAGAGAGGGAAAAAAAACTTTCAAGTTGGGCCTCTGTTTAAAGTTGGAGTCATCTCCTGCTGTAATAAGCCAGCATAATTCCAATGATGGCAAGCTGAGGACTGAGCCCAATGAATCTCTTAGTCTTAATCTTCTTCTGTTTTTTCAGATCCTGGCCACGAACACTCTTCTGACCAGCCTGCATTAATCCTTGAAGGTTAATCCTCCTGTTAGCTTCCATTGAAAAATGAGTCTCAGATGCAGGAAATGAAAGCCTTCCTCTTAAACATAAAGCAGATTCCAATTGCAAGCTAAAGGATTCACGCTTCAAATGCCTTGTGAGTATGTCTTTTTCTATTGGTAACATTTGGAGATGTTTGAAATGGAGCTAATGGAGACAGGTTTATGTGACTGGTTATAATTTTCTGTTCACAACTGCACATTTCAGATTTGTCTCAGTGTATTAACTAGTAAAATATTTCACTACTATGAAGGCTTAAAGGGTTCTCTGAGTAGGTAGCTAAATTTTCAAAAGTAGAAACTAATATGAACCAGCAAAAATAATTAAAAAATCGGTAATTCCTCTCTCATGAAAAAGCTTACAATTTATATTAGACATATTTATACATTAGACATTAAAATGTGGTAACATTTCAAATTATCAGCAAATGTGATGTTAAGGCAGAGTAAGCCTTAAAGATAAATACAGGTTATTCTTATTTACAGCCAGATTTCCAGAAGCCTTCAGCACCCAGCTTCTCCCACTGTAACACTCCAGCTACACACACGTTACCCTTGTGTCCCTATAAAATTGTTTATAGCAGCACAAAACCTAATCAAACAGATGTCCATTCCTCTTGCCATGCCATAAATGCTCAAAATGATGGTCACAACAATCTGTAGTAATAGTTTGTGCTGCCTTTTCATGCTGGACATCTGTGTGCTTATGACACGAGAACATGGGCAGATGAAGTTACCCGTAAGCCTCTAGCTGTGCCTGGCAGATGCCCCTGGGGCTTCAGGGGCCTGAACCTGCCAGGGGATTCCAGGGGTGCACATCTGCAAGAGGAGGAGCCTGAAGGGGTTGCCCAACTTGTAGACTTGGGGTGTAGCAGCATGAAACACAGGCACCAGGAAAACCATGTATGACCTAATACCCATAGGGGTTCCCCCTCCACGCCTGCCGACATACCAGGAATTCCTAGTTTGTATTTCACAATTCTGTGTCCTGACTCAGGATATGCACTTGTAAGTAGGTAAACCCCCTGAACTGGGGGTTTTATGAAGCCCTGAGTGTGGGAGGGGCCCCACTCTGTGGGACAACAGCCCTGGACAATGTCTGTAGATATCAATGAAGCAAATCTGCTCTGCTGGGACACACCCCACACTCTGCTGGGACCTGAACCTGTTCAGCCTTCACAAGAGAAGGCTGAGGGGGGACGTGGTGACAGTCTATAAACTCACTAGGGGGGACCAGAAGGGTTTGGGAGAGACCTTGTTTCCCTACCACCCCCTGGCATAACAAGGAATAACAGCCACAAGTTGTTGGAGAGGAGGTTTAGATTAGACATCTGTAAGAACTACTTCACAGTCAGGGTGGCTAGGATCTGGAACCAACTTCCAAGGGAAGTGGTGCTGGCTCCTACCCTGGGGGTCTTTAAGAGGAGGCTTGATGCCTACCTAGCTGGGATCATTTGAGTCCAGTTTTTTTTCCCCTGCCCTGGCAGGGGGTCGGACTTGAAGATCTATAAGGTCCCTTCTGGCCCTACTTCTATGATATGATTCTATGACCCCAGCACAGCTGATTCTGTTCTAAAGATGACCTTGGCTTATACCCCCAAGGCGCATCCAGATGAGTGTGCATGTGTGGTTTGCGGCACCTCACACCTGTTTTAGGCATCACAAACTGCACACGGCACATGTGAAAGCATGTATTGGTATAAACGACAATGCAGCAAAAAGAAGTGGTGCAGTGCACACTCCAAGACTATGTGCCAGAGCAACTGGAGGCTGGGTCCTCCAGCAAGATGCTGTGGCTGCAGGCCAGAGCATCTTACCTCCTTTAGGTCCATCCTGATTCTTTCAGCATGCCAGGAACTGGTAAAACCAGGGAACAGGCAGTTTGCCCAAAGTGGGGCATTTTGCCCTGCACCACAGAGCATATGCAGGGCCATGCACTGTCATGAATGCTGCATGCGCCTGGCAAGGCATAGTGAGCTCCTGCAGGTGGCAGTGGCACTGTCGGTGGTGGGAACATGGCAATAGCAAGCAGGGAACTCCCGCAGGCCACTACAGAGCTGCCAGCAGCTAGGGGGAGGGGGTGGTGAGCGGCGACCAACAACAGGAGCTGCTGGCAGTGTCAGCGGTGCCTTTTCATAGGCGGTGCACCCCCTACGCATCGCCAATGTGCACAGTGGCAAAAAGTAGGGAGAC
>NW_017729028.1:15822737-15824473 GCF_001723915.1 Gavialis gangeticus
CTGCACCACAGAGCATATGCAGGGCCATGCACTGTCATGAATGCTGCATGCGCCTGGCAAGGCATAGTGAGCTCCTGCAGGTGGCAGTGGCACTGTCGGTGGTGGGAACATGGCAATAGCAAGCAGGGAACTCCCGCAGGCCACTACAGAGCTGCCAGCAGCTAGGGGGAGGGGGTGGTGAGCGGCGACCAACAACAGGAGCTGCTGGCAGTGTCAGCGGTGCCTTTTCATAGGCGGTGCACCCCCTACGCATCGCCAATGTGCACAGTGGCAAAAAGTAGGGAGACAAATTTATGCTGCTACTTTTTGTGCTGCTGCAAGCGCACGCCCTTCATGTGGGGACATGGCCTCAGGGCACAATTTTCCTGAAGGCTCAGTATTCTGCATGCACTTAGTATATTCAGTTCCTCAGAAAATCAAGGTACATGTAGAAGAGTGTGATTTGATGAAGATGCCAAGAGGACATGAAGCTCAGGTCACAATAGTATTTTCACCATGTCCCTGAGCAGCAGCAGCTGTAGCTGGGCAGTAATATGCAGTTCAGTTTCTATTCCTACCAACCCTTTGCTTCCATGTCTGCCATTCATAGGGATGGCTGCACTGGAGTGTGGGTATTTTCACTTAGTGCTCCAATTCAATGCCCATTTAAATTATGAGAGTCCTGCTGACATTCACAAGGTTTGTAGGCTTTAACTATATAGATCCACCTTCTTGACCACCTAAGAGGCATGGAACTGATAATCGCACCATAGTATAAATCATAAATCAACTTTTAATTCAGCACTGGTATCCAAGAGCTGGCTGCAATATATATTTCAGATTTGTAGGCGTGAGACACTGATAACAACTGGTAAATGATTATTATTTATGTGTAGTGTGGTAAGGTTTGGGGCCTCCAATATGTTTCAGTGAGTAAGGCATTGTACCCACATAAAAAGAAACTTAATTCATTTTTATCCCTCATCAGGGACAAAATGAAAACACATAAATAATCCTCAACATATACAGCTACACATTTTATAGCAAAAT
Organism: Gavialis gangeticus; assembly: GCF_001723915.1. NCBI lineage: Eukaryota > Metazoa > Chordata > Crocodylia > Gavialidae > Gavialis > Gavialis gangeticus. Next base: position 15,823,767 of record NW_017729028.1, read on the forward strand.
ATTTCTGATCCAAAATAGTTTCTGCTGAGCATTCGTTATTGTTCTTACTATGCATCATCACCCTTTAACTGGCCTATCTCCTTACAGAGCTGTACTTATTTTGCCACAGGTATTGTCTTGTAATGCACTTTGCATGTCCACAAAATTCACAATCTCACGTCTATCTGTGCACAGAGAACAATGATTGGAGAACAATCCACCTCTGGTAACAAACTTATCACTGGTGAAGCATTTGTCACCCAACCCAGCAGCAAGCACCTGACAGTGATTATAACTGCTTTATATTCTGCTTAGGAAAGTTTTATGCTCCCATCCATAAAACGAATACTTACAAGAATTATAAAAGCAAGGAAATTATTCTACAATTAGCAGAAGCTTTAATGCTGGACACACACAATTTTACAGAGAGTAATTTCTCTAATAAAGTGTAGGGGCAAAAAAAATGCTAAAACAGGAATTTATCCTCAGCATTTGGACTCCAGTTGACTACAGTGGAAACTGGTTGGCCAGGGCTAGAAGTTGATTAGGTGTTGCTCACTGAGAATTTTTCCTTCAAACAACTTACATGTATAAGAATCAAGGCTGGTGTCAGAATTGTTTGTGTACCCTTAGTTTGTGATTTTTTAAAATTTGTATTGTCTTTGATTTGGGTTTTTTTTAGCATACACGTGCGCGCGCGCGCGCGCGCGCACACACACACACACACA
>NW_017729028.1:15824484-15826957 GCF_001723915.1 Gavialis gangeticus
GCGCGCGCGCGCGCACACACACACACACACACACACAAAATGCTTTATTTTGCACTCATGTATTTAATTTTTTTCCATTACATTGCACTTAGCCATTTTAACAGGAACTTCATGAAATGTTGCTATTGTTGTTGCTTTGTTTTGTTTTAGAATACAGCTGCAAGGTGCCAACTGTCTACATGCTTATGTAGACAGATATAGGACTTCAAAAATCTGCTGTGAGTAGGATGCTTTCCTGGGCACGTGCCATCAGCTGCTACTGAATCTAAAAAATAAGTTTCTAGTCCTTCTGGGCTTTGATGACAATATTCCAAATTTGAACTGAGTATAAACCAATGAAGTACTGCCTTTCTGAGCCTGCAGAAAGACAGTTCCTTTTGTCAAGTGCAGCAAAGGGAAAATCACTGTTGTGACCAGCAAAAGGAAAATGGCAATATTCACTTCCGTGTCCCTTTGTTCCTACTTGGAAAAGCTCTGAGCAGCATAAGAGGAAGACTTGGTGCTCTTTACTCAGGGAAGAGAAATCAAAGATGGACCTGGGAAGGATAAAGTGGCAGAATAAACAAATATCCTGAGTAGCCAGAAGAGAAACTAAGGGAAGAATGCCATAATAGGTTATGTCTTTGCCCACCCATTTCTATAACAGTTGAGAGACTTGGGAAAAAGGGAGAGAATATTCTTTCTTCTTTCCACTAGCAGTAGGAGGTAGAGATGTCTTTATCAGACACATTCTAACTGGAAGGCACCGTAAAGGAAGGAGATTTCATCAATTCCCAGGTATAATCGTCTCATAGAAATCCAGCATCTTCCTCTTTCCTAGGTTGAAAGGGGGATGACTTCTTACATCGCTACATCAACAGTGAGGCGTCCAAATCTGCATCTTTGACTAATAGGTTTAAAAGTAAAACATCAGGTAAAATTTCCAAGGCCTGACATAAGGAACAGGGTAGTAGGTTAAGATAGAGAAAATAAATACAGTGATGGGGAAAAAAGTAAGGGAAAAATTGCAGGAGAGAAGTTTGTGGAGAAAGGTAAGGAAAGGAGATGGAAAATATGGAGAACAGACAAAAAAGGGGAAAAGATACCAGGACCCAGTTGACTAGTGATAGTTTGGTGACCTGTTGAAAGAGGTGAAGTGATTCAGAAATTGTACAGAAATTCAAATTCATATCTCCCCCCACATACCCACCAGGCTGCAGGAAAGTTTGGATAAGAAGATCTTCTCTCCCTTTCTGCTGAAGCAGAGCCACTGAAGAAACAACAGTGGGCCAGAAAGACTATAAGAGGTAGGTGGCAAGGTACTGTACTAGCACTGTACACTATGTGGTTTAGAGACCTCTGAGAAGCTGAGGTTGCCGCCCTCAGAGGTCTTTGCAGTTCAATTAGGTATGTTTCAGGTGGAATTCAGAAGATGAGTTATAGTAAAAAATTGAGAGTATTAACAGGTATCCAGTTATAGCCATATTGGTCTAAAGGAAAAGGCAATCAGCACTGGTACTAGAAATGGTATCTTTTATTAGAAAAACATTTTTTGGCAAAAAATTCTTTAATTGCTTTTTTTATTAATAGTGAACTTTAGAGCATGTTTTGTTCTACTGCACATTTTGGGGTGGTTTTCTTTATTGCATGCAGTGTGTTAAGGCTGCTGAGCCTTCACAAATGCCATTGAGATGTCAAACCACCCACTGTTTCCCACTTTGCATTCATTGCCTGAGGACCATTACCAACTCCATGGCTTTGCTTGCTGAATCAGAAATCCATTCAGCATCCTCAAGGGTAAAAGGTATTTTTATCTTTTATCTTAGTGATGGGACCCAAATCAGGCTCTATGGTGCCTCATTTGACTTCCTAAGTTAAATCTTTGCATTCAGAGCATAAAGTTCTGTGTACCTGGGTATTTTATGAAGATAAATTTCAGCTGAGTAATGTACACCCTTGATGATTCATTAAGGAGTGCTGTGTAACACGGACTTCTTATGTAGCCAAATATCTTTCCTACCTACTTCTTCCTCTAGTCCTCCAGCCTCCTCCTGGCTCAGCACCCCAAGGGAAACCAGAACAGTACTGCCTGCTACTCTGGGAGTTGTTTCTCGTAGAACTGCCCAGGTCTTGGCACATGTTCTACATACACAACAAGTTTTTTTGTGAGTCACAAATACAATATATAGCCTTGTGGTCACACATTAAATTTATTTTGTTTTCCCCCTTGCAGATGCACTAGGCATTTCCTTCATTACGGGGTCTTCTAGGCATGTGTCAAATCCAGTACGTAATTGATGTAACTCATTCCTGCCCTCCTCACCCTGCCACCAGCCCACACAGATGAGTTGCCGAATCTTCCATGCCAGGGCCAAAAGGACCTGAGTTGAAACACATAAATGCTATCCTGATCTCTATGGTATCAGGATACTTCAGATATTTTATTCTGCGTAGTAAAGGATTCTTTGCAATATCTGTTAAATGATAATTTTTG
>NW_017729028.1:15826968-15829165 GCF_001723915.1 Gavialis gangeticus
AAAGGATTCTTTGCAATATCTGTTAAATGATAATTTTTGCTTGGGTCAGCTTTTGGAGCTGATGGAAAGTTGTTCTTTTTTTCTATTAGCTTTTGAGAGTCCATTTAGCAGTCATGAAAGATGCCAGATTTTCAGCAACAGAGACTGAATGTTCATATTTGTCTGTAGTTAATCTACCTAAGGGCCTCATATACCTCATTCTTAGTATACTATCTGAACACCTCAAAAACTCCTTTGGGCACATCCAAATGGGCATGGTCATGTGGTATGTGGTGCCGCAAACACGTCTGTCGTGCCACATGCCTCGCAGTCAGGTGTTCTCCGCACTGCACACTGCCCATGTGTGTGCTGCTCCAGGTCTTTTTCTTTCCACAAGTTTTTTTTTTTACCCCGGATTATCCAGGGGGCAAAAAAAAAAAAAAAATATGGAAAAAAAATTGGAGCACTGCACGCATGGGCAGCATGTGCTGCTGAAAAGTGAAGTGAGGCTGCCCAAAGCCATCCTGTAGCTGCCAGCCAGTCTCAGCCTGGCAGGATTGCTACTGCTGCAGCCCCAGGAGGTCCCCAGGACACCAGGTAAAGCTAGTGGAGCCACCACAGTGCTAGCCCCAGCCTTCCCCCCACCCCGGGGTAACTTGCTGTGCACCAAAGAGCACGTGGCAAAAGGCATTTCCTAGGGACAAGCAGCTGTTGCACAAGGTGCACCGCAGCTACTTGTCCCTGGAGAACCAAACGTCCACGCTCATCTGGACGCAGCCCCTGAGGTGAGGAGGTACTATTTCCATGTTTTATAGACCGGGCACTAAAGTCAGAAAAACTAAGGTACCTAAACCATAGTTTACATATTAATTAAAAAGAAACGTTTTTGCACAGTCATTGCACAGCTTTGCTGAATGTTCAGCTGATTTAACTAACCTGAAAAAGGGAAATAAGAGGTCTGTATTTTAAAAATGTTTAATTGAACAGAATTGCAGACAAATAAATAAATTCAAATTCATTTTTAATTATTAGTATTTTAGTAACCTTTGCTGAGGTGATGAATTTCTTGTTCTAATCGCCCCACCCCCAGGTCACAGAACAAATGTACACAAAATATGAAACAACCCACCACACAGAAAAGCAGCAAATCTATAAGGGATGTCATATTTGAAAAAAACTGTATTGGAAACTGTCACGGAGCAGGGTCCTAGGAGTGGCCGTGATCTCTCCAACGCCCCCTACTGTGCCAAGTTGGCGATAAAGCACCCTCGTTCTCGCCCGCCATGTCTTTGATGGTATCTATATTTATAACGGAGGCTGCCTTTTGTCCCCTTGGACACGGTGCTCTTGTTTATCCTGGCCCCTGTTCTGTATGGATAGACTTGGTGCACCCCAGCCTTATGGGCGATGCATGGCTCCAACCTCCCCTGTACCACGCCCCAAGCCTCGCAGATGTCTTGGACGTTATTTTGGTTGGTTTCCTTTCTGCGCCCCTCACTGGCGCCCCCGGGCTTGTCACGCAGCCGGCACCCACTCACTGGCGCCCCGCCGGGCTTGTCACGCAGCCGGCGCCCACTAACTGGCGCCCCTCACAATTGGGGCTCAGGTGGCCGTAGCCGTGCCTGGCCCCTGAATCCCCTTCTCGGGTCTTCACTTCCTGTGGGGCTAAGGCAGCCTCGTGCCTACCTGGCCCCCAGTCCTCGACGCCCCTTCTCAGGGCTGGGGTCAGTGCCCCCTGAAAGTTATGCCCTCTCTGGGCTTCTTGCCTGTGTGCCCCTCCCTGGGGCTTCTCGGCTATGCGTCCCTCCCTGGGGCTTCTCTCCACACTCGGGGCTCAGGTGGCCTTAGCCGTACCTGGCCCCTAAATCCCCTGCTTGGGTCAACAATTCCTGTGGGGCTCAGGCAGCCTCGTCCTTACCTAGCCCCTGTCTCCTGTGCCCTTCTCAGGGCTCGGGTAGTGCACCCCTAAATGCGGTGCCCTCACTGGCACCAGGGTCCCCACCACTGTGGAGCCCCACTGAGGCCTCCTCCAACCCCTATTAGCCTCACCCGGTCTTCCGGTGTAATAACTAACAAACCAACAGAATAACACTAGCCAACCGGCTATAACTCTCATTCAAGTCCCTACCAGGGCCTTCTCCACCCGGTATCCTTGACCAGAAGCTGCTCAGGCCATCAGGCTTCCCTACTCTGCTTACTCTCGCAGAGCTCCTTCTTC
>NW_017729028.1:15834165-15834481 GCF_001723915.1 Gavialis gangeticus
AACTGCCTCCCTGGCCTCAGCCTGGACTACATTTATATAGTTCAGGCCCTGCCCCCTTCTGGTCAGCTGACCAACTGCAGTTGCCCTGGCAACCGGCACCTGTATCTCTTCTTAGGAGCAGGGCACCAAAGTGCACCTGCGACAGAAACACTGAGGTCACTTCAATGTAGTCCCTTGCTTTAAAAGAAGAGACTGTCTATTGGATACAGGGTTTACAGATCAGATATGAAGTCAAAGGACAGATTTTCACTAACTTCGTCAGATAATGGCTTGAAGAATTTCATAGTTTCATAGTTAGTTTCATAGTTTCTAGGGT
>NW_017729028.1:15834492-15837232 GCF_001723915.1 Gavialis gangeticus
TCCTGTAGCCGCCAGTTGGTCTCCGCAATGCATGTTTCAGTCCAGGTTGCACAATATCTATATTACTTTTTCACTATGAAGATAACAGAGAAGCACCAACTGGTAAAACAAATAATAGTCTTCATTAATGCTCATGTTCAGGTACTACAAGAGATAAACATAAATGTTCACGCCATGTTTAAACGCCCCCAACAAATGTGACCCCACCCAAGCCAGGAAAATACATAACTAAGAACATATAACTAAAACAAATTAGGTGAAAGCAGAGTTAGAGAGGCTACAGAGTAAATCAAAGCAACAGAGATCTGAATATCAAATTAGGTGACAACATCCAGTATCCATCTTTGGACAGATAGATTTTATTTATAGACTTTATGTCACACACACACACACACACACACACACACACACACAATTCAAGAGCACATGGAAAAAAATAATGAATTTAAAGAACCAAACCACATATAATTATTCACAAATGAACTGGGGTTTTGACTGAGAAGTATATATAAATTTTTCGCACATTTGGTGAAACAAGTACTAACTGTTAATGTCTCCTGAGCAAGCTGCAAGCTGTTAAGGGCTACTGATATGTGAAGAGAAAAAAAAAGTTAAATAAAAACCACCCACACAAAATTTTGTCCAGCCAAAATATTTGAATGCAAATGAATAATGCTTGGCCCTTTCACAGGACTTCACACCTTCAAAGTATGGAAAACATATTCATAATCACTGAATTGGTTAATTAATTTGGACTCCTGGTGTGCCAACGTGTGCCTCTGGAGTCGACAGCAACTACAAAGAGTTCAGGCTGTCTGGACCTCACCAACACGTCCTAGCTCACTGTTAGTCTGCCCCAGTGATTTTCACCCTGAGTGCTGTAGCAACCTGGGGTGCCTGGAGATCCTTTCAAGGGCATTACACAAGGCTGTTAAGTGTGCAAACAGGATTTACAAAATAAACCCAGAGATTTCAAATAGAAATCCATCGTGTTAAAAACTTTCTGATCTGGTGTGGTCTTTCTGAGTTCTTTACAACAGAAGAATTATCTTCTTCTTTTTCTTCTGTCAAAGAACAGGTGAAAACTAAAAGCTGAAATTTTCCAAAGGGTGCCTTGAGGCTAACAAGGCTGAGGACCATTGGTCTAGTTCTGTGGTTTTCAGCCTGTGCTCCACCAACTCCTGGGAGTCCACAGATTATCTAAGGGGTCTGTGAAAGAAGACTATGATCAACTAAAAGCACACAAAGACCCTCAGTTATAATTCAAAGGGGTCCGTGCCTCTGTTCAAAATTTGCAAAGGGGTCTGCACCTCTATTCAATATTTTTAGGGGTCAGCAAATGAAAAGTTTGAAAACCACTCGTCTAGTTCTTCCTGTGACATGCCTTAGTCAAACCTCCATCTCATCCTACTATCACCCCCTACCACTGATTCCAAACTATTGTGGTTTTATGGTCAAGTTACGACAGGTTGTGGTGGAGTTCAGATTTCAGTCTTGGGCTTCAATCTAACTGCCCTGGTCTCCTAAAAAATGGATCCGTTTTCCAAACCTGACCATCACATATGGCAAGTCTGCAGCTTCACATGGCCAGTCCTCAACTCATTAACACATACGGGATTTTACAACTAGTTCTGATTTTGACAAGCCTGCCCCATGCCCTATAGGATGCCAAGAGCAATTAAATATCCCTGGAGTGGTCAGAAACCATGGTGGCATTAACGTAAGGTATCTGAAGTACATCAGCATCACGCCACTTGTAGAAGTGACACTGGGCGACAAGGCAACCGTTATGGCAGGGAAACACTTGAGGGTTTCTGGAGAGCAGAGGAGAAGCACAGTCTGCAGGTGGGGGATAGTCCCACTGCTTCGCTGGAAGCTCCTTTACCCTCCTTATCTCAGTAGTCAATGAGATTCCTAGATGGGCTGAATGTAAGGCCAAGAGGAGGCACTATGACTGGAGCCACCCAGGACTGAAAGGGATCTCCAAGTTTGGTAAACCTAGTCCTACACCAAAGCCCCTTGCCCGTATTCAGTGTGCCGCCTATGTTATGAAGTAATGACACGAATGATTGTACATCAGGGAGGCAAATATTATGTTTTAAAAACCCACTGGATAACTGTATAAACCAGATTCAATGTGTGACATTTATTTTAATGAATGCCCTATCATTTATCTCCCTGGTGTCTCTCAGTGGTCTCCTCCAGACTTATCTCTAACTAGCAAACTGCCCGTCAAGAATGAAGAGGGGGTGCAGAGATGGAGCCCTGTGTCCATTCATCTGGGCCCCTTCTCCCTCTTGCCCCCCAGCCGGGTGGGCTGTTCTCCCCCCTTCAGACAACGGATCAGAGTGCAAATAAAGCCTTAGGGACAGACAGACTGAGGCTTTTCTTGGAGCCTCCAGGGCAATGTGGGGGGGCTAGCAACCCCGGCTGGCAGGGACCTGGGGTCATGCAGTCCAATCCCTGCTCCAAGGTGGGCCATCCCAAACTAGATCATCCCAGCCTAGGAGCACGGCAAGAAGGAGCAGGGCTTTGTCTAGCCGCCTCTTAGAAACCTCCAAGGATGGAGAGCCCGTCACCTCCCTGGGGCTCCCGTGTTTTACTACCGTCCTAGGCAGCAAGTTCTTGCTAATACCCCACTTCAACCTCCCCGCTGCAAACCACCGCTCCTTGCCTTGCCAAATGCCACCACTGCTCCAGCCCCTCTCCTGCCATCCCCCAGCTCAGCACAGGGGGGTCA
>NW_017729028.1:15842232-15842982 GCF_001723915.1 Gavialis gangeticus
GCCTCTTAGAAACCTCCAAGGATGGAGAGCCCGTCACCTCCCTGGGGCTCCCGTGTTTTACTACCGTCCTAGGCAGCAAGTTCTTGCTAATACCCCACTTCAACCTCCCCGCTGCAAACCACCGCTCCTTGCCTTGCCAAATGCCACCACTGCTCCAGCCCCTCTCCCTGCACCGCCCCCCACCCCCCGCCCGGAGCCGCAGGCTGCAAGCCCAGCTCAGCCTCCCCCTCTCCAGGTCCCCGGGCCCCGCTCCCGTCCCGCGCAGCCCCCGCGCGCCTCCGCGAGGTGTCGCCTTCTGCAGGGGAACCGCAGCCGCGGCCGCCGGGATTGAGCTCAGCCCAGTCGTGACCCCCGCGGCGACCAGCCGCCCGTGCACCGGGCCACATCTGCCGCTTGTTTTGTGTGTTTGCTTTTTGTAACGCATCTATTTTCTTCTTCTTTTTTCATACATATGTTTCTTTTTTTATTATTATTATTATTATTATTATGCTTACAGAGTCTTTGCAAAAACGCCCGGGCGGGTTCGCATCTCCTCTCCCCCGCCTCCCCGCTCCTTGCAAAGCGCCTCCCCGCCCCTCGCCGGGGTGGCCGAGCCCCTCGCCTTGCCGACTCCCTCCCTCTTCCCTCGGCGGCTCTGCAAAGGGACTCGGACCTCATCCTCCCCGCCTTTGCAGAAGAAAAGAGGCCGAGGGGCTTTTTTGGCGCCAAACGCCAGGCGCCTCCCCTGCTTTTATGGAGATGAGCGGGGCG
>NW_017729028.1:15847982-15850019 GCF_001723915.1 Gavialis gangeticus
CGGGGCCGGGCCGAGCCCGCGCTGCAGGCGCAGTCGCGGGGCTGTGCATGCCTGGCTCCCGCCCTGCCAAGGAGAAAACCTTCCTGGCTTCCCATACAATCGCATTGTCCAGGTGCATTGTGCGTGTGTGTGTGTGTGTGTAATGGCTTTATTCTGATTTGCGTTTCCCGAGGAGGAGAAAGAAATCCATCGTGCTCAGGGGGCGGGGCAGGCAGAGCAGCTGAGCGGGTTTCTTTGCATTTCATCATAAAGGATTTTTTTTATTTTTGGTTTTTTATTTTAATGCATTTTTTTCCTTCCCCTCACTCCCCCCCCCCTTTTTTTTTTTGCTCTCAGTTTAAATGTCAGCTGGTGCAAAGGCAGCTACAGCGATTGAGCGAGGGGCAGGGGGACCCTCAGTGCCTTGGAAAGGTCTGATCCCACTTGGGGGGCTGGGGCAGGAGCCTGGGCTTTGGGCAGTTTGCGGGGGCGAAGTTGCTGGCTGCAGGCGCTGCCTTGCACCCCTTAGCTGGAAAAAAAAGGCCGAGGGGGGAGTGGGAGAAACTTCCTGTACCTTGCTGGAATATCATATCAAAGGGCTTGTGGATGGTGGTGCCGATGGCTTCTTTTTTCTTTTTAATTAAGGCGATTGCATCAGGTTGCTGCATTTTTTTTGCTACTTTCTAATCCCTTTGCCTTGTGCTCTGTGCGGGTTGCTGTTAAGGAGCTGGGAAGTGAATGAACTGGCAAGCTGCAAAGTTGCACTCCAGCCCTCCGCCTCTCCCCTTTGCACTGTTGTGCCGATGACAAAAGGGGGAAACTTCCTCTGCTTTGGCTGGCACACGAAGAGGGCACTCTCAAGAGAGCCGGCTCCACATTGCTGGAGAGGAGGTCTGTGTTGGGTGGCTGGAAGCAGCTTGCAAAGCTGCCCAGAAGCCCTTCTCTCTCTGTCTCTCTCCCTCTCTCACTCTTTGTGGCTTGCTAGCTTGTTTTGTTTCCTTGCAGGGCAAAGGGTTAAAGCAGAAAGCCTGGCATGTGTGCGCAGGACCTGGGTTTTTGTTGTTGGTTGAGGCAGAATCAGCGTAAAGAGAGCAAAGTGCCTTTCTCCCAAGTTGCAGGCTCTGTGCATCCTATTGATTCTGGGCTTGGCTTTTTCAGAGGAAGCTGATTGCATTCATGCTTACGTGCCTTTCCTCCTGTTTTAATTCTTTGCTTTTTTTTTCTTTTTATTTATTTATTTATTTTTTGGTTCGGTTTCAGGTCTTGGGAGAGCTTCTCTCCCCCTCTGTGGAAATACACGCGAAACCTCCCTCTAATTCCTCAACCAGGGGATCAGCGAGAGGACCTCAGTAATGCCAGGGATGGTCAGTAAAAACCCAGACCTCGAGTTTGACTCTTTGCAGCCCTGTTTTTATCCTGACGAAGATGATTTTTATTTGTGCGGCCCGGACTCTGCCCCCCCAGGGGAGGACATCTGGAAAAAGTTTGAGCTGCTGCCCACCCCTCCTCTGTCTCCCAGCCGGGCCGGGCTTCAGGAGAACGCCCCAGGAGGGGCCCCGGTGCCGTGGGCAGGGGTGGCTCTGGGGGGATGGCGGACCAGTGATCCTCTGGACTGGGCATCTGAACTGCTGTTGCTGCCCCCTGAAGCCGACCTGTGGGGCAGCACAGATGGAGGGGACTTATTCGACACAGGCTTTGGGGAGAACAACAATCTCAACTCCATCATCATCCAGGACTGTATGTGGAGTGGCTTTTCTGCCCGAGAGAAGCTGGAGCAGGCAGTGAATGAGAAGCTGCAGGGCAAAGGGGGAACCTCAGTGGCACCAGCAACAGCAGGGGTGGCCACCACGACTGGCAGCCCGGGGGGCACCAGCAGCAGCAACAGCAGCAGCAGAAACCAAGCTGAGCTCAACAACTCTGTGTCGGAGTGTGTAGATCCTGCAGTGGTGTTCCCCTTTCCTATCCATAAACGGGAGCCAGTGGCACCCACCCCAACCTCAGCAACGGGGGAGATGGCTGGCATCCGGGTGAACATTGGTGGCAATAGTGGCACTGCAC
>NW_017729028.1:15855019-15865483 GCF_001723915.1 Gavialis gangeticus
CAAGCTGAGCTCAACAACTCTGTGTCGGAGTGTGTAGATCCTGCAGTGGTGTTCCCCTTTCCTATCCATAAACGGGAGCCAGTGGCACCCACCCCAACCTCAGCAACGGGGGAGATGGCTGGCATCCGGGTGAACATTGGTGGCAATAGTGGCACTGCACAGGGAACAACAGCTGCCTCTCAGCGCAGCAGCCGCCACGCCAGTGCTGCCAGCGACACCAGAGCCAACAGCAGCTCAGGAGACGACACTCTCAGCGACTCGGGTAAATACTCCACCCAGCACAGATTTGTTTGGCTTTGTGCTTACCTTGAGAGGTGTGTGAGGGGCATGGTTGCCCCTCCTCAATGCAGCTTTCCAAGTTGCCTCTTCTTTAGGAGGCATCTCCCTCTCTGGGGCAGAGGGAAGCAGAGGTGGTTTCTTAAGGGAAGCCTAGCAATATTCACTTTGCTTCAGGTGAATGCTGTTTGCAGTCAAGCGAACTAACAGCTGTTGACTCAGGTTGATGGAGTCTGGGATGGGACATTGTCATGGCAGGTTTGCAAAGCTCTTAGGCTGCAGGATCTGACAGCGGTGGTCTCCCCTCATCAAAACTGATCTCAGGCTTACATTTCCCCCACCTTCTAGGCACCCATTGTGGTCAAGAGACCAAAGAAAATAAAGCCACGGTCCTAGGCCATGCCCCCTTTGTTTGTATCTTGCCTCTTTGCAAGTCAGGAAAAAAAAAAAGACTGAGGGAAAGTTGATGGCCATATGCCGTAGTGCCTGAGGGCATCTCCTCACCTTGATGTGATTGGGTAGAAAGAGATGAACAGTGAGTAAAATGGCAGCAGAAGCATTAGGGCGTGGATCCAGGGAAGAACAAGTGTTGCAAAATTAACCCCGTGTAGAACATCCCAGTCCTTTGAGCCCCTGGGGCAGGAGAGCTGCTGCTCAGGAGAGGGGAAAGTTCACTACCAGGAGCTTCAGAGGAAGCACGATGAATGCACAAGGTTAGCCTGGAAGAGGGGAAGCTTGCAAATCTCAGATAACTGATTTATTTTTCTTTATCCAAAACATAGCCTAGAACAAACCCCTTCCCTCACTGTCCCAATGGGTGCGTTTGTTTGACTCCCTCCCAGCTGTATAAGAGGGATGGATTTGCCAGCAGGTGGCAGCATGCTTGCCTGAGGACACTGCCTTTCTGAAAGGTTTCCTTGAGGGACCTATTTGCAGACAGCTGGTGATAAAGCAGACAGTGGTTGGCTTTGCTAAGGGAAATTACTAAAGGATGTCCTATTCCAGGGGCGTTTGAGTTATAGAGTCTAGATAAACTGTTTTAAAAAAGAATCCTTTTCTATGTCAAACTCAAAAAATCTGAAAAATGCTGGCTATGAAGAGCATACTGTGTACGTAAGGCATTGACAACACAGTAAGAGATGCTTCCAGTTCTGAGTAGTCCTAAGTCTTGTACAGGGCTTTCAGTTGCCTAGGCAGTGTAATAGTTTAGCAGAGAAATACTTGCATTTACAGACAGAAGAAAATCTAGACGGCTAAAAAAAAAATTGCTCCCATGCACAAAAGCATCTATGTATGTGGAGAAGTCCAGTTCATTTGTAAACAGTTTCACTCATGTAAATGAGCAGATCCATACGACCATCATCATAAACTTGATGATAAGCCCTGTTTCAAAAGCCTTGCTGTCCCTTTCGTGTCCGCGCCTTGACAGCTTTCGGTGAGGAAGCAGTTCCTCTCAACAGCTGTCTTCTTGGCAGTAAACCAAAACACTGGCTTAAAGGGACCACAGACGGGAACAGCTTCACGTCCTGCATCAGAACAAATCCAGCGATTGTTTCGTTTTCTGGCCACTTTTCAATCAATCAAGCAAGGGATGTGTTGTGATTTTTTTGATTTAATGCTTCTTGTGTATGTGTTGTATGACCCAGCTCAATGATTAAAATAAAATGAAGGCATTTTCTCGAGTACTGTTTACCATGGTGAGTTTATTTGGCTTGCACCCAGGTCTCTCTCATTTTTCATTTTGAAAGTGCAAAAAACTCCCTGTTCCTAGAGTTTATCATTTCACATTGTCAGAGATAGTAGTTTATTGTGTACGTATGTATGTTGTGTGTGCGCATGTCTATCTCGATCAGTCTCTATGGACAGATAGTGTACACACCCTATCTAGACTTATCTCTGCAGCCAGATACTATAAGCACACTAGTTTTGCCTTTGATGCATTTATGCTTTTAATAGATATCTGTAGCATTTAAAGATTCATATTTGCCCTGAAAATGTGAGGTTCTGTTTAAATATGATTTAGATTGATGATTTTTGTAATTTTAAGGAGAATAACTTAATTTATTTACATTTTCTCTCTCTTGAAGACGATGAAGATGAGGAGGAAGAGGATGAAGAGGAAGAAATCGATGTTGTGACAGTGGAGAAGAGGCGTTCCTCCTCCAACAAGGCGGTTACAACCCTTACCATTACTGTGCGCCCTAAAAATGCCACCTTTGCAACAGTGAGGACACAGCAGAATGAACTGATTTTAAAGCGTTGCGCCCCAATTCACCAGCAGCATAATTATGCTGCTCCTTCTCCATACATGGAAACTGAAGATGCCCCACCACAGAAAAAGCTAAAAAACGAGGTGCCCCGTCCAGTAAAACCTGTGATCCAACCAAAGTCTAAGAACTCAAGTCCTCGAAACTCAGATTCAGAGGACAGTGAACGTCGACGGAACCACAATATCTTGGAACGCCAGAGGCGTAATGACCTGAGGTCAAGTTTCCTCACGTTAAGGGACCATGTACCGGAACTGGTTAAAAATGAGAAAGCTGCAAAAGTTGTGATCTTGAAAAAAGCCACTGAGTATGTCCATTCCCTTCAGGCGGAGGAGCACAAGTTATTGCTAGAAAAGGAAAAATTGCAAGCCAGGCAACAGCAGTTGTTAAAGAAAATAGAACACACACGGACTTGCTAAACATTTTTGTCTGACCTGGACAGTCACTGCCACTTTGCACATTTTTGATTCTTAAAAAAAAAAATTGTGTTTTTTGACGTTAAGAATGTTGGTTTTACTTTCAATCCAGTCCCTGAAGTAGTTGACAAACTATATTTTCTGGGTACAGAGCAAATGGATGTTCTTGCAAGGAGTTCAAGAGACTGCCAAACAATGGACTGCCCTTGTATTTCTTCTTAAGAACTGTAGATGTTCTTTAAATGTTGTGAGCATTTGGAGCTGCTGATGACACCTAGTTGAGTTTAAAAAAAAACCATTCCTAATTTTTATGGTGCTTATGTTCTAACAATGTTACTTTTGGGGTTACCATTTTTACCCCCGTGGGATTTTTCTGTAAATACCATCTACACTTGCCTTTTGTACATGTCTTGGGTTATGAGAGGTGGCTCTTGCTACCAGTATTAGACTGGAAGTTCATACCTAAGTACTGTAATACCTCAATGTTTGAGGAGCATGTTTTTTGTATACAAATATATTGTTAATCTCTGTTATGTACTGTACTAATTCTTACACTGCCTGTATACTTTAGTATGATGCTGATACATAACTAAATTTGATACTTATATTTTCGTATGAAAATGAGTTGTGAAAGTTTTGAGTAGATATTACTGTATCACTTTTTTGAACTAAGAAAACTTTTGTAAAGAAATTTACTATATATGCCTTTTCCTAGCCTGTTTCTTCCAGTTAATGTATTTGTTAATGTTTGGTGCATAGAACTGGGTAACTGCAAAGTTCTGTGTTTATTTTCTTCCAACGATGTACATTTAGTGCTGCATCTTATAGCACTTTGAAATACCTCATGTTTATGAAAATAAATAGCAATTAAATGATGTGCTCTTTACTATTTTTTTAGATGCAGGTTTTCTCTTTTATATAAGTTCTGTTCAGTAACAGAGACAGAACAACTTGATCCCTGATCCCAGGCACTTAAAACCTCAGGAAAGGGATGATAGTACAAGTCAGGTGATGAGACAGAAAATTTCAATTTTGGCTACTACAGTGATTGCAATGGCAGCAATTCTCCTGTCTGTTCACATGTCATATTTCTCCTCTGATTCTATGCTCCCTTGAAAGCCAGTTGAAGTCAATGAAAAGACTCCAGTTGATGTTGAAAGGTTTTGGATGAGACACTGCATATGGAACTCTGTGGGCTTGAACCAATGCTAATTTATACCAGCTAATAGGTATAAAGTAGGTGATAGGGTTCACAGCTAAGTGAAAAGCAGATCATCAGGTAAATGAGCTGCCACAGAGAAGAAAGAAATGCATCTGTGTCATGTTCCTTCTTATATGTGTTGTCAAAAGACAATAACTCAAGTTGTGCACCATTTGATAGTAGAGTCAACACTTGTTCTGATCTGACTTCTGCATGTGCTCCAAATTCCTTTTCATTAAGCATCTATTAGTAATGCTCAAAAATCAGTTAATCAGTTTAAAATCTCACTTCTGCTTATGGCTCAGCCATATGGTATAGCTTACTAGTATGTAGGCTACCTGGATCCTGGAAGCTCATCATGCAACAAAAAGATCCAGAATTAAGATCAGTAAATGGCTGGTTACAAGAACTGGGAGGGTGGTATAGAGGCAGAGCTATTAAGTCTATGAAATGTACTTGATTGCTGAACCACAGTCGGTTTTAGAAGGTGTAATGGGTCCAAGGAGCTGACATACCAACCAGGCTCAGAAGGTGCTCAGCCCTGCCCTGCTTCCCCACACTATTATCATTGCATGCATCTAACATGTTTTCAAAGTCAAACTTAAGGAGTTTTCCTTAAGGACAGTGGCAGCTTATCCCACTAATACATAATCCAACATAAATTAGTATAATATATTTCCATTAGCTGAACAAGTTTTTAAATGCCATAAACATGTATATTAAATTCCAGCTATAAATTTAGACCTGATTCTACAATCATTTCAAACAGAGACCTCTCATTGAAGTGGTGGGCCTTTTGGTAAGTGGGAGAATCAGACGCAGGTTTCCCTTAAACAGAAGAGGTAAAAAAAAACTTGCTGTGTTAACTTTAACAGAGAATTCCATTTCAAGTGTTTTGAATGCCATCACCATGCCAGCTTTAAATAGAAATTTCTATTTTACCGTTTTATTCTTGAAACTTGACAGAGCAGTTCTGGCTAGGGAAAAAAAAAAGCAGTGACGTAAATAGGAAAAAGGAAATTATTTTCACATGCGCAGAACTTTAGGTGGTTCTCATTTAAAGCCTGATACCAAGCCCAAGTCTTTCCATTGGCTTCAGTTGGGTTGAATAAGGCCCTAAGTCAAGTCACCTGAATAGCAACTGTTATAGTGACACGGAGTCATATTTCTAAAACAAAAGCAAAAGATGAGAAACTATTTAACAATAGACAACTACAATCTTGTCTACCCAGGAGCATTTAGTTGTTCTAGCCACTGACTGACTTGAAACCAGTGCTCAAGCCCCGTTCTAGCAGCAATTGCTGTTAGAGAACTGTTCTGAAGCACTGTTTTTAAATGAAGTCATAAGAAGCACAGGCTTTATTTCAGTAGGGAAAAGCAAGTTTTTTCAAACATCCATCGTATCCCTATCCCACAGCCAGGTTTCCACAGCCAGATTCTTAACATCAATTTGTAAACAGACAGAATATAGATGTAAAAACCATGCTACCGCTGTAATTTGATACTTTCACACATGCTTACATCCTGTGTTATGGACAAATTCTTGAGAGCTATGACAGGGTCTGTGTACTAGGTATTCAGTATAAGGAAACAGGTTGAATAATGTATCAGAGAAAATTGCCATCTACTCTGTTCAGAGTCAGATGTCATGTTCACTGTTGCGGTATCTGAGTATTTAGGGATCAAGACTGAGTGTCAAACCAAGACTTAGACTGTTTGTTTAAAGACTCAGCACAAAATCCTGTTCTTAAGAGCCTTTCCCAAAGAATAGGGATCTGATCCAATTGCTACTGAATTCAGTGATAAAACTCCCAGTGACTTCAGCTCAGACTCCTGGTGACTTCTGGCTTAGGATGATTAAGAAATGCTCATATACACAGCAGCATTAATATCTTCTGGCTTTGCTAGTGTTTCTTTTTTCTTTTAAATAATGTTTGGAAACTCGTAAGTTTGCTTTCAGACTGTAGCACCATGCAACAATTTGCCAGGGACATTTTTATATTCCAACAACATTAGAAACTTTCAGTTTTTAGAGTTGGGTGTTTTTTTAAATCACCCCAGTCATAAATAAACGGAAGTGATTTCTGGGTTTTTAAATATTTTTTGCATATGAAAGTGGTTATTGAAATGAAAACAGGGAGCCATGACATGGACTCAAGATTTTGATTTATTTTTGTTTTGGAGGAGGTGATTGAGGTCCAAGATAGATTTAGCGGAGTCTAAGGATCTTTAGCAGTTTCACAAAGATCAGTACAGAGATGTAGACAGCAGGCAAACCACTCCTTGCCAATCTGGGAAGTTAAAAGAGTCTGTGAGTACTCAGCAAAATAGAGAACTACTCCATCCATCTGCTTCTTTTAATATATGTATCGTATTTTCCTGACAGACCATATTATCTCTGGAGAGAGATGTTTCAAACAATCACTTAGCACTGTTTCAGAAGTCTCTGTTTAAGGACCAAATTCTGCCTTCAGGGCAACCCAAATAGCCAAAATAAGTTACACTTATTAAGAAAACTTTCTCTGTGGAAAGATTATCCTGTAAAGTGCCTACTGCAATGCATGTTGCTCCTTCCTCTACAATCTGAGCACCAAACAGTCACAGAGAGGATGCTGGAATAGATCCTCAGTTCCTTTATGTGAGAAAAATGTACACTTACTGCTGACTGAGCCAAATTCATTTCTCCCAGGTCACACATTTGTAGTATGTCATACCTGAGTTAAAATGACTCCCACAGGACATTTTACCCACTCTGTTTTATTTGTTTTATTAAAAATACCCCTACAAACACAAGGAACTTTAAACACCAAAACAAAATGAGCCCCCATAAAGCCGTATAAGCAAAAAACCACCATCAGGAGAGCTTAAAGAGGTGAAATGCGTTAATGATGTCATTATCACTAGGTCACCTCTTGCCATTAATTCAAGTGAAAGTAAATTTCCTGGACCCCAAGCTGCTGTTATAGCAACTTATCACCAGGTCTTGCCAGAAATTGCCTGAGATTTCATGACATGTACAGTTCACTCAGGTCATGTCTGTTCCCATTATATGTATCAATATACTTAGCCGCAATGAAATGACTGAAGAATGATTTCAACCTTGAGCCTGTATTTCCCGGCTTGTTACTCTTCTAAATCAGGAGATCAAACTTGTTTAAGCAATATGTTTTGCATATGCATTTGCTAAAATAACTTCTGTTTGATTTTATATGGTTTAATTTTACCTGTGCAAATACAACCTGAACCCGTCTCAGGATTCTTTTTTATTGAAATAATAATTTGCACATCCATGATGTCTATTTTATCAGAGGCTTACAAAACAGTTTGTGACTATGGGCACTTTTACACATGCTCCGGGGGCAGGAGCGGTGTTTTAATTAGAGTGGCTCTGACAGCCCCTCTAATTAAAGCACTGCTCTATCTCCTGTGTCAGTCCCTGCACTTAAAAATGGTGGTGGGGTGCTTGAATTAAAGCTCATTCAATGAGCTTTAGATAAAGTGCCTCTACCACCATTTTAAATGCAGGGGCATTGATACACGAGATGCAGGAGGCTGCTGAAGCATGACAATTGAATCAGTCAAGCAGAATTGATTAATCAAGTCTATTCTGACTACTGAAGCAGACTGCGCACTGGTATATAGGAGTCCTATGTGACCCCTGTGAAGTACGTATTGACTTCAGTAGATGCCTAGCATTTCTGTAAATCCCAAAAGAATTCTGTTGCAAAGCCAGGATGAACTCTTGGTTACAGTGGGCATACCTACAGGAGATGTTTAGTGTGGAGCTGCCTAATTAGCTCCACAGTAAACATCTCAGCTTCTATAGGTGCACCCCTATGAGGGCGCAGTAAACTAATAAACTCTGCTGCAAATTAGTACTTTTAAGTGTAAGTACTACCCTGTGGTAGAGTTTGTTAGTGTACAGCAATTAACATGTAGATGCTGATGGGGCTGACTGGGGTATGAGTGTGCCTTGGTGCAGGGGCTGCCTGTCAGCTAGCCCTGCGCTGTAGCACTGTTGTGCCGCACCCAGCTCTTCTGCAACACATGGAGCTGGGTCAGAGCAGCCCTGGGTTGGCAGGATGACCTCCTAGGGCTGTTCTGACCTGGTTCAATGTGCTGTGGACTTGGGCGCACAGTGCCTGGGACCAATTAATTCTGACACAATATGTGCTGGAATTTATTGCTTCAGATAAATTGCATGTGTAAACACACCCAGTGACACTAATGGAAGTTTTGCTGTTGACTTAATTAGAGCAAGGATTTCACTCCTAAGGCTGACCTCTGGATTCCTGTTCTTTTTGCCTTTATGGTAATGCTGTGCATTCCCTGTTTTTTTCCAGCTCTTTCACTGAGGGGGCACTCATGCGTGTTAGGTGAGCAACATTTGTCCCACTGAATAAAATTAATTTCTCTCCCACAGATGGTTGTGATGTTGTAAAAAATACATTCAAAATCTAAAGGCAAGTCCCTATACCCATCAAAACTCCCTTCTGAAGGATCAAGGTTGTTATATTAGATCACCTCCATTTTTCAGCACGGGGATGCTGATACATGTGATCCTGGAGTCTTCTAGACTCCAGTAATTACCATGCTCCAGCAGACTCGATTAATCAAATCTGTTCTGACGCGCTGTAATTACAGCATGTTGTAGCAGCCTCATTGCATGTGTATAGGCGCCCTTTAGGATCTAAACAGAGCATGTCTCAGACAACTACAACTTTGGAATCTGTACTCCCAGGGCAAAGACTTTTTATAACTTTACAGGGGATTTTAATTTAGGAATGATTCACATTTCCCTACATTTTTAAAAGTATTTATTCAATAGAGTATCCTTTGTACTACCTAGGAATTGCAACAGACTGGAAAGGACATTTATTTCTCCCACTGGGACATTTATTTCTCCCACTGGGAAAAATAATTCATCAACCCCAAAAAATCGAGGATACTGATTCCCCGTGTCTGTTCATACATTTTATGTTACACAGAAATAAATCTGGTACCTGCAGCCAAAAGTCAGGTTTCCTCTCTCCCTGGATGTGTTTGCATCACTGGGTTAGAGAGGCATGTTTATTCTACTTGTTCTCCTTCTGGTCCTCATGATTGCCAAATCCTGGGCTGCCCAGCATCACTGTTGTCAAAACCTGGAGCCTGGACCTATGCAAATTATTCTGTATCCTGAACACTATGCAGGGAAATGTGAGGTGTGGTTTTGTTTTCTTAGGTCAGGAAGCTTAGAATCCAGGCTTCCCATTTCCTGGGCAATATTTCAAATCTAAATATATTGTGAAATTCTGTTTCACTTTGTGCATCTAAATGGCAGATTTGTAGCTGCATAAGTGGCATTTTTAGCCCTTGCATTCAGGTAGCATTTCTACTTCAATTGCAGTTTGGATATATAAGTGTGCATGCAGGCTAGGGACAGACATTCACAAAACTAGAGTCTGAATTGATTCAATCTTTGCAGGTTATTCTAACCTGTGTAGAATGAACCAATTTGCAAGTGAATAGCAATTAACTCTGGAAATTCAGGCACATGCCTCAGGCCAGAAGCTGGGGGACACTAGAGGGAGCCCTCAGCTAGAGGGAAACTAAGCTGAGGCAAGGGTGTGGCCAGGCTCAGGCAGGCCTCAGTATAATTGGGGAGGGGATTAAACCTCCATCCTGACTTGCAGGGACCCCACCAGAGGTCTTCCTGGAGGAGAAGGAGGGAAGCAGCCCCTGTCAGGGGTTTCCAGTCCCCCACCCCCATTCACTCCCTGGCTGGTGGCAACAGCAAGGGCAGAGCCAGAACTTGGTAGCATAAGGGGAAGTGGGGGTTTAATCCCCTCATTGCAAGGGGGGAAGCATGAGCACTAATGGGCTCTGCTTGTGCACCCAGGGCCGTGCACCTGGGGCAGTGGTGGCCAGAAGCCAGTAGGTTGAGGGGAAGTGGGGGGTTTAATCCCCCCATTGCAGGCAGCAGCGGCGGGGGCATGGACACAGTGCCCTGGGCTGAGTCCTTCTGAGGGGTGACCAGCTGGCTACAGGGAGGGGGCAGGGAGGGGGATGTGATCTGGCTACAGAGGGAGTGGGGGAGCTGAGGCTAGTTATGTGCTGCAAAACATGCCAGGATGCTGGAGGACTCTGATTTAACTTAAACCAGGAAGGGGTTTGGGATACAAGTTCCATAAACCAGTTTGACCTCGATCGGTTAAGTCTGATACTACATTCAACCAGGTTTATCTCAAACCAGTTTTGGCCATTTTGAAACTGGTTTACATGAGCTTAACTTATATTCCAATACAGCAGGGGTAGGCAACGT
>NW_017729028.1:15865968-15878981 GCF_001723915.1 Gavialis gangeticus
CCCCCTGCTGTGTTCTGCTGCGCCAGGTTCCAATGCTGCTTTGTAGAAGTGGCAAGGGCAGCACAACGGGAAGAATTGTTGGTATGTGCTGCCTCCCCAGAGCCCGGGGTCAGGTCTGGGGCTGGGAGGCAGCTGGGGCCGGGGTTGGGGTGGGAGGCAACAGCTACCCAGAGCTGGGGTCGGCTGCAGCCGGGAGGCTGAAAACAGCTGCTGTCTCCTGGCCCCAGCCCCAACGCATGCAGAGGAAAATGGCCTCGCTTGCCACGTTCAGCACACATGCCAGGGGTTGCCAACTGCTGCATTACAGGTTTAAACCAGTTTTTGATCACTTAAACCAGTTTATGTGTAACTTCTTCCCATAGCCACAGAGGTTAAGCATGTGCAGTAGGCTGTGCACTGGCCAGGATACATACCTGTGTCTAAATCCAAAGCTGGCATCCTAACACAAGATACCTTTCCTCTACTTTTTACTTTCCACCATTTCAGACCACCCCTATACTGTGTCCCATGCCTTACAGATGGTATCCAAAATCATCAAACATCTCCTGGCTCCTTTGCTGAGTTGTACCATTTGGCCTCTGGCCCAAATTTGGCCTCAGGCATCCGTAGTCTTACCTTGGCCATTATACCCCCACCCTAGAGTCTAAACTCATGCTCCCTCACTGGGGCAGAAACTCACGCCCCCTCATTGGGGCTCACTTATCAAACTACTGGGGCTGGCCTATGCACAGTCCTTCAGGCCCTGCTCAGACCCTACTCTGCACTCCCCCGTGCAGCCCTTCAGACTGCCTACACAGACCCTACTCTATGCCCTCTCTGCACACTCCTTCAGGTCCCTATATGGATCTTATTTTGTGCAGCCTACTACTTATCATTACGTCCCCTCACTGGGGCCACTCCTCCGTCCCTTCACTAGGGCCTCAGGGCCTTATGCCCCTCAGGTCACAGGCCTGATGATAATGCCTGGATGGATCCATGCCTGTCCCTACTCTAGAGGTAGAGCTCATCGATACAAGTCAACCAGGTTGTGGGGGTGGGGCTATAAGGTGCTCCATACTTGCCTTTCAATAGGGAGGCAACTGGTCTGGCATTTTCTGGGGACCACTACATCACAGGCAGCCCCACCACACCATCCATCTCTAGCAGGTGTAGTTTTACATTATGCCCCAGGACCAGGAACCTCCTTCCATCCCCATAGTTCCTGTCCTGTACCTCTAAGATGTTATGTGAGCAGCAGCTCCAGCCGGGTGATGTTTCCCTTCTGGCTGCTTGCAGCAAACTTCTGGCCTACTGCTCAAAGCCTGCTCTTGTATCTAGCTGCTGATTCCACTTCCTAAATAGGCAGCCTCCTGCTGCCCATGTGACTCCTAATGGGGAGTGCAGCCACCTGGAGGCTGCTCTGTTGTTTATTCTAGCCCTTAAAGTGACAGACACCAAAGGTGTCCTGCCACAGGCTCATATTCATTTTATGATCAATTATGACCCCCAGGTCCCTTTCGGACATGGTGCTAACTAGTGTAGCACCACTAAGCCTGTAAGTTTGTTGCAGATTTTTCCTCCCCAGATGGAGCACTTTACACTTCTCAGTGTTGAATAGCATCTGGTTCTGGTCCACCCATCTAACTAATCTGTCTAGGTCTGCCTAGATCGTCAGCCTACCCTGATGCATGGCCGCACTTCCCCACAGCTTAGTGTCATCAGCAGACTTTGCCAGTTTGCTTTTCACCCCCATATCCAGATCATTGATGAAGATGTTGAAAGGCACTGGTCCAAGTACCAAACCCTGGGGGACACCACTGGCTACTTTCCACCAACTCAACACAGATCCATCAATTAGTACTGTACTCTCTGGGTCCAATGCTGTGGCCAGTTTCCCACCCATCTAACTATTGATCCCATAGTCCCCTAGTTTTAGCTGGAGAGCCTCATGGGACACCAAGTCAAAGGCCTCCCTAAAGTCCAAGTAAATTATGTCAACCTTATCTCCCTTATCCAGGTGGTGAGTAACCTGGTCATAGGAGATGAGGTTAGTCAGACATGACCTACCTGTGACAAAACTGTGCTGGCTGTCATTTAGAATTTTGCCTTCTACTAGCTTATTGCATATGGACTCCTTGAGAGATTTTTCAAGGATTTCCCTGGGACTGACGTCAGGCTGATCAGCCTGTAGTTCCCTGGGTCTTCTCTCCTCCCCTTCTTGAAGATGGGCGCAACATTGGCCCTCTTCCAGCCTTCTGGGACCTTTCCTGAGTGCCACGAGTTCTCCAAGCAGTTTGCCAGTGGTCTTGTGGTGATTTTGGCCGGTTCATTCAGCACTCTCAGATGGAGTTCGTCTGGTCCTGCTGACTCATAGATATCCAGCCTCTCTAGCAGTACTTTCACCATCTCTACATTGTCTATTGGTAGGTGATCATCCCTACTATGACTATTCTGTGTCATATTTGCATTCAGCAAGCTATCACTCTTAGACTGGTGGAATACAGATGAGAAGTACTTGTTCAGGAGTTAAGTTTTCTCCTTGATGCTGCTGATCAGATATCCACGTTCACTGAGCTGTGGTCTTATGTTTCCACTGGTTTTCTTCCTGTTACCTACACACCTATACAAGGACTTCTTACTGTTCTTGATTTTAGTTGCTAACCTGAATTCGGTCACCGCCTTTGCTTTTCTCATCTTCCACCTACAGGTGTGGGCCAATCTTATGTAGTTCTTCTTGGGGCATATTCCTAGCTTCCATCGTTGGTCAGCTTCCCTTTTCTTTTTCAGAAGATCTTCAACTTCCCTATTGAGCCAAGATGGCCTTCCAGCCCCTGTGCCACTTTTTTTGTGTACAGGTATGGACAATTTCTGTGCACTGAGGATCATGTCCTTGAGAAATGTCCACTCTTCATCCACACTCTTTCCTTGCAGTCCATGATCCCATAGGGCATTACACACTAAAGTCCTTAGCTTATTGAAGTCAGTTTCTTTAAAGTCAAGAATTTGTATCTTACTGACAGATTTCCTATTCCTACAATGGATAGTGAAAGTGATAGCGTCATGGTCACTGTCACCTAGGCTACCCTCTATCGTCAGATCACTCACCAGGTCATCTCCCTTGGCCAAAACTAAATCTAAGAGAGCATTTCCTTTGGTTAGCCCATATACTTCCTGAGACAGGTACAGCTCATCGATACAAGTCAAGCACTTATGTGACCGGTCAGATCTGGCCAAGTGTTCTTCCCATGAGATGTCTGGGTAATCAAAGTTTCCCATGATGACCATATCCCACGCTCTCACAGCCTCTTCCAGTTCTCTGGAGAATTCCAGATCTAGCTCCTCATCTTGATTTGGAGGTCTGTAATATATTCCTACAGTTAGGTCCCTTTTGCATATATAGAACCTAAGGCACCAGAAAATATTTGTAATTTTCTGGGCCACACTGGCCTAGAGAAGCTGGTTATGTAACCACACTTACCTACCCTGAGAAACACAGAAAAGCCTAACACCTGTAGCTCAGCTCAGCTGTGGGTATTCTAGAGCTGATCCAGGATGGGAGAGCTCATGTACCTTAAAGTAGTGATAGTCAATGGATTTATTTTCTAGGGGCCTGAGTGAACATTTCCTTTGGTTTTGATCTACTCTAGAGTTTACTGTTCTTGAGTATGAAATTAAGGCAATTCAAGTAATTCAAATCAGAACACCACTGACATTTTGAAGCTTAATGAATTTGGGAATTTGATACGGTTTTTAATTGGAGATAGGCTTGGACCAAAACCATGGATAGGAAACTGGATAGATTCTGTGACTGCAGAGTGTCCATACCTGTAATAAGTCAATGGAAAAGTTTAAAAAAACCCTGAAACACTGAGGTCATTTGTATCATATATGTCTACAAATCTGGATCCAAGGAGCTGGGGTGAGATTCAGTTTGTTTTCAGAAGCACCTACATCTAGGTATTGCAGCACATAAAATCTAGGTGCCTTGGCTTGAGCAAATGATTCAATTTGTCCTGGTTTATAAAAGGAGCGTGCCTTTGTAGTTCTTTTAAAAGGGTGTCCTGGGTTCTGATCTCTGCTCTGAAGGTGTTTTATGCATTTTACATTTGATAGGCATTGGTTAAAAAGGAGAAATAACCTTGGCACCACCAAGGACCAAAACTATAAATCTCCAGGGAGTGCCATAACCAGTAACTGGGCTCAAAAGGCATGTTCCTCTTCATCCTAAGATGCACTTCCTCAAGCCCCTAGCACCAATCATGGCAATGCACTGGTTAAACTTCAACAGAAAGGGAAGAAGATTATTTGTCTATCCTTCAATGAGGGAATTCTCCCAAGATTTGGGTTGAATCTCCTTTTTTTGAAGAAGACCTCAAGGACTTGGATCTCCCACTTCCCAGATGAACCATCTTTTGGGCCAAAGGTGGGCACCACCACTGCAATTTCTGTGCTGAATTTAACACTTCAAATGTGAGTTAAATATGCTTGGAGCCCAACTTGTAGATTGAATATCTTTGCGACCTTATGTGCCTCACTAGTACCAAAATGAATTATAACAGAGTTTAGGCAGGAATAGGTACTGAGGGGATCCAGCTGGATCATTTCTGAGTATGTTAGAAAACCCAAGTCTAGTCACATATGGAAGTGTGGTCCAGTACAAAAGCATCACCTGAACTTAGGCACCTTGAGTTTTGTGGCTTCTGAAGAAGGCTCAAATTGATTGTTCTGCAAAACTGAAGTGTCAAATTCCACCTAAATCTCATGTAGGTCTTCTCAAGGTTAATTCAGAACAGGTTCCTGGATCCAGATCCCAACTTGGCCCCTTAGGGATCTGATGTAAGTTCTCATAAAAGCTTAAACAGTTTCTTGTGTTTTCAAGTTCTGTTTAATTTACATTTCTAATATACTTTCTATCTCAATTTCCAAATTGTGTTTCAATTTGGATCTCAAATTCTCTCAAGTTCTTTCTCATTCACCACTGCTGACACCATGTAATGATCACCACAGTAAAGACAGGCACACATGAATGAGAAAAACTACACAATACGTTTTATTTTGCAGCAATGTTCAACCTCTACAGTCCCTGTCTGGCTCTAACACTAAATAACTCACTAACAGCTACTACTTAACAAGCTAGTTGCTGCCTGAGAGACTATCTGCCAATTCTCATCTCTTCTAAATTCAGGTGTCTCTCTAAACTATAACTTCAATCACTATAGATGTGAAAGAGTGGTCCCAATTAATGTTGCTCACCCATTCTTGCATGCTGAAATATTTCCCATATCCATTCAAAGCCCATTAGGGTTGCACTAAGGAGCTGAGAAAAGTTAGACTATTGAGTCATACTCTGCTAGCTTTAAAAGCACAGTTCTCATGGACTTAAGTGAAAGCCACATGCAAGCAACTGAGGCCAAAACTAAGAGGGTGAGGAATGAGAAAACATTTAAAAAATCACTTTTGGGAGAAGTGGGGTAGGGAAGGAAGGCTTGATGGAGCAGCAAAGGAACCGTGGTATTTGAGACAATCAATATGTTTAATCAGATCTTGTAGCAGAAATGATCTAAATCTGAATTTTGAGCAGGATATTGAAACCATAGTGATCATTGTTTTGAATTTTAAGATGCAGTAATTCAATACAAACACTACTATGTGAAATGTATGTATTACTCTTTTAATGAATGAGGCTTACAGGTTTTTAATTCTTCAGCAGAAAACAAAGAGTTTGATTCAGTGCATAGTAATTCAAGAGGTTTGTTTCTTCTCTTTGTAGTAAAAAAAATTCTAGGCATGAGATCTTATTATCTAATCCACAAAACCAAAGGAAAGCTCTTCTTACATTGAAAGTCTCTAGTAATGGTAAAGTCTCACTTTGCACTTCTCTTTTCATTATTAAGAATTCACATTCTTTTCGTAAGGAAGCATAACATCACAGATTGCAACCTCTTTGGTGCATGGACAGTAAATTTCTTTCAGAGCATCTAGCTCACTTAAAATACAATGTTTGTAAGGAATCCATGCAGATACATCAGTTGGGGGGAGGGGGGAGTATAATTTTAGCAAACATAGGTTAAAATAGCAATGAAAGCAAAGAAGCTATAGCAGAGGTATAGCCAGGCAGCTCCACAGCAGAGCAGCCACACTGATACAGAGCTGTGGCTACAGCTTGGATTAGCAGTTCTCCTTCAACACCAAGATTTCCTATTGACCAATAGTTTCAAACTAGAGGTTGCAACACTGCCTGGGGCCACAAGCCTTATTAGTGGAGTCCTAAGCCCATCAGGAACTCAACTGCAGGAAAGGGGCTGTGAGCGTGACTGGAAATAGTGCTTAGAGGTCAAGTCAGCCATGAAAAGGTTTGGGAACTGCTACTGCCAGTGTTAATTTGAGCTGCTAGCTCAGGTTGTTTAGACTTCCACTGCTGTTTAACCCAAGTTAGTTAACTTGGATTGGCTAACCCAAGTTAAGAATGCACCTTTCTTTGCAGCATAGATATACTTAAACTGAGAAATGGCTTATCTTTCAGTACCTGACTTTCATGTAGTTTTTTACATTTCCTATTTAGAAAAGAGATAGCTCTGAAAACCTAATGTGCCAAGAGCCTGGCCCTGCACTACTGAAGTAAGAGCTTTTGCTGCTGTCTCGAATGTTTCAACATAAGGTTTTAGACAATTTTGTTGCATATCTATTGCTCATTCATGTAGGCCTCACTCAGGCAAAACTGTCTCTGAATTTAATGGGAGGCTGTCACACTAACAAAGGTCCAGATTTTCTTGGGAAATCATTTTACAGCTTAATAAATAGGAAACCTCCCTTTTACCATATAAAAGCTGTCTGCAAATGCTTATGTGAAATGCATATGATCCTGCAAGGTTTTCACCACTCAGGTTCTGACTCAGCTAAGCACTAGGTTCACATCCTTATAAATATGTGAGTGGTCCAAGTATCTTTGGTTTCACCTCCTTTAAATGAGGCACATGCTTACATGGTTTACTGGATCAAGACTAAGTGCTTAGCAACTTGCAGGATCCACCCTAAACATAGCAACATCTGCTCTTCTCTTAAGCAAGGAGGCATTAGAACAAATAGAATAAAATTACATTACCAAGAAAAAATCCTATCCCATAAAAAGGGGTATTGGATTAGTACCTTGTCTGATGTTCAGCATTGGTATTGTTAAAGTATAGGTCAGGAGTGATAATGTAAGTCTTATGTGCTCATTCCCATAGGCCAGGTATAGACATTACATTTTACGGGTATACGTGATTGGAAACCAGCCTGCACACACAACACAAACTGTTTTAAAAACGGCAGAACCCAGTTTACACCACCTCACAACTTCAAAGGGCAAATGTGTGCTCTGTTTGCTACTGATCTGAATTATGCCACTTACAGAAAACCATGTATCTTAAATCAATTCTGCCTTGGGCTTTTTGAATGTCTGTACCTAGCCCTAATGTAGTTTTTACCCTTTCACTCCATATTGTGTAGTACAGGGGAAAGAAAGCAACAAAGACTAAAAGCTTTCCTGTGATTATAAAACTGCAGGTCTGATACCTGTGGAAGAACAGGTCAGTGTTTAGAGTACAGGAGTTCTGGGTTCAGTTCCTTGTTTCATCACAGACTTCTTATATGGCTGCAGGCATGTGAAATAGGCTCCCTTTGTGCTTCAGTCCCCTGATCTTTAAAATGGGAATAGTGGTACTTCTCTACTTCACAGGATAAGGATATTAAAATATTGTTCTGTAATGGGAGAGTTATAAAATATATTCCAAAGTTATATGCTTCTGACTCAGTTCTTCACTCCTAAATCAGGCAAAACTCCCATTGATTCATGAGACTTGCAAATGAGGTCCCAGCTGTTTCCTATGCTAATTTGAGCCACTTCAATATATCATACATACATATTGCTGCATTTTATTATATTATGTTAACAGGAGTGTTATCATGAATTAAATATGAATCAATAAAAGACGGAATGGGTCAGAAAGCCCAGAAGCACTAAAACAAACACACAAGCAAAACAAAAACCCAAATATAAGTAAATAAATAAATATAAAAGCAATGGACTGTAGGTGTTTTTCCTTTGACTTGAGTGGATTATTGATCCTCAACCATGATGAACTTGTTTTGTACCATACTTCCCCACAGATATGCAGCAAATCCTTTCATAGTTTTAATTCCACAGTTTCTTGGAGGAATAAAAATGCAAAAATTGATTGAAAATAACTGATTATTATTATTGATTCTAATATTTAGCTGGTATAGATCTGTGATGTTCTATCAATTCCAATAGAGCTGTCATTTTCCATTAGAACAGGGGATACTCCTCCTTTTTCAGTTCCTCCAGAAATCCTTCAGTTTATTGCCCATAGAATTCATATCTCCATTTTATCCAGAATTTCAGGAGGATGCTGTGTCATGATCACAAACCAGAAACTCCTAACTCTGAAGTCGTGCACTCAAACTACATACATGCCTTCTCTGTGATAACATTTCTTTCATTGTTCCCTTACAAAGGGACTAAGTGCAGAATCCTATTTGTGTTTACACACCCAAACAGCAGTTACCCAGCTACATGACTGGCAGTTTTGGCTCTTACACACGCTTGTTCTGCTCCATGTGCAGTGTGGACATGGAAACACTTACCTGACTACTGAGAAGGTCCAGTAGGCTGCACACTGGCTGGGCAAGTACACAGCTCCATACACGTGTAC
The DNA here is from genome assembly GCF_001723915.1 of Gavialis gangeticus. Classification (NCBI taxonomy): domain Eukaryota; kingdom Metazoa; phylum Chordata; order Crocodylia; family Gavialidae; genus Gavialis; species Gavialis gangeticus. The sequence continues at coordinate 15,874,662 of NW_017729028.1, forward strand.
ACAGAATGAGAGTGGGCACGTCTACATGAGATGCTGACTGCACAGTAGCCTGATACTACTGTGCAGTAGTATCACATGGCAAAAACTGTGATGCAATGCTACTGCACAGTAGTATTAGGCTACTATGCAGGATCGCCACAAAAAAAAGGCATTTGCTGTCGCTACTGCACAGTAATATACACAGTTTATATGAGTAATATACACAGTCTATACAAGTACTAAATAAATGTGCAGTAACCACTGTGCAGTAGTGTCTCATGTAGATGCAGCCAGTGAGTCACGAAATTATACCCAGCAAAAAGCCATGATATGTAGGGGCGGGGGTCGTGGGCATGTAGTGCAGCAGCAAGGGATATGTGGTGTAGGGGGCTGTGGCTTGCCCTTGTGTAGCCCATGGGGCATGCAGCCCCAGCAGCTTGGAAGTCGAACGGACCTCTAGTCCAATGGTCTCCAAAGTTTTCTTATCGCGCACCCCTATCAGTAAAACATTTTTGAGTACGCACCCCCAATATATGTATATTTATATAAATATAAATATAAATAGAAGTTCTAATATTTTCTTCCCACACCCCAATGCATCGTCTTGCGCATCCCCTGGGGTGTGCACACCCCACTTTGGGGACCACTGCTCTAGTCCAACAGACCTGTAGTCCAATCAGCCCAATAGTCAGCTGGTTTGGGCACCCACCCAGAAAGCAGGAGACCCAGCTTGTGTTACTGTCTTGGGATAACTTCATGGACTTGAGTGGACTTAGACCTGATTTGCTTATATTTAAGACCTAGAGCCAGATCACCTAGAAGTGAAAGAATTTTATGCTCTCACTACGAGTTAAAAAAAGAGGAGGAAGATTGAAAAAAAAGCAAATTTAAAATATGTTAATTTTCATTGGCTACTTACAATTCCTCAGATGAGTTTTGATTTTATCATATACGTGAACTTATGTTTTGGGAAGGGGAAGACACAATCACTAATGGACTCGCAAAGTATTTTGGAGAGAGGAAATGCTTTTATTTTGTAGCAAAGGACTCATTTCTAAGTAGTTGGAACTCTATTCAAGGTTCCTAAGTGCCCTTTAGTTCCCTTCCTTCACTAAACATCGCTGTCAAGGTTTAAGATTTGGCTGTGAGAGATGAAACAAAGAGGCCCAGTGGAGTATGAGGACTTTCCTGCGAGAGCCATTGCCAACTGAAGGCTGTGTGGTGACAGATGATGCAGTGGACAGCAGCAGGGCTGATGGTCTCCAGGGAGGCCTTGTCTACTCAGCACCTTAATAGATCTGAATCACAAATCTAGTTTAGACCTTCTGCACAACACTTGGACAGCTGCTGGTTGCTGATACAGCCACAAGTGGGGTTTGGTGTATAGATGCAACCAAGGGACATGATCTGTGGGGTATTCTCTCTGGTGGCCAGAAAGGAGTTAAATGAACGATTGAAGGGCGGTATTTTACTTTTTATTCATGCATATACTTTGTTGCTGTGTTTTTCCAAGTTTCCTCTAATGAAGAGTTTTTGTTTGTGTGCCTAGCTTCTGACTGGAGGAATTCTCCCTAATAAGAGCATCCAGGGATGAAGCCTTTAATTCCCCCCTCCTATTCCTGAATACAGGGCACGGAGGTGGTTTTGTTAAACTTTTTAAGAGGGACCCTCACTCTATTGTTCTTTTCCCATCCCATTTTGGAAAGCAGCACCAGGCCAATATTTTTACCTTATATATACCAGTTCAAATAAAAAAACTGGGCTCAAGCAAGAAGCCCTGATCTGAATCCCCCCAACTTTGAGACTGTTCAGATCCACACCTAAATCCAATCTCTGCATCCCACACCCAGCCCTAAGATAAATATACTGCAAATTAAAACCCCTGTTCCCCTTCCACAGCTCTACTAAACTCCTAGTTCCAGTATTTGAGCACTCTGCAATCCAACACCTTGGCCCAAAATTGACCTTCAGTATGGGTGGTCAGTGAGTTTAAATGCCGTGTGGCACAATCAAAAGCTGGGAATGTTCCCAAATTAATGTAAGACATTATATAGCGATGGGAATATGCTCATTGCCACTGGAAAAGGCATCAGTGTCTTGGGGTGTCGGATTGTTATATTTCTTCCGTACCGCGCTCTGTTTTCATTATGGATATTCCTTTATTTTCTGTGGGGGCTGGGGAGTCTGGCCTCAGTGGGGCTGGGCGGTGGGACCTTTCAATAAAAGCTCACATGCTGGATTTCCAGTTCATTGTTCAGTTTCTAGTTGTCATGGAAACTGGAGCAGCTGCTAGATTATAGGCCTTAGCTTGTGTTTCCTGGGCAGCTCTATCTGCCTGTGTGTCCAGTTCATGTGATCTGCCAGCCATTCACCCTCCCGCTGCTGATGGTGTCATGCCAGACTGTGCGAGATAATGTTTACTAACATCGGCCACATGGCTCCCTTTTCACCACAGCTCTGCCCAAAATATGTCAGTCCTAGTGGATTGTCAGGCACAGGGCCAATCCGTCTGCAACATGCTGAAAAATCTGTCACCAGGGGCTGCTACCAGCAATCTTTTGCCAGCGATCTTTCTTCCTTGGGAAGAAAGGACAATCAATGTGAGCCTCCATGGATACTATTCAGCCTCATCTGTATGATGGTATAGAATATATATTTAATTACTTTACGTTGTAAGAGCTACCAGGTACAGACGCATTGCTGCAATTGAAATTGTGTGGTTCATTGTTTTACATGGCATGCTGCGATTTCCTTCCTAGTACAAAGGTTTTCCATGAATGTAGCATTTAATGCTATTGATAACTCCGACGAGGGGGAAAGAAATGAGTCCTAGTGCCGACAATATTGTTAAATGCATACTATTACTGGAGCATTGTTTCTTTAGCAAATTTACAGCAGGAGATTACTGCAGTAGCTGACCTTTTTTTACTTCAGTCAGAGTAATGAATGTTGCTATATAAATGCTTTGCTTCCATAGCCATGTGCTTCAGTATTTAAAAGAGCAGCACAGCACCCAAGGGAAGCCTTTTATTGCTCTAATATGAATTTGAATCTAGTAGCTTTCCTACTGGAGATGGTAAATAATAACATAGCAAAAAATGTGTATGGTGCAATCCATCCTAAATCACGGCTCAGATTTAAAAAATATGGATCAGATCCAGAGCTTTTTTCGAGAGATGCTGATTTTAACTAGCTCAGCCTATAGTTAGAGATTGTTTTTTAGCAATCTCTTTAAGATGTTGTAATACAAAACAGTTCAGATCAAGTAGTGGAAGGTAACATAAGTAAGTAAAATGACAAGAGTGATTCTTGGTAGCAAGAATGCAATTGCACAAATTAAAATCTACCCAGCACTCTAATTTTACTAAAATTTCCATGGAAACTTTACATACAGATGCATAGCTAGGACCCCTCAATTTAAAGAATGGATTTGTCCAGGAATACAGGGACCTTTAAACATAATGCTATGGTATTGAGTAACAGCTGACTTTGAAAAGAGCATCATCTACCGAACTGCCAAAGTCATATCATGTAGCATTGTTTCTTGGGATTCTGCTTTTCAATGGTGAACGAGAGCCTGCTTACATCTTGAAATGTGATAGCGTTCGGGTTGCAGATATAGACTGTGTATCCTTATGAAAAAGCAGCATGTGTAATGAATGTACTGCTAACGGGCTAGGAACATAAGTGAACATAAGTAGAGCTAGTGGAAATGTTTTCAAATTTAAATTTTCAATGATAATTTATCACTGAAAATTCAAAATGTTACAGCAAATGTCCCCCAGAAAGTTATCTGAGTAGTGACTATTTTAAAAAATGTTTTCAATGAGTTATAACAAAAACATTTCAAAGAAATTTAGGGCTATTTCTATGTCTTTTTTCTTTTTAGTTGCAAGGTTGAACGACTTGCAGTTAGATGTGGAAACTATACAGAAAAATGATCCAGAACTAAAACTAGATGCAAACAACTCACAAGGCCAATGAACACTGTCTGAGAGAAGATGGGACAAGATAGACCAATATTCTAAAGCAAGGGTGTAATTCATATGGCCCATGGGCCAGATCTGACCCTGAGGACCTCTCTATTTGGCTCACTGGGCTACCAGTGGGCACCAGAAATTGGGGAGCGTGGCCTACTGCAGAATCCAGGGTCATTTGACACTGCTGGGCATGGCCATCAGTGGCCAGCTTGGCTTATCCCCTCTGGACCCTGCCCCCACCCCCCCCGCTGGACTCTGTGCTGCTGGACCTGTAATAGTGCCACTGCAGCAGCCCTCAGTCACCTGGTTAAATCAGGTGCTCTGGAGAGGTGCCGGAGGACTGGAAGAGGGCCGACGTGGT
>NW_017729028.1:15878992-15879684 GCF_001723915.1 Gavialis gangeticus
GGTCCCTTCTGACCCTAGAAACTATGAAACTATGAAATCTAGCCTGCAAGGAGCTATGCAGTCCAGATCCAGTCCAGGACCCCATGTGAGTTTGGCACCCTTTATGTTAATGCAATATGTTGTTTTCTGAGGTTTTAGTACACTAAATGTCCACTGATTGACCTTTGCAATATTTGTGTGAGATGTTATGCCCATTTTACAGATGGATGCTCTGAATCACTGACAGATAAGTGGCTGGAACTGAAGGGGAGTTAGTGCTACTGATTTCTCACACAGTGAGTGGTAGGGATGCTTGAATGCCCTGGGACATGCCATTCATTCCCAGACAGGTTCCATTTAGTATACTGTAGCTGATGATTATTAGTCATTTGTCCTTGTTTGCTAGGATCTTTACAGCCAAAAAATTCCTAGTCTGCCCATTTGGCTATGAGTTTTATGCTACCATTCCTTCCACTTCAGCAGCAGGGAAGGAATTAAGCAACATTTGCTGAAGATCCTGATGCACCTGAGTTAGTCAATCATGGTTTGAATAAGCCTAAAATACCCAGCAGGCTAGCATGAGGAAGGTCCACCAAGCCAACAGCAGACATGTGTGATATAGCTCGTGTTCACATCTGGCCACTGCTGACTTTTCAGCCTAAACAAACAGATAAAGAAATTAACCAAGAGTTCCCACTTGGTTAGTAACTTAT
>NW_017729028.1:15884684-15898380 GCF_001723915.1 Gavialis gangeticus
GAATTAAGCAACATTTGCTGAAGATCCTGATGCACCTGAGTTAGTCAATCATGGTTTGAATAAGCCTAAAATACCCAGCAGGCTAGCATGAGGAAGGTCCACCAAGCCAACAGCAGACATGTGTGATATAGCTCGTGTTCACATCTGGCCACTGCTGACTTTTCAGCCTAAACAAACAGATACTCACTTACATCTGGGTCAACTGGAAGTGAGCTACTGGACAGATCTACACTAGATCCTGGCTCACCTTAACCAAATTGCCATCATATCCCTACAGTGCCTCAAGTATTTTAAAAATCAGTGGTAAAAATCAAAGTACAAAATGAAGTGGTTGATTCTAAGGTAATATGGCACCGCTAACTCTGGGTGTTTTTTTAAAATAAGTTGTTTATCCACAGTGGGCTGGGCAAATAACAATAATTTACATTTATATTGCAGTAATAAATAAACACTCCAGTCAGGACTATAGCATCATTGTGCTGTGCAGTGTTAAACGCTGGCCAGAAATTGGCTCTGATCCACAGAGTTTAGAGTCTACATCAGGGTGCCAAACTCCCTCGGGCTGCTGAGGCGAATCCAGATCATGGGGCTCCTCATGGGTTGGATCTAAATTGTGAAGAGCCTTGTGGACTGGACTTGATCCACTTCCAGTGGCAGGGTGAGTGGTGGCAACTTTATTCATGGGTTCATGAGCATGGGGATTAATACATCTGTCACTCAGCCTCCATTGCCAACATAATCTCCAATGGGGCTCTGTACAGTAGAATTTGGCAAGAGAGCTCATCCCTGCTCACTCCATCCCCAAATTCCCAGCCCCTCCAGGAGCCCCACACACCAAATAATGCAATTCTGTGGACCAAATCTGGCCCATGGGCCATTTCTTTGACCCCCCTGATCTAAATGATACAAGATCATTTAACAGCACAAAAAAGGTAGGACATTGTATGCAACATACAAGGAAACAAACATGATGATATTTGGCACAAATGTATTAGCTACACATTTATTGCTGTTGACTTAAAATCACGAGAATGGGGGAATTCAGCATCTCTCAGGAGGTGCTCGCATAGAATAGAAACATTTCTGTCGCACTTGAACTTTCAATTGAAATAAAATGTTCATGGAAAGCTTCTTCTGTTCCCTCAGAAACATTCACATTTTTATTTAAAAAAATAAGATTCTCAATTTGTACGTTTTCAGACGAAAACCAAAAGGTTTGGGGTTTTTCAGTTTTTCGTCGTTTGAAATTTCCTACTGAGAACTTGATTTCCCTCATATTCAACAAGTTTTCAATGAAAATCACTCTTCTGTTTTCTACCCATGCTTACTCCTTATCTTACCTGACTGATCTTTTTCACTGTGCATAGTCTTAGGATTTTATAATAGAAGCAGTTCTATTCCCTAGAGTTGCTTGCTGCTAAACTAGAGCTCCTGTGCATGCTAAGTAATCAAATTTCAAGACATCAGGCAATAACTCCTATTTCACCTTTATATGCCTATATAATGCTTATGTGACTGTACTCTCCGGCGCTCTCCCAAAGTGATAGCAAGCAGGTATGTAGAAGCATAGTTTCTAAAGGAAGAACAAGACATACTTAAAAGAAAGAAAGATATGGGGCATATTCCCCACTTTGAACATGCGTCTTAATATAGAAATAGTCCTACAGTGGAATTAAAGAATCCTAAAAATGGTTTCAAAATAGTAGACTGAACAGGGCTGAGATTACACAATAGCTACACAATGGTAAAAGGTGCTGATATTATGGATTTAAAATGTTATTATTCCAAAAAGGGACCAACATAATGTGTAAAATTAGAAGGCATTGTATTCATTGTATTAATAGAAAGAAACCAGCACAGGGAAAAAGCTTTCATGGTAATTTGTGAAAAATGTGGTTTAAGTAACCTTGAAGCAGAACCTTTTTAAAAAAATCATCTCCATAGTGCTGTTCTTTTGTTAGAAAGACTCCTTGCTGAAAGCACAAAAGATAGTAGATAGGTTCATAATATTTTCTGTTTTGAATATATAAGAAAGCTGAACTTTTCCGTCTTAAAAGGTACTTGGTATATAAGAGAAAACGTAAAACATCCTTGAAATAATTCATACACACACAATATAGATTGACTGTATTAGCTGTATGTTTACATGTAAGTGTATATATATGTATATGTATGTGTGTATATGTACATAAACATACACACACACACATGTATATATAGACATAATGGAGTTAATATAATCAGCCTACGCTATTTAGGTGGATTTAACCATAAGGGCAACCTGTATAATGATTATTAAATGATAAATTGCTAAGGATGTTTTTGTTCCATAGGATTCACCCATCAACAAGATGCTAATAAGCCCCCCTGGTGGGTTATAGCCATAGGCATAGCTAGAAGAGCACTAGTTCAAGAAGGTGACAGGGTGACCTGAGAGTCTCTTTTCTAGTAGCACCTTGAGACCCAGGCTTACTTGAGCTTCAGGCAGCATTCTGCATCTATAGGATAGCTTCCTGCTCTGAAGCCTCTGGATAACATTCCCTAGTGTAGTGAGTGAACCACAGACTCCTACACAACCAGTGCCTGTGAAGTCATCAGACAGCCCAGCCCTGCACAGGAGAAGATTACATGAGGAAGATGGATGGTTCTGCAGAACCTGGGGTTCATGTCTTTCCAGTTATATCACCCTGGAGGCATAGTTATGGACATAACTTCCTGGCACTTGTTTTTTATGGTGTGCTTTGGTTTGCTTCACAGTTGGATAGCTTTTTTTTCCTTGTGTTGTGAATCTGGACTGCTCTAACTATGGATAAGACGGAGCCTACAGAGTCATGATAAGACTTGACATTAATCTTTAACATCTTGATCCCATAATTCACTGGGGTATTGGTCTGAATGTGAGGAGAATTTGATTTTTTTTTAAATTCAGTGCTATAGAGAGAGAAGGAATTCTTCTCTTCTCTGCAGAAATATTGAAACCTTAAAATGCATAGCCTCTTTTACTTTGAGCATGAAAGTTTCTGCATAGACTTCAGAAGGAATATTCCTCCTTTGATTCTAAGCATTTGCAATCCTGATGCAAACTGAACAGGTGAACTGAGGCTTGCAAGGCCTGGACCTTTTAAGAGAAGCTTCTTCACCAGTGTTTGACTCTCTAGTGAATAGCTCACTGCAGCTCTGTTTATATGGACATATGGTGTGAAGAACACTAATACAGTTGTCTGTGCACAACTGTAACAAACAATCTGCTTATTGTGTATTTTTAGGCAACACTTCATGCTGTCTAACAGGTGGCTCAAAGTTACAATAGACACACTGTCGGGTAAAACAAACCCCATTTACACAAGAGCCTTGACTGGAGATAGTGACTGAGACAGCCTGAAAAATCAACCTCAGAACGTTATTTTTAAAACCCTGTAAATGTTGCAAATCTCTGATGAATATGAGCTTTGCCTTTTACATCCTCCTGTTGCCCTCAATCTGTATTAGGGCCAGTAGAGTTAATGCCTTCCAATGAATGCATGCCAAGCATTTTAAAATTTCTCACACATCATAAGCCTCAGGTTTATGGATATAAATTTGTATTATTTGTACAAAACTCAGAGCCATGTTACTTTGAACTTGTCTGCTTTACCTAGTCTCAAATTTTATGATAGATTTTCAGTTCATTAGGCACACACTCTCCTCTGTCTTCTCTCCATGTTTAAGAGTATTGCCCTCAATAGCCATTTAAGTTTAAGAGTGTGTGTGTGTGGCACAGAGTGTACTCATGTTAATTCAAAAGAGGCAAGGTGGGCCCTTCTTAGCACCTGTTTATAGTCTTTTTACCTCATTTTTAAATAACAACCCTCTCCGCCAGTTTCATTTTCCTTTGAAACCTTTTCCCTAGAGATTTTTCATTCCTTCATTGCTTTCACTGACAATTTTTTTCTTGGATATGCAACCCTGGAGTCTAACAATTCCACTTGCCTGTAGGAAATGAGTGTTATTTGTATAGGAAGTCAGTGTTATTCAAAAGAATTCACCCTACAGGATGGAAGATTTCCAGAGGGATTTGAAGAATTTAAATCTCCATTGACTTTAGCAAGTGGTGAATCAAGCCCTAAATGAAAAACAAAAAGTAGATAGCAAAGTAACTGTAATGAGGCCAAAGCATGTAGTTCAGCAGTTCCCAAACTCTGACAGATTGCGCACCACCATTTTAAAAAATACAACCTTAAGTACCACCAGCAAATTTTTGTCATATAAAGTAATTATCATAAATCTGTTAATTCGTACCACTGACAGGTTGTTTGTGTATCACTGGTGGCACATGTACCACAGACTGAGAACCGGTGGTGTAGTCCAATGTTCAGTCACAACCATGAAAGTCCCTTGCTGATGATGCATGCCACTGTGGACAGTAATTTGCAGAAGGTGCAAAAGTATTTTATCCTGTTTCGACTGTACTTGGGAAGATACTGATGGACACTTTTTTAGGCCCCTGGCACACATTCATTAAAGGTGTCAACGGGATCTGATCCCCAATCCCAACAATTGCACCTCTTACCATGCCACACGTGCATGGCAGGAGGTGTGATTTTGGGATCAGGGATCAGATCCTGGTCACACCTTTTCTATTTGTCAGTGCAGGGGGAGCCTGGGATCATGATCCTGGGCTCTTTCCACATCAGCAAGTTGAAATTTGAGTGCCCTGCATGACTCTGAGCTGTCCTGGGACTTGGCCCAACAATAACTGGCTGACAATTGTTGGCCCCTGCCCTGGGACTTCCCCACTGAAGTTTGAAACCCCAGGCTGTTCTAGGGCTAGAGCTGGGCCTTTGGAGGGCTTCCTTACAGACAGTTTGAACTTCATGCCCAGCAACTCTAAGTATGGGGGATGGAGGTTCCCAGCAAGTGGAACCAAAGGGCTTTCCCTGCTGGGGACTTTAAACTATGGGTGCAGGATTTAAAGTTGGCAGTGGGGGAAGCCCTTTGACTCCCGCTACCAGGAGCCTCATCCCACATACAGGGGATCTTGGATGCAGGGAATAAACTCCTTGGTGGTGGAGCTTGTCAGCTGCTCCAGCTAGATGTCTGTAGAGCAGCTCCAGGCCCAGCTGGAAAACGAGGGCTGTTGTGGGTGCCGGTGCTGACAATCAGCTTATTGTCAGCACTGGCCCCGGGGCAGCCCCAGACAAGCCACATGTTCAGCTTAATGCACCATACAAACCAGCCATAAAATGTTCTACATTACATTTGGAACATTTTTATGTCTGGTTTGCCATTTTATGGCACCTTAAATTGGGTTCACAAGTAGCACCCTTGCCATTTATACTGTGATTAATACATTAGTTACGGCATAAATGTAACATATGGAGGGGCCCTTAGGCGTATCAGCATGTGTATGATGCACTTAAAATGCTATCTTTGACATGTTAGAGCGCTGGGTCCATCTAGGAAGGTGCTTCACTTTTGTGAAGTGCTTGAGGTCAGCAAGAGCTGACAGTGATGAATATTTAATAGAAGAATGAAGAGTCTCACTGGCTTGGATCATAAATGATTCATTTAAGATTTGGTTGAGTTTTATCTTTAAAGTGAGGTCAGGTGGGAGGAACATAGCTTTACTTTAATTTACACTGGTTACTTTCAAAGGTTATTTGCTCAGTGAAATGCTCCCATTGTTTCTCTATAGTTTTAGGCTCTTTTCACTTCACCCCATATGTTATATCCGGGCCCATGTTGAAGCATGTTTATATTTTTCATGTTGTACAATGTTTAGATGAGATACACTAGGGCCTGAAACATTCTTCCAATTAATTTTGGCATCCTTGCATCCTTTGGCTCAGGCCCCAAAATAGGCTAAATGATAAGGATGCCTTCTTTAATTTAAAGCATCAAGCACCTTAAATAGTTTGAGTTATTTGCAAATAAACAGAGAATAAAGAACTAGCATTGAATGCATAGAATACCTCCATACACACCCTTTTCAAAGTGGCAGGCCACAGAATGAGTTACATTTCACTACTGATCAAGTTTTGAACTCTCAGGACCTATAGAATAAATTAGGAATTGGATTTGGATATTGGAGTGAATGGTAAAATAATAGATGTTAATTTGTATTAGCGTATGAACAGATGATACACATGCCACATCATGATTTACATCAGTCAAACTAGCTTATACACCCTAAATTACCCTGTGTTGGGGAATGTACAGACATGCAGCTGTCCTGAGGCAGCACACATGGATGGTTGCTATTACCAAACTTCACCACTAGAGAAAGGAATATGTAATAGCATAGCGCAGGGGTTGGCAGCCTTTTGCCACCCTAGGCTGTTGCTTGTGACCCAGAACTTGCAGCAAGACACCCCCCCAGCATCCGCCAGCAATTAGCAGATCTTGTAAAAGAAATAAATAGAAAATGGGAGGTGGCAGGACCCTGGGGGTGCCTCTGCTGCTGCAGCATAGAGACTAAACTGAATATGGCAGAAAATAGGACCCAGGAGATACCTCCACTGCTTCTGTGGCTGGGGCATGCTGCAGATTCCCTTAGCTGCTAGACTGGTTGCCAACCCCTAGCATAGAGAGGTAGGTTAGCCATGTTGGTCTTAAGTGATGCAGAACAAAGGGAAATAGCATGTTTGCCTTTACCTAATGGCTATTCTGGGATGGAAGTTGACAGGTAAATTACACTACCTAAGTGCCAAAGTTACACTGGCAGTTTTACCTCTGTTTTTTTTCTAGGTCATCCTGCATCAGTTTGGGGGAGGTAGTCTTGATTGAAGTTTGTGTAGTGTGACTTGTTCCTTTTTTGCATTTGTGTAATGCTGATGATATCTGTGTAGCCTTTGTACTGGATACTCCTTGGAACATTTAAAAAAATAGTTACAACAGTAGACTACTCCAGGAGCCGCCATCTGCTCCATCAGCAACTTACATCCTAACCCTGGGGGTTGTCATACATTACATTCAGGCTGTGCTTCGTTTAGATTGTAGTAAGTATAACTAGGAGTCAGACAGGTTTTTGAGCAGGGTAATGGTTACTGTGATTTAATAAAACGTGTCCTAAGTGCCAGAACTCTTATATGTTGTGGTACGTTGTAGGGGCTGGGACTGATAAAGAGCTTGAACCCACTTGAACTCACTCTGGTGCAGTGAGGAGGCTGGGACTGACAAGCAACGCTTTGTTGGTTCCAGTGCAACCACCATCCTGGAGACTCCTGCGTGCTGTGGGACTGGAGTCTCCTGATCAGATTACCTCCACGGAGCAGTTAGGCATTAGCTCAGTATGTGTTAGGTAATGCAATCTGGAGATAGTCCTCACCAGAAAAGTCCTAACTTGGCTACTCTACAATGGCACTTAGCATGTGTTTTACTGCTTGAACACTCATCTGCTAGCATGTTAAGTGTAGTTCACATGTGCCAAGTGTAATGTGCGACAAAGCCCTCTGTTGCTAAAACCATATTTTTGGTTTCTATGGTTTCCCACTAGATTTCAGCCAGCCTCAGCTCAGGAAAATTAGTCTATTCTGCAGTGTGGCCTGTCCACATCAGGACAACAGAAGACATTTTAAAGCTGGGGGGTCTCATGGGAAATGCCGTGCCAGCTGGTCTCTCTGTCTAGTAGCTGGGCTCCAGCTCAGGTTCCCCTGCTGAAAGCAACTGTGGCAGTGTGTGCAGGAAGAGGGACAAGCCTTCCAGATTGAGTGGGTGAAACAGGGTTTATTGAGACAGGTTCCACACGGTACTAAATATTTTTGTGTGCTGCTATCTCCAGCTTTATCCGTTCACTTTAATGGATATTCTGGGTGCTCAGCATCTTTACAAGAATGTGCTCTTCTAGGTTAAATGCATTACAGTTTCACCAGATAGCTCCGAGAGAAACAACTACACGTGATGGGACAGAATCCCATTAGGAGTCATCAAGAATGAGATCAGCTAGAATGCCAAATAGCTTTCTGACAGAAATGGTGAAGTCCCAGTTAATGGACTCATTCAGCCTTTGGTGGGGCAAAAAGTTGGGCTCGTTGAAAGCTGGAACTAACTTGGGGTGGAGGTTAATGATTTAGCAATATCTAACTTGGTGTTCTAGGTGTAAGCTATTGCTTTCACGAATGCCCAGTATCATAAGATGCTGGGTCAGTAATGGTCACATGACCATATGACCAATGGTCACTTTTCAATAATGTCTAATCAGGAGTATCCCTGCTTGGTGCCCTGTCCTGATTCCTTTTTCTGAGCAGCTCTGGAACTACACCTGCCAGCTCTTGATCTCTGACTATCTGCCCAGTACGTAGAAGAGCTAATCATCTGAAAATCAGAAATCAGTGGCCCCCATAAAATCAGTGACATTAACCCAAAACCATGAGATAAAAACAATAGGTTCTTTTTATTTCCCTGGTTTCTGAGCCTTTAAGGTGCATATTTCCAAGCTTCTTTCCATAATCAGGAGGGACAGAAACTTTTTAAGGTAACCTCAAAGTCTGATGTAGGTACTCAAAGGCAGGAGCTTTAAGGGAAATAAATACCAAATATCTTGAGACGTAAGAGTTGACAGCACGGTTAGGTTGGCCAAGAAGCAGGGTACCATCTGCGAAGTTCCGTAGGTGTTGCACTCAGAAAATCAAAAGAAGAATTTGCCTGTATTGTCTACATACAGCTTTGTGCTCTGATTATAAAATGAGATGACCTTTTCATCACTGAACAGAAAAAAGATACAAAAATAAATATACCTCCTTGTCCCACCTCTGACAGATGAACTGGACAATTGTTCTGGGATCTCAGTAATATTTAAACTGAGAAAAATTTCATATGAAGTAAGTACAATGTTCTTGCCATATGCTCACAGAAGGATACTGCACCTAAGGCAGTTTTGAGCATGAACATCTGCTCTACAGCATGGTAGATGCCTAAAAGCTTAATCTAGCATAGGTCACAGTCTCCTCAAAGTCTATTAGTGCCTCAGGGCTGGTATTTATACGGATCATTGACAAATGTTCAAGTGGTCTATTCATCGAGGTGACCATTTATAAAAACATATATATTGATATTTGAACTTCCTATTTGCCAGTAATAAGTTGCAAGAGCAGTAACTATTATCTCAAAATTCATTGAGGCAACATTGATTCCTCTGGATGAAAAACTTCAGTCTACAGAATTTAATATCTTACCCTTTCTGTGGAGGAGTAATACTGAGAACACACTTTCTGAAGGCTGGATAAGTCTTATAGTAGGCTTTGTTTCATCACTTGGAGTCTTTAAAATATGATTAGTTATCTTTCTAAAAGACATGCTTTAAATCTGCTTCTGGGAGAAATTCTCTCACTGGTGTGCACAGGAAGACATACTAGAGAACCAACATTATTGTTATTATTTTATTTGTGTTATTACTACCTGGATGGAATAATTTCTTAGTGCCCTAATTGCATGATACCTTCATTTTGACTTTGTTGAGCATTTTCCAGTTTGTACACGTATTAATATGTGACCCGTTTAGCTCATATCCTGTTTAGGTGGCAGCCAGCTTGGATTAACATTCTTGAAACTGGGAGCTTCTACATGAGAAGTTTACTGTGCAGTTCACTAATTAGCTGTGCAGTAAGCATCATGCATCTACACTGTGCACCCCTGTTAGGCTGGAGTTAACTAATTTACTCTGCAGCAGGATAGTACTTGTAAACACAAATACTATCATGCTAAAAAACTTCACAGCAGTGTACGTGTAGATGCTGCCCTGGATGCTTGGGTCACAAGGGTGCTCCAGTGTGGGGGCCTTCCTGCTGGCTAGCCCTGTACTGAAGCACCCTTGTGCCCCAGCTAGCCCCTCTGCAGCACATTGAGCAGGGGGGAACAGCCCCAGAATGACAGGCTGACCCCCCCAAAACCTCTGCCAACCCAGGTTGCTCTGACCGAACTCAATGTGTTGTGCATGAATAAACTCCGGAGCTTATTGCTCTGGAGTTTATTGCACATTAATTGCATGTGTAGATGTACCCACTATCACTTTTCTAGAGGAACACGTTGCTTTCCCATTAAAATAACAATGCAATAAAATAACACAACTGTTAGAAAGGTGAAAGTGAACTCCAAAAAGCTGATTTCACAGTACTAACTCAGTATTAGACGTAGCTCATATCTTTCTCCAACTTTTAATGAAGATGGCATGACTTTTTAAGATAAAACTTCTAACAAATCACTGTATTTTCCCATTTATACATATATTTCCCATTTACTATATATATTTATATATATAGTTTATATATCTGGTTTAGACTTGGTAGGGGTTGAGGCAGGGGTTGGGTTTTGGAAGGGTTGTAAAAAGCATTCATTGTTGTTTGACCTCTGTCTTCTGAGCTAACTGGACTGCAAACCCCAGTGGTAACCCCATAGACTTTCCTCTTCTTAGTAGCAAGGCTTCCTCAGACACAGTGCTAAACCTGGTTTTCTCCTGGTAACTGAATCCCCCTTCCAGGATACTGGAGTTATGAAGGCCATTTTTGGTTGCCCTTACTGGCAATCTCAACCAAAAATATTCTCAGCATAAATGCATATACTATGCAGTAGGATGCATACTCAGAACTGCTGCCTGATACCAACCCAGTGATAAGTTCCTGACTTCTCAAGTGAATCTCACCAGGACAAGCTTTCGTTTTGTTGGGGGCAGTAGATGCACTCACTCAAACAGCATGTCGAGAATCCCCATTTTGTTGTTATTGGAGTCTCGGTTTCTGTTCTTGAATTGACGCCTGATTTCTACCTCCCCATGCCATCTCCCATGGTTTGATCCTTGGGTCTCAGCATGTTTTTTCTTATGTCTCTCTCTCTTTCTCTTCTTTCTTATTTGTTTCCTTCTTGCTAGTTTTTATATTCTCTTCATTTTGCTTTCTGTTTATTTCTTTAGTGTTACCTGTTGTTTTAAATTTTGTTTCCTCCCTCTTTTATGCTAATCTTCTCTCCCTAGCTTCAGTTCTCTTCTATCCCTCTATTTAACACACTTTATCATCTGCTTAGCCCTTCTACATTTCCCTATGTCTTCTCCGCTCTCAACGGGCCATCTAAGGTTGCATCGCAGTGGTACAGTCTCCCTGGCTTACCTTGGAATGAGACAGTATTTTCCCGATGCTCTGAGGTCTGTGGTTCAAACGTTCTCCTGTCTGCCCAGCAAACGGGGCCAGAACAACTCCAGCCATACTAGACTATTTCTCCCTTGGGCAGTATGCTTGCATGTCATGTTCTGAGAAGTCTGCATTTGACACAGTCAAAGAGGATGATAGCATTTTTTGAATACGGGTTAGAAAACAAAAATCATGTACTCTCAGAAATATGTCATAAGCGGAATATACAGAAAAATAAGAGGGCCTTTTAAGATGTTGATTACTCTCCAAGAAGATGTGGTCACAAAGGAAGATAATATAAAGCATAGAAACGCTCATCTCGGGAATTACAGCCTGCTTTCTGCTTCAAGAGCTGACGGGTTTTGTGAGAGGCGACGAGCAGATTCCTGGCTCCTCTTTCGCTTCAGTTATTTCTCTCCTCAGGCTTCATTCCCTCTTTTCTTCTGGAGTCTACCTATCCCCAGCTCTTGTCCATTTTATTCATACTATCTAAAAGTTGTAGCATAGACATGCCTATCTGCTCCTCAGTTTTCTTTAGGTATATTATTTCATTAATAGCAGACTTCTTGCTCCTGCCTTTTGTAGAGGTCATGATCATGGTGGGCCCTGACATTAAGGCAGATTTCATACTGGGCTATACAGTTTTCACATTTAATGATCCCTGGTAGCGGGTGTCATTGGCCAAAGTTTCTCCTCCCCTCATGTTTGCTGTGTAGATACCTACTTTGCTGCATCTCTCTACCCCAGAGGCAGCTATAATTCAGTAGTTTTGTGTGCATATAGTTTGTTGAACATGTTGGAAACATTTGGGCTGACAGGCCTTTATGAATTATGTAGCATATTAAATCTTTCAACACGTCATGAGTAGGCAACTATCTAATTTTTTGAGAAACACTAGCACCTCAGCATGGCATCATATTTTGGCTCAAAATATAATAACAATGTTGTTACCTTTCTGTGCAAATGACTATCTTTACACAGAGCTATCTCTTGGCAATTTTTAATGCAAATAATTGCTGTGTACTTCCCCCATTTCCCCCTTTTTGTAAAACATTCACCAGATTTTCTCTTTTTTTATTAAATACCTTGATAGGCTACTGGTAATCTACCACTAATCCTTTCTCCTCAGTACACACATAAAGAAATAAAAGATGCCAGTTTGTGGCTTAGCTGCATTCAGGAAAACCTCCGTATGGCTGCCAAGAACTGCCATCTGCCACCTACAAGTGCAGGTGCCAGGGAGTCTCCTCTGCACACAAAGCATAATAATATAACACAAAGGGCCAATGTGCACTAATAATTGCTAACCACACAGAAAGAGGGGCCAGAACATTTTTATGAAAGTTTACTTAGTCTGTGGAGATTTGCATACAGATGGCTAGGTCAGGGTGCTGTGTATGCTGCCTGGGCCACTGTGGGGTAGGACTGCCTTCAAGCAGCCTTTATAAGCACACACGGCTTTTACTATAGCATAGTGTTGTGGAGAGACCTCATTCTACACACACTGAATAGTCATTCAAGTAGCTTGCTTTGAAATGAGAAAAGACCTTGGATAGGGGGGAAAAAAAAGCAAATTCTTTTCTTTGTGAGACAGAGGAGGAGTGTTGGGAAAGGGGCCAGAGGACTTAAAGAATGTGGGTTAGCAACCAGGAATTAGAGGAAAGTTTCTGTGGAGACACACAATTAGATATGTGGCATTCACCCCTCTCCTTCTAGTGGGCAACAAGAGCAAGCACATTTCAAAGGGTTCATGGTCTGCGTGAAACAAGAAGAGGGGTAAAAAAAGCACCCTAATTTTTAAAGTATAAAGAAAAGTGTAACTGTCTTAAAATAAAACAAACCAAAAGGTTAAGCAGCAAAAAAAAAAAAATCCTTCTGACTAACAGGATGAAGATACAAACCCTCAGCTAACTGCATTTCCTTCTCTTTCTTTTTTTTGTGTGTGCGCTAGTTAAATATTTAAGATATTTTAGACATGGCAAATTATAACTGGATGTATTAATGGAACACCTTATTTCTCTAAACCACTCTGCCAAGCACTTCCTATTTTTTTATAAAAAAGGTATTGCTTATGCACAATACTGAGGGCAGGTGTCAATCCATGGTTACCCAGGTGCTAGGCACCTTAGAAACACCACAGATAGGCAAATAAAAGAGCATTTTACAAAGCCACCCAACTCCAACTGGCTTCAAAGATGCCCAAATGCCACTTGTGCCTTTGAAACGTTTCTCCTAAATAGATATGACTCAGTTCTCCCCAAACACCGGCTTTGCTCCATTGTGACTACTTGAAAGCTGATGAATTACAATGCTCAAAATGAGAGCAGAATCAATCCTACACATCTTTCACCTGTCCCAGGGATAAAAGCTTGCCATTTTAGCGACAAATGTACATTTTCTTTTCTTTTACAAAATTATCAAAATGAAGCTTAGAGGAAACTTTGCAAATGGTGACAACCTGGTTACAATTTCACCTTCTTTATCATTAATTTATGTATAGAGCTACTGTCCAAAATATTATAATTAGCTATATATATAGCTATATATATATATATATACACACACACACACACACACACACACACACACACACACACACA
>NW_017729028.1:15898555-15900018 GCF_001723915.1 Gavialis gangeticus
TGAGGAATTGACACAGCCTTACATTTTCAGAAATCTATGTACTTACACACCATGGTATTCGAGTACCTGCTACTCACTGATGGACTTTTATTTTCACTGTACCATGGTGAGGTAGGCAAGCGTGCTACAGAAGGGAAAATATAGGCACATGGAAATTAATTGTGCTGCCGAAGGTCACATTAAGGAATCTATGAGGAAAACAGGTGCTGGAATCTTTGTCACTTGAGTGCCAAATCTGTCTTTTATGCACTATCATTCTTCCTACCTTAAGAGTATTAATTGATTTGACTGTACAAATTGAGACACTTCAAAGCCCCCTAATTTTCAGATAATAGGTGTCTGGGACAGGATGCGGGCACCATGCAAAAGGAGCTGGGGACAGGATAGCTGGGGAAATGGTTCTATTCCCTTGATACTTGCAGCCTCTCCCACCATCACAAAAGGACTTCTTAGGCTTTCTCAGACATAATTCTGCATCACCATCCACTGAGCTAAATTGCATTCATTTTCTTCAATATACCTTCAGCCTCCCAACAACCAACCTGAGCACCAGGGTCTTATTTTAGTCTAAGTTTTGTCTCTGCTGCTAATGCCAGCCTTGTTGCAAGCCTCTCCTTCTCCTCCCCTTTCTCCCCACCCTTTGCCACCTGAAGCCACCCTTTGCCATCTGAAAACGAATAACTGGAAAGTGTAATTCTAGGGCATGTACAATCACTTTCGAAGTCTTACAGATAGTATTTAAGTTATTACAGCCCAAACTTGCACTTGCTTTTTCATGCAAAAGCAAGTCATTGCTGACTCATGTTGATTATGTGATCCTCCAAAATCCCCCGATCTTTTTCAGCAATACACTGCCTAGACAGTTATTTGCTGTTTTGTATGTGGGCTTTGATTTTTCTTTCCGAGGGGTGGCACCCAGAGGTGTAGCAGGGCACCTTTGTGCCCAGGGCAGCCATGACCCATGGACTAGCACTGGCTGCCACAGTGCCAATGGCATGGGTCAGCTGCCTTTGCAATTGTGGCTATTTTTGGATGCCACCTCCACAAAAGATGGCACCTAGGGCTGCTGCCATTGTCACTTACCTTCAGTTAAACTGCTGGTGGCACCTTAAAAGTCTCTGGTTGAATTGTCTAGAGACAATAATATATTATGTAGTACTTTCAGTTTCTTTATAAGGATGTCAAGTGAGATGGTGTGAAATCCCTACTAAAGCCCAGCTATCTTGTGTTCCCATCATTCTCCATATTCACAGAACTAGTTCCTGTGTCATATTAAGAAATCAGGTTGGTTTGGCATGATTTGCTCTTAACTAATTTATGCTGGTTGCTTGTAATCAATCCTTTCTTCTCCAGCTGTTTATAAATTGATTGATTAATAATTTTCTCTGGTCGCTTGCCAAGTATTGACATCAGGTTGACTTGTCTATCATAGTTTCATAGTTTCTAGGGTCGGAAGGGACCTG
>NW_017729028.1:15900029-15919852 GCF_001723915.1 Gavialis gangeticus
GTTGGCTTTGTCATCTGGCGTGACAACCAGATTCCCCGTCATTTCCTGGATCCTTCATTTTTAAGTGTACACTCAAGTATAAAAGGAGAGCCCTGTGTTAATCCTTCTCCAGTCCTCTGGGACCTCACCTGGCACCCATGATTATTTATAGGGTGCATCTACACCAAATGCTTATTGCAGTTGCCTAATTAGCTCTTCAATAAAGCATCACCAGTCTAATAGTGATGTTATTAGGCTGGAGTAAAATAATTAACTCCACCATAGGATAGTACTGCCCAACAGAAGTACTATTCTATAGCAGAGTTATTTACTCCACCACAATGCATGTGTAGATAGTGACCAGGGCTGACTGAGGGATGAAGGTGCTGCAGTGTGGGGCTGCCTACTGGCTAGCCCCTCATTGTAGCACCCTCATGCCATAGCCAGCCCCTCCACAGCATGTTGAGATGGGCAGGACCTCCTGGATCCCCTGCCAGTCAGGGCTGTGCCACCCCAGATTAACGTGTTGCTGTCCTGGGCAGACATGTAAATACTGCTCCCAGGAGCAATAAACTCTGGTGTGACCTGCACTGGAGTTCATTGTGTCACATTAATATGCATGTATAGATGCGCTTCCAGCATCGGAGATTTCATCAGCAGCAAGTTCCTTCAGAACTCTGGGATGCATTTTGTCAGACTCTGCTGACTTAAATTAATTCAAGTTTACCTAAAGCTCTCTGAGATACTGTAGCTTATCAGCAAGGATCCTGGTTTTCTCTCTAAAAATCACAAATTCTCTGATTTTAAAAATTCACTAATTTCTGATTAAAAACCCCCAAATCCAAGTTTTTCTGCTATTAAAATGAAATGCCACCTTATATATAAATACCAGTTGAACACAATATTTTATTGATATATTTACAATTTTAAAGAAATTTAGAAGCCTACCAGTGCCTCAATCATTGTAATAACATACATTTTAAATAGCTATACATTTTGGTATTTGATTTTTTTGGTTTTTTTATCATGGAAAATTAGACCTTCCCTTACCGCCTTTCCTCACCAGATGCAGGTCCAGCTGTGGCTGTGCCCTACCCCCCTCACTTTGTGGCAGTGAGCAGCCCTGATATGCCGGGTCCCTGCCCATGCCATTGCCCTCACTCCCAAGTCACAGCCCCCTAGAACTTCCAGTGCCCCTCACTCCCCATCCACAGCCCCTTGCCTTTCCCCAGAACTGCTGGAGGGGACCTACAGCTGCCAGAGCTATGGGGTCAGGGACCTAGGTCTGCAGCCCCCTTGCCTCCCCCCCACCAACATCTGAGTCCTGGCTCACACTTGTGGGAGGCGGTGGCTGCTGTGGCCAGAGTAGAGTGAGGAACCCAGCTCCCTCTCCTCTATGGGTGGCATGGTTGGAGTAGAGCCCGTGTTGGGGCCAGATGTCAGTTGGTAGCTGCAGGCTCAGAGCTCTCCTCTCTGCTGCCCTACACCCAGGGCCTCTGTGGCCCAGCGGGTGGGACCTGGCATGGAAGGGCAGAGTGAGTTGGGGCAGGGAGGCTTGGTGCCACCACTGGGAGGCCCACACTGGCATGATGAGTCGCTCCCAGCCCACCCAGCAACAGTGGGGGACACAATTCCACACTGCTGATCCCACTGCTGCCAGATGTGCAGGGAGTGACTCGCCATGGTGGTGCAATGCTCCTAATGGTGGCACCGAGCCTCCCTGCCCTGGCCTGCTGCACTAGGTGCCACCCACCAGGCTGTGGAGGAAGCTGGTAGGAGGGCAGCAGGGTGGGGAGCCCTGAGTCTGCAGCTGCCAGCCCATATCCACCCCTGCCCCATGCACAAACCTGGGGGGCACATGCCCCCTCATATCCCCCCAAGGAGTGTGCAGAGTGGCCACACATTCCCACCCTGGACCCCAAGCCCCTGGACCCCACGCACCATTCCAGCTGAGCAGCACCCCCAGCCCTGCCCAACTCCCTCTCTCCATATGGGAGTCTCAATTCCACCCCCTCCCCACCACCATAGACTTACCTGCAGGGAGCTGTGGGACCTGCTCTAATGAGATGTGGGTGCTACGTGCATGTGGTGCCCCCTGCCTAACTGCTCTCCTCCCACTTCCTGTAGCCCCTTGCAAGCTGGAATTCAGCCAGCCTGCAAGGGGAAACCAACTGGTTCCCACGTTTTTCTCCTTAAAATGATAAAATCTGTGTTTTTCCACTTTTTTCCACGGTGAAGGAAAACCTGGATCCTTGCTTATCGGGGATCTGCAGCACTTTCCATTCTTTTTTTTTTAATTAATGTTGTTAACTTCACATGTAGTTTAGAGTTAGAGATCGAGCCAAAGAGTGAGTGATGTGAGTTATGAGCAGTAAGTCAGCAGTAGCCTATGTCTGCTGATCCAGTTATTTCTAACAGCTGATTCAAGGTCAGCATGTGGCAGTTCGGGGGCCGAATCCTACAATTAACTTCAGCTTGTCTCCTTGTACGTGCTATAAATTTGAGGGTGCTAGTACAGGAATGGCTAGGTACTACAGGAAGGAATACACTCAGCTAGATCCTTTTTGGGTTAATATGATATGCTGGGAGTATTACTATAGTGGGAATACTTTGAAACAGTAGTTTATTCTGTTGTAAATTCAGGGTTTATATAATCACAACACATTTTACAAATCTACTGAAAAACAGAAAAAAAAGTTAGCAATGGACAGAATCCAGGTTCCTAAAATACTTATACTGTAGAATTTCCATATAAATTATCCCATCAGGAGTTTAGGTTTTACTTTGAATGGCCTCTTGGTCTGCAAGGTCTGAAATTATGCCAGTCTGAGGGAGTTTCAGGTATTTTCCACAAAGGCTGCTTTCCAAACTCTTTCAAAGTGATCACAGGCTCTCTAAGAATGCTTTAATGATGTGTTCAAGGATACTCCAACATGTACATTTTATACTTTTATATTACTTCTCTCCCTTTAAATATATTTATCATGTATTAGAAAACCCCTTTCAATACATGTATCCTGATGCCCTTCAAGATTTACTGCTTGATAATGGAGAAATGCTTCAATGCATTTACATAAACTTTTATTATAAATGACATTTCTAAGCCAATCAGTGTAAAGATTCACACTGGAACCTCAGGTCAGGAAAATCTTTGAAGTTCACAGGTTTGTGAATTAAATTATGGGCAATCAAATAAAGATCCTTGTCTTTCCTCTCCAGGGAAAATCAGGGGCTCCCTGAAATCAATAGGAGTTTTATCACTGCCTTCAGTGGAACCAGATTTGCAGCTGTAGTGCCTCAGTTTTTCCTTTATACCATTAAAATAACAATACTTCCCTGTGTCAGGATAGATTCATTAATGTTTACAAAGTTCTTAAATATCCTAATTATATTATCAAAATACTGTATGTGGGCCACACTGATAGTGGATAAATCAGATGATTTTTAAAATGGTACACAAATGGTAAGAAAGGAGTGTTTGTGAATACAGATGATTTTTTTAGAGGAATGAAGCCACTTTACACTATATTTTTTCATTTTCCTATTAATATTTACATATTGCATTTAACCTCACCTACTGATGATGAATTTGATCTGAACCTTCATGTGGAATTAGACTGTAAAGACAATTTTTTCAAAGATGATGTGTAGGAAGTTTGCTAAATATCTTAGGAACTCAAAGAATATTTTTAAGTGTATGTGGTTATTCCTTAAAATGTAATAAGCAGTAAGTTTTAAATGTAGACGCCTTTAATGCCATCACTTACCTCAAATGCCAAAAAGCATGGGCTACATAGTTATCATGGCCAAACTAGACATGAAAACGGTCATTAATGTATGACATATGATCATTAAACTTTCACCCCCTATTTCAGACACTCACGGCTTTCTTAAAAAAATTCAATTTAAATAGATTGTTTTCATTTTTACCTGGAGGCAAAAGGTGACACTAGACTGCACATTTTTGTATAAAGCACACACAGAAAAGACAAAGTGCTAAGTTAGTTCCTGGAACAACATATTAAAGAAGCTCATCAACTCCAAATGGGAGGCCAACCACCCAACAGGTTTACAAACTACTTGCTTGTATTGTGTTACTCAGCAAGTGACTATGCACCAGGTTTGGGAAATATCAGCACATGCAAAGAAGATGCTGAACAAAAGTTGCAGGTGCATTACTGGATGCCTTAAGAACAAATATCAATAGTTTCCACTTACTTGCTGAAATCGCCCCACCAGATGCCAGGAGAGCTGTAATGAGCAAAACAGACTGCACCCGGCACATTGAAGATAAGAGGTACCCACTACTTGGTCACTCTGTGGACCCCAGTAAACTAAAATCATGGAAAAGTTTCTGTTCTACAATGCAGGCAGTAGATGAACACTGACAAGCACACACATAAAAAAGTGGCAATTATGACTAAAAATGAGGCAGGAGGGAGTTGGGATGAATATCCCAGCTGCTAAATATCTTTCTGCAGGGCTTGAACAGCCTCCAAACAGGGTTTGGTAAGACTAAAATGAATATGCAACTGTGGGGATACTCTAATGGCACAAACATCATGTGTAAATGTAGAGGAAACTTTCCGGCTGCAGAACACCTACTGGCCTGCCCACATGCACCCATGAGGACCTTGCTAAGGCTACGGATCAAGTAATGGTGTGTATTTCTGTACCTAAGTTTGAACATGGTGATAGGACTGAGAAGATGTAGTAGTTAGGCAAATCTTTTTTTCCTCATAAAAATCTGTCTTTTGCAGTTAAAGTGATGGTTTCATTTTTCCATTAATTTCAAATGGTGAAGAAAGAACAAGAAAAAATGCCAGTTATTAGACCTCGGATAGCATAGTTCCCTTAGGGTCGATCCAGATCAGTTGGACTCAGTAAGAGGCCTTTCCATTGACTTCAGTGGGTACTGGCTCAGGTCCCTATTATATCCAATGAACAAATGGTTTTATCCTTAGAGAAGGCATTCGGCATACTTTCTTTGCTTGCAGTGTGCACACCTTATTTTACCAGATTAAAAAAAAAAGAAGCACAACATATTTGCTATTATTTTCCCTGCTATATATGGGCCACAGCTACCTGCAAAGGTAACTAAAAAAATAACCATGGAGATGCCACTTTTATAGTAATTAAAAAAAAAGCAACTTCACTAATCAGGAACTCCTTTGATCTGGTTAACCCTAGAGGTCAAAACACCCTGACCCCGTCAATGTTCTTGCTCTAAAGTTGCCCTGCTTGGGTCATTTAATCCATTGTTTTATTCATCCCGTATTAACTTCAAAACGAAGCAGCAGTGTTCCTGTGTACCTAGCAAATCCTTCTGCTCTTACAATAAGGTGAAGGTCCATTGTTTCACTCCAAATCAGTTCCCATTGTGCCCATTCAGCAAAATCGTTCATTTCCCCAGTCTAATGACTACATCCTATTCCAGGCTGTAAGCATTTTGTCATTCTGACCACAGAGGTTATTTAAGCTCTTTGATCTTACCTGTTATTGCCCCACTCTTCAGCTACTGAGCCAACAAAATAGGGCACTATTTTAGCGACAAGCAAGACTAACTATGTTCAATCTGTAAGAAATGGATGGATGCAATGAAAGAATGTGTGAAACCTTTAGTTTTACAGTATTACATTTAACTCAGGAGACTGGATTTTCAAAAGGGCTCAGCACTGGTTTAACTTTGCTACTGGTGACAAAGTGTTTGGTCCCCATTGGAGTCAATTTAGTTTTACCTTTGACTTCAATGAGAGCAGACTTAAGATGATGCTAAATGCTTCTGAATATCAAGAGAGATATTGCAGTTCACTATGAGAGATGCGGCTGAGCTGCGAAGCTTGGCTTATGGAGGAGAATAGGGATTTGAGATACCTAGAATTGTAGCGCCCATGTAACAGCTCACAGATTTTAATGTTGACCCTCCCACAAATGAAATGTTTTGGCATTGCTAGATTTAAACAAACCCATCACAACTCTTTGTTTTGTGAAAAAGGAGAATTCTGTAAAAATAAGACTTCATTTTTCCTCAGATTGAAAGAAATATTGAGATCCTGCTGATTTCAGCAGGATTCTTCCCAGGGTATCAATAAGTTGTAATGTCTATATCTGATTTTTTCGGATTGAAAAATGTTAGACAAAGAAAAGTTGCAATACAGTTTCTCAATGCAGTTGCAATGCTCAGAGCTAGTCGGTACAACGTGTTTGTTGGTCAGAGCATTTATGCTCTCAAAGGCTGAAGATACTGCTCTCACTGCTGTTTCAACTTTCATTACCTTTGGGACCTAGCGATCAGGAACTGGTAACCAAGCCATGTGATATGCTAACACTCATTTCATTTCATGGCTATTGTCATGAAATATGCATTAATTTATACTGGAGGATCTCCAAAAGGGACATGTAGTGATCTATGAATGTAAGGGGCCTCAATACTCTTTCGGGTTATTCAATATGCATTTATAAAACTGATTATTTGTTTCTTACTCTTAGTGGCTGATAGGCTGCCTACATAAAATTGTTCCATCCTGCTAGGATGAACACTATGAGAGGCAAATCCTTTCTGTTGATAGTGTCACTACATTTAAATAACTGACACTAGTGCTGTTGTTTGAAACCAGAGTCTCTAGTTGTGGAATTGCTCATTATATAAGGAGGACTTAAATAAATGCTGCCTCAAATCCTGGTTTGTTTTTATCACTGGGGAGGGATACCAATCTGAAATATGGGGGAAATGTTCAAAACATGAATCAAAGGAGATATGAGAAGAAACAAAGAAATACTGACAGGGAATAAATTATTAATTCTAACCTATGCTTTTGAAAGATAAAGCTGTATTTCTCATGGGTTTGCCTGTTTCAGAGAGTCCACTTACTATTTTATAATTTTGTAGCAGTAAGAAAAAAAATTGGATTTTGTTTACTAAAACTGGGGTGACAAACCTTCAATTCATAGGCACACACTTGAAATCAGTGCCCAGTTTCCTCTGTGTGGACTTCTGACTATGGTTGGAAATAGAAAGTAAGGCAAGAAACGTTGTTATTTAATGAAAACAAAGGTTGAATCAATGCTGTTTCCTGATCTTTTGTCTTTTCTTTAATAATTTATACTGTAATGGTGCTCGGAGCCTGACATCAGAGTGCACCCGTGTGCCCCAGCCAGCCCCTTTGCCATCCAACGCCACCACCGAGAGCCTGGGGCTGACCCCCCACGAGCCTGCAGCCAGCCTGGGGCTGCTCTGCCCTGGCTCAAACTGCTGCTGTCCTAGGCACACGTGTAGATGCTGCACCCAGGAGCAGTTGACTCCATCTCAAAGAGCTCTGGAGTTGATTATATTGCATTAATTGAATGTGTAGATGCACCCAGTATAAACTAATTTAGCAAATGTAGAGTCAAGTCACTGATAGATGGAACTGTGTGTTTCCACATTTTCTGAGAGCAAGCAGAAACAAACACCAGAAAGGAGGGGCAGAAAAGGCAAGGACAGTCAAAATAAACACTAAAACGTGGCCCTCAGAAAAAAGAAGACTGCATGGGATTATCTGGAGTGGAATACAGGCTTGGAGCTGTGAGCAAAGACACTACTAAATTGGTTAAATTAGTCACCTAAGTGGTACTTCCCTGGAATATAATAAATGCTTAAGTCACAAAAAGCAACCAGCATCAATCCTGCTCCAGAAGCCACAAAACTGCTTACCCTCACAAATCCATTGCATGCTTTGACTTTATGCTCCTGAATGTGTTAAGATGATTTGGTCTAAGCAGGTAGGCATTTAACCTTATTCTTGTACACTGATTTCTGATGTATTCTGGGAAACTTTATACATTCTTTGTAAAAAAAAAATAAAAATCTTTGCAACAAAGAAATACCTGGCTCCTTCACTTATTTCATCTCCTAACTGGAACAACCTGCATGTTATGGCAAACTGCTCAAGTTGAAAGGTTAGCACAATATAAATTGTGTGGTTGAGCCAGTCATAAAGAAGATACCTCTTTTGCTCCACATTGGGTGCATCTACACAAGATGCTACTGCACAGTTGTTACAGTGCATTTATTTAGTATTTGTATAAGCACGTACCCAGAATTACCCCACAGCAGCACTTGTGAACGTCACTATGTGATGCCACTATGTAGTAGCCTAATACTACTGTGCACTAGTGTCTTGGCACAGTTTTTGCCACACAGTGCTACTGCACGGTAGTATCAGGCTGCTGTGCAGTCAGCGTCTTCTGTAGACACACCGAGTGAGATATCTTTGTTTATGCAGCCCAACTAGATTGACCTCACCTACCTTTCCCTGCATTGTGCATTGGAACAGTATGTTTAATGTGCTGTTCATCAGCTTATTTTAACATTACAGTTTTTCCAAGGCTCTGATTCCATCAAATAGGTACGCTTGATTTTTTTCCTGAGGTGATTTACTTTGTGTTTGTCCAGATCATTTTACAATGCATATTTGGATCAGACACACAAAGGAAAACGTTTTTCCCAATATTTCAATTTTCTCTCCAGAGTGATATTTGTTTCCCTTGTAACACACACAGATTTGCACATCTGCACTTTGAGAATAACACTGAGACATTATTTGTCATTCCTGAAAACTAAGCTAAGAAGAGCAAGAGGCAAAAATTCTATTTCCCTTTCTGCACTTAAATAGTAGTTTTCTGGCTGCATAACTAGCCACTTTGGTCTACCTCTGTGTAGATGCATTTGCATCTGCTTATAGGCTGAGCACACTCAGCAGTGTTAGGCACTGGCTGTGTAGATATGCATCTACCTACATATATGCACACTGGAGCAGAAATTCAAGAAATAAAAAAGAGAAGGGTGAGAGCATTTCCATGTTTGATCCATGATAGCTGAGTGGTTAGGATGCTTGCTCAGGAGACTGGGGACCCATGTTGTGAGCCCTCATCCCCAAGAAGAGTTTTGAATCTTAGTGTTTCTGATTTTCTAAGAGAGTGGTCTGAACCATCATATCAGAGGTTAGACATCTTTCAAATAATTTACAGCATTCCTTTTGAAGCTGAGCCACTGACCCATGCATTTAATAGCCGTTAGATGAAACAAATGGAGAGCCATGCAGTCGGCAAGTTTCTGCCTCATTGGAAGCAAGACTCCAGCCTAGGTCCCAGGAGCTGCTCCCTTCCAGGTCAGCATCCATCTCATTAAGCCACACACATTCCAGCACTGGCCAGCTTCAAAAGGAGTGCTCAGGAAGGCACTTGGTGTGGTTGTTAGAGCATATGCTGAGCAGTCAGAGAAATTCAGGTTAAACCCACTTTGTATGAGGGTGGCCTAATCTGTGGCCTCCTGGGTAGTACTTTAAACCACTCTGCTATTGGGACAAAAACAGTAGAAGGCCTTCCTCTTCCTTACTCTAACATGCAAGTATGTGTCCAGAATGGGCATGAAAATGCAGCCACATAACCTCTCAGTTAGTGTGTAGTCTACTGTGCATTCTCAGTCTGTGCATGTACAAGTATGTGTCCACAGTGCAGGGGAAGTAGAATCACTACCTGTGAGTAAGTGCCAAAAACTCGCTACTTAATTGGTTAGAAAGCTGCCATTTAGACATACACAGAGACATTAGTATCTTTGTAAACCACTTTTTCTTAAAAAACTTAATACTTGGTTCTTTCTAGTGCCTTCAGCTTGCTTGTACATTTTGGGAAGACTCATTGAACTTATTTGACATGAAACTTTTTGGATAATATTTTTGCCACATGTCCATTTAACCATACCACCATCATCATCTACCAGTTCAGTTCTTTCTTTTTCTTGTTTTTTCTTTCCTACATACCAGCTCTATTTTGAATGTTTGAACCACATTCTACCACTTTTTCTCTTTGCATGTAATCCAGTTGATTTCAATAGGGCTGACTATGAAAGAAAGGTCTACTAAGCTCCAGTAAGGATGACAAAAACTAATTTTTTGGTTTTCACCTGAAAGATGCTTTCAGACTGAGTTATGTCCACTGAATGAAGGCCCAATCTTGAATGGAGCTGAGCCCTCCTTCTACATTGGTGCAGCTCTAGGGAGCCATTGATTTGAAGGCAGAATCTCTATCCTTCCTGCAAGGCAGCAAGCCACATGAAAGTCTGACAAACACGTCTGAACAGGCGTACCACTCAGATTTCTTCATTTTTCTTCCATGAATATTCTATGCACAGAGTGCTTCGTTCTTTAAAGTGAGTAGAGTAGGTGAGAAATATTGGTGCTACTCTGTCTATTGGCTAGACTCATAGAACTGGGCAGACACAGTGAATGTTACATACGGTAAGCAGCTGTATTACATGGCTTGTCAGGCCTTCACTACATACCTACAGGCAATGTGCCTGCCTTAATGGGAGTGGTTGCCAGTGTTCAGACCCCCCTTACCCACTCTCCGTAATACAAGTAGCAACTAAAACTGCATGCCCAGATTCTCCAATATTCTGCTCCATTTAAGTCATTTACACATGTGCAGAATGCAAAGTGGGTGTATAATGAAGCTACATCAGAATGGCAACATTCTGATGCTTTTATACTTTACATGGGTATAACAACCTACCCAGCTACAGAAGACCAGAAAATCTAGCCCAGGATCTTTATTACATCAGCAAAATACAAACAAAGGATGAAGGAAGGGATGGTATAAAAAATCAAACTAATATCACATGTTCATGCACATCTTGCAGTATATTGCAGCAATTAGCTAATTAAATTATGTATGTTACTAAATAATGTGCCTTGTATGGTTCTGTTTTGTCACCTGTTGTCCTAAGTACTTCCTTAGCCTGTGAGCAGTCTCTTTAATTACAATTCGATTCTTTATAATGGGCCTGACCTCAAACTTATGTAAGTCAGCTGAAAATATTCGTATTGACTTAGGGTGTTTGAACCATGCACAGAGGCAGATACAGGTCCACCTGAAAGAGGGTTGTAGTTAATCAAAATGTTGTCATTTATGTCTAAAATAATTCTGTATAACTTACTTTATTATAAAGGGTGTCAGGAAAAGAAGCCAAATTGTTGCTTTAAAAAATGCTGTTTACCTGCATATATACAAGTAAACTCTTGTTTCATCTGAACAGATGAACAGGTACCTGTAAGAATGTTTGCATAACATCTGAAAACTTTCTGTCTTTTGCCTAATTTTTTTTGGTTTTACTTAAAAGAAACCCTGAAATTTTTTTTCTATATTGCATACTCTATACTCTGACTGGAAGATATGCAGTACAAAAAGTCTATTGTTGCCCCCCACTCCCACCCCTTTCTACATGTGTAGAACACATTTAAATTGATCAATTTCATTAATGACATGGCATTTCAGTGTTCATTGTTTGAGAACATACTGAATTAGTTCCACAAAGGAAATTGCTCTTCTGATCTACTAGACTGATACAGAAATGAATGCATTACTTTCAAGAAACAGAAGACTCTTCTTTGTGGATTTATTTCATTCCATTTCATTTCTTTTTCATTTTTTCATTTCTTTTTGGTGCTGCTTGTAGTTTTCCCCAGGCTGTGTGTGTTTGTGTGTCCTTGTTTTCCATACTGCTGGGAATTCAAACATGATATAGTTCTCTGTTAAAAGGAACAGACCATTATTTGTAAACTAAGGCATCTAAGATCCGGGTTTTTATTTTTGTTTTTATTCCAGGCTTGAGCTCATTTTGGTTTACTGCAATGAAAATTATACAGCTTTCTGACACCATGTGTTATGATTTCACAAAACTGACCAGTGATTGTGAAAGTGGCAATAGCAATCTCTAGAACTACCAGGGTGAAAGCATGTTGCACAGATTTCACGCTTTAATGGTCAGTTGCAGACTAATGAAATCTTATCTCCAGATACATGAATCATGTTGCAAGAAGCACATATACCAAGCTTCGTGACTAATTATCATTTCTCTATTTTATAGAAATAGTTGAATGCACTAAAATCTACTGGCATAATTAACTTCATAATGCAATCGGGGAATGGTCCCTATTCCTTTGTATTTGCAAACACAACATTATTTAACACAGCTGTTATAAATAAAGAAGAATGACCATTTCTCTCTGATGCACAGTGGGTGAATACTAATATGTACCAAGTGTATATATGTATACAAATGTCTGCATGAACAGGATGTGGGTATTCGTTCATGCATGTGTATATTACAAGAAAACACTCCCAAGCTGATTTTTAGGGTACACAGTTGGCTTCCTGAATAGTCTCAAAATCAGCTGTATTTCATTCACTGTAATTTTTTCAGATCTTTGCAAATGCTTCAGCACATCTCTCACTTGTCTCACTGGTGGTTGTCAACAGATCTGGCGTCCATTTAAGTAGGTCTATAAAGTGGTAAGTCATTCCTTGACTTGTGGAATCTAAATGACATGGAAGCATTTCCCTTGAAGAGGAACTTCTTGCCTTTTCATTCACTGCTAAAGCAATTGCAGAAGCCCAAGGAAAGTTTTGTGGGGAGAAGGGAGGTATGGTCCCTAAATGAGTCACAAGAAGTGCAAGAAGGCTGCATAAAAATCCCATATAGCAATGTGGTGAATAAGTGCCATCCTCATCATTGAAACATGGACTATCTGGTATTCAAAACCAAAAACAAGACAGTCACAGTCAACAGGACTAATTCATTGTAGGGCTTAGGGGGTGCCATGGCAGAATACTCACCATTTCTCAATAAGCTCCAGAGATCTCAGTTTTATCTACCTGCTAACTAAATCAGCTGGTAACCAGTCACTTGGTCTGTGGAGGCAGACAAATACAATGCTTACCACATCTCCCCCAGTCCTCTGCTTTAGCAACAGTAACCCTATGGGTTTGATAGGCTTTAGAGGACTTTTGAGCCTTTATGATGTACAGTTACAGATGCTCCTGGATCACAGTTTCCAGCTGTCCTTACAGGACTGAGTCCCACATTTCAAAGTCTGTGCAACTTATAATTCTTATCTATTTGTATAGCAGCCATACACTAATGGTTTCCAGTTGAAACAGAAAGACAATCCTTTCTACAAAAACATTGCAATGTGAACACCAAGTGCTGCTCACACAAAGTCCAATTCATGTGGATATCCCCAATGCCAACAGCACTATTCACATGAAGCAAAAATATTTGACTCTAAATAGATTGTGCACTGAGGACATGGCAGGGATGCAGCAGGAAAGGAAGTAATTAAATCATAGCAATAATCATGTATTTCTATCTAGGTACCCTAACAATGTCTCAACATCTGACACATTTATAGTCATTAATATATTTTATATTGAGGTAGGGAAGAATTATCCTCTTTTTAAGGAGTAAAACTTGGGCAGAGGCTTATTTTCAAGGGCACAAATAGTAGCTATGCACCCAATTCCCACTGGGAGCATCTACATAAGATGCTTTACTTGGGATTAGAGCTAATTACTGTGCAGTAAGAATCACTATCTGTATGTGCAGACACTTACTGAGTAGTAATTGGTTCTGATCATGAGTAAATTTGCTACTCTCAGTGCAAGTAGTGAATTAACTCTTGATTATGTAATACGCAGTAGTACATTGGCTCCCACTCAGCTGGACAGCAGGGGGCAGGAGACTTCCCTGCCCCCCGGAGATGCCTGCTGCTGGGGTGGGCTCCACTACTGGAGCTCAGAAGAGAACAAAGTCCTCCTGCTCCAGCAGCAGAGAGCTCCCAGGTGCCACTCAGTAATTGTGATCATGGGGCTGGGGCTGGGAGATCCTTCTCTCCTAGCCCAAGCTGCATAGTCACAGGGCCCAGGCTGGGAAATTCTTCTCTTGCAGCACCAGCTCCAGATAAAGATCACCCAGCCTGGGCCCTGGGACTGTGGAGCTCAGGCTGGGAGATAAGAATTTCCCATCCTTGGCTGCTACAGGGATCCACTGCAGAGCCAGCGTGGGCAGGATACGATTGCTGCCATGAGCAGCAAATCTACTCCCATGTCCTTGCATGTGTAGACACGTGCCTGGGACAGTTTACTCTAGAGTAATTTACTCTAAAATAAACTGTTCCCAGAATATTTGCATGTGTAGACATGCCCACTGACTTCCAACAGCAGAAAGGCACCATTTATTTCTATGTATACATCCCCAACAGGGAGTTCCTAAAGTTACACAGGACAACTGCATCTGTGCCAGGAGCTGAATTTCTAATTCCTGGTCTAGTGCACTATTTACTAAATCACCTGCTCAGCATAAGCCCCATCACCTCCAGGATTTCCATGGTGTGCTTTCATGTTCTTTAGTTGCTGTATGTTTATAATAGATATTGTTTTGATCAAGGTAGAATTATTTATAATAGTGGATCTTACATGGTATAGGCGTGTGTATTGACTGTGCTCAGCCACATTCTCCCAGTGCCATATTTAATATGTTATGCAATATGAAAGTAATTTTCATATCCTATTAGTCAAAACAAATGCAAATGGAGCATTAACATTATAATGGCTGAAAATCACTGATATGGTAAGCCATTGTTTTTGCATGAGTACAGCAAAGCTGTTGCCACCTGCTCAGTTTCACTCACTGCTCTGCTGAAGTTTTAGCAGTTCAAGAAATATGACATGTAAAAGCAGATGTAAATATCTATGTTCTTGTCATTCAGACTCATTGCCAAAGATAGCTCTTATGGGATGACTCTGGCACTCCAGCTTTTATGCACTAGCTAACATAGCCTTGTAGACAAGCATTTGCAAAACTATAGTATATTTCTCATTTTTCTTGCTTTACTCTTCTGAGGAGAACTGGCAATAATGGCATTGAGGCAAACCTTTCCTTGCCAGAAGCTGCATTATATTAGAACAGTTGTAGCTTTTAACCCTTAGGGTGACCTCCTCCTTCTTGGAGAACACAGCCTCATCATCTTTAATATGGTGTTTTGCCTAATAAATTCTAAGGTGTTGGGTACTGGGCTGGATTAACCTATATGTGAATTAAGCCATAACATGGAGCCTCCGGCCAAATGGGGGCACTGCTTATTTGATGTTTCTTGGGGTTAAATGCAAAGAATTAGCAAATTCTTCCTGCTGTTTTGTGAAGAAGGTAAGGAGTCCTTGAAAAGGCCCTCTCCTCTTCCTTTACAAATTGAAGGTGAAAACTACTGGTGCTGTGGGCATTATGAATGGATGGCTAGATAGTCTTGAGTTCTGAGTTCTTCTGGAATCTCAAAAGCTAGCCTCATTACTTTAGGCAAGTCATTGCAGTTCTTTGAGTCTCATTTCTTTACTTGTCTGTTCTATCTATTTAGACCAAATACTTTTTTTTATAGGGCAGGGGCTGTCTTTTTGCATGTGCCCTAAAACAGTAGGGCCCCAGTCTGTGCTGAGGCTTTTAAATACTGCCAGAGAGGATGG
The DNA here is from genome assembly GCF_001723915.1 of Gavialis gangeticus. Lineage (NCBI taxonomy): Eukaryota > Metazoa > Chordata > Crocodylia > Gavialidae > Gavialis > Gavialis gangeticus. The sequence continues at coordinate 15,915,342 of NW_017729028.1, forward strand.
TTTTTAAAATCATGGATTTGGAGACCAGAAACCTGGGTTTAATTTTTACTGGGTCACAGCTTGCCTGTGAGAGCTCAGTCAAGCCACTTAGGGTTAGATCCTGATCAACTGTGTAAATGCTTCTATTTAGGCATCAGTACCCCTAAAATAGATGCCTTGCCCAAAGAGGGCAACTTAAATAGATAAAGTTAGGCACATAGGTTCCCTGTTCAGTCAACGAAGAGTTAGGCACTTCCAAATAACAATTGAGAGGACCTAGATACGGAGCTGGGAGGCACTTAGACATAGCCACTAGGAAACATGGAGCACAGGTCTAGGCATCTGAACATCTAATCCTTCTTGGAGAGGTCTTCCTGCACCTGTATTAGCTATATTCAGGATATGCGTAACAGACCAGGCCCTTCAGGGAACTTAGGCACAAGAACGCCTTGTTTGTGAATCTTAAAGGTGCCTATACATGAGCTGGGAGGCTGCACGAACACACAGTAATTACTGCACTTCAGACAGCCTCTGTGCCTCATGTGTCAGTGTCCCTGTATTTTAAAACTGGCAGTAAAAATTAAAGGAATTGAAGGAATTGGCCAGTGTCATAGCAGAACCACTGGCAAGGTTGTTTGAGTACTCATGATGCTCAGGTCGGTCCCAGAGAATTGGAAAAGGGTGAATGTGGTCTCTATTTTCAGGGAGGAAGGAGGATCTGGATAACCATAGGCCAGTTAGCCTCACCTCTATCCTTGGGAAAACCTTTGAAAAAAGGATCAAATTTGTGGGAGTCCAGTGGGAACACAATGCTGAAGGACAACCAACATGGGTTCATACCTGGTAGATCATGCCTGTTTTTTTTTATGACCAGGTCACAAAATGCTTAGATGCAGGGGACAAGGTAGATGTCATCATGAATGCTGTGTGACCTCGGAGGCTGGGGGATGGTGACTGCCCGCAGGCACCGCCAGCAGTGTTGGTGGCGACTTTTTGCAGGGGTGCACCGCCACGCTCAAAGGGTGCATGTGCACCCATGTGCACCCCGTATGCATCACCAATGGATGTCATCTACCTGTATTTTAAGAAGGCTTTCAACACAGTATCTCGTCCTATTCTCATAGAAACACTGAGTGGCTATGATGTAGATGATTACATGGTCAGCTGTGTGACAAATTGGCTAATGGGATGCACCCAGAGAGTGGTGGCAGATGATTCAGCATCAACGTGGAAAGATGTGGGCAGTAGAGTTTCCCAAGATTCAGTCCTTGGACCAGTTCTGTTCAATGTCTTCATCAGTGACTTGGGTGAGGGCATGGAGAGCACTCCAACCAAATTCATGGATGATATCAATTATGGGGTAAAGTAAACACAGTAGTGGGCAGGGAATGAATCCGGGTGGATCTGGGTAGGTTGGAGAAGTGGGCAGAGCAGAATAGGATGTGTAACACAGGAGCCCTCTCAGGGCTGGCCTACCATTGGCCCACCCACTTGTTTCTGGGCCAACCTCCTGCTTTCTCTCCTGCCACACCTTGATGATACATAATTATGGTGTTAATTATGCAGGAGGCTGCCCACTCTTGCCCCGATGCCAGGGGGTGCTATCTGTGACTATGTTCCTCCCCTGTGCCACAGTTCAAGCCTCGCAGATGGCATCCAGATGACCCAATGCTCTCATTGTCAGGCCTCAGACACACACACATTCATACCACCCTCCTTTCACTAGGGCCTCTCACACTCCACCCGCTCTTACAGGGTCCCTTTCACGCATTGACAACTTATACTGCCTTGCTCCCTCCCGGAGAGGGCCCCTTGAGCCATAGGCTTTATCTAGCTCATACTTTGGGTGGCAGATGTACCGTCTTTTGGGCCTCTCCCGCAATGTTCACTGGAGTAGTGGCCAGCCAATTACCTGACCAGGTCCAAGATTGCCCTGGCCCCTCCCAAGGCAAATCTATACACTCACACACACATACTGAGCTCACAGCCCTCTGGTTTCCCCCTCACTGGGGCTCCTCATCTCTGCTCACTCACCAGGGCTGCCCCCTCACTGGGGCTCCTCATCTCCACCCGCTCACTGGGGCCGCCCCCTCACTGGGGTTCTACATCTCCACCCCCTCACTGCAGCCATGGGACTTCCCTCCCTGGTGGGGGCTCAGGTGGCTGGAGCCACACCTGGCTCCATCTAAAACTTACACCTTCCCTGGGCTCAGGTGACTATAGATGTGTCTGGCCTGCTTGTACCCACAGTGTTGTCAGGGCTAGGGGTTCAGGTGCCCTGACCTGCCTTTCACCGGGGTGGTAACTGGTCTGGTATTCCCTGGGGGTCCCCACGCCACTGGGAGCCCCACCAGGCCACTCACTCCCAGCAAGGTGCAGTTTAGGAGCAAGAGCCTCCTATTCATCCCCATTAGCTCGTGCCATTACCTCCATGATGTTTTGTACAGCCTTTCAGCCAGGCAATGTTCCTGCCTGGCCTGCCAGCAATGAACTGCTCTGTTTATATAGGCAATCAGAGTTCTAAAATGGCCACCATTGTGAAGTACCTGCTGGCTGTTTGGCTCAGACCTTAAAGTGGCAGGCACCACCAGTGCCCTGCCACAGGTTGCAATTCAACAAGGACAAATGCAAAGTGCTGCATCTAGGGAGAAGGACTCACCAACATACTTACAGGCTGGGGGATGACCCTCTCAGCAGCACTGTAGCAGAAAGGGATCTCAGAGTCATAGTTGACTCCAAGATGAACATGAATCGTCAATGTCATGAAGTGATCAGTAAAGCTAACTGTACTTTATCATGCATTAGCAGGTGCATCACAAACAGGTCCAGGGAGGTGATACTTCCCCTCTGTGAGGCACTGGTTAGGCTACAGCTGGATTACTGTGTCCAGTTTTGGGCGCTGAGCTTCAAGAGGGATGTCAATAACCTTGAGAGGGTCCAGAGGAGGGCCACTTGTATGGTTGGGGGCCTGCAGGTAAGGCCCAGTGAGGAGAGATTGAGGGATCTGAATCCCTTCAGCCTCCGCAAGAGAAGTCTGAGAGGGGATCTTGTGGCCATCTACAAATTCATCAGGGGAGGACAGCAAGAGATAGGAGATGCTCTGTTTATCTGGGCACTCCTTGAAGTAACTAGAAATAATGATCACAAACTGATGGAGAGCAGATTGAGGTTGGACATCAAGAAGAACTTCCTTATGGCAAGGGTTGCCAGAATCTGGAATGGGCTTGCAAGGGAGGTGGTGGTCTTCCCTACTGTGGTTGCGGACAACCGGATTGGGCATGATGGGCCGAGGGTATACGAACAGGTGGGATTAGCGGCGGTTGAGTCCGAGTGGCACGCAAGCTTATGGTTCCAACCAAAGTGGTTTATTTAACTTACGCTTTGATGGCGTAGGCACGGATGTTCTTCAGTTACAGTGTAACAACAAAGGCGTCCATTGGTCCACAGGGTTCTTGAGCCAAGCTCTTGCTATCTAGTCCGGAGGCTAGGGGCGGCTGCCTGGCTCAATAGTCTTAGGACTGGTCAACGGCTCAAGTACGGGACAGACAAACAACAGAACTGTAATGAAACGAAAGTCCAACGTGGACGAAAGCGGGTTGCCAAAGTCGATGGAAAACAGTGCCGAGGTCGATGCCAGAATGATGGGATGGATGGATGGTTGAGGATGAAAGCCGAGGTCAGAAGCCGTGGAATCAAGGTAAGTTCGGTTTGAGAGTCCGTTAATCAGTATCAGAGTCGTAGTCGTAGCTGGTGCCAGTTAAATTGAACGCCAGAAAATCAATAGGAACGAATTGGAAAATCGCTATAGGAGGAGACCGATAGGCCGCAGAGCCTAACTGAGGGACAGTCCCTGGAAACCAGCCTCTGTCCTCAGTTCAGCGGGTCTCCCCCTGAGGGAGGGGCTCACCAACCTTTTATAAGAATTTAGTGGCCAATTAGAACGCTCCCCTCACAGAATTTTCTGGTCTGATTACATCAGGCAGTCAGAGAACTGAGCATGCGTCTGACTAGGCTTTGTATCTAACAGAGCATGCGCGTGGTGGAAAAGTAGGTCACGCTTGATAGACAGGCCCTCAGGTCACCCAGGGGGCACGTGCTGGGTGAGCCTTGGAATTTTCCACTCAAAGACTAAAGTGCGCATGCTAGCTTTGACTCTTCTGTGTTGTCAGCACCCATAACTTAAGATTTCTCCATGACACCTACCTTAAGGGTCTTTAAGAGGATACTGGATAAGCACCTGGCCAAGGTCATCCAACCCCAGGACTCTTTCCTACCCAGGGCAGGGGGTTGAACTCAATCTGCTGAGGTTCCTTTCTTAAATTTCAACAATTTCATAGACATTAGGGCTGGAAGGGACCTCGGAAGATCATCGAGTCCAGCCCCCCGCCCGAAGGGCAGGAAGTCAGCTGAGGTCATAGGATCCCAGCAAAATAAGCATCCAATTTACTCTTAAAGGTATTCAATGTAGGTGCTTGAACCACCTCCGATGGCAGGCTGTTCCAGACATTGGGGGCTCGGATAGTAAAGAAATT
>NW_017729028.1:15924852-15934024 GCF_001723915.1 Gavialis gangeticus
TATTTCGACCCTTCAGACCCTAATATCTATGAATCTATGAAATGGTGGCAGAAGCACTTTGAGCTGTAGACAAAGCACTCCTGCCACCATTTTGATGCGTGGGAATGAAGATATTCAAGACATTCTGGGTGCTTTAATTACAGTGGCTCTTGGAGTTGCTCTAATTAAGCTCCCCCACTCCAAGCACATGTGAAAATACCCTAAAAGCCTAAGGAGGATTCTGTTACAAATATGCATATCTCATTTAAATGGTTGATGCAGTGAGCATGAGCGTGGTTTTCAATGCCTAGCCTGTGTTCTAGAATGCATACATCTCTGCTGAAATGTGCAGGACTTCACATGCATGTAAACATTTAGGCAGGACTATGTTGAATTGCAAAATGCACATAAATTCTGGCTAAAAAGCAGCTTGATCACCTAAACCCTTTTTTAAACCCAAGTTATGCATTTAGCTTACCAATTTGAATCTGACCTTTATCATCTATTCATGTGACCCCTCCAGTTTCAAGAACTGTCTTTGCAGAGATAACTACATTAAAGATTGCCCAGATATGATATCAAAGGCTACCCCTAAGATAATTAACTAATCACAATGTTTATAGTTAAGTCAGTAATTTACAGTAAATAATTTAGCTGACACATTTTGCCTCTGTTTATAATCGTGAATTTTCATAAACAGTTGCAGTGTTCTCAAAAATTGCTATTCAAAGTGATCACTGCTTAATCTCTGTGAATGGATTGTCAAGCTGTACATCATTTGTAAGCAGTTTGCTCTGAATATATAACATTTGATACTTAAAATACAAGTTGCTTGGTGTGGACTAACTGTAGTAAGTGTCACTTATAGATGCAAATAACTGAAATAATAACTGGAGTTGCAAACATTTCTTTACTGAAATATTTCCCAAAATGTACTGTCCCTGTGAGCATTTCAGCTTTGCAAGTCATTTATTAGAGTGTTCATGGAAAGCAAAAATGAGAAAAAAGTGTGGTCAATGACTTTCATATTTTATATTTAGGTGCCACAATTAACAACTAGATTTTCAGATGTGCTGAGCAGTATTGAGATACTGAGTGCTTATCACTTATCAAAAATAAAGCCACTTATGTAGGTGCCTCAGTATGCCCAAATAAGATGTCTGTGCAAGCCTTTCACAACCAACATGCAGATTTCTTAAAATGGTTCCTGTCCAAACAGAGGAAACAAACTGTTTACAGTCACAGAGAATGGTGAATTTTGTGGTGTAGACTGGCCTGAGTCCTGGCTTGGATGAAAGTCTGACACTTGTTACTGATGCTGTAAATGACCTTGAGGCATGGCAAAAGGTCCAGGAAATGCTGAATTGAATGTTAATATGAGGATGAGAATGCTTAGTTTTTCAGCCTGGCATTTCAGGTTTCAGAATGAAAGCAGATGCCATCCCTTAATTGATGTGGCAGGTCTCTGAAGTGGGAATTAGACTGTGCTGCTTCATCTATATTGTGGTATTCATGTGAATTGTTACAAGTGTTAACGGTAAACAAAAGAGTCGTCTTAGCTGGGACTAAAATGTTGTACCAAGGCAAATGTCCTCATGGTAGGTTTATTTTTCTTTGTTCTATAGTCAATGAATGGCCAAAATAGTAAAGAAAGTGAAAACTCACCTGTGATTGGGGTGTTTAAATCTTTATGTATATTTTTAAAGCAGAATGGAATATAATTTACACCTCAAATGTCTTAGCTTTGTCACGGCATGCTAAGGAGCATCTGTTTTCCTGAGATGTGGGTGAGTTGAAGGTTTGTACCTTGTGCTGTATTTTAAGGAGTGGTGCAATGGTTTGATCTGATTCAGTATGAGAGCTGATAAATTAAGTTACGTTATGGCTGAGAGCAAGGCAAGCCATTGTGTTTCTCTGATTAATTGGATATGTTTACATGTGCCTAGGGCCACTTTCTTCTCATTTACACATTTGGCTTATCTACACAAACTTTGGCATATATACACCAGCTTAATTTAAGATACAATTTTAAACCTATTTGGCTGTTATAGTACAAAAAACCGTTGTTTCAATTATTTAGGTTTAAATTAGCTTAAATTAATTCAAAACAGTTTCAAGCTAGACCTAAATAAGCTTCTCATATATGAAAATAAGAGTGTCTATACATGAGCATGGAAGCTGCTCCAACGCATTGTAATTACATTGCATTGGAGCAGACTCGATTAATTGAGTCTGCTTGAGTGTGGTAGTTACCACACTGTAGCAGCCTCCTGCATCTCATATATCAGTGTCCCCATGTTTAAAAATGCCAGCAGGTGCACTTGAACTAAAGCTTGTTGAATTAAAGCCTGCCCCACCTCCTCCCACTGGACCACGTGTAAAAATATCCTAAGTGTCTAAACAGGGCTTTACATTGGTTTAACTAAACTGGCTTAAGGCAATCAGAGTGAGTTTGTACATAGAAAAGGTCATTGGTATGGAATCATCAGGCCCATTCAGCTTTCCCTTATACTCTTTGTGGGCTAGGTGATTGCATACCAATGATCTTTTCTATATACAAACTTGCTCTAATCGCCTTAAGCTAATTTAGTTAAACCAATGTAAAACCTTGTTTGTGGGAGAGGTGCAAAGCCTCCTGGGATGCTGGGTGATTGTGAATCAATGTGAATCTGGATGGGATCTGGGATAGATGTTCCTAAATCACAAAATCATAGAATCATAGAAAATTAGGGTTGGAAGGGACCTCGGGAAATCATCTAGTCCAACCCCCTGCTCAAAGCAGGACCATCCCCAACTAAATCATCTCAGCCAAGGCTTTGTTTAGCTGGGTTTTAAAAACCTCCAAGAATGGTAACCTGTTCCAGTGTTTTCCTCCCTTCCTAGTAAGAAAATTCTCCCTAGTATTTTATCTAAACTTCCCTTGCTGCTACTTGAGATAGTTGCTCCTTGTTCTGTCATCTGTCACCACTGAGAATAGCCTAGCTCTTTCGAACCTCTTTTGAACCCCCCTTCAGGTAGTTGAGGACTCCTATTAAGTCTCCTCTCACTCTTTTCTTCTCTAGACTAAATAAATCTAGTTCCCTCAGCCTCTCCTCATAAGTCATGTGCCCCACCCCTGAACCATTTTCATTGCCCTCCACTGGACTCTCCAATTTTTCCACTTCCTTTCCATAGTGGGAGGCCCAAAACTGAACACAGTTCTCCAGATGTGGTCTCACCAGTTCTGAATATAGGGGAATAATCACTTCTATTGATCTGCTGGCAACACTCCTATCAGTACAGCCCAGTATGCCATTAGCCTTCTTGGCAGCAAGGGCACACTGTTGTCTCATATTCATATTGTCCCCTGTAAGTCCCAAATCAGTTAAGTCTGATACTATGTCCAGTCCAGTTTATCTCAAACCAGTTTCAGCCTTGTTGAAAGTGGTTTATATGCAATGAACTGCTGTTGTGTTACAGATTTGGACCAGTTTCTGATCACTTAGGGTACAGGCAGAAGTGATAATTTCACTTGATCTGGTCCCAAAAAACAGTCTACAGCTGTGACCAAAAAGAACTGCATGGGTGCAGACCACTTTAAAAGGGCCTGATTGCATGAAGGTTCAAATAAACATTCTCCAAAACAGAACACATTCTGTAACTTGTGTCTGCCAAGCTCCCAGCCTGTCACTGTTTTCAGAATGGGAGAAAGGGAAGGGAGTGGAGGAAGTTTGGTTTGGGGATTTTTCAGCCTGTTTTGGAGGTTGGGGGTGGGTGGATTGGCACTGGCTGGGGAACCGCAAGAACAAGCTCCCTCTTCTCCCTTGCCTCTCTCCCTTTCTGAAAATAGCATATGGGCTGGGAGGGAGGAGTGGCATTGCTAGGGAGACTTGGATGGGCCAGCTCACATCAAGCAGCTGGAATCCCCAACTCCCAACCCAACAGCGAACTTCTGTTGGGTCCAGGGGATTGTTGCAACTCACTGCTTCCTGAAAAGTGCTATGAGTTGCAATGGGGACCTGCTCTTCTGTCTAATTTCTTGTACTGTTTGATGTGTAATTTCTGTCCCTAGCTTGGGGGAGGGGGGAAGGGGAAGGAGAAGTACAAAAGAAAGGTGGTTCCTAATATTCCTTGATAAAAAGCAATACTCAATCACCAAATAGGATGATAGGAAAGTAGGGATGGAAGGGGTCTCAAGGCCATCTAGTCCAGCCCACAGCTCAAAGCAGGATTGTCTCAGTCAAGTATATTATCTGCTCTTGAAAATTTTGAGGAATGGAGATTTCACAGCTTCTCTATATTTCACAGCTTTCCAATGCTTGATCACGCACATAGTCAGAAAGTCTTAATCTCAAACCTAAATTTCCTCTCCTGTGATTTGCAGCCATTGCTCCTTGTCCTGTTCCATGCAGTCACACAGAAATATTTATCTCCTGTCAGTTATTTGAAGACAGTTATCAAACCACCCCTCTTTTCTTTCAGCCCTTCCACATATGTCATCTTTCCCAGGCTTCTAATCAATATTGTTGCTCTCCATTGGCTAATTTTTATGTTGAGATATGTACAAATAATGGCTGTATACTGATATCACATGGAAATCTAAATAACCTTTCCTGCTACAACTTAATGGCCATGTCTACATGAGATGCTGACTGCACAGTAGCTCCTTACTACTATGCGGTAGCATCATGTGGCAGGAAGCGTGTTGCAATGCTAGTGTACTGTCAGGGTCACGAAAAAGCCATTTGGGGATGCTACAGTTACTACTGTAGAAGTGACCATTATGTCAATAATGCCTTCCATTTCAACAGACAAATAGTTATTACGTTTATTCTATCTGGAAAATACATATACATGCTTACACATGCTCATAGAATGTCTTGAAAATTTACTAGCGCAGTGGCTGCATAAGCTGCAGCCAGATTTGTAATGGATTTCTGGTCTACACACATCATTGACTTTAGGTGCTCTGTGCTTTCCTCATCCAATTTTGATGTTGAAACAAATACACTTTCTATTTTTGTAACACATACAGCATATTTTATGCCCAGCTGTTTTTGTGCCACTGTTCTCAGAGCAGCGTAGTACATCTGACTAAATCATCAGAGTACTAGCACTGGAACAGAGGAGCTATCCAGGAATTTATTCTAACTCTTGGCTTGTGGTTTCATCCATTTTTAAGTTGAAGTCAAGTTATAGTCCATATGATGTAAATGGCTCTGAGTCATCTGCTCTATAAATGCCAGATGCTGTCATCTGAACTCTAAACCTTTGCTTAATAAAACATAGCTCTATTTAGCTATCTAGTGTTATTTAAATGAGCTGAACATGTTTTGCTGATCACTTGACTGAAACTAAAGCATTGTGAGTATGTGTGCTTTGTTGTCAGCTACTAGTGAAAGATCAAAGGGACTCTACTAGACAGTGTCACAAAATCTAATTAATTAGCATATATCTGCTTATGTCTCAAGTTGTGCACATAAACAGCCTCTTCAAAATGGAAATAAGTGGTGTACTGTTATACCTTAAAAATAATGTTGTATTTCATTTTCTACCTCTTTTTCATATATGAACAGTATTATGACTTTAAATTAAATGAATATATACTTAAAATCTTCTAATCTATTAAAGAATAATAATAAGCACATGGACCGTATACTGCAGGCATGATTTAGATGTAGCCTTTATAGTGATTTTGCCTGTAAAAAGGAGTGTTTTGAACAAGAATAATAATTTTTCTTCCAGAGGAAAAAAATGTAAAATTCAATCAATGGTGAAATTGACTCCATGTTTGAAAACAAATACAGATTTCTCCACTTCTCAGTTGTTCATTCAAACCCAGCCCAGGGCAGGTATTTTAAAAAAAATGCACTATAGTTGAGCACCCAGACTGCTGTGTAAATCAGTGAGAGCTGAGTGCTTTTCTCCCTCAAGATTTTTTGAATGCACCAGCTCAGATCATTAGTGGCTAAAACCTCTCACCAGCTGCTGGTTATTTAATTGTCTAAGGGAAATGAGCTTGGAGTTTTGGTTCAATTTCCAAGAAACAGGTGTCCATACAACACATAAAATACTATCACAATTGTCAGGAATTGTTGCTGTCTGGTTGGCATGCTCATTAAAGAGGCCACATTGTGAATATGTATGGCGATGGAGATGAAGATATTATTTCACTCAGGTGGGGCTACCTGAGTCAACCTGGCAGTACAATATGAAAAATGTTGCAGCTCCTTGGGGCTTTCAGCCTAGCACCTTTTTCTCATTAAATCGGAACGTTTTGACCAATTCACAGAAAGCATGGCGGGGGAGGTGGGGAAGAAAAGAGGTTTAAATAGTTAAACAGTGTTTTCCACACATTTGCAATGGACTTACATTTATTTGGTTGAGACATGAAAGGTACCTAAGTACCAGCCCTAGGTATCTGGACAAATTATTAAAAGTGCTATCCATAACAATAACAAGAAGAAGCTACAATTGTAGAATCATGACTGGTCTCCAATTTGTAACAACTAAAATTTCATCCAATCAAATATTTATACTGAGAACATTCCTATCCCAGTCAGATTCCATTTCTACATGAGTAATTTATTGAGCACAAAGCTAATAGATAAAATAAGAATATAACCCTATGAAATAACTAATCTTCCAAATTAGAATATAAAGTCCCTCCCCTTCCCCCAAACAAACACTATTCTGTTCTACTTAGCACAATACTTCCCATTTCTGTATTAACTGTTGTATTTAACATATACCATGTATGGCCAAGTGTTTCTCTCACCCTGTCCCAGGCATGGGGAGGGGCAGAAAGTACTGGTCATGAGTGCAGTATAGTATTTTATTTTGGTGTATTACAAATGTATTTACTGTTATGTGTTGGAGAAAGCAAGGATTAAGAATGAAGTGTGGTGAAGTTTGTGATGGTTCTTAGTTTCAGTGGGAGTTCATTCTGGAGTTGTGAATTACACCCCCCTCCTGAAGCTGTCTTCAGCTCAGATTAAATTGACACTTATGGTAGAAAGTTCCATTATACCTGAGAAGAATTGTCAACCAAGAACTTTATATCTCAGAATTTAGGGAAACATTTATCTATGCTAGGCCCAGGCCATAAAGGATGTGAAAAATAAGGACCAAGATATTGAACTTGTCTCAATAGCCTAATGGAATCACTGTAGAAACTGGAATACAGTTTTGATGAATTTGGGATATCGCCTGTGCCACTGATGAGACAAATTGAAGCACCGTGTACTAACTGGAATTTCCTACAGGTTCCTTGGCTTCATGCCCAAATACAGCTCATTAACATAATTTAGATGGGAGGTAATCAAGGAGCAATACACTTGGTGAAGTCATCTTCCAGCAAGACTATCAGGTGTCTCACAGCCAAGCAAGGGAGCAAGTATCATTCATAGATGCTATACGTTCTCACTGTAAGTGGGGAGTTCAAGAGCAGTTCTAAATTTCTCCTTGAATCACCAATGATGGGTAAGTGATTTTAATAACAGAAGGTTACACTGTGGCTCTGAGCTCTTTCAAGTATTTTCCTCAGCCCTCCAAAATAACTTCTGATTTGTCTGAGACCACCTGCACCCATCTTTCTGTGGTGAAGGATATGTACATTAAGAATATCCTAGAATCATAGAAAATTAGGACTGGAAGATACCTCGGGAGGTCCTGTTGTCCAACCCTGCTCAAGGTAGGATCATCTCTACATAAGCCACCTTATACAAGTCTCCATGTAGTAAACTCCAAACAAAACTGCAGAAATAATTCCTGCACGATTATTAGGCACAGTGTCCAAAAACAGTAAAAACATTCTAGCTAGCCAGAGTGAAGGAGGAGGACTATGTCATTGCCCAGTGTCACTGCAAAAACAGGAAGTAGTTTGTTAAAATACCCTAGAGAGATCCAAAGAAGAAGGCCCATGTTTGGCACTTGAATCTATGTCATCTCACCAGTTCACATAAGAAATATATATAGATGCTGAATAGTACTGAAGAGAGAACTGATCCTCCTGCGATGGTGCAAATAAAGGTCTAATGGTGAAGGTGCTGAGCTTTGCGGTAGCCCTGATAATAAATTTAAGAAAGCAGAGCAAATAGGAGAGAACATTCTGAAGATGAGAGGCATCCATGGAGAATAAGTTGATGCCCATTATATCATACTGATGAATGATCTACATAGTAGATCTATGTAGTAACTGTGGCATCAACTTATCATAATACTATCCCTGATGTACCCATGATACTGCCCAAATTGACAAAGTAGCCTGTTACCATCTCCCTCCAAAAGGATAATACAAATAGTAAACATCAATAGAAAACCTGCTCAAAGTAACATTGCTTATGCAAACTGATGTTGTTACTGACAGTAGTTCCGTTAACTTCATAAAGTGGCCAGCTATGACTTCTGAGACAAAAGAATTGGTGTAAAGACAGTGGGTGTGGATGTCTTTGCTGTGGTTCTCCATGCTTTTACAGGCATATATTTTTACAGAAACTATTATAAAATGTCAAAGAAACCCAGGAGGATAAGAACAAAGGCTAAATCTTATTTTGCCTTCATTCACCTAAATGGCACTTACATAATTGTGCAATGGCAATTTTTGGCACTCAGTCAGAGTTTGGATTCTATTTTCCATCCAGCGGTATAGGATCTTCTTTCACATGTGCCTGCTGGAAATGAAATGGAGGAGTAAGACTTTCCCACCTTGAAGGAAAGCAGCTCTGGCATTTGTTCACAGGGCAGGCAACTGGAGTTGTAAGACTCCCTCATCCAAAGTGGGCTTGAACCTGTGTCGTCCACTCCCAAAATGTTTAACACCAGGATATGGGATAAGCATTGCAAACATCCCTTTTTAGACCTTCTGTTGGATCTGGTCCACTGGCACCCAAGAGAGAAAGACCTCTGGGGCCCGGAGGAAAAAAATGTGAAGATGCAATGCGTTTTAGTGAGATAGATACTGCCCTGAAATGGAGATGGTCCTGCTTTCTAGCTTAGGCCTTTACCTAAAATGAGGTAGAAACTATCCTAGGGTCTGTCCAGTATTAAGTGCATGCTGTTTAGAACACTTTGCTGAGATGCAAGTCCAAATAGCCTTTGGTGAGCTGTGCTTAAGTCTGGGCTTCCTTCTTCCAGGAAAAATTCCCATTTGGGTATTGGATAAAAGATGAGAGGGCCCTTGCCCATCAGCCCCCTTCCTTCCTCCCCTCCCCTC
>NW_017729028.1:15934314-15937711 GCF_001723915.1 Gavialis gangeticus
CCCCTCCCCTCCCCTCCCCTCTCTGCCTCAGCCCCTAATACCTTTATCAAACATCTGTGAATCATGATTTTTCTGCAACTAAAGTTTCAGAACTTACATAGTCATGCCCAGACAATTTTCTTCCCCCTCAGGGATCCCCTGCAACCAGAGTATAGCCTACTGAGCATACTTAGAAGATAAAAATGGGGTGAGTATAGCTATGTGGAAATGATAATGTGAATAAGTGCCAAAAGTAGCAGCTATAGAGCTACATATGTTCCACTTAGGCTTGCGAAGGTGAAACAAGAGTTAGCCCCAAGACTAGGTTGCTTATACTTGAAGAGCAGTCATGGTGGGAAAGTAACTAGGAGTCATCACTTCTTGGATATTGGGTAGCCAGTATATGTTCTCCCATTCTTAACCACACTCATTGTGGGAATGATCAGCTGGGCCATGGGCAGTCACTTAATGAGTTAACATAGGCTGGGGTCACATCAGGTCTCCACTGGGGTCCGAGTCACCTGGCGAAAGGTTGAGGCGGTATTGTGATCAGGGTGGGTAGTAGATCAGAGTCAGTAAATGCAAACACATTGGGGTAGGAGCTGTGGCAAGGCTGGGATCAGGCAGGAGCAAAGCAGAGATCCAGGATGCACACAGGGAAGTGTTGTTGCTGAAATAAGTCCCACAAGAAGTAGGAGGGATTTTATAGTCCACCTGTTAGGGGTCACAATTCCCATAGGTTCCTCCTGGTCACCTGATTCCTTATCGGTATCCTCATGGGAGGGACCAGGCTGGTATTTGACCAGTTGCCTGATAGTGCTGTACACATTATCTCTGCCTGCTGGTCTGGCTGCTTTGGGTTTGAATCCCAGTGGTCCTAACAATTGTGAGCCACACAGTTCTTGCTCTGTAACATTTTACACCTTCATCTGTACAAATCCATGGGGTGAATATAATTAAGCTCTTAAAAAGGCAGATTTGCTCCCTACACCCTTCTCTGTAGGACAGTGTTTTGCTTTATAACATCTTTAATACTCCCTAATCAGGTAATTTTTTAGCAGTGTTTCTAGAATAAGTGCTTCCACTTGATATTTAAAAGCTAGGTCTTGGGGAAACTCATAACTAACCTCTGTCCTAATAAATTACTCAAACCATTTTTTTAATCTAACAAGGAACTTCTTACCCAGGAATTGAGCATTAACAATGGAAGTGTGCTCGGAATATGCCATTCAATGTGTTATATCTACCATGAAAATTGGAGAAATATAAATTCTATGCAATATTGGTTGCCCATCCTTTTCAAGACACTCATTAATAGAAAGACCTATTACTGAAAGGATGTATGCTTAATTAATGCAGTGAAACTAAGCATATATACTGCTTGCAGGTTATATCTGCTGGTTTTGTTTCACACTGATAATGTGAATCTATTAACAACACAATGGAAGTGGAGGACACTAATACTGTACAAAACACTAGAGTGTCAAAATACAAAATTCCATGTACAATAAAGCCATGATCACTTTTTGGATACACTTTCTTTGATTCAGTACTCAGTAAGAGCAGTGCTTAGATTGCACATCTTTTTGCTTCACTCTGTTTTATAGACACACATGTTGTTATGGAAACAACAACAACATGTGGAAACATTGTGGAACTAGCAATTCTGTAAAATGCTATTTGAGAACTGAGACACACTTTTACACAAGGAATGGAATTCAGGTCAAGCATCACAAATGAAATGGTTATTGTAAAGGCAGTGAGAGCTAGCCATCTGCCACTACCACACTGAAAAAGAGCTGAGATGCAGAGTCTCAGCAAAAATATTCCTGCTACAATATCAGTTATAGTCGATGACAATCTAAGCTATAGACATTAGTACTGCAAGAGCCTTTTAAAAGTGACAAGTATATTACATGATTGAAAAATGAGGTGTTTAGGTCCATGTACTTTTATTTCAGAAAGCTAAGAAAATCATTTGACCATTTTAAAAAGAAGGCAATTTGCGCCCCTCAAGGAAGCTATCCTGAATTATTTAGTCATAGGCTGATAATAGCTACTTTTTGGCATAAATAAGATGTTCTGTGTGTTGGTGCCATGCTGAAGATTTAAATGTCCCACACACTTGATCCAGGCTGGAGCTGTGGCAACTACTGCACAGCTGATGACAACAAAGGCTGGTTTCAAGCTCATTGTCATCACCATGGTGTTATACCAGATGAATGGGTGGCATTGATTCTGATTGGCATATTCATTCACATGCATTCAAAGCTCATGAATTTTACTTAACACGTCCCATTGCTTATTGGCTAGGATTTAATTGGAGTGATGTATTGGAGCACTGCTAGATGAAGTGGAACAGTTTCTTTTTTTTTCTTTCTTCTTTTTTTAGAGTTTCCTTTCTTCTAAACCTCCCAGCTAGAGATAGTACAGCCTTATTTTTTTTTCCAATCACCAAAGGCATTTGAATGTATAGGACCTAATTCTTGACTTTATATGGAAGTTTGCATTTAATATTTGGAGACAGAAAAATTGATAGACTTGGAAAAATCCAAGTGATTTAAATGTTGACTTTGATTATTGGGCTCCTAATAGCATCGTTAACATTTTCTTTAGAAAGTAAGACAGTAAGAGGTCTCTCTTTGTTTCCATGGGTCTTATTCAGCTTCCCCAAAGTTTATCATTTTTCTCAGTTAGCAGTGAAGGAGATTCCCAATCTATTAGGTATCTGATGGTAGTTTTTCAAAAAGTGAAGAAGTAGGGAATAATGTGCGTGCATATGTCTGTGTGTATGTGTACTTGCACTTGCATGTGCATAGTTAAAGCAGATATAAGTTATTTAGACATAAAGTTGCATAGTTGAATAAAACTATACTTATAATATTTATTAGAATGAAAATTTTATTTTAAATGATAAAAATCAAATATTTTTGTATTTTTAAAAAATCCATTTTCATTGAAAATCAAATGCCAATGGCTGAAAACCAAATATTTTTGTTGGGATAATCAAAATGAAATATTTACTTTTAGGTCAGGTCAATACAAATGAAAATAATTAACTTCATTGAACTGAATTGTATTGCTTCCTTTCCTCCTGCTGGCTGACACCAGCCCAGACATAGTGGGGATCACAGAAACGTGGTGGGACTCGACGCATGACTGGGCGGTGAATGTCAAGGGCTATTGGCTGTACAGGAGGGACAGGATAGGAAAGAGAGGTGGGGGCGTGGCACTCTATATTAAGGAGGAATACACATCCTCATCAATTAGCAAGGAGTCAGAGGAGGGGCATTCTGAACTGCTTTGGGTTAGAGTACAAGGCAGTCAAGAAGAAAGAGACTTAATGGTGGAAGTCTACTACAAACCTCCCAACCAGGGGGAGGAGCTTGACCAGGAATTCTTGAGTCAGCTCACAGAG
>NW_017729028.1:15937722-15938079 GCF_001723915.1 Gavialis gangeticus
TCTGACCCTAGAAACTATGAAACTATGAAACTATGAAACACTAAATTTTATCTGTCTGTAGTACTGTCATCACAGGACTTACAGTTCAGGTGTCTCCTGCTTCTAGTATCCTTTGTGCCAAACCTTCTCCAACTACAATTCCCATTTATTGCTAGGTGGACCATTCATCCTGGTTTGGTTGGGATAGTCCTGAATTTCGTAGGTCATTCCAGCATCCCAGCCATTTGGTGAAAATGGAAACAAAAGTCTTGGACTGGCACCACCCCACCTGCACCACCCAGCCCAGGTCCTCCTGAGCAGCAGCTGCGGGGGGGGGGGGGGGGGGGTCCCCCCTCCCCCGGGGGCCGCGGGGTGGGG
>NW_017729028.1:15938108-15952342 GCF_001723915.1 Gavialis gangeticus
GGGGGGGGGGGGGGGAATCCCTCCTCATGCCTGGGCCAGGAATTAGCTGGAGTAAGGTGGGATTGGAGAAAAACACCGTGAGAGAGGGCTGCTCGTGACTATGTTCATGCATATGTGCATGTGTGTGAGTGTGTATGTGTAGCATCTGGGGTGAACACTTACTGGGTGAACCTGTATTTTGGCACCCTCCTGAGCAGTGGCTGGAGGCAGGGGGGCAGGCTAGGCTGGGACAAGGATCGGCTGGGGAAGTAAGGGACCAAGAAGTGTCCCAGATTTCCCTGAAAATAATATGGTCACCCTACTTATTGCTGTCTTTAAAAAGTGGTATGGTCAGGAAACCTGTTCCACAGGAAAGTTTTTTGTCTTTGTTGATGTATACAAGCCACTTCAAGATGCTCAGATGTCACATAACTTCCTTGTATTATTAGTAGGGTATAGTCAAATGAGCAAAATGTAGATAATAATCTTCAATTGATACAAAAGTGGCAAAAAAATTCAGTGAAGCTTGGGTATGATTTGAACCTTACAGGGATAATACAGGAATCCCTGTAATCCCTTACAGGATTAACTGTGTTAATCCTGGGTTGACACAGTGAATGTAGAGATAATTTCTCTACACAAATTAACAACATCAAAACAAAAACCTGTGATATAGAGAAATGTTGTTTGAATGTATTGTAGTCCTTGTACCTGGGAAAATTGTCCTAAGCCTATGGAGCTCTGGTAATTTATATGGTAGCTTCTAATAGTCTGTGTACAGCTGTCAAGTCATTCTGGCTCTCCAGTTGCCAGATTACATTGAAAATTAGCTAAAATACAGTGGTACTTTCCTAAGACTGCCTTTCTTTATAAGTAGTTGATGGAATTACAAAAGGTAGGTGACAAAATGGAAATGACTATTACCAAGACATAGGGTGGTCTATAAGGAATATCTTTATTAAGATGTTGCTTATCCTGTGCTCATGTCTGAGTACCTTTGAGGCATATGCCAGGCAAGCCACAGATAATCAAAATCAAATTATTATTTCTCATACTATTTTCCCTGTTTCTTGTTTTACTATATCATGAGTCATGACATTTCCTGATTTATTGCCTTCCATGTGTTGAATCAAGCATCCACTGTTTGGAGGTAATAAAATTTAGATTATGAACATCTGTCAAGTCCTAAGTGATTCTTTCTGTTTATATTGCTTCTGTTCTGGATAGAGATGTGCGTGTAACATTGTGTATCCACTTTTAATAATATACTCCTGGGGGATAAATATTGCCAGCTTTTATTACCACTCTTCTTCCTTACACACATGCATACATGCATCCACATCTGGCTTATTTGTCAATGAAGAGCAATATCTAGTATCAAATCATCAAAACAGCACTTGGTGATTAATCTGAAAGAAGAGGTTTCAATAACTGTTAGATTTTCTTTTTTTTTCAATATCAGCATATAAAATATCACAGGTGGGAACATCAGAAGCTACATGGGATGATGTAATATAATGTGTTTCAGTATGTGAAAATTCACACTTTTGTTTTCCTAAAATACCTTAAGAAAAGTGGACATTTGCTATTAATTTGGATAGCTGGTATGAACCTAATTCAGAGGCAGCTGAAAGGAATAGGAGTCTTCCTATTTGTTTCAATTACTTTTCATCAAGCTCTGTGTGATCCAAATGAAAAGAATTTGCACACCCAGAAAAATCCAGGTTTTCTCACTTCCTGGAAGTCTTCATTTATTTGGTTAATTCCCTATATTTAATTATGATGCAAATCTGAAAGAGTTACATGTGTTATGAAAAGCAGTGAAAAAATTAAGAGCCTGGTATTAAGAGAAACATAAGGAAAATAATGCACAAATGCTAAGCATGTGTCAGAGTACACAAAGGGCAGAACTGCATTTCCCTTTGTGAGCCTGTATGGCAGCTTTTTTGCTATATACGTTATATTTTTGGCTGGTTGCAATTCTATTGCCACTGTAGACACTTAAGTGCACCTGCATAGTCCGAGCATGAACAATAGGCTACATTCTGGCTGCACAGGTAACATGGCTATGTAGGCATGTCTGCTGTGGATGAACTAGGCATGGAAGTCAGGAAAATGCAAATGGCTGGAAACCCCTGATTAGTGGCTACTCAGCCACTGAGGCTAGGATGCCCCCTCACACACAAATACATTTTGCCAGATTTATACTCAGGAACAAACCTCTATACCCAGCCAGTGTATGCTTAGTTTATGCTTGCACACTTAGGCATCCAGAGCGCAGAAGCAGGGCTAGAAAATTGCCAGTAGGTCCACAAATGGATATAGACTTCCAGTCACAGAACACACCTCAGGATCAGTCCCTTTGAGTTCAAAACAGGCTATTGGTTTATATTACTTTGTAGAAGACAGGGTAGATTTGCACCTTACAGACTAACCAAAGTGTGTGTGTGTATTTATTTCTTTATATATAATATATACATATTTATATATATCATAAGCTTTCATAAGGTGAAGATTCTGTGAAAGGACATTCCAAAGTGGAGATTCAGATAAATTTAATGCTATCTGGCCCCAATTTTAACGTTACAGCTGTAATATAACTATTTACTATGAATAGAAATAACATGGGGCTGGATTCTGTTCTTGCTTACATCAGTGTAAATTCAGTGTCATCATACCTGAATGTAACTGAGTCATCAGTGTAAATTCAGAGTCATCAAACCTTGCTTATCATAACAAAAATATTTTGGAAATGGGGATATTTATACTTTGAGCTAGATTGTGATACTGAAGCTCAACTATGAGCAAAAGACAAAGAGTAGAATTCCCTGTCACTTAGGCGAAGTACAGACAGTCAAAAAGCCTGAGGCTGAATCAATTCAATCTTTGCAGGTTAATGTAAATCGTGTAGATTGAATTAACGAGCAAGTGAACAGACATTCATTTTTGATTCCAGAAATGCAGCCATATGCCTTCAGTGGCCCAGGTCAGAGGCCAGGGGCACTAGAGCACACCTCCCCGCTTGGCTGGAGCAGACAGCTTGGGCCAGGGCTACCCCCCAACCCTGTGGGAGGGGGGGCGGTGTTGCAGGGGAGGTGCAAAGCATCATGGAATGCTGGTGGACTGTGAGTGAACTTGAATCTGGAGGGGATCTGGGACAGAAATTCGATAAACTGATGTAACCTAAATCAATTAAGTCTGATACTACATCCATCCAGGTTTATCTTAAACCAGTTTGGGCCATTGAAAACAATTTCTGTTCACTGAACTTCGGTTGTGTTACAGAACTGAACCAGTTTGCAATCACTTATATCAGTTAATGTATAATTTCTGTCCCTAGCCTGAGTGGCCAACCAAAGTTCAGTTTGCAACCAACTCTGAGGTACCTGACTAAAGTGTGGGGGTGATTCTATCACCCCTTCTGCAAATGTAAGCATCCTCATTGTAGAAATAAGAGAAGTCTACGTCTATTTAGAAGATAATCCTATTAATATAATTTACATACATCCAAGATGGTTTGCCAAGCCTCAGTGAATAGTAGCCCAGACTTTGCTTTCTTTAGGTAGAAAACTATTGCCTCTGTCCTCCTTTCTTTGCCCCCCTAAGTTGAAGTAAAGGTGTGCCTCCACTAGAAAGAGTAATCTGTGCTGTGCTCTCCCTGTATGCTTACCAGAGCAGTGAGAGGCAAATTGCCTCTTAGTCTTCCTCCGGGACACTGAGACTCTTGTGCTATCCCATTTTGCATGGTTTTGTGCAAATCACACATTCCAGCTCTTAGGTAGGGAATTGATGGCTTGGCAACATGAGTGCAGTCAATATTTGCCTGCCAAAATCCCACAGTTAAACATGCTGCTTAAAGCTGGATTTTATAGATGCTAATTATTAAACTGCCCTTACCACTGCCTCCAGATCACCTCCATCAACATTAGAGAGCCAACAGATATTTATTAGCACCTCTTTTAGGGGTAAGCCTGAGGACCTTCATTTAGCCACCAATGCTTTCTTTGGCACTCTTCTGCAAAGAAAGATCCTGTCCTGTTACATTAGCCATGAGTGTTGTATGAAGCAGTCTGAATTGTACTAAAGAGATTTTTATTGAGTTAGGTGCTGAAAGGAATGTGTTTGTCCAGTATCGGCCTGATCAGTGTGCATTTATGAAAAAGCTGCAAGCCACCTTTTTATCCTGATATTTAACACTTCTTCAGGTGCAACTCAGCAATTGTAGCTCTGTCTGCCTAGAAGTTGGGCACTAATTCACTGATGAGACAACTTTGACTTACTGTCTGTTTTTTCCAGGCTAATAAAATCAGATGTAAACAGAGATTTTCTTTCTTCTGTAGGCATTTAGTTCTCCTGTACTTGCTAGGGCAAACTAATAATAATTTTCCTGCAGAGCTATAAGGCTCTTTTGAAATTATTAAAATTGGCAGCATTTAGATACCTCCAGGAACAAATCTTCTGTTAATCAGTAGGTGTCTTGCTTTGCATCAATGGGAGCTTCAATTTATGCTAAGATGCTTCCATCAGATTGGAATTCTGACGACTCAGGACCTAAGCAGCAAGACACGTATGTGGATAACTACATCTATCTGCATGTTGTATTTGAAGACTGTTTTCAGACCTACCCTCAATCTTTTCTAGATCAAATAGACCCAGTTTTTCCAATGTTTCCTCATATGTCATGTTTACAAGATGTGTAATCATTTTTTTGCTGCTCTCTTCTGGGCTTTTTCCAGTTTGTCTACATATTTGTAAAAGTGTAGTGCCCAAAACTTGATTAAATGATCCATTTCAAGCTTTACCAGTGCTGAATAAAATGAATAGAAAGGAAGAATCACTTCTTATCACTTGAATGCCATGTTCTTGTTACTACATTTTACTAGGCTATTGGGATTTGTTTTGTTTTGCTTACCTTGCCCTCCACTTACAGCCTTCAGATTCTTTTCTGCAGTTCTGCAGACTACCCTACATTGTCCTCTGCACTGTCTTCTGTCCCACCCAGCTTGGTGTCATCCACAAATGTATTAAGTACATCATTCAGATTATTAATGGAGATACTGAACGGTCCTGGACCCAGTTCATCTGGGGAATTCAGCTTGATATCTCTTCTTAGTCTGACACTGAGACTTGACTACTTTTGACGTTATTATTCAACTAGGTAAACATACATCTTATAGTAGTTTAACTTAAACTGTATTTCCTTATGTGAATATTGTTGAAAACGGAGTCAAAAGCCTTGATTTATCACATCTACTGCTCTTACCCCTCCTCAAATCATATAATTTTGTAGCTGAAAGAAATGTGTTTGGTTAGGTCTGACTTGCTGTTGATCAATTAACATTGGTCTTAGTTAATATCTTGAAATATATATATATATTTGGGGAGGGGTAATATATATATATATATTTGAACTACTAACATTGGTCTTAGTTAATATCTTGAAATATATATATATATTTGGGGAGGGGTAATATATATATATATATTTGAACTACTAACATTGGTCTTAGTTAATATCTTGAAATATATATATATATTTGGGGAGGGGTAATATATATATATATATTTGAACTACTAACATTGGTCTTAGTTAATATCTTGAAATATATATATATATTTGGGGAGGGGTAATATATATATATATATTTGAACTACTAACATTGGTCTTAGTTAATATCTTGAAATATATATATATATTTGGGGAGGGGTAATATATATATATATATTTGAACTACTAACATTGGTCTTAGTTAATATCTTGAAATATATATATATATTTGGGGAGGGGTAATATATATATATATATTTGAACTACTAACATTGGTCTTAGTTAATATCTTGAAATATATATATATATTTGGGGAGGGGTAATATATATATATATATTTGAACTACTAACATTGGTCTTAGTTAATATCTTGAAATATATATATATATTTGGGGAGGGGTAATATATATATATATATTTGAACTACTAACATTGGTCTTAGTTAATATCTTGAAATATATATATATATTTGGGGAGGGGTAATATATATATATATATTTGAACTACTAACATTGGTCTTAGTTAATATCTTGAAATATATATATATATTTGGGGAGGGGTAATATATATATATATATATATATATATATATATATTTGAACTACTAACAACTTGTGATCAGACAAGTGTTTTGCTTGCAAAGACTATGTAATGCAAAATGTACAAAATATTGAAAGCTAGGGCAGAGGGCTCCCTGCCAGAGTAGCGTTCATCACACTGGGCTGAAGATTTAAACTACCTTTTGCTTATTATCTTCCTGATCTATGAAACTTCTATGACTGCCCTACTTATAATCCTACTTACTATTTGGGTTGGTGGATAAGTTAGTCTGACGCCTATGTTGCATGTACCATGGACAAAAGGTAAGTGCTACTGCTTGTAGCAATCCAGACATTTTTGGGCCCGTTAAGTTTTGAGGTCTTTTACAGCATTTGTATGCCTCTAAGAGGAACTGAGTTACAATGCAGTATAAATGGAGTTGAACATCTAAGTTGTAGGCAGCTGCATGGGGGAGTGAGTCCAGGTTTCCAGCCACTCTTGCAAGGACTATTTATAGATTTTACATTAGACACTAAGGGCTGCATCCCCACAAGTGGGAACATGCGCTTTGTGGCAGCTCAAAGGCATGTGAATTGGCAAAATTAGATACTGGGAACTCCTGGTATCTAAAACAAAGGGGCAAAGAAAGTGGCGTGGTGCACGTGACACCAGTGTGTGTCACCCAAAGCTGATGACTGGCTGGCCAGAGCCATGCTCTGGCTTCCGGCCAGACTCCACATGTCTGGATTGCCACTGCTGCAGCCCCAGGAGGCTCTCAGGATGCCAGGTAAGGCTGCTGGGGATAGCCCAGGTGCTAGCCCCAGCCTCCCCTACCCCACCTGGGGCAATTGGCTACATGCCAGAGCACACATGCAGCAACATTCCCTGGGGGCAGCTAGCAGTGGCACACATATGTGCTGCTTTTATTTGTCCCTGGGGAAACTCACATTTCCGCTCATGGGGACATGCCCTAATTGCTTAAAAAAACAAAAACTGAAGGCAGCAGGCTTGGGAGCCCAGGTTCCTTCCCCTCTGAGAAGTGCCCTCATCTCAGTGCTTTCATCACTGGTCTTCAGAGTCATGTTCCCTCCTGCTTGCTCTCCTTTTGCCCACCTGAATCATACATTCTTGGATTCCAAATGGGACAGATTCAACAGGAGAGGTAGAGGGAACCATACACAGATAAAAACCTGAGTTTTAGTACACTGTCCTGAGAAGTGGGAGATGTGGTTAAATTCCCTCAGTGCAAAATTAGCCCTCAAATTGACAGCATTCAATTCAATGCCAGACACAGCAGCCATGGTTATTCTCACTGGAATATATAGCTTTCCTCAGCCTGTAAGCATTCAGATCAACATCTCCTACTTGCTAGGAAAGTGCCCTAAATACCTGGAAATAGAATAAGTTGAAGGTGACATGGGGGGAGGGAGGGGTTTATTATTATTGCTAGATAGATTTTGTATACTAGAAACAGAGACAAAAGATGGGCATATATGTAAATGTAGTAGTTTATATGTATATATGTGTGTGCGTTTATGTGTAGAGACACACATATGCAGATGTAGAATATGCCTATCTCTCTATGCATTTACTGTACCTAGCCATCGATAGAAATAGGTAAAGATATAGATCTCCATAAAAGTAGATACACATACATTGTATCTCTATATTTACATCAAAGGTATATATCATTAAACAAACACAGAAAAAGGTCATATCAAATCTTTAATAGGATCAAAGTGTATAGATTTGTTACAGCAGATCGACTATGATTATTGCGTTTCTATTCTCTGAAGCACAGAATGTAGAAAACAATTTACCCTTGAATCTACAATACCAGCTTCCTCTTGACTTCAGCCCCTGCATTATCTGCTACAATTGCTGGTAGCAGTTTAAAATTTGCTGGTGTAATAGGTGAGCTCCATCAGTCATAGCTAATACTGTAAGACAGTTGTGCCTCCTTTTGCTTCCCAGTTCCCTGGAGGATACATTCTGGAGGCATGGCTGTGTTTACCCTGCAATTTTTTTAAAGTCAGTAATCGTGTTTACTTTATTTCCTTCCCCGGCACTGTTTACCAGCTTTGGTGTGGCCGGATGACTAAGTCAATATATATTAAGGAATACATAACAATGTTGTAATGAGAATTAGTGGTACAATGAAAAGACAGAGACGCTGGCTGCTGTGTTTTGTACTGTTTAGTCTGGGGGTAATGAAGAGCTCACAGATGACCTGATTTCATTAAACTAGGTCAGATTTGGCTGAAACATAGCTATCACTCTCACCCTGCAATACAGAGTCTTTCTCTCCCCAGCTCCCTCCCTCCCTGCCTCAACTCTCCGCCCACATCTCAACATTGGAAAGCTTCCTGGGAATTAGCTTAGACTTTTGTCAGTACTTTAATTAAACATCTATGGCCATGTACAGACATTATATTTTTACCAGTATAAGCGATCAGAAACCAGGCTATGCCCATAACAGAGCAGACGTTCAGCACACATAGAATGGGTTCAAATGGTGGAACCTGGTCTAAGATTTTCCACACCCCCAAGAAGGGCAAATATGTATGCTCTTCACTACTGATCTAAAGTACATCACTTACAGAAAAAACGCCTACTTAGATCAATTCCACCTTGTGCTTTTTGAATGTTTGTACCTAGCCTGTGAGAATAATTGTTTCTGCCTCTCCTCTCTGTGTGCTGCTGTAAAGCCTGAACAATGCAAAGGGAGAGGAGCCTTTGGATAGCGCTAGCTATGTCTTCAATGCAAGAAAGATACCTAATATACAATAAATATTTCTCTGAAAAATTTTAGCAGGGACAATGTACTTGTGATTCTTGTTGTAAAGTAGCTAAATGAAGTCAATACTCTGCTAGCTGTTGTCCTCACCTAATTTCTTTTGTAAAACAAGAGTACCTTAGTTCCACTAGGGTTTACAGTGAGGCAGGTAATGTGCTTTGGTCATCCCACAGAAAAAATACAATTTTTAAAATGTGGAAACAAAGTCTTCATTAGACTTAATCCTGCTGAGAGAGGCTACAGCTCTGGATATGGTCTAGTTGCAAGTCTATTTTATTGTATAATGTTGCAAGGTGCTAACTGTCTTCTATCTTGTACAGATGTTACATGTACTCATCTTTCAGGATATCTGCCACTGAAGTTAAAGGAAAACCTACAATTGACAAGTGATGGAGTAAAATATTTTTAAACATTTATTAAACATCTCCATAGATTTGATCTGAATCCAGATCAAAATAGAAACTGCTCACCTCAGGAGGTGCTCATCTCCTGGCAAATCAGCCTTACTTAGGTTAAATTTGATTTAAAAAAAAAAAGAGCACACTGACATTCATCACCTCACCAGAGGAGACCGAGAAGACATTTAATTGATATACACCTACAGGCTTTTTCCCCAGCTAATGTAGACGGATGTAACTCCATTGCAGTAATCTTCTTTCACCCAGCGTTCCCCTGTTTATCAATTGGGTTACAAATCTCTGCCCTTTCTCCAGTTGGTCAATATTTTCTATTTAGGTGATGTCAAAAGCTAGATACAATGGGCAGGGCTAGGTTTGCCGGGGGATGGAGATCAAAGCCCTGAGGTAAATGGGGAAGCAGGAGACCTGGAGGAAGAGCAAGCAGGAGGAGGCAACAGGGGAGGTGTGCTCATACTTCCTGAGAAATCAGGGCAATCAACTAGTTACCTAAGGTGTCTGTACACAAATGCACAGAGCCTGGGAAACAAGCAGGAAGAGCTGGAAGTCCTTGCGCAGTCACAGCACTATGACGTGATTGGAATAACAGAGAAGTAGTGGGAGCTTGCATGACTGGAGCACTGTCATGAATGGGTACAAACTGTTCAGAAAGGATGGGCAGGAGAAAAGAGGAGGAGGACTTGCACTGTATGTAAAAGACCCATATGATTGCTCAGAGCTCCAGCATGGAACTTGAGACAGGCCTGCTGAGTGTCTCTGGGGTAAAATTAGAGAGAAGAGCAACAACGGTGATGTTGTGGTGGAGGTCTGCTATAGACCACCAGACCAGAAGGAATTGGTGGATGAAGCTTTCTTTAAACAGCTAGAGGAAGTTTCCTAATCACAAAGGGGGACTTCAATCACCCTGACATTGGCTGGGAGGGCAATACAGAAGCGTGCAGGCAATCCAGGAAGTTTTTGGAGAGAGTTGGGGACAACTTTCTGATGCAAGTGCTGGAGTGGCCAACTAGGGGCCATGCTCACCTTGACCTGCTGCTCACAAACAGGGAGGACTTGGTGGGGAATGTAATAATGGATGGCAAGTTGGGCAGCAGTGACTACGAGATGATTGATTTCAAGATCCTGAGGAAAGGAAGGATGTAGAGCAGCAGAGTATGGATGCTGGACTTCAGAAAAGCAGACTTTGACTCACTCAGGGAACTGATGAGCAGGATCCCCTGGGAAGGCAGTCTGAGGGGGAGAGGAGTGCAGGAGAGCTGGCTGTACTTTAAAGAAGCCTTACTGCCCTACTTACACGCTGTGGTAAGCTCTATTGTGACTTAAAGTGCTCCTAAATATTAAGCTCTTTTGATAGTTTGCAGAAAAAGCACATCTAATTTACCTTGACTATAGTTTCAAACTGATGATGCGCACATTTTTACTCAATAGGACAGTAATTAGATCATTCACACCAAGTAGGTGGAAAACCTGGGTCCTACACCCTCATCGTATGTAGATGGAAAATTGTCATTTGTGCAGGTAAAGTGAAATAGGATTCTGCTCTGAACCATCATCTCCAACCTCCTCTGCCCTGCCCTGACACTTGTTCTTTCCTTGTTGAGTGTTTGATGTATTGCTGATGAACCATAAAACTTCTCTGTTTGAAATCATTGGCTGCCTATACACATACCTGGGGTTGAGGAGGGGGGTGCTTTAATTAGGGCGGTTCCCGGAGAGCCACTTTAATTAAATGTCACAGTGTCACATGCATTAAGCCACCACGTGTTTAAAAATGGCATTGGGTTGCTTTAACTAAAGCTCAGGGCCGGGCCGGCCTATACTGCCAAACCTGCAGCCACAGGGGGCCCAGCCAAGGGGTCCCCTGTGTCTGGCCGCTTGCCACCTGCCCCCCTGGCACTGCCACTGGCTTCATATCCAGCCACTTGCCACTGCCTTCCCCCCCACCACTGCTGCTGCCTTCTTCAGCCGCTTGCCACCCCCCCACGCCACCGTCACTGCCAGCTTCTTCAGGGCAGGGGGCCCCAAAACTATTTCTTGCAAGGGCCCCCAAAATCGTGGGTTAGCCCTGCTAAAGCTCATTTGATGAGCTTCAGTTAAAGTGACCCTGCAGCCATTTTGAAGTGCAGCGGGGCTTAATACACGGCATGCTGCAGCGATGCTGGCGTGCTCTAATTAGACTGTAGAGCAGACTCTGTTAATCGAGGCTACTCCAATGCATTGTAATTAGAACGTGTCAGAGCATGCCTAGAGGCAACCATTATGAAAAGTCAAATCACAAGGATTTCCCATGGATCACAGAATTATAGAACTGTAGAACATTTTATTTGATTTAGTTTGAACCATTGGTTTGTTCTACCTGGGTTACAATGTGCTGTACTGAAATGAACTGCAGTGTTATCTACTAAACTTGTGTAGACAGCTGTACCTGCTGCATCGTTTCTAACTGAGAGATCCTAGAATGTGTTCACTGGTTTTTTTTCAATACAGATTAAACTGAGGATCTTCATTTTCAGTCTCAGATTCATCTTTTATACACTTTAACAAAGACACAATACTTTTCTTTATTGGTGCCCTCAAATCAAAGACGGAAGATCAAAAACTTCTCTCTTGAAAAGATTATGCAACTCAATAGGACCTGATCTTGTTGTATTATTGCATCCATTACCACACCATAGTTTAGGCAGGTGTTAGTTTCAATTAACCTGGGATTCAGGTATTCACGACGCCTTGTATGCCAATTACTCACATAATTACATGGCCCAGCACTGTAGAATAGAATCAGCCATCATGCTAGGCATGTGTGATTACTGAAGAAAAGAAGAATTCAGGGGATGTATGGGTAAAGCACAGCTCCAATGATCATGGACAAAAGTGGTCTTTAGTGAAGAAAGCTTATTTACTAGGCTCTTGCTGATCTCTTGAATGCAGGAACTGTGCCAACACTGTTTGTGTGATACACAGATGCCTCACAGCTGTCCGTTGTTTTTGTATTTCTAATCAGTTAGTAGGTAAAGTGAGAACTTATTTAGCATTTTTCAAGGAAGAAACTGAAAGCCATTCCAGAAAGCTAATGGTGTAGCTATATGTGAATAGCAAGCCTCAATGTATGAGAATGAAGAAAATCTTAAATCAAACTTTCTCAGGCCAGGAAATCAACTGAGAAAGACAAGTGCTGACATCTTGACCTGAAATATCCACTGACTTAAGCAATATGAATACCTTTTTTGTATTTCTCTGTCACTGTACTGCCTAAATCAATCCACCATGGGCCTCCACAAAAAGATCATCTTAGGTCAAAGGCCAAAGGTCTTTCTGGGGCTTAAATGCCATTTATCTTTGTACTATTTTAAGTTATAACGCCAGAGGAAAATGTGAAAATCGTAGATGATTGTTTTGGAAAATAGCAAATTCTGCAAAGCAAGTCCTGTTTTTATAACCTAAAATATATGCACTTAATAATGTCTATATTAAATGTAAACTTTTGATAAAAAGGGAGCAATAAAAATGTATCCTCTTTATTTTTATGTAGCATTTCCCTAGTGATACAGAACCAGATTCTGATCCCCAACTCACTTATTATTCAGATAATTATTTTCACTTGAATAAGCTACTTATGTTAAGTAACATCCTAGCCCACAAAAAAAGGTGCACAGTCTGATTTGTAATTTCCTTATTATCTGACATGAAATTACTACAGATATAATAGCAGCATTTTATATGTGAAAATACTATTCATTCATTGTTTTCTTTCATTCAAACATGTGATAAGGTCTTTTTTATTTTTTGCTCCAACATAATTAAATGTAAGTCCTACTTATAAACTTTGTCTTCAGCAACTTGCCACTTGGCACATGTATTTAAATAGAGGAATTTCCCATTCAACATTTATCTCATGAATTTTAATTCTTAAAGATTAAATGTTATTTTATTTTGCTTTTAATAAAATTAGGAAAGTAAAACTCCTACTTAACTACTTTGCTGATGGTAAGATAGAAACATATGTATATACTGAATATACACCAAAGCTCTAAAAATACACTGTATAAACAATATATATTTTCAGAATATTTTTTTATAAATTTTCTAGAACGGGACTATTGTGCCTATTAATAGAATTTCTGTATTACACCAGGACAAAAGAAATTAAGATGCATTAATTCGTTGGGAATTATTGTCATAAGAGGTAAGGGATGTTTTTCCCAGTGAAGTGGTTTTAGCAGTGATGTCATCTCCATGCCTCAAATCACAGAAATAGTGTTTGACAAATTTGGAGCTGGGGTATCATGAGAAATGAAAAGTCTGAGATTAATGTAAGCTCACTGCCATTTGCCAATGTGAAAAATACAGTGTAAATGTAACCTGAGTTTTCTCTGTCCAGTGACAATAAAGATGAACATAACACATGGCTGTGCCTACTACTGTGCAGTACTATTAATAATAAGATCATAAAGGAAAACACTTTGACTTTATTGGAAATCGTGTAATTTTGAACTTATAGGCCATGTCCAAATGAGCGAATATGTGTCAGTTACGGCATCTCAAAGCAGTTTGAGACACTTCAGGAGGCATGCTAGAAACAAAAAAATGTTCACCGTGCTGCATATTTGCAGCGTGGGCTCTAACTTTGGTACCAGGAAATCCCGGTATCAAAAAAAAGAGGAAAAAAGCCCCAAGAAAACCAGCGCTCGGTGCATCCCTGGAATGTGCCCTGAAGCAACTGGAAGCTGGGTCCTCCAGAGAGATGCTTTAGCACTTGGCCAGAACATCTCTATGTCTGCTGCATACCCCTGATGCTCCAGTATGCTGCCTCAGTGTGTTGGAGCAATTAAAAGCAGAGGAAGGCTGGCAGCAGTGGCTTGGACCCAGGCTGTGTCCCAGGTAAGCAGGGACATGGGGGTGGGGGTGGGGGTGGGGGTGAGGAGAACAGTTGGTGGGATGGACTGTATGGGAGGGG
>NW_017729028.1:15952449-15974202 GCF_001723915.1 Gavialis gangeticus
CACAATCTAACCCCAAACCACCCCCAAACTCCACCCCCAAACCCCTGCACAAGCCCCAGCCCCTCACAAACTTCACCCCCACAAACCATACACCTACCCCTACATCCATCCACAACCCCCACATACACCCACCCTCTAAAACCCCAACAATCCCCTCACATACCCCATCCCCCACACCTCTTCCTCCCCCAAACCCCACATCCCCCACACATACCCCCCACGACTCTTCCTCCCTCCAACCCCCCCACACATGTCAGCCATCAAATGGGATGGGACCTACTAGCGGGATTCATGGCTGCAGAGGCAACTGCCACACTGCAACCCTGCTCCATGGTCACACCAGCACTGGGACATATGGTCCCAGCCTGGGGAGTGCTCCTGATCCCAGGAAAAACTTTGGGGTGTGATGGGCTGGGGAAAGGGGTGGAGGTGGCAGTGGGGGTGTGTGTTTGAGAGAGAGAGAGAAAGGGAGGTTGGGGATGGGGGAGAGATCTGGGTAGGCAAGGCTGCAGGAACCAGGCTTAGAGCCCCCCTGACCACCTAGAGCAGCCTATGCAGAGGGAGGGGAGGGCTAGGACTGCTCAGAACCACAAAGCAGCAGGTGGGACAGCCCAGCTGGACTCATGTCTTGGTGCTGGGACAGAGCTGCTGCCAGGAGGGAGCTAGTGGGAGGCAGGCATGCGCTGCTGGTCAGGAGTGAGGGTCACTGGTGGGGCTGTGGGTTGGGAGTGAGGGTTAAGGGCATGGGTAGGGGCCGGGATAGGGGTATCCCAGTATAGCTTAGTACCCCACATTCTGGTGAGTGAAGGGGGTCAGGGGCAGCTTTGATTTTTTTTATGATAAAAAGGCCAAAAGCAAATACCAAAGTCTCAATAAAGCATTGCCCAACTGATCTCTCTCTATATAGTGGCATTTCATTTTAATCACAGAAGAACACAGATTTTGGGTATTTCAGTGAGAGATTTTTGGGGGTTTTTATTAGAGAATTTGCAATTTTTAAACAGGGAATACCAGGAACCCTGCTGGTGACGGAAGTGGTGGGACCCAGGCAGAAGAACCTGCCAGGGACAGCACTGACGACCCAGCTGGAGGGCAGACAAGGTGGTTGTTCTCCTGGCCACTTGGCCACTTCAACAGTTCAAAGCAGGCCACTTCAATGAGCACATCTTCCAGGCAATAGCTGCCCAGATGGCAGAGCCAGGGCACCAAAAGACATGACAGCAGTGCCACATGAGGGCCAGCTGTGCAGCTACAGCCCCCTGCCAGCTGGCCCAGAGGTGCAGGAGGCTTTGTTGCAGTGTCCATACCATGGCCCAGGTGGTCGTGTGGTCCCCATTTGGATCTGGCAGATGCACAGCCATGGGGCTGCAATCCAAGGGAGCGGATGCCGCTGCAGGTGGCAGCAGGACACAGCCAGGCAGCAGCCCCCACTGAGAGACTGATGCATTGGGTAGCAGGTGCAGGGGCCAATATACCTTAGGGCTGATTCAGCAGCCCAGCTGGCACAGGGGGCTAGTATGCCCAGATACCAACAGGCCAGGCCTCAGAAGCTCCTGTCTATTTGTGTTATCCAAATGCCATGGGCCCTAAGGCCCACCTAACTAGTGGCCCCTACAGTGTGGGGCCAATGAATGAATAACACAACAAAATGCTTGGGACAACTAAGGCAAAAACAGGTCGGGAGTGATGTGTGGGTCAAAGCGTCAAAATGTGAAAAGAAGTGCAGCTGAGGGGGACACCAAGCACAGCCCCCCAGGCTGTACCCACTGGTTCTCAAAGGCATCCAAGGAGCCGGTGGACACTGCCCACTGATGCTACACCCAGAAATGTGCACAGACAAATGAAAGGAAAGTGGCCCTGCATTCTCTGGGCACCTTCCCGGCCAGAGCCTCCTTCCTGGTCATGTACAGAGCTCACTTGGCCAGAGCCAGGAGGAGGTTGACCAGGAGGTCCTGGGACTTGGTGGGGCCATGGATGGGGTGACCAAACACAAGAAGTTGGGGGGTGAGATTCAACCAGAACCTCAGGAGGAGGTTCTGGAGGTGCAGATAGAGGGGCTGCAGCTTGGTACACTCGAGGGTCATGTGTGCCAGGCCTCAGAAGCTCCTGAGCTGCCTGCCAGGGGAGCTTTTTATACTGCTGTGCTGCATACTGCCAAGATCTGTGCCGGCCCCAGTCTCCTGCTCCCCCTTGCTGCAGATCTAGGAGGAGCTGCTTGGGTCAGTTTGCCCCAGGTGGCTCATCTAGACATGGCCATGCATCTATACATGGAATTAATGCTACATGATAAACTCTGGAGCCATTTGCTCTGGAACACATTGCTTCTGGGAGGAGTGTCTACACGTGCACCTGAGATGGCAGCACTTTCAGCCAGGGCAGAGTAGATATGGACTGGTAGTAGTCAACTGTGCCAGGGTCAGCTGGAGGCTCCACATGGCAGAATCAAGCAGTGGATGGGCTGGAGCATGCGAATACCAAAACTCTGGAGCCTCCTGAGTCTGCTGCATTCCTGGGCTGACTCTGTTGCAGCTCAAACCACTGATATCCTGGTCACTGTCCACACATATGTTGCAGTGCAGTAAATTACTCCACCCTAATATATTACTGCCCCTGGCAGTATTATTTTATGGTGGAGTTATTTTATTGTACACTAATACCAGTGCTTGTGTAGACTGTGACGTTTTACTGTGGAGCTAGTTAGTCAATTCCACACTAAAGCACACATGTAGATGCACCCATAGAGAAGATCAGGAAGCAGATTATGATAGAGAATGTATTACAAATCTATCCTGTACCTTGCCAGCTCAGCTGCCTGCTTTATTGAAGGAGTGGGGGAGGTACAACCAAAGATCTGGTCACCAATCTGTGTGTAGCTGCTTTTTTCATTCTCTATAACACTCCCTATAATGTAAGCAGTGAGATGGGCCTCACACACCTTTCTGTCCCTGAACAGGTTCTAAGGAAGGAACACAATATCCCATGATGACTAATAAAAATTGATTCTGGTAGAGAAGAGATGACACGATATGAATGGGTAATCCAATCTATAGATTGCAGATATGGTCTACTATAGATTATAAACCAAAATTTTTACCATCTGATGACTTTTATACCTGTGGCATGTGGTGGCAGTTCATAGCTGTCAGCATCACCGAAGTTACCATGAAAATTACTCCAATTGCAACCTCGTTAGAAAGTTCAGCAGCTTGATCCCGGATTGAGCATGAAGAATAAATGCTCCTTTCAACCCACTGGGCAGTTGTTTGAAGTCAGGGCCATTGAAATGGCAATGTGAGGAAACTGGCAGTGCTGTCAGCTTTCCCTTGGTACACTGCAGCAGAGCTGGATCTCCTGCATCCTTCACAGGCACTACATTCACATACGAATAAATAACATACCTAAGCACTAATTCTTTGTGTTGAAAGTTGTAGGGGGAGTATTGGTGAGATCTATAATAAACCGAGTATCTTCAAACAGGAATATCTGCAGACAAGCGGCCCCAGCCTGGGGGGTTTTGACCTCAACACATTTTCAAGAATAGGTTCACTTGTAAGCCCAGTTTTCTTACAAGAAGGAGTAAGCGTTCCTTTTGCTCCTAGACCCAAGGTACCTATCTATATGTAGGCAAGAGCAGCTTGTATGTGCTTGCTACCCCCTTACTCCTTAGCTGACCTCCTCCTTTTTCTACCACTCTAATGGCTTATGATTATCAGAAAGGAGCTGCATATCAAGGGAGAGGTTCAAGGGACTCTTACATTTCATCTCAAGCTGTTCTTTCTGCTTTGATGCGACTAAAAGATTTGTAACCAAGGTTAGTCTCTGTCCTTGCAAACTGTCAGTGATGTGTAGGATGTGAGTTGCTGCCAGATGCTTGGCACATAGCTAGAGGTCAGAGAGAGGCAAAATTTGTCTTTTTGTTTGTCCTAGAAGGCAAATGTGCTCTACCTGTCTGAGAGACACTTGAGATCGGAAGGCTTATTTATTTTGCTTCACCTTTTCATCTGGCTTTTCTGTTTCTCCTGTGCTACGGTTGAATTGTAAATACTAATACTTGCATATGGAGAAAGCAATCAGGACTTGTGGTAGAGGTGATATCTTTTATTAGACCAACCAGATTTTTACAAAAAACCCCAATTCTTTATTTTGCAAAAATCTAGCTGTTCTAATAAAAGGTATCACCTCTACCTCAAGTCCTGATTGCTTTTTCCTCTAGACCAATACAGCTACAACCTGGATACCCAATACTTGCACATAACTGTTTTGGCCATGTTTGTGTTATTTAAAGAAAAAATGGAAACAGTTTTACAGAGAGTTAGCCGATGCAGTTAGATCTGGATCAGGCACTCTGCAGGGGCATCTACATGTGCACTTTACTGTGTTGTTGACTAATTAGCTCTGCAGTAAAAGTGGCACCGTCTATACTTGCACCCTTAATAGCCTGCCAGCTAGCCCCACACTGTAGCGCACTCATGCCCCAGCCAGCCTCTCTGCAGCAAGTTGAGGTAGGTCAGAGCAGCTCTGGACTGGTTGGCAGCTCCCCAGCCAGCCAGGGTTGTGCCACCCTGCCTCAGCGTGCTGTGGTCCTGGGTGCACATGTAAATGCTGCGCCTGGGAGCAGTAAGTTTTAGGGTGAGCCGTGCCAAAGTTTATTGCTTTGATTAATTGCATGTGTAGATGCACCCTGTGATAAGAAGAACCAGAACAAATTATAAAGCAATGAGGAATGATTATCTGGAGGAAGCTATCCAGAAAAATCCTTAAAAAAACCCCAACAAAACCCAACAACACCAAGAACCAAACAATCATCTAGGATAACCATGTGAAAAGTGAAAATACTTGGATTGCTTAAAACCTCCCCAAAACAAAACAAAACAAAAAACCATGAGCCTCCATAAACACAGAAAAGGAAATAGTATAATAGGGTGATTTGAATACTAGGATTTGAAACAATATAATAGTGTGATATGAAGAAATTAAGGGGGAAAATGAACATCCCTCTAATTTCCACACACATATCTATTCCTTAAAATCAGAAGGGTAACTGAAGTGGCATCCTAGCCCTGTGGCAACTGTCAGAGAAATTACATGAGAGTGAAGAAATTCACTGAAAGAAATGTAATATCCAGCTCACCCTTTTTTCCCCTTTCAGGAAAGACCTTGAGCTGTTACAGTTGATTCTACTACAAAAATGTTACCAAATTTCTCACTAAGAAGGCAGATTTGTATTTTTTGTGCATGAATAAGCCTCTTATGTTCTAGACAGAGGACGAATGTAGGCATAGTGAAAATTATTAAAGAGGCACTAACAAGGGAATACCAGTCTTTAGGCTAATTTTTGGTAACTATTTCTATTTATTTTTTCATTAAACAAAGTCTGCAGTTGCAGGGATTGTTGTTATGAAGTCCCTAAAGCCCTATAAAGCATGGTAATGTGAGTAAGTTTTTAGTATTTAGTAGGTCTAGCTCTGGGATTTTACTGTTACCTAATGTTTCCATTCTATGGTACTGTGAAAGCACTATAAATGGCACCTTTCATGAACCAGCTCTTCTGAGACTAGTAGGCTGTTTCTGCAGCATGCTGGTGGATCCTTCTTAAAAAATACACAGACACACACACAGACATAGACACATGCACACACACTTTGACCGCTCCATTATGAGAGCTTTCATATGAAAGCAGAATTGTCCTATTCGTATCCATTATATCTGATGACATCCTTAATGCTGGCTATTGTTTGCAGAAAGAAGCTATTGTCTCCCCTTGCATATATGCTGACCAAAGCACATGTAATAAGCATAGCTTTGGACAAACTGAGCCTAGCCCCAGGGAACAGCTTAGCATGGAGTTTGTTTGAATGTCCTGATTCACTGGTGATCTTCCGAAGAGGAAATGCCCACCATTATGTAAGGATTGCAGTTTATCTAAAGTTTGAAAAAACATCATTTGTTCCTTTGTGTCAATAGAAGAGATGAGTCTTATTTCAAGGCTCCCAAGATGGCAGTGTAAATGAAACATTGTTTGAACAGAAAATGAAAAACCCAATCTGATTACTTAGTTAAGATGATCTGGTTAATAAAAGCTATTTTCCTAGTACGTATCAGCTGACATTTTGAGATGCAAAGCGTTTCAAGAGGGTATGGAAAGCCAGCTTTAAAAGAGAAGGAAAGAACATAAATCTCATTAGTATTTACATATATTTTCTATACATAACTAGGGCTATAGGTGTTCCCTAATTAGGAAAAGTTACGTCAGTCAAGAAATCATGAAAAAATAGTTTCAAAAGTCAAAAGTCACAGGCTTTGCATTTTGCTTACTTGACCAAAAGCTTAGCTACACACTGAAAAAACCACACTGTTTTCATTCTTACTAATGTAAATTCAAAGGAGACCAGAATGATCTACTGATTAAATCCAACAAATATAATGCTTTTCTATTTTCTTGAGATGTTTGCATATAAATTCCAAATCTATGAATATGCATTAGGTACATATTCAACAAATAGGTTTTTTTCCCTAACAGAAAAAAGCCTCTGTGTCCAAGTACAGACGTGACACTTTTACCGATAAAAGTGATCGGAAACTGGTCTATACCCATAACAGAACAATAGCTTGGCACACACAGACTGGTTTAAAAATGGCAGAACCTGGTCTAAGATTTGCCTCCTCCACCAAATGGGCAATGTGGGTTCTGTTCATGACTGATCTACACTACACCGCTTATAGAAAACCATATACCTTAGATCAATTCCGCTTTGGGCTTTTTGAATATCTGTACTTAGCCTGTGACATTCTTGAATCCATCAAGACCATAGTGATTATTTAGTCAGACATATATAACATGAAGAAGGTGGGGTAGATATGCACCTTATAGACTAAATTATATGCACACATGCACACCTTATGCTCACCTATATCCTATTTACCTAGTCTGTAAGGTGCATATCTATCCTGCCTTCTGCCTGCCTTTAAACTAAAATGGCTAACTACCTGTAACTGTTGTATATGCATAACACAAACAATAACACCTCCCTCAATTTATTTTTGTTTGAACTACAGTAAGTCTTGTGTGGGGCTGGAAAAACAACTCATGCTTGATTTGAAGATCGCTGTTGATGAAGAAACCACCCCAAACTTTGGTAAATCGTTACCTTTGCTGGTAAAGTTTGTGCCTTGTTTCTAGTCTGAATGTCTAGCTTCCAATCACTGGATCTTATTATTACTTGATTAATTTATCTTATTGTAACTTTATCGGCTAACCTGAACTTTGACCAATAGCCATATATTGTATAGTTTTATTATATTA
The DNA here is from genome assembly GCF_001723915.1 of Gavialis gangeticus. NCBI lineage: Eukaryota > Metazoa > Chordata > Crocodylia > Gavialidae > Gavialis > Gavialis gangeticus. Next base: position 15,959,753 of record NW_017729028.1, read on the forward strand.
TATATAATTTTGCTGCCAATTTTACTATGTTGTTTTAGCAAAAGCTGTAAATAAACTACCTACCTACCAGTTCTTTGATCATTTGCATGGCTCTTCCTTGAACGCTTCAGGTTTTCAAAATCCTTCTTGAATTGTTGATGCCAAAGCTGGACCCACTATTCCAGTAGTGGTCACACCAGTGCCAAGTACTGAGGTGATAAAACTTCTCTGCTCCTACTCAAGATTCCCTTGTTTACATCTAAAGTATGTATTAGACATTTGCACCATGTTTGACACATGGGAAGTCAGGCTCAGTTAATTTTTAACCATGAACCTGAAGTCTTTTTGAAAGTTGCTGCTTCCTATGATAGAGTTCTTCTCCTATCTTTGTGTCTTTGAAAACTTTATCAGGAATGAATGTTACAGTTTCGTCTAGGTGACTTTTACATGTGTCCAGTTGTTCCTGCAGGACTGAATTAGAAACATATGCTGTCCCCAGAATGATGAGAAGGAGGTGTTCACATGACCCCGTTAGAACCAGTGCGAGCAAGGGAAGTTTTTGACTGGATGTTAGGAATAAGCTATCAGGATAATGCTCCAAATTCTAGCATATTATTTCAGTTTGAATACTGATGACTTGGACTAGAGAGTATAATCCAAGAGCAGCCAATTAGTTTGGGCAGAGGGCCGCTTACTGAGTTTTGGCAAGCCATTGCGGGCTGCATGACATGCAGGCAGGGCAAATAAATATTAATTTCCTAAAATTTTTAGGGGCCCCATGGGGTGGATAGAAAAGCATGGCAGGCCGCATCTGGCCCACGGGCCACATTTTGCCCACCCCTGGTATAATCTATATAATTATTGTAAATAAAAAGCACCAAATAAATTATTATGGGCATTTAAACAATAAAATGACCCATGACCATGAGAAGTCACATTTTGGCATCTTTGCTCAGCATCTTTGCTTTTAAGGCCTTGATTTCCTTTCATGCCCAATGGGCTAATAACATAATGTGCATTCTATTACTTAGCCATGAAAATGAGGCTGCATATTTCAGAAGCTGGCAAATACCTCAGTATTTTTTAAACTCCAGTTAGATGTCTTTCAAGATAATGTCAGTGAACAATTAAGTTTTTCTGGGGGAAATCTGTATCGCCTAAGGTCATTTATGAACTGCTATGGCTGCAAAGATGTCCAAAACTATTTAAGAACAAAATAAAATGTAACTTTCAGATCTATGTATGTGAAAGCATTTAAATCACAGTGAATAATTTCCATTAGGAAAAGAAAGGGCAACCAAAACAGAATTATAACCTGGTCCCAGAAATTTAAGATTAATATGGGGTTATCACATTGCACAATCTATCAAAATATTGTGACAAAACATTTTAATTGAACAGATTTTTTGTCAGAAAATGCTACTTTGTCAAAATTGAAATATTTCACAATGTTTTATCAATTTATTTTACATTTTCAATGAAACATTTTGAAATGAGCCAAACTCAGAATGAAGTATTAGGCTTTAACTTTCTCAGTTAATTAATTTCAAATTGCTGGCTTCATTTTGTTTCAGTGTCTTCATTATACTTCGACTTTTTAAGTCTCTTAAATTTAACCTTATGTTAAATTGTTCAATATAATGTTCAATATTTTATCATTAGATTTTTATAATATTTAAAATTACAATGTTTTAGCAGTATAGAGATGAAGTGGTTCAATAAGATGAAAATGAAATGTTTTAATAAAGCCACTTAGATGTCTCTGATTCAAACTATTTTGGATTTTTTTATGCAAAATATTATTTTTTATTCTGATTTCAGACAAAAAGAAATTTCAAAACTGTCATTTTTTCCTGCCAGATAGAAATGTGACTTTCCTACTTGCATCAAAGGAGACAATGTTCTTTGGGTAATTGTGATATCTTTTATTAGATCAACTAAGTAGTTGGGAAAATTGTCCTTTGCAAGCTTTTAGGCATAAACACCCTTCTTCAGGCATAGGGAAAATCTGTTGGTGTTTTCTGTGCTCCCCTGGGTGGAATAGAAGTCATGCAGATTTCAAAGCTCAAAATGTTCCAGGACAGGCTGTTCTTATCAAATAGGGTCAGCCACAAAATCTGGATGCAGGTTCCAGTTCTGATAACACTCCCCTTTCCTACTCTATTCTACTTTATCAATCCCCCCTCCCCTGCCCCCCCGCACGCCAAAATGTGATAAGATTTGGGGTTTTAGTTTTGAACCACGTCTATGTTTAAGCAGTTTTTGGAAGTGTGGTACTAAGATGATGAGGTCCATGGAAATGCATAACTAGATAGAATGTATCACATAGAATATTATTGAATCATAGAATCATAGCAAATTAGGGTTGGAAGGGACCTCAGGGGGTCATCTAGCCCAGAATTTGTCAACCTGTGGGTCACAAGAAAATATGAAAGCTTGGTGGACAAACTTAAAAAATAGATTAACACACTAAAAAAAATGAATTATCCTTTAAAGGAGAAAAACAGGGGAAACCTGCAGCTTTTCCCTTGCAGGCTGGCAGATTTCCAGTCTGTAAGGGGCTGCTGGCAGCCCCCCATACCGTACACTTCCCCCACTTGCCCCACACACTGTGGTGCTGGGGCTTGGGGGCAGGGGGCAGTGGGTCAGGAGTGAGGGGTTCTGGGTCAAGACTGTCTATCAATGTTTATAAATGAGCCCTGGTACAAAAAGGTTGAGAACCACTGATCTAGTCCCCCCCTTGCTCCAAGCAGGACCATCCCCAACTAGATCATCCCACCCAAGGCTTTGTCTAGTCAGGTCTTAAGAAACCTCCAAGGATGGAGATTCCACCACCTCTCTGGGTAACCTGTTCCAGTGCTTTACAATCCTCCTAGTGAGGCAGTTCAGTTCTTCCTAATATCTAACCTAAACTTCCCTTGCTGCAAATTGAAGAAAAAAAAAAAGACTGAGCAGAGACTGGAGCTTGAAATATATGTTCCTTTTTGTGGAGCAAATGCTGGGAACTAAAGGTCTCTTTCATTTAGTGAGGAAAGACACTATCTTTTCTTACTTCTTCTATTACACAGAATTTCTTGGGCATGTATGTAAACCTGCTAGAGTTGGTTTGGAAACAGGACATTCTCCCACTGAAAATGTTGGCTTTTTGTTCAAAATCAAGACTTAACTTTTTTTTCATTTGGAACAATGGAACTGCTAAAACCCCCAAATCTTTGGCTACAACCAAAGGGTGTCTTTACACGTGCTCTAGGATGGGGGAGGGGGACACTTTAATTACAGCAGCATTTGGGAGCCACTCTAATTAAAGTGCCCAGAGCATCTTGTGTGTTCAGTGTCCCATGCTTCAAAATGGAGGCAGGGGCACTTTAATTAAAGCTCATTCAACAAGCTTTAGTTAAAGCACCTCCGATGCCATTTTGAAGCATGGGGATGTTGAATACATGTGACTCTGAGCTGCTGGAGTGTTCTAATTAACACAGTCCAGCAGACTGTATTAATTAAGTCAGCATGATAATGCCTTGAAAGCTGCCAAACTGCCAGCTGCAGAAATCCAGAAGCCTGATTTAGGGCTTTGCCTTAGGTCTGCAAAGTTGAACCAATATAATGAAGAATATGATATTAATCCTCTTCAGTTAAATCAGCAGAGCTTTATGCATGGACAGTCCCATATTGCTTAAAGCCCTGACTTCTGTATGTAGATTAACCCAAAAGAACCATTTTAAAACTGATCTAAATAATTCTGTATACAAAAGTGAGCTGTTAAAGCAATTTCTGTGTTTAGACAAACCTTAAAAAGCTCAGTGTGGTTCCTAAATTGCAATCCATGATTCTTTTTCACCTCATGGTGTTTTAACAATATTAATCTGAACATAATTATGTTTTTTTAGGGGTGCATCAATAGAGATTATTTGGTCCGATACCAATGGCTGATTTTTAAGGAGCCGTATTGGCTGATACCAACCTGAAGGTGATATGTAGCTAGCCAGCCAGGCAGCTTGGAGACCAGCTTTGGACTGGTAAGTCTGGTGTGGGGGAAGGGGTGGGTGGAGGAAAAGGCATGGGGGGGCAGATCGAGGAAAAGCCCGGTGAAGCCCCCAGCCCCAGCCCACAGTGGCAGCCCACCTTCACTCTGCTTGCAGACCCTGGGGCACGCCCCTTTGGCCTTCCAGGGTGCATGCAGCAGCAGGAGCTGCCATCCCTCCATACCCCGCCCTGGCTGAGCAGTGCCTGCCCCAGCCCCACTCCCTTCCTCACCATGGGGGGGGCTTTGATTTGTGCCCCCCATGCTCCTTCCCTCCTCCCACCCCTCCCCCCACACCAGACTTTCTAGCCTGATGCTAGTCTCCAAGCCACCAGGCTGCATTCCTGGCTGCGTGTATGTTGCAGCTGTGCACATACACAGGGCATTTGTTGGCCACATTACCAGCTACATCAGGCAAAAAAAGCCAATTTCTGATACTGTCAATTTTTCCTATATCGGTGCTGATCTGATATGGGACCAATATATTGGTGCACCTCTAGTTTATTTTGCTTTTATTGAAATAAATATTTCTATTTTTCTTCCATCCCCATTCTGTATCATCTTGACTTCCATTATAATGATCTGAGCTGTATTGCTCTGGCTTAGGTGTTTGTCCGCTGGGTACAGACCCACAAGTTTTTAAGTTTAAGCCTGGGTATGAACCCAGATCCCCACTGCACAGGTACATTCAAGAAACAAACTGGTCACAAACTGACAGAGAGCAGATTTAGGTTAGACATTAGGAAAATCTGTAAGGGTGGCCAAAATTTGGAATGGGCTTCCAAGGGAGGTGGTGCTCTCCCCTACCTTGGGGATCCTTCAGAGAAGGCTGGATAGGGGTCTGGCCGGGGTCATCTGACCCCAGTGCTCTTTCCTGCCTAGGCAGGGGGTCGAATTTGATGATCTGTTGAGATCTCTTCCGACTCTAGCATCTATCAATCTATCTATGAATCTATGAGTCATGAGTGTAAGCGCAGACAAGCACTTGTACATTCCTGAGGGAAATAACTTAATGTTCACCTCTGAGTTATTTCCTTCCTGTCCCAAGCTGTTTTGTATATTGTTATCATTCACTTCCCATATTCATTCCCATATTTTGTTTAGAGTGATTCCTACATAGATATATATATTTAGCAAGACTATAGGCTTTCCTCAAAGAAATGCTCAATCCTTATTTAAGATTAACTCGTGCAAATTGACTGAGGTTTCAAGTTAAGTAATCTATCATTTTTTGTCTTTTGAACACTATACCACAGGAAATCTACTTTCTTCCTTTTAACTGTTGTTTTCTTTTCATATTGCTTATACCATGACCAGAAAACATGAAAAACATGATTGTTGCACTAATTAATTTAAGAAGATAAACTGGATTTGAGGGCTGTAGTGAAGGTCTGCCAGTATTCACAGTTATTGCCAGAAAGATCAACATTACAAGGCCTCCCAGAACTTGCCAGAGCTACTTGACAGGTATTTGTGGGGTGCACCTTGTGGAAATGAGAAAAAGATATACATACAAGACTTTAAAAGGGCAATCTGCTAGTGTGGTTGAGGATTTGGCCTTCACAGGTCAGAGGCATAACAGAGCAACGTTGTGCCCTGTGCAGCAACAGCACAGCTGGCAAGTCAGCGGCTACTGTATTGTGCCCCCTTTCCCCGGCCCACAGCTGGGTGCTCAGGGCTGCTTCCCCTGTCACCCTCCCCTTAGTTATGCTACTGTCAAAGGCAGTTGTAATGAGCCAGGACCCAGCTGGAGCAGATCTAGTCAAACAGCCCAGCTGGAAGTAATCAGGAAATCAGGCTGAGGCCCTACTCATACTGGCTGTATAAACTCAGACCAGACACCAGAAAGCTATTTGGACTACAGACTGCTTTGCTGTGCCCTGTGGCATGTTTGGAACGCCTAAACCTGACTTCATGTTCTGAGCTTCTGCTTGGACTCTCCTGCCTGTTCCTGCTTGCTCTTTTCCCTGTCTTGGACCTCCCAGACTGGATTAACTGGTCCTATGACCTTTTTTTTTTATCCTCATCTTGTTATCTTGGACTTGGACTGATACCTAACTTGAACTTGGCTTCCACTCGGGTAAACAGGGAGTGTGACCCCTTTGGACTGCCTGCCTGTGCTCTAGTCAACCCTTATGTAGATGAATGAGACCCAGGTTCCAGACCCCTCCTTCCCCAGAGGGGATGTCTGTGTGCATGCTTCCCAGCAAAGTGCTGCATGCACAGATTATTGACTTAGACATTGTCCACAACTTCCTCTGATTCTTCTCTTTAGGCTGGCTCGCTGGGCAGCTACAAGGGAAAAATATGTAAGACAAGGTAGAATTTGGCTTTTGAGAAGGGGATGCTACCCTATTAGGAAGGGACTTAATGAGGCAGAAAGGTACCTCACTACTTTTCACCCTACAAATATCAAATACAATTTGAACTAAGGGACGGGTGATCTGCCGCCTCCTCCATTTTACTTCTGGCACTTACATGTATATTTAGGAGAGATTATTCTGTTACAGGTGAAAATAGAATTTAAAATCTAGATAAGCACCAAAAATTACACTCTTGTGGGTAGCTAAGTGCCAATGAAGCAAATGAAGGCAAAAAAGGTTCTGCTTAGTTAGTGTAGGAAAGAGAAGCTGAAAATGATTTGCAAACATTCTACAAATCAAAAAAAAGAAAGTTATTCTAAAGAGGACGGTAAGCAATTGTTCTTTCTGTTCACTGGTGACTAGTCAAGAAAAAATAAGTATAAATTACAAGGGAAATGTAGGAAAAATTTTCTGAGTTCTTAAACATAGAACAGATTACGGTTGTGGCACTTCCACGATTGGAAGTTTTTAAGTACAGGTTAGACAAACATTTGCCTAGGATAGTTTATACTGAGATCATCCTGCACTGAGCAGGGGGTAAGACCAGATGACCTCCTGGGGTCACTTCTAGATCAATGTTTACATCACTCTATGAGTTTATCATCACCTCTTGAGCTACAGGGGCAACTGTTAAAATCTCTGTTGGCCATAATTTAGTATTGCTAACTTATTTAGTTCCTTGGTCCATAATGGTGTGACTACACTTGATGCAGCACAGGTAATATTAAACAGATGTCTTCAACTAGTCATCTAGAGAAAAGGACCTTAAAATTAGTATCCTGTCTTAAAAATGTTGCCCTTAATCTTATTGTGACTCCATTATCCTATTTCAAAATGGGCAATTATAGCCTTCCTCCTTCACAGAGCACTTGATATGTATGGATGAAAAGTGTTTTGGATATCAAGTGATATTATTAAAACAGGGTCTTAATGGCATGCTGCCAATTTTTTGGTAAAAATCTGTGTAACCCACACAGATACAAAGTGAAATGGAATAATTTTAATACATATGAATTAGTGTTGAAACACATTTGTTTTCTAGGAAATTAGAAATGAAAAAAAATGCAGGATACAACATATTAATTAATTTTATTATAATATTATGACAAGGTTCATTACATGTTTTTATTGGATGATGTACTGCAGTTAGAGATTGCATTTACAAACAGAGTGGTGCTTCAGAGAAGTTTTAAAATTGAAATGGATTTGTTTAACACGTATTTCTTATAAAGTTATGCCTTTTTCAGTTGGCATTCCCTTTAAGTGTCAAATGTTTAGCACTACATTAATTCCATTTCTTTATAGTCAGAGATTAATAATCTGTCCGCAAAATGTCCTTACTGTATGGTTAAATTCCTGAGAGTCAAGAGATTCCTCTTACCAATATCATCTTAACATACTGTAAATGGCATTAACAAATAGCAATCATCTTAAGATGATGTTGTGGCATTACTTTGGTCTTCCTAGCCCTTACATTTTTATTATTTCTTTTTATCCAAATAAATGGTATATCCATCAAGTAAGTGCCAAACAAGAAGCTAATAGAAATCAAAGGGAATTTTTCATGTGTTCTGGAGAAATCTTATCACATATATGTGTACAGCAACTATACACTCTATATCAGTACAAGAAGAATTAGCACTGCCATACAGAATTTTGATTGATTTAGACATTGATTAAGAAGAAGACACTATATAATGGTACACTACTGTGTTTCTTTCATACAGCCACACAGAGCCTCTGTTTTCTGTTGAAGTCTGCATCTCAATTGATAAAAAAGAGAAGCCATCTCTGGTGTCAGTATTAATAGCCTAGTTTTAAGCAACATTCAACTCATCAAAATGTTACCCATTGTAAAATATATCATGGCATGTAACTATTGAGAAATACAGATAGCTTATGTTTTGAAACATTTAGATATTTGGGGAATATAATGACACTGGAGAAATTTTCCTTGTCATTAATAGTCCTTTAGACATTTTTAAATACAATTTTAACAAGTCTGCTCTCTTAATACATGGGCAAATACCAATGCTTTCAACTGAAGTTGTCCAGTTCTGTATAAGGGATGAGTTAGATGCTTAAATCTTAAAGTGCATATACTAATTGTCTTGAACCAAAACTATTATATTTTAGCTGAAGTCCAACATAGGTAATTATATTCTGACTTCTGAAGTTCCTTTCTCATTTTAGTTAGATAAAGTCATCTTTGCTTCCTGCCCTAAACTATAAAACAGGCATGTCAAACTCACCTGTTCCCTTGGGTTGGATCTGGACTGTGCAACTCCTTGAAGATCCAGAACTGGTGGTGGCAGTAGAGGAAACAGCAGTGAAGTGAATGTGGTGACAGTAGGTGAAGCAGCAGTGGGGCAAGTGGTGACATGGGGGTTAACACAGCCATCACTTGTCATGATCCCACCACCCACACATATACCCATGTGGGCTTTATGGTTGGGAACTGGATAGGAGGCCCTCCTTCACTCTCTCTAACCGAATTCCTATGCTCTCTGGGTGCCACACAGGCTAGATGAAATGGCTCCATGGGGCAGATGCAGCTTGCAGGTTGTATGTTTGGCACCCCTACCATAGGGTGTTATTGTGCTTTGTGAAATAGTTGTCATGCCCAGGTTTAAATTACACTTTGACTTTTGCGGGGGGGTTTGCAAAAAAAATTGTGCTGCCCATTACAATGCCCTAATAAAATGGAGACCCCTCCCCAGGTTATGATTTTCAAATCTTACATGCTCTCATTTCTTATGGGGGGACTCAGCCCCCCGAGCTCCCCTGTAATCCAAACCCTGGTCATGCCTCAGAAGAGGACACATTCTGCAACTCTGATTCATACAAGTATTCTGTGCTTATGTAGCCAGTTCCACTGAGGTCAAGGGGCCTCTTGGCATCTACGAGTGTCATGTGTACTATCAGGTTCATAAATTAGGATAATTTTAGCAGAATCTTATGTATGCATTATACTCTACACAAGTCTAAGAAGCCAAAGTCCTTCTTAAGCAACTGGCAAAATATATTTGGTGCTTTTACTAGGGTTGTTGGTTGTACCTGTGTTGCTCTAAGGACACAGGCAGGCCAGGGTAGTTGGAAATAATGATCTTTGCAAACACCCTTCTTCAGGCATAGGGAGACTCTGCTCATGTTTTGAGTTCCCCAAGGTAGAAAAGAAGCTAATTTACAACATGCAGGTCTGTGACAATGCAAATGAGTGGTAGTTTGGAAGATAATAGCTAGAGCTAGGAGGGAATGGGGTGGGGGCGGGGAGATATGTGAAAGAATGTAGGTGGTCAGCTGCAGGTAGGTACCTGGGGTTATCAGATGTCCGGCAGGTTTTAATGTGTCATAAATCCAATGTCTATATTGAGTCCATGTTTTTTGTATCCAGTAAGTCGATGAAGTGAAGTTCATCAGCTCATCTACAAAAGGTGTTTTGTAAATTCCCTTTGAGGATTAGAACTGAGAGATCAGAGAGGGAGTGATTGTCTTGTGAGAACCAGCACCCTCAAGTAATTGTATATTTTTGTCTTTGATGGATTTTCGGCATGTGCTCATTCTGATATGCCATGGATGTCACCAGCTTACATATCAATAACTTGGAGAAATGAAAACACCAGCAGAGTCTCCCTATGCCTGAAAAAGGGTGTTTGTGCCCAAATGCTTGCAAAGGACATTCTTTCCAACTATTTAGTTGGTCTAATAAAACATATCACATCTACCTAAAGAAACTTACATGCTTTTGCTAGGCACTTTTTGTAATAAACTTAAGACTTTTACACTGATTCAAAGTGTTTACACTGTATTGATACTGAAATTGCACTTTTTTATACTTGAAAATGTTAATTCACATACAGTTAATGCAGTGCTTACACATTTACTTAATATCATCCCTTTAGTCTCTTATCTCATGCATGTATCTTATTCCTAAGTACAATTTCTACATACTTACATATATGTATATCTGCTACACTACTCCTTATTGTTACATTTGGAATGGTGTATTTTTAAAAATTTGAGCAGACATCACAAGGATCTACTCTTTCCTTGTGGTACAATTTGCCACATCTGCAGTTGAACATACTCTTATTGGCCTTCTCAGTCATCTACAGATTCACTGACAACTTCTCTGTTTACTGGAAGACTGTCATCCTTGTATTGAGGGACTGCTGACTGCCAACTAATTTTTGTTTGCCTTCTTATTGCTTTCTCATGTAGCTATAAAGAAGTTTCAAATATAAAGACACAGGAAATGAAAAAAACCCCTATGGACAAAGAATTAAGTAACAGTTCCTGAAATCTCCTCCACTGCATGTAGCTTCATCAAAAACAAAAACAACAACAAAAACAAACAGGAAGTGGAGACTCCTGGGATATAGAAATGCCTCAGAGGCTGAGAAACTGACTTCAGGGAGAGACTGTGTTGTTCCCATCAGTGATCGTGTCCTGGTTATCAATAAACAGAATTTCATATATTACATTGTTGCTAGTGAACTTCAAAGTAGATAGACATTTCCTTTTCAAGCTGATTAAAACAGAAAGGAAGCTTAAACAAATAATGTCTATAGCTGCATCAAATCCTGGACCTTCTGGAATCAAATGCAAAATTCCCACTGAGTTCAATGGAGACAAGATTTCATACAGAAACTCAGTTGGAAAGTAAAAATTAGATTATTGAAAGTCAATTTCCAATGTGCAGTTGAAACTCTAGTTTTGTGGAATTTCTCACTACATTTCATTTTGGATTTCTTTAGCCTGAAGAGGGACACGATGGATGGGATGAAGTAATATGAATTAGGTGTGATTACAGGATTTACAACATGATTTTTGGAAAACCTGCTTCAATTACTTGAAATTCATGTTTAATGCAGTGCTTAATTTACTTAATGTCGTCCCTTCAATCTCTTATTTAATGCATGTATATTTCATTCCTAAGTACAATTTCTACATATGTACATATATGTGTATCTGTAGAGTTGGACTCTACTATTCTTCATTACATTTGGAACATTTGCTTCAAGTTAAGAGTTGATTTTGCATGTGAAGAAAATGAACATTTTGCTTTCTCATCTTGTAAAGTGGAATTATATAACAATATGCAAACGTATTTCAGGCTTTCAAGGATGCTTTATTGCAGAATTTTTCAGAAGCATTTATGCGCTTGTAGCAAATTTGGGGGGAGCAGAGTGGGGGAAGGGGATATTTCTCCATTTAAGTCACTGGATGTTTTGCTCATGCCTTAAATATGACATTTAAGTTTTCAGGAATTATTATTTTTTAAAACTCATCTAGGCAAACTCCTTTACTTTCTATTCTTTTTAATATAGGAGAGTTTGTATACGTTTTTTCCCCTGAAAGAGCATTAAGCAACACAATCCTCATTTCAGTATAAAATTTCCTCCAATTATATGTTGTGAGGTGCATTTCATTCACTAAACTTTGAATATTCAAAAGCACTTTCCATCAGTGCCAAATCCTCAGACCAGTGGGATTTTTACTTTGACTTCCATTGGAACAGTTAGGAAAATACTGAATGCTTTTGAAAATCCTAGAGCACTTGGAGATTGACGTAGAGCATAATCTAATTCCTTCTGAAGTCAATAGAAAGACTGTTATTGATTTCAGTGGGACTGGGAGATTGTGAGACAGAATTTATAGTGGCTCTAAAACTTTACATATATTTTAGTTCAGTGGTTTTTTATTATTTGTAAAATGTAAGCAGAGGATGGTGTTCTGATTAATTTATTATGAATAACGCTTTACTCCAGAAGTAGTTGTGCTGTCTTTAATGGAACTTTTCAATGACTGAAGTACTATTCAACACAAGTGAGGAAATCAGCATCTCTCACCAAAAAGAGAAAACAGTTTAATTTTGTAAACCATATGTAAATTATTCAGAAACAAGTCATTTGAGAGGCTAACTTTCCCCTAATTATATGTATTCAATATTGTATAGAAAAAGGTCTAGTGTAACCATGTAACTAACACCTATAATTCCTATTTTTATCAAAAAACACTAGGCCAATATAAAAAAAGAAAGAAATGCCTAATAATAACTTTACTTCTAGTGCAGCTGAAAAATGTGACTGCACAACTATAGCAGTTCTGGTTTATTTTATTATTATATAAAATGTTATGGAATGAGCATAGTCATTTTACTTTGCCATCTTTATTGCTTGCAGTTCCATTTTCATCACTGTAGGTTTCATATAAAATTTCCATTACACATGTTAAACTTATGAAAACATTGTCATATTCAAAGTTATTATTTTTCTTTCCACATAAAGTACTGTATTTTTAGCTATTTTGTATTTTTTTCATTCAGTGTACATACACTATGCCTTGTACTGGAATATTAAATATAACATGTAGTGTAATAGGCAACTAATGATGTTTTGTTTGTGCAGAAACTTGGACTTAACTAATCTTTATATGCCCTAGGTTTCCTTTAATATTTTCCAGGAGTTTTTTGGCTTAATTATACAATATACCCTAATCCTAGTCTTTAGTAAAGATTAGTAAACAGCTGCCTCATAGAAACAATGCTTTAAGTTTTATTCTCAGACTCTGCAGAACTGTCACAACATAGCTCACAAATGAAAAATGAAATTGTAAACCTCCCCCCTCCCCGTTCTCCCCACTTTTGCTGCAGACGGCACGTAGATGAGAGTGGAGGCAGGACTTCAACAGCCCAGCCCTGATTGCCAATAGGCAGGTAGGCTTGATATTCCCCCCAACCCTTGACTCAACAGGCAAACATCTGTTGGGTAGGGGTGGCACCAGGGGGGGAATCACTCTAACTCATGGTGCTTTATGGAAACTATGAGTTAGAGCAGGGACCTGCAAGTCTGGTGGCAAAATAGAATTTGTGCCTCAATCACTTGCAAAGCCTAAACTATAAAATTAAGCACATGCTTAATATTCTTTCTAAGTGGATTCATTGGAATGTTAATTGTACAATAAAACTGCACATCTCAGAACATTTTTTTTGTTTTCTTGTTTTTTCTTCTTTTTTTTTATACTGTGCTTTTGCTATCACTTCAGCTCATGAAACTCACCTGGCTTTGCCTGCCAGTGAAGGTGCTTACTGAAACTCTCCCAATAACTTTACAGAGCAGCGTTAACCTTTTGACATCCTCTGTAAACACTCTAACAGTTCTCACTTGCTGATTAGCAGGTTGTCTGCCTGAAGTGTGCTTTATTTTGGGAAACTCCAATTACACCTAAACAGCATGTAATTTTTCCTGTACACTGTGAGGGTTCTTTATCTTTTCAAAGGGAGAAGAGATACCTTGGGCCTATTGACCTACATCAAATGGATTTTACATCTCAATGCACAGGGAACAAGCAAAGCACTTTTTTTTTTTAATTCTAGTCATAACTACATTGCACAACCATATGTTTTTTCATCTTCTGCTGGCTTTCCAGTCTCATCCTTTTTCCATACCAAGCCTTCTGTAAAGCTTTAACTTTGTGGAGCAATCTGCTTACAATGAACTATTCACTCTGAAATATTCACCAATTCTGACTGTTCTTCTACCTGGAGAAAATATCTTTTAAAGCTGTCTTTTAAAACTTATTTACACAGGATAGGTTGTGTGAAGTAAGATGGGATATGACTTCAGAATCTGCAAACCAGTCTACGCTAACTCCTTGTGTGGACACTCCAAATGTGTGTGTGTGTGCTCTGTTTTCAAAGCAGAGCAAGTTACCTTGCACAAAAGCATTTTTTCTGTCCTCTAGGGGTGTGTCCACATGAGTGAGCATGTGCCTCTTGCCCCGCCTCAAACCCCTTTGAGGCAGGGCAACAGGCACGTGCGGGAACAAAAAAATGTTCCTTGCACTGCAAGTTTGCAGCGCAGGGAGAAAATTTGACCCCTGGAGATCCAGGGGTCTAAAAAAAGTGAAGTATAAAAAAGTGGCCTGAGGTAACTGGAGGCTGGGTCCTCCATAGAGACACACTGGCTGCCAGAGCGTCTCTATGCTTGGCCCCTCACCCTGGTGCTAAAACACGCAGCTGGCCAGGCTGCGTATTTCAGCACCAGGGCCCCATTGCCAGTGAGTAAGGAGTCGGGGGGGCTGGA
>NW_017729028.1:15979202-15989523 GCF_001723915.1 Gavialis gangeticus
TTTATCAGGCATTTTTCAGTTTTCCAATAGGGAGCACCAGAATTCCTGCTAGGGAGGCCAGTGGCAGGACCCTGCTTGCTCAGAGCTGGCACCTTGGACCCATCTGGCTGAGGCTGACCTCCTGGACAAATGGGACCAGGAGGACATGCTTTGACAGTTCAAAGCAGGCCACCAGACCTGGAACATCTTCTTGGTGATAGCTGCCCAGATGGCCAGGCAGGGGGCACAAATGGCAGTAGTGCCACACAAAGGCCAACCCTGTAACCACAGTCCACTGGCAGCTGGCCCAGATAGGCAGATACCTCTACTGGCTGTGCAGTCCCCATCTGGGTCTGGCAGGTGCACAGCAGGTTACAGCCAGGCAGCAGCCCCCACTGCCAGACAGCTGCAGTTGGTAGAGGGTGCAGGGAACTCTCAGAGCTGCTTCAGCAATCCAGCTGGCACAAGAGGTAGTGTCCCCAGTTACCAATTGGCCGGGCCCCAGAAGCTTCTGAGAGTTAGTAGCTCTGAGCTACTTGCCAGGGTGGCTTTTTATACTGCTGGGGACAGCACAGGTGCTGGCCCCGGGCTCTAGATCCCCCTGGCTGAAGATCCAGGAGGAGCCAGGCAGGGTTATTTTGCCCCAAGTGGCATGATTTGCTCCACAACAAAGTGCATGTCTGAACACGTGGGCTGAGGCTAAAAGCCCCAGCTCAAATTTGCACCGCTTCTATTTGAGCTGCTGCAAGCGCACGTGCTTGCATGTGTGGACCCCCCCTAGGAGTTCCTCCATAGGGAATTAGTGAAGAGTAACTACTGTGCTCTACTTCTCACCCTAGTTTACTACAGGTTAACTTCCCGGTGTTGACAACCCCTTACACATTACTGCCTTTGAAAGGACAGGGTATTGTTGTACAGTCAATTATTATAACAGCAGCAATTATGTTATTTGTATTATAATCTCTCTCTCTGTCTGTCTGTCATCCCTTTTAGGCTTTGTTACTGGCACCATCACTATAATATCTCAGAACCTTCCACACAAAATCAATATCAATAGCGGACTTCATGGAGTCCAGCTGTGCACCAATGCTTTCAGTAATAAATGACTGCAGTTATTGGCCCCAATCTTGAAAACACTTACTCATGTGTGTAATCCTATAGGAATAATCCTTTTGGAGTGAATAATGTTACCTATACATTTGACAATTTGCAGACCATCTAATGTAGTGCAAACCCTTCATTTTGATTAACTTTATTATAGATTTATGACAATTCAGTCATTCAAAACAGATTTCTTAGCTAAAATCATCTACCCGTATGTATGTCACCCTCTTTGTATCTGAATTTGATACAGAGTAGAAAAGCAAACAGTTACCACAGAAAACCAGCAACCAAACCATACTGCAACTGGTTACATGCAGAAAGGTTTGCGAATTTGCTGGTTTGTTAAAGATTTGAAAGCAGTCAGAAGCCGATAACACCAGCTAGAGCAATGCAGGCAGGTGCTGAACAAGCTTCCCCTGCACAGCTTCTGTCAATGCGCATCCTTCTGACCTGCAGCGCTGCAGCTGTTGCTGTTTGTGCCAAGTTGTGTGGCAGTGGTGGTTGGGGATTTGGAAAAACACGTTCTCTGCACAAACACATTTCAGGTCTCAGAATGATTATGAATGAACCCACTGGATCACTCCCAGTGTAATGAATTTTTAAATTCCTCTTTCCAAGTACAAAAGTCTCCTGTTTTTCAGAGAGCAACGCAATGCATCCTCTTCTCTTTTGTGTTCCTTCAATGAAGCTCTGGTCCTTTTTATGTCTGCAGTTTTGTTTGAGGCAGTGTCTTTAAAAAAAACCCTAAAAAATAAAAAAAACCCAGACAATTCTGTTTACAAAACATTTATAACATTAACAAGGTGAAAGATTAAATATTTTACAAACACAGAAACTGATTCTATATTCCTAATTGTCAACAGCAAGGTTCTGATTGATGTCCATGATGTAAAATTGAGATGGGAGTCTGTAAAGAGACTTTCATCTCACCTAGCTGCTAAAATGCCCCTGATGCTGTTAAATTAATTGAGGATCTTAGAGAAATAGGGCTGGAAGGGACTGTACAAGGTCGTCCAGTTTAGCCCCTACTCAAGGCAGGATTATCCCTAACTAAACCATCCTAGGCAGATATAGAACTGACCAATTCAAGAGCGTTAAACTGGATTTGAATATCGCTCACATAGGATTTACGCTGGTGCTATTGAAATTAAGCCTGATTTATACTTATGGCAGTGAGATCGGAATCACTAGCCCATTCATTTCAATGTCCACTATTCTTGATTCTAATTAATTTAATTGACAGGCTTAAATTGTTATTTCTAGAATAATGATATCTTTACTTTCTTTTTGATAGTCTACATCCCTACAGAGTACCTTCTGTGAAACAGTCATGAGGCTCTATACATGTAAACATGGGTGTTACATTTTCAGAATGCTTCATATCCCATGTCAAAGTAATTTCAGCATAACTAATAAAAGGGAATGTCATTCTATACATTCAGCAGTAAAAAAAAAAAAAAAAAGCAAAAGCAGGTCAGTAAGTAAAAACAAAGATAGGATTTTTCCCCCCTGAACTTTACTCTGACATTACTGAGGTATGATTTTGATGAGACTGAGTTGTAAAAAAGTTTCTAAAATTGAATAGTCTCATATCCAAAGGGGAGTCTGAATATCATGTTACAGTGTAAGACCATCTCTATCTCTCTCTATCTCATTTGTGTAAAATATATTTTGTGTAAGACTTTATATTCTAACACCCAGATTTTTCAAGGTATATAGCCCAAGGTCTATATTTGTAAAAGGGTTAGGTGTCATATCATCCAACTTTTAGGTATCTGGAGAAAAAATGAAACCCTGGGCCATGAGTTAGAGGCTTAAAGGGTGCCTGTACGTAAGTTCAGAGGCTGCTCCAATGCACTGTAATTACAGTGTGTCAGAGCAGACTTGATTAATTGAGTCTGTTGGATGGTACTAATTATAGCTCTCCAGCAGCCTCCTGTGTCTTGTGTATCAGTGTTCCCAAGCTTTGAAATGGTGGCAGGGGCACTTGAATTAACGCTTGTCCTTCAAGCTCCCCTGCCACCATTTTGAAACATGGGGATGCTGATACCTGAGACACTCTGGTGTTTTAATTAGAGCTGCTCCAAGAGCCGTGTCAGTTAAAGCACCACTCCCCCACCCCTGGAGCACATGTAAAAG
Organism: Gavialis gangeticus; assembly: GCF_001723915.1. Taxonomy (NCBI): domain Eukaryota; kingdom Metazoa; phylum Chordata; order Crocodylia; family Gavialidae; genus Gavialis; species Gavialis gangeticus. Next base: position 15,982,425 of record NW_017729028.1, read on the forward strand.
GGCCCAAAGTGGTTACAAAAGCCAATATGTCGAGTAGGGAGCCACCCATGCTAAGCAGGAGGAAACACTAAGTCTTAAACTCTAAATCTTTTCTTGACTGGGATACATGCAGTCTCCTCCAGATAACCTTATGAGGTGCTTTAACCACCAGGCTATAGTTCTTTTCTGATGGGGGCAGCACTACTGGTTCCCCCACTAGAGGCTGTTTTACTTTGCATGGAAGAATTAAAGATTTTTTTTAGTGAAAGGGAATGAGAATGAACGTGAACATGACCCTGAAGCCTAGTTTTTGGGGCACTTACTTGGGAGGAGAGAGGCCTAGGTTGAAATCCTAACACCAATCACTTTTTAAGTATTTTACATTAAACAGTAATTGGATAAAACACCTTTTTCAGGGCCAGAATCGCAGGCCTCCCTCTTCTCAGGTGAGCTCCCCCATAACAAGTCTAAAGATGATGTTCATTTTTGTGCTGTCCCTATGACCCAATGAATCTTTCATTTTTTTTCAACCAAGATGGAAATTGGGGGATGAAAAGAGACTCCATCCCGCAATTAGACTGGTGGTAAGACCACTTTTCTGGGGTTGAGAGGTGTAGCTACAAAGCTATTCAGGCAGAGGTGGATACTATTTTAACTGCTGGGACAAATTGGGAAAGCGGGGGTCCATGTTCTCCGTCAGCTGTTCTATTGTCAGAAGATGTTAAGTATATAATTTGAAAGGAATGGCTGCATCACCTGTGGGCTGAAGGAGCAGCAGCGAGACATAGTGATCTGTGATAATCTGAAATCAAGTAGAAGGCAGGCTAGATTTGCACTGTATAAATTAACCAAAGTGTCTGCGTGTGCATGTGTGCATGTCTGTGTAGAACAAAGTGTATGTGTGAATTATGTATAGCACAAGCTTTCGTGAGGCACACCACAGAGAAGCATATCAAGCTTTTTCCACATGTGGTATCTCTGAGAATGAAAATAGTATAGCTGATTTAATGCAGTGTTAGGCACATACCAATCAATTTTCTGTGCTGGGAGATATTTATGGAAACAGGCAGTGATGCACATCCATTTTAGCACATGGAGAGCAGGTGTTGGGTGCTTCATCGTGGAGTTCCATAGAGTGATCAGCAGGTAGCATAGGCACGCAGTAGTCAGACTGGCTTAAGCTCTAATATGTGAAGTTTAACATCCTTTCCACACAAAATAATTCTTACCATTAATTGTAAATCTGTATATTCCATATATCCATATAAACAACCAAATTAATATGGATTTGATAGCTGTACATAAACATTAGATTTATTTGCTTTCACCATATTTTATATTTGCTGTCTGTGAACATTTACAGACAGCAATATTTTTGACTTTTCCTTCCAGGAATGCTTACAGACTACAGCTTTCAAATGTGAGCATATGACTTTATATTTATGAAAGCCCTGATGGCTTATAAGTCAGAAAAAGGGGTACATTTGTGACCTTAAATTATTTTGAGCCAAGCATTTTATAAATCCTAATTAAGAAATACATGCTCTTTATTGCAAGTTCCCATTGGAAAACTCATTCTTAGTATCATAGATGATGTGTAATCCTGTATGAGTTACTGAGTCTTTAAATGTCAGCTTTGTTGCCATCCAGCCTGTCCCTTAGATATGTTATCAATAGGTGGGTGGGAAATGGAAATTTTTAAGGGATTTTTTTGTTTATGTTGTTGAGGAGCAGGTCAAGCTGGGTCAAAAAACACTTTGCACAATCAAATCCATCCTTCCTTAAAAACAAAGGCTCAGTTGTTCATGATGCATTATTTCTGTTTCTAAGTTAATGTTCAGTTCATATCGTATTTAATGGTCATGTCTACATGTGCTTTTATGCCAGCTTAAATTTACTGTGCAGTAAGTTACTCTGCAGTAAGCAGGAATAGGCAGGCATCTAAATGTGCAGGCAACCTGGGACTAACTTTAGTCCCGCATTAGAGCAGCCTGCCATGGGCCCCTGTGGCCAGCAGGGGGAGCTCCAGCCTCCAGTCATATGGCCGCCAGCACTTGGAAGTCATACTAAGGCCAGAGGCAGCGGCCAGCACTTGGCAGCCATCTTAGAAGTTTACCCCCACTGTCTGATCCCCGACCAGTCCCTTCCCTGAACAGGGACTGTGTGCCCAGTGCAGGGGCAGCATGTGGCAGCTCCCTCCTTGCTCTCCCTGCCTCCCCATGCCACAGCTGCCCCTGCCCTTGTCCCTACCAGCAACAACTAGTGTTCTGCACTTCATCTGGCCATGGTGCTGGCCCTCCTGGCCCCAGCAGGCTCCCCTTGTCTGGGACCCAAGACAGCCATGCACCTGCCAGCTGGGCCCAGGGCACCAGCTGCAGGAGGCTCTGGCTGATCCTCTCCTCCTGCACTCCCTGGTCCAGCCTGCCTGCCTTACTGCTGTCTATACATCCCCAATGCCCTGCCCACCCCCAGAACCACTCCAGAGCATGCATGTGGGTGACACAAAAAAACTTTATGTCCCAAACAATCCTACACCTATCCCTCCCCCTCTCCTCTAAACAACAGAGCCCTACCTCTCCCCTCCATCAACAATGCCCTTCCACAACCCTCCCCACCCATCCACAGTAAAAAACACATATCTCAAACTGAAAACTATGTTTAACTGTCCAACCTGCTCCCTGAGTCCTGGCATAGGGGGCTGAGGGGTGGGGCCACCTAGGGTGCAGAGCTGGGTGGCAGGCGGCCAGCACCTTGGCTCTGAACAGTTCCCTTATGGGTTTGGGGGCTGTGGTAACCATTGTGAGCAGTGGGCTCCTGCTACAGTGCAGGTGGCTGGTAGGGGTGCCTTCCCTGCAGGGAGGAAGGCATCCCTCCCTGCCACCTGAGTCCAGGTCCAGGATGGACAGCATCTCCTGGTACCCCTGGGTCCTCAGCTGCATGGAGCCAGGATGAGCAGCAGGGCTGGACCTCAGTGGGAGGTGACAGGGCGAGGGCAGGGGCCAGGCCAGGAGATCCTATGGGCAGGAGGCACTGGAGGATCTCCTCCCAGATCCCAGGAGGGGGCTGTGGCAGGATGGCAGGCAGGAGTGAGGGGCCTTGCAGGGATGGGGCTGGGGGCCGGGTATCAGGGGGCATGGGCACATCTGCCAGGCCCAGGAGGATAACCAGGGCTTGATGGACAGTATCCGTGGCCACCACTGCCTGGCTCTGGCTCTTGGCCTGTCACTCAAGGAGTGCAATGCAGCACTTCTCAAGGGCCTCCATCCAGCCCCAGTGCTCTTTCATTGCCTGCTGGAATGCCTCCTCCTGGGCAACGTCTTCCACCCACCAGAGGCGTGGTGCCAGGTAGCCAAGGGGAGGGAGGCCATGTGGCCCCCCGATCTTTGCATGGGCAAGAGCAGGCCACAGCTATGACCTGGGCTCAGCCTCTTCTCCATGTCTTTGTGCCTCTGCTTTGAAAGCAGCAGGTGCTGCCATGTGCCTCACTGCTCAGCCTAACCAGCGGTGGGAAGCAGATGGTGGTGCCTGCTGCTTTCAAAGTAGAGGTGGTGAGGTGCAGAGGCATGGAGCAGAGGTTAAGCCCAGCTCACAGATGCAGGCCACCGTCACCCCTGCCAAGATTGTGGAGCCACGTGCTCTCCCCCCTTGGCTACCTGGTGCTGTGCCTCTGGAGGAGGCACTGGGCTCTTCCTGCAGATGATGTGGGGCAGGGCAAGGCAGGTGCAGAGGTCCCAGGGGTTCCATCCCCTCCAGCCTGGTGGTGCAGCTGAGGCTGGCCCGACTCCAGCCACCAGCTCTGGGTCCCCCCAACTGGTGTGTAGCCAGGGCCAGGGTGGGGAGGCAGCCAGGGCTGGTGCAGCCAGGGTGGGGAGGCAGCCCAGGCCAGGGCTGGGGCCAGGACCAGGGCCAGGACTGAGGCCAGGGCCAGTGCTGCCAGCAGGCAGCTGGGACAGGTGTGGTGGCCAGGAGGTGTCCAAGGCTGGAGCGGGCAGTGCTGATGTAGCTGAGAGGCAGCCAGGGCCAGGGCTGGAAGGCAGCCAGTGCCAGTGTGGTGGCCAGGGCCAGTGCAGCTGGGAGGCTGCTGGTGCTGGGACTGGCATGGCTGGGAGGCAGCTAGGGCTGAGGGCAGTGCGGCCGGAGCTGTGAGGTAGCTGTGGCCGGTGCAGCATCCGGGGCTGGTGTGGTCAGGGCTGGGAGGCAGCCAGGGATGGGGCTGGAGCCGGAGCTGGGGCCAGGGCAAGGAGCTGGCCGGGAGGTGGCCGGGACAGTGTGGCATCGGGCAATGCCACTCCCTCCCTTGGCCCTTTCCCCTCCCCCCTCAGACTTTCCCATGGGGGGAATGTGCATGCACATGTGAATGTGCACGCTAAACCACCCCCCAATTTTTTTTTCTTTCTCCGCCTATGTTGCCAGGTGAAAACTGCAGGATTGTGGCCTGGACCAAAAATGTTGGTCAGTTCCTACACAAAGGGCATGGCTTTGCAGACATGACTGGACCAATGGTTGTGTTCGGTTATGGCCAACCACTGTGTGCACAAGGTCTTGACCTTTATGCCGTATAGCCACACCGACCGGAGAGGTTTCTCTCATGCATCCCATCTGACAGGGCATCATAAACATGGGTGGTTGAGTGTCCACTCTGCACAAACTGCCTCTGTACCTCTGCATCTCACCAGAGGTTCATGAGGTTGTGTACCTCCTTCTGGATCCAGTTGGAGCCCCAGGTGCTTGGCTCAGGTGTGCGCACATAGGCAGGGTTGGGCCTCATGGGGGACAATGGTTCCTCTCATGCCAGCTTTCTGGTCCCCTACACTGCTGCCTCTGTGTGGTCGACCCTGATCAGCTCTCAGGAGTGCTCAGCATCTGGGGAGGGCCAGGGCCTGGAAGCTGTGCAGCAGAGGCAAGTGTGCCATAGCACAAGCACACAGCTGCAAAGACAGGAGACAGTACTGGGGGTGTGCAGGAACAGGGAGTTGGTGCTGCCTACCTACTACAATCAGCCAGGCAGGAACCCTGGGGAGCTCTGAGGGCTGGCCAGGGGGAGCAGTAGCTTGCATCCCTTTACAACATTGGCAACACATAGGGGGTTCCTGTGGGTGCATGTGCACTCCCTGAGATTAGTGGTGCACCCCCTGAGAGGAGCACCACTGACACTGATGGCAGTGCTTGTGGGTGGTCGCCACTCATCCTCCCCCCCACTTGCCACCGACACCACCGGAGGTGTCTGCAGCCAGTTGCTGATTGTTGCCTGCCACTGCTGACACTGCCGGCAGCATCTGTGGGTGGCTGTTGACCACCAGTCAGTGCTCACCATGCCCCCCTCCCACTGACACTGTTGTGGCTGCCTGTGGGAGCTCCCCACTTACTGCTGCCATGACTCTGCTGCTGCCACCGCTGCCTGTGGGCAGCTGCTGTGCCCCACCAGCCTCCAGGAGCATGTTTTGTTCATGCTTTACAACACTCACCTGTGGCCAAGAGGCAGCTCTGGCTAGTGGACAAGATGAGCAGCAACAGCCTGGCTCCTGTCCAGGGGGCACGCAGGGCTTGCAGTCCCCCAAGCTCCTCTGCAGTGTGCCCCAGGGCACAGAATGGCTGCTGGCTTTTATATCCTGCAGCTTTGGGCTGCCAGAGAGCAACCCAGCACTGGGGGAGGGGTGGGGACCAGCCAGGAGCCCTGAGGCTTAGGTCCAGCCAGCCAACTAGTAGCAGAGCAGACCCAGCAGGCAGCCCCTGGTTACTCTTCCATAAGGCATCTACATGTGTATTACTGCGCAGTAACTAATCAGGCATAAATTTGATACCTGCATGATGCAGGTATAAAATTTAAGCTCAAGTCAGTGTAAGCTGCCATGTTTACTGCACAGTACAGATGTGCATGAGTAGATGAGCGCCTGTACCGTGCAGTAATTTTAGTTACTATGCAGTAAATATGCAGGAATAGATGTGCCCATTGCATAGCATTTAGTTACCTTCATTTTGGATGGAAAGACATAACTGATAAAGTTATTAAGATAAAATATGTATCAGAATCCAAATTATGTTACATGTTATTACTATATTTATGAATAAAAGATGAGTTTTTCTCTCCATTTAACTTTTGGGAAAAGTCCCCCTTACAATCAAACACAAGGCAGCTGGGGTGGCAGGGCAAAGAAGGAAGGGGCAGGCAGTTGCTGCAGAGCCGGAGCTACAGCTGCCACCTGCTCCCCCCACCCTCAAATGCCTCTGCATGACCTGCCACTCCTCCCTCGCAGCCCCCAGTCTCCCTTCACCATGCCGTTCTCTCTACCTCTGTCCACTGCCTCACTTTTCCTTATCTTTGCTCAGTGCTGGCAGGCTCTGTCCTGTTGCAACCCAGGGTACAGAGCATGGCTCCAGCCTGGCTCAATAGCAGTGGTGTGGAGCCAGGACTGCTGTTCCAGCCCAGCCCTGTAGCAGCAATGCCAGGTCCCTGCCAGTGCTGCTACAGGGTTGGGCTAGAACAGCAGTGCCAGCTCTGTACTGCTGCTACAAGGCTGGGCTGGAGCCATGCTTCATGCCCCAGGTTGAAGCAGGGATGGATCCTGCTGGTGCAGAGCAAAGATAAGTGTGTGTGAGGGTGGAAGGAGGTGTTGAGGGGCAAGCAAGGGGGAGTGACTTTGGTGGGGAGTTGGAAGAAAGAGGGGTGGGGGCCGGAGGCCTCAGGCGGCAGAAGTGGCATGGAGAGAGGATGAGCAGAAAACAGTGGAAGGGGGAAGAATCGGGGCAATCTGAGGCTGCTGTGGTGGGGGGTGGGCAGGCACAATTGGGAAAAGGTTGGGGGGAAAGGTAACAGGGGGCAACCTGCCTGCCTCTCTTACTGTTTGCCCCACCGCCTCCACACTGCCTAACTCCTACCACCTGCCCCCCATTGCCTGCCCCATTACTGCCCCCTGCCTGCCCTATCACATGCCCTCCATACTGCCTCTACCTGTGTCTATCCTGCACCACCTGTCCTAATACTGTTCCCCTCATCACCGCTCCCTCCACTATTTAAAGCAGTAGGGGGGAAATGGATTTAAGATAATCTTCCAATAATTAGATTCCATACATTCCATACATGCGTAGAGTGTCAAGGGCCCGCAGCAAGGCGGTAGCCCTA
>NW_017729028.1:15989534-15994483 GCF_001723915.1 Gavialis gangeticus
GGTCCCTTCCGACCCTTAATCTATGAATCTATGAATTATAATAAATTTATAATTTTTTTTATGTGTAGAATCTAATGATTGGGGGGTTGTCTTACAGTCAGGGTTGTCTTGTATTTGAGTAAATATAGTATTATTGTCATTTACTATTTGTAATTCAGTAAGATCTAAAGCTGCTCTTCTCCATGTGGAGTTCACAAAGGCACAATCATAGGTATGTAGACATACATATTAGCTTTTCTGAAGATTTTCAACCTTCATGAAAAAAATGACTAATTTCCAGTGTCTGAATTCAACTCCACTTTAGGTAAATATGTACCTTTAGCTACAAAAGTGGCATTTGGGGGGGCTGTTTATTTAGACTTTTTTATCCTATTTCCCCCTGTACAACTCAGTTTGCCCTTAGCATATCCAGAAGAATCTACATGAGCCAGTGTCCCTCTCTAACAACCATGTTTTACCTCAATAGGCCTCTCTGTGATACAGCCCTGTAGGTTCCCCCATTGAAATAACAGGACTATGCGCTTTCCTGGATGGATTAATAAGGATTGATTAGAAAGATGTCCATTGTCAGAATAGAGAGAGTTGTGCATCCATGCAGATGGGATTATGATTGGTCTCTGGGGGCACACAAGGCTGTCTATTGAGAGAACTATATCACCACTGGGGAATTATATTTTTTCCAGGATGGACATGGATGCCCCCCTAAGGTGAGAGATATTATTTTGTGCTAATTGGAAATACATAGAGTTGGATTAGAATTTGGAGCATAGACTTGAAGGCCCGACTGTAGAGTAGATAAGCCCCTCAGGAAGATAGCATTTGTCAACTTTCAGGAGTGCACCAAGTCTTTCACTGTTTTAGACTCCCTGGTGTTTGTTTCCTTTTGCACTTTATTGTGCCTGTACAATTAAATCATTTTATTTTATTCCCAGTCATTTTTATCTTCTGGATCTTCTACATTCATGCAGCTGAGTAAATGACTCAAAATATAATCAATTATATATACTATAAATGCATATATACATCTATAAATATATTTAATAATGCATTTAAAATTTTATCAATTTGTCCAGAATTCTAAAATGAATTTTTGTCAATACTTTTCTTTATCAGTGCAAATTGAAATCATTTCATTCTGACACCATGCTGTAAAACTCATGTAACATTGGGTTGGCTATTTTTAGCACTTAAAAGACTTACACACCTGTATTTTTAATAAAGCCTATTCTGTCATCTTGTGTATTGTTTTGCCTGGCACATATAATCTTTATCAAGAGATGGTTTAAGCTATGTACGTTTGTCTTGCAAATTTATCTATCCAGGCACATTCCTGATTTAGCGCAGAGCCTCGTGAAGTCAATGCGGCTCTGTGTAGATGATGCCTAGAGAGAGCAAAAGAACAGGGAAAACTGATGCTGGGGAAACAGGGGTAGTTAAAATGCTGATATGCTATGACTACTGCTTATCATGGTCAGCAATAATGTCTCTTTGTGCTCCAACATCTGTCTGTATCCATCTGTTGCCTCTTATCTTTGATGGGAGACTCTTTGGGGCAGGGAATGTCTTTTTCATTTTCTGCTTCTACAGCACAAGGGAGTTTCTAGGAACTACCTCAAGAAGCATCAGAGGTATAGTACATTTGAGGAATCTAGGTCTTATTTTCTTCTTAAACAATATTTCACGCACCTGATTCCTATAAATCATCTTTTATAATAGAACACATTTTGTGAGGGGGCAGCAGAGCCATTTGGTAATTTTTTTTTGTTAACTTCAAAGACAGATATTTGCAAGCAGGAGGGAAGTTAATTATTTTTTATGCATCTTACAAAAATGAAAAATGTATAAACCTATTGCTGTAGGCACTAATGTTAGAGCTGTTAAATCCCCCTGGTTAATGTAGTGGAGAATTGCTTTTATCCCATTGGAAAATATTGGATCATATTATAATATCTTTTGGAGGATCAAATAAAATGGCTTGGGTCAGCTAGAATATACATGTGGGCTTTTTTTCAATAATCTCATGAAAGAAAATAGAATTTGGTAATAAGCAGCACCTTTCACATGTGAGGTTTATCATGGCACATTTCAATATTCGGTTTAGAAATTCATAGATCTCTGCCTAAGCAACCAGCCGCCAATAATTCATGGTCAACAAATGTACCCCCTTTTCTGACTTGCAAGCCATCAGGACTTTCACAAATATAGGGCTGAATGTGCACATTTAAAACCTGTAATCTGTAAGCATTTCTGGTAGGAAAAGTCAGTAATTTTGCTGTCTGTAAAGGTTCACAAATAGCAAATGTAAAACTTAAGGCAAAACATAAGGCAAAAAGTTGTGTGAAAGGCAGGGTTGAGGAAAACTTCAGTGATCCCTTCTTCTTTTCATTTTCTCTGTAAGACTGCAGTATGTATTTAAATCCTGAGCTTGCTCCTACGTAGGGCAACAGGAATTTTGCTATTGACTTCAACAAAAACAGGAAAAGGATTCTTGAATAAAATGCTAAGTGGACTACTCCGAAGGCTTGTGTCTTGTCCCCCCAACTTCTTTTTTCCATAGAAGAGATCATTGGTGTGGCAACAGTGATCCCTCATGGTTAAGGATCATCACTTCCATAGGCCACGAAAGGGTTGTAGATGAGTTGGTTGATGGCTAAGAAGGCCAATCCCAGAGCCAAAGACTCTCTGGCAAATGCCACAGGTGGTGGTTAAAGGGAGGGCCAGACCACAGATTTCTCAGTCTTATTTCCTCTCCGTCCATTTCTGCCATTTTTCTGCCTCCAGGGCAAGATGATTTTCCTCAAAGATGTACCTTCTCTCGTGAGCAGTTGCCATGTAGCCCTATCCTGGGCTAGTTTTTCCCAATTTGTGGTATCAATGCCACACTTTTTAATGTTTGCCTCGAGGGTCCTTGAAGTGTTTCCTCTGGCCCCCGTTCTTCCTTTGTTCTTGGCTGAGTTGGACATATACCAGTTGTTTTGGTATACACACATCGGACATGCACACACAACACTCTGCCCACTGCAACTGATGTTGAATAATCAGCACAAGAGATAAGGCAAGGACAGAAGCAGCTCAAACTTTCTTATGCTGGTCTAGCAATGTGATTTAGCCCTGACCTGGAAAGAGAGTTTCTAGAGTGGTTTTATATTATTATGGAGATGTTTAGATAAGTTTAGAGACAAATAAAATGGACCACTCACTACCTTTATATGTTTACAGCATAAAGACAAAGTAACACCATACAATTAGGAGAGGATAAGGGTTGCAAGAGTTACAGGCAGATATAGTTCTAGAAATATATGGCTGTAGAAAACTCAGAAGTCCATTGTCAATATGGGCTAGTTGTGTAGAACGCGGCACCTGGGAGACTGCTGTAACCATAGTGGGAAATAAAAAAAAAGGCATGGAAATATGGAATCCCTGAGCTTATGAAGCTGATGATATCAGTCATTCTTCTGACAATTTATGAGGCCATGTCTGTGTTTGATTTCTGTAGTAATCACTCCTAAGGCTGTGCCCAGGGAATGTTTCAGTTTTTTACCTTTTAGAGTCCGATTTGTGCACTGAAGTCAAATGGATTTTTTCAATGGCTTCAATATTTTGTTCCCCTGATTCATGTGTTTCTGTCCCTGGAAGACATTAGTACCCTTCCTATTTTTATACTGGTGCTGATTAATGACAGCTAAACATATGAAATAGAGCAGAATCTGGCCCATTGTCCTGTAGCATGAGATGGCTGTAATTTCTTGTTGGGGATATGTGATAAGCTGAAAGAAACCATGCCATTTGATTTCTTTGCATAGGCTTCTTTATAAGTTAATTCAGGCAATAAGGTAAGGTCTTGCCAATGTGCAGTTTTCAACCCTGCTATATGCAGAACACAGAATGGTGAATATTATACGCTGAATAAATAACAGCTTCCCTGACACTTAATGACTGGTTTCACTTTGGTGCATTAACACTGTAAAAACAGTTGCTTTAATAAACTCAGCTATGGAAGTTGTTTAACTTGTGAAGCATTAACAGGGTATATATTTTTTCTTTCTGTAAATCTCTGCTAATCTTGGAGCAGATGAATTGGCAACTCTGTAATAAACAAATAAATATATGCCAGGTTAGGACAAGCTATTTAAACCAGCTGACCATCATAATCCGTCACGTGAAGTGATGATGTGTACCAAACAAATATATTTAAAAATATAGCATTTCATTGAAGCTTGGGCAGTCACAGTTTTCCCAATTTGTCAGCTAATAGGATGTGGTAGTGCGAGGAAAATAGGAACAATGAAAGGGGTGAAGGAGCAAAGCAATCTGTAAGATCAGAGGCAGCCTGAGGGTTAATAGCACTTATAATGGGCTTTCCAATGAAGTTGCATCTAAGCCAGAACAATGAGAACAGCATAATAGGGTCAGTTCCAACAACAAGTTCGTCCTTCTTGCAAAAATCCTGGACATTCCCTAATACAAAGTAAACTACACAAATATAATTAGGTAAATGTTTTACATTAAAATTAAATTTTAAATTGTGTGTAAATTAATTAACATAACATTATGAATGTTATTCTCAGTCAGCACTATGAAATATTCTTCAATTACTAGAGTTTATGCAAAAAATATTAGAAGATGAAAGGTGGTGCCATAGAAGCACTTTGTAATCTGTTTAGATGGAGCCATTATCTTTGGTTGTCTTTTTTATTTCTGCCACGTTTCAATAACCTCTGCCTATTTTAAAAATGTGGAGTTAAGCTCAAAATGCATATTGACTATTTATTTTATAATGTTAAGCCCTTAATTTAAAAGTCTTCTCAGGCTGTATCTACACATGTATTTGATGCAGGACCAGTTTACTTGTGAGTAAATTACTCATGAGTAAATGGTCCCAGGCAGGTGTCTACATGTGCAGGGGAGCAGAAGAAGATTTGCTGCTAATGGCAGCAAGCTGCTCTCAC
>NW_017729028.1:15999483-16021739 GCF_001723915.1 Gavialis gangeticus
GCTGTATCTACACATGTATTTGATGCAGGACCAGTTTACTTGTGAGTAAATTACTCATGAGTAAATGGTCCCAGGCAGGTGTCTACATGTGCAGGGGAGCAGAAGAAGATTTGCTGCTAATGGCAGCAAGCTGCTCTCACTTCCTGGGTCCCTGTTCTAGGCTCCCCTTGGGTGCTAGCCCAGGGGCTGGCAGTAAGCAATGGGCCAGAAGAAACCTATCTCTTGGCTGGGGTTGGGACATTATACACTGGTCTCAAGGGGTGTCTGCTGCTGGGGTGAGGACATTGTCCCTCTGCTCTAGCAGCAGGGAGCTCCTGGCCCTGGCTCCCCAATCAGGGGCAGGGAACTTGGAAAGAGCTGCAAGAGAGGGGCAGATCCCAACCCACTGCCCTGATCCTTTAGCAGGGCAGCTAGCAGATAGCTCACTGTTAGCTACACCACCAGCAGATTGGAGCAGGGGGCTGGGAACTACCCCATGTAGAACTGAGCAGGAAACAAGCTCCCCAGCTTGCTCCCTGCCTAACTCTGCCCTCACAGAGCTGAGCAAGGAACAGGCTTACCAGTCCCTGCCAGCAGGAAGCTCCTAGCACCAGTCCCACAACTGTGGGGCCATCAGTGGGAGATCCTTATCTCCCAGCAGCATCTCTATAACCATGGGGCTGGCGTTGGGAGTCCCAGCTGTCCCAGGCTGTTCTGTTGACCCCGCTGTCATGGGACTGGCACTGGGAGATAAAGATCTCCCAGCACCAGCCCCTTGGTCATAGAGCTGGTGCTGGGAGATAAGGATCTCCAAGCCCCTTGCTTCCCTATCACAATGGTTGAGGAGGGGAAGGGGTTGGGAGATAAGGATTTCTCAGCCCCCACTCCCCAGCTGCAATCTTGGAGGAGGGGGGGTTGGATCTGCCTGCTGCCAGGGTAGGGGGGCATAGTCCATGGCCCCAGCATCAGGCAACTCCTGGGGGCAGGGAGCAGTCTCCCACCCCTGGTGGACAGTTGACCAGGACCAGATTTGCTTCCAGTTAGGCATCTACATGAGCACTACTACAGCATTATTAACTGAAAGTATATTTGCTACTTGCCTTTGCAGGTAGAAAACATACTTTTGATTAGTGAGGTTTACTGTGCAGTAAGCGTGTGCACATGTAGACACACATGCAGTTAAATGTCTTGTGTAGATGTGCTCCCAGGGTGGGCATATTTATAGACGGAATTTTGTTCCCAGACTGAATTTTAGGAGGAAATGGCAACATTTAGATATAAAGTAACCCAAGTTTCAGACAGTCATTGCAGTATGACATTTGCAATGGGAAAAATGGAGGTTACTTTTCAAAACTATGATCTTATAGACCTCACAAAGACTGTGTGATCTGGCTCTCCCAATACCGAAGAGTGCTTCCACAGCTAAAAGACTTCTGCAGTATTCATTTTGTGCTTTGTTATTTACCTTCCACTCAGGGGTCTGGCACTTTATCTCCTTCTTGTCTCCATCCATCACCACATTCTGTAGAATTTGCCTGTCCACCCACTAACAGGCAGACAACTACTGACAATAAGACAAGGCGGACATGTTACAATATGATTTCAAAAGTTCATTGACTTCTGTTCCAGCAGCTCATCAGCCAAACGAATTTGGCAATTTGGGGTGAATTTGTGCATCTGCAAATTTAGGGGATGTTTTAAAAATAAACAAACTCAAAGCTTAACCTCAAACCAGCTGAATTGGAGAGGACACAAGTTAGAGTCAGAAAACCTCTTAAGTAATAGAAGCAATAGAAGATGGTTGTTTTGCTGGCAAAGATACTTTTCCCAGTTGCCTATTTATGTGCTGTTGCCTAGTTAATAGGTTCTGCTGCATTACATTTATTTAGAAGAAATTTTCTTCCATAGTTGTTTAGAGGCCACTTGAATGAGTCAGAAAGTCTCCAAGGGCATAGAAACTGTGGTAGTGAAAGTAATTTGTAGAACATTATGACTCTACTGTCTACCACCACTACTCGGTTTACATTTATAAATGCCGGTGTTTATCCCACCTAAACAATTAAGCCTGGTCTATGCACTGTCTTGTACTGCAGTAACTATGTTGGTTACAGGTATGATTTTTCACTGATATCACTAAATTTGTGCATCCCTGGAGCATCAGCTCCATAGTACTGGTAGGGATGTATTTATACTGCAATAACTATCAGTGCAATGTTTATGAATGTTGACAAAGCCTGTAACTTTACAACAGTTATACCTCTCAGGAAATTACCCCATACAATAGCTTAGTTAAATCAAAATGCTGAAATACTTTAAACTTTTCACAGAAGAATATATAGTAATAGCAAAGAGGAACATAAAATCTTATTTATCAATAAAATTTTTATTAACCAATTTAACAGGGCAATTGCTTTGTCAAGTAATTTAAAAGTCATTGTTACCATGTATTTATGTTACATTAATACTTAGAGGTTCTATTTATGGAGTCAAGATCATATTGTGTAGGAACTACTGGTTGATGGCTAGAAAGTGGTATGTAGAGGTTTGTTTTTAGGAACTGGCTTGTAGGTAATGTAGATATATATTAGAACAATGGTCCAGGGGAATGGCAAGGGTTAATTGATATCTAAAAGCCTGTTTGTGACAAAAGGTTTCTTTCAAGGCCCACTATGTTTGACACAGGCAAGCAGCAAGCAGAAACACAGGCTGGGAAATTGAAGACATGTACCATACTATTCCATACCAAAGATAAGGGACTCTGCCACACTGGCCAGGTTACAGTGCCCAAGTGCAAAGCCCTTGTGATTTCCGGTTTTGGTAGATGGACCAGATCAGGAGAAACTGGTAAAGCCCAAATTAGGATGTGTGCATGTGATGGGTTTGTGAAACAAAGGAATATGTTGACAGGACAGAATGTGGGCAGTATGACGTTCACAGAGAGACCAAACAGGTATGCCCGAAGATGAAGAGTCATCAGGGGAGAGAAAGAATACAAAAGGAAGGGTTACAGAGCAGCAAAGGGTCCCCAAGAGGGGAACCCAAGTCCGTCATGGACAGAGGGCACACCACCAGCCTGTCTCACCCACCCCACTGCTGGGGGGTGGCCCTCGGCTTTAGATCTCCAGACTGCTGACATTTTACATTCAAGAGAGACCCTCAGAGTGAAGCTCACATACTGGCCAATGTACTTTGACTCTCTTAACCCTTGGACTGGTAAATATAGAATTGTTTGCATTATTCTTATCTGCTAGCACTGAGTAGCAATAAAATTCACCTATTTTCTAAGGGTTTGGGTCTACCCAAAACAAGATATCTGTGTCATAAATCCAGTGCCAACACTGGTAATGAAAACACAAGATCTGTCCTCAGAGATTACAATTTTAGGCTGCATATTGTTAAATGCACAGGTTCTATTGAGTTGGTTACAGTACATGCGTTCATTGGAAAGGTTCTTAGCTAAAGCAGATCTTTTTTAGTAGTAGGCTACTGTCAATCTTCTGGATCATGGTGTACGCATAAGAGGTCTAGTGAAGTGCCTGATGAATCTTACACCAAGACCTTCAATACATATACCTACACAAGAATATGGAGGAGTGAAGGCTTCCCAATACCTATCGTCTCGCCTTTAGACCATTGAGACAGAATCCAAAGGTCAGACCAAGTCCAGATGTTCAAAGCCTCGCTGGTTGTAGCTTCTGCCAGAGAGCAACAGAAAAGAACTGCTGCTGACTTCCTAATGCTTCAATGCCGGCACGTTTCTGTCAGAGTGATGTCCCTTAGCTTTTCTTCAACCAAGAAGCACCCACAAGCATTGGGGATAGGGTTTTGAGGCACCTTATATTTGCCTTACTATGAAGGTTGCAACATTGTGGTATTTAATAGGAGCTACCTCGCCATGAGCAGCCCTACAACATGGTCACCAGGCTCCCCAGTTAGATGCAGTTTTTGTGGATGCTAATATATTATGTATGTGGATGAAGATCTTTTTCTTCTTCCTTTAAGAAGAAAGATCTTTTTCTTCTTCCAGTAATTTATTCCAATCTATTCAGAGGGCCACCATTCATTACAATCTCATCCAATAAATAAAACTGAAAGCATGGACCCTCCGCTACTTCTGTGTAAAGTTATTGATTGAATGCTTTTTAAAGTTTGGACTAGAGATGCCTCAGAGGTTAAACATTTTTACTATCTGATGGCTCATGGGAAACAAGTTGATTGAGAAACTTCATAGGCATCTCAGTTTCTGTCATGCTGGGTTGTGGGTGGCCAGGTCCAGGGTCAGGCAGAGAGAGCAGAATCCAGTTATGGGCTAAGTTAGGAAGCCAGAAAGTCAGTCTGAGAATTGGGTCCAGGAACAAATTGATTGAGGAAGCTGTCTGGGGTCTCGCTGCGTCCGGTGTGCCAGGATGTTCATTTACTGGTGTAAGTGTGCTATGGGATGGGAAAAGGGGCCATGCACAGGCTGATTTGCCTTGGACCCCACAGCCTGCTATGGTTGTCTCTGCCGATGGATCAGGGGTCCCCAAAACTATATTTTCCGGGGGGGGGGTGGCCCTGCACTTTATCTCAGGACAAAGTGCAAGCATACAGACATCCAAGTCTGTTGTCCCAGGATAAATCCTAAAAAAAAATTCTTACATGAGAGGTGAAACCATTATAAAAACATAAAAATATATAAAAACATACTGGGGTATTGCAGAGCACATCTGTGCAGTCCTCCTGGGAACTGCATCATTGAACAAATAGCAGAAAAGCAGCACTGCAGTTAGCCACTCATGGATTCCTGACTAGAAGGGCAATGCATGTACAGATGAATCCTGGGATATTTTTTTTGCAGAACAAACACAGGCATAATTTATCTGTGGACAAATGCAATGGCTGCTCCTAGCCCCAGTGAAGCATTCCTCCACAAAGTATAGCGTAAGCTTTCTTAAGCAGCAGGCTTACTTCAGCACATGCTATGTACCTCTGATTTAGTTAAGGTATAAATCTACTCTACCTTCTGCCTGACTTCAGACACAGCTCACCACCTCTCTCATTCCTCCAGTGCCACCTGAGGGGCTGGATCTGGGAAATATTCCCTGAGGATACATGCCTCTGTGCAGAGCTCGGTTAAGGGCGGCGATGGTCTTTTGCTTACTGAGTTTTAAACCATTCTATTAGAAAGAGGGATGCCTGGGTTCAATTCTCTTGTCCACTTTGAAGGGATTCAAATCCACAGATTTCACTGTTTAGAATCATTTATGAGCCTATGAACTATTTTGGAATGAAGGATCTCTTATTTCCTCTTGTTGAATCTTTCCCTTAGGCATAAAAGAATTAAAGAATGATTCGGCCAGAGACAGGTGATTTTAGTCTTTCAAAGACTATTTATAATTAAAATATTAAAGTACAATAGGATAAAATAAAGAGAGAGAGTTTGGAGCAGTGATTGAAATGCAAATTCCTACCGTTCTCTTGCCTCTCTCAGCAAAAGCCCCTACCACTGAGTTTCTCAGGAGGTGGTGCTGGGATGTGAATCCTGTGTGAATGTATGTGCCCCTCGCCCCCAATTGCAGTTAATAGGGTTTCTAAGTCCCCCAAAAGAACTTCTGTCTTCAGCGTTTCCTATTTTCTGCCATAGCCTGCTTTCTGTTTAGTGTGCTAGATTTTTCCGAATCGCATTTTGAGATGTCTAACTTTTGCCATGCATTATGTAGAGGCACTTCAGTGCATAACTTGGTTTGATAATTTTTATTCAAGAGCCTAAATTAGTATGTCTCTGGGTGAATTTGGATCTGGTTTCTCCAGTTCAGGCACTGTGATGAAGTGAGAAAAGTAGTTAACTCTTTTAGTCTGAAGTCAGGCAGAAGGTAGAGTAGATATACACCTTATAGACTAACTAAATAACATATGTAGAGGGTACAAGCTTTCATGAACTTGAGTTCACTTCATCAGGTGATGTGAAAAAGTACTATGGGAAAGTTTTCCCCACTGTTGTGCACCATTTTATTGATAAGTTGAGACTTTCTTGTCTTAGGTTTATCAACCTAATGCTTTCTACAGGAAATACATTCACATAACTGATCTGTTTCTTTCTAGTTACCAAAATGACAAAAACCATGCTCTGCATCAAACTTTTCACAAATATTTTGCAACTGGAAATCCCAGAAGAATTTCATGTTTGGCATCTGACCGTAAAGAAAGAAAGACGAAAGCAAAATCCAGCAAACCTTGGTTCTAGAGAAGAAAACCTTTTATTTTCTCTTTAATGATTTCAAACCCTTTGGGGAAAAACTGTGAAAGTATAAGAGCAGCAAAGAAGAGGTCAACACCTTTCAATGATGAGATACGATTTGTGGGAGAGGGGAAAGAAGAACGATTCCTCTTAAGCAGAGACAGAATATGCTATTTACTCCCTGTTTATAACAATATTTACTTAAGACTGCAATGCAAAGTAAAATCCCAAACTGCTGGTTTTAAAAAGTAATATATGCTACTTGGTGACATGCTCTGGATCTATTTGAGACACTAAAAATATGGGGTTGGATTCAAAGTCTATTGAAGACAAAGGAAATGTGCCCATTAACTCTAACAGACTTTGGATCAAGCGCCTGATGAATTATGCTGCTCACTTAGCTTATGGCTGGGTTACATTAGCTGTCAAACAACCCCACAGCTTCTCCCCTGGGTAGTTGGACATATAACCGTTAGGTATCCTTACAAATCAACATGGGGAATGACATGCAAAGAAAGGAAAATGGGCATTTCTGATGTCAGACACCATCCGTCTTCAATTAAGTTAGCTTCCTAAATGTTTCAAGTATCCAGACTCTTTTTGAAAGCCCAATTGACCCAGAAGCCTGTGACAAAGTGTTCCTTAAAATAGCCACATAGTTTGTTTGCTTGACAGGGGGCTCTTAATGCAATAAACCCCCGTGCAGAAGTTAATAATTTCATACATTATCGCTTTGAATATGCAACAGAAAACTCAAGACAGCTGTTTGAACTTCCCTTTAAAAGAGGACAGATTGCCTTTATTGTGTGCTCTACTTCATGGCTTGTTTGAGGCCAGGGCAATTATGGGATGAATGACTTCCTTTTAGCTGTTGCTGTATAGGGTGGTGGTTGTTGTGTGCCTCTGTGTGTTTAGCATGAAAGTGAAGGCTGTGTGGTAAAACAACAAAAAAGCTGACAGGTAATGATCAGAAAAGGAAATAGCCACACTGACATTACGTTTTATTGACTTGTAAATGGCAGCATTAAAATAACAGTTACCTTTAGGGAGAAGTGGCCCTCATTGGCTCACCACACCAAATCTGGGTTGTGTAAATCTGTGCTGTAAACACTAAAAATAAGACAATGAAGCTGGGTAAATGGTAGAGGTTTGCTTCCACAGGGGATGTTTTTGGCTTTGTCATATTAAAGATCACCAGGTAATTAAAACTACTTTTGAGACAGAGCTGAACAGTTGCCACACATGACAGTTTCAGAACGGAGCTACGGATTTTTGATGATATATTAATTTGACTGACTGGAAGTGTATTTTGAAAATTTGAAATAGCCTAGTAAATCAACACATCCAAGAATAAAGACAGACGGTAGATTTTGATGGTGCTGAAGGTCATTATTGTCATGGCAGTTTCTGGTACCAATGCTATTTTATGATCATCAGAGTGTATAAGTTGATGTTTCTGCTCATATGAATTACAGATAATGAATCCATATGGTTTCTTCACTGCTCAGAGATGTTCAAGACTGAGGCAGGGTGCAGTTTAAGTTATTTGCTTCCTTCTCAGTCAGCAAGTTCATTGTTAATCAGTTACTGGGAAAAATCTTGCATTGTCAGCAACCTGGACTAGACGCTTTATGCATCTTTGCTATCTCTAGATTGGAAAGGTAAGACAGACCACTGATGCAAATAGCTATAAATAAATTAATGGAATTGTACCCACAGTTAACAAAAGTGGGTTTCATCCTATGATTCTCTCAGAAATGGGGAGGAATAATATGGATATTGTACGGATACACAGAAATAAATTAACCTTTAATGAGTGGGACTGGGAAGAAAGTTTCCTATGGGTAGCTTATTCTATATCTCCTTTCTATACGATTTCTGCAGTTTTCCTTTGAAGCAGCTGGTCTTTGCTGCTGTCAGAGACAGGATCTGTAACGGTTGAACAATGTTCTGAAAATGAGACCCAGTGCACAGAAATAGAGGAAGCCATTCAGGAAAAATCAGTAGTCTGACAGTTGGACAAGACTGGTCCATGGATTTCTTTTGAATGTGGTTGGCAATTTCATACGCACAAAATTTAAAGAAAATAGATTAATTGCAGACTCCTTATAAGAAAAGTGTATTAAGAATATATGTGTTCTTTTTCTTAAAGCAAAAAGTCATCTGTCAACTGATGAATGAGAGGTGTTTGTCATGACTACCATGGAATTACTGTTTGGTTGCTGATGAAAATTTTTTTTGAGAAACTAAAAATTAGGGAATATGGATTTCAAAAAGAGTAGTGCTACTCAGTATTTTATGAGATATAAAAGGCCTGATTTGCTACTTTCTATAGCCAAAATGTATGTGAAAAATGCAGACTCAAAATACATTCTCAGTTCTATTTTGAAATAGAACTTGCTTTCACTTGTGGTTTATGTTAGGTATGTATTAAAGGTTACATAACTCCACAGAACCTGCTGGCACATTATCCCAGTCAATATAATGTCAAAGCACCTTTCCAGGAAACACATATTGATAGATTTGCTGTGCCTTCTTAGGAGACTGCAACATTTACTGGGTGATTCAAAAATTAGCCAATTTAGTACATTTGATATGAATTCATGATGGACTCTTGGAGATGAATCATCCATTTAGCTCCGTGATACTGTTTGTCTCAAACTTACAGAAGTAAAATAACAGACGAAAAATATGTTGCCATGAACAATCCAAAAACTCATTGGGAGAGCATCAGTCACAAAATAACCCATGGATAAGGATCCAGATTTTGGCTCTCCCTAAATTGAAGCATATTCAGATTAAGGATTTTTGTTCAGTCACCTAAGGTGAAGCAACAGGCATCTTCTACATGATTAGGACTTGGTTTCACAATTAGTGAAAGTGCTGGAAAGCCATATTATAGGCATTGGGTTATAGGGAATGAATCTAGTCTGAATTCACCCTTAATAAATAACAAGACATGTTACATATCTATACCACCTCCTAACTGAGGTACAGAATACTGGATTGAAGTATATCACATCCCTCAAAATGTAATGAAGCCACCCTTAGCATGGTGCTGAATGCATGCCATAAGCTTGCCTCAGCTGTGTTTATTGGGGTGCTCCCATTATAATAGTATTATAAAGGTGGACGTTTAGGTAGCACTTTGTAAATTCACATTGCTTTTCAATTATTAGCCACCTCAGCTAATTTTGTACCATTTCATTCACAATCCCATTGGACCAATGCAGAAACTAGAACACAGCAGTGAAGCAGAATATTTAAACCCTTCTAGAGTGTCAGCGGCAGAGACAACGCTTATATTCACAGGTCCAGACTTCCAGCTCTGCCCATTTCTCAAGATTAGCCTTTCTCCTATGGTCTACTATTTGGCTATAACTGATATCATACTTCTACACAATATTTTCTCTGAGAAAACCTGCAGGAAACTAATCAGGAAGGGGAAACTTCCATGGATCTTAAATAAAATAAGACTGGATTGTTTCCATAGTTTCCCAAACCTTCTGGGTTCTTGGGGCAAATGCATGTGCTTCATCAAATATGTATCATCTGATGATACATCACAAAAGCTTATGCTATATATACATATATACTTTGGTTAGTCTGTAAGGTGCAACTGTACCTAACCTCTCAATCCTGTACCCAAAGGGTGCATCTATATGTACATTTAACACACAGCAATAAACCCTGGTGTAGTTCATGCCTGGGTTTATTGCTCCTGGGTGCAGTGTTTGCTTCTGCACCCAGCAGTGCAGTATGTTGAGCCAGGGTGAAGCAGCAGGTTTGTGGAGTCAGCCTGCCAGTTCAGGGCTTCTCTGCCCTGCTTTAATGTGCTGCGGAGGAGCTGCTGGGGCACAAGAGTGCTTCAGTGTGGGGCTAGTCCCAGCCAGCCCTGGTCACTGTCTACAATTGCATTGTGGCAGTGTAAATTACTCTGCCGGAGTAGAACTTGTCCCAGGCAGTTCGATACTATGGTGGAGTTAATTTACTGTGCCCTAATACGTGTGCATGTGTAGACAGCAATGCTTTACTGTGGAGCTAATTAGTCAATTTGCCATAAAGTGCATGTGTAGGTTCACCCAAAGATAATTATTTGGTGACTGCAGTGCTGCAGTTACCCGGTTTGTGAATAAGACCCAGCAGTCATTCTTGTTATATGTTATCAGTGCATGAGCCAAATGTAAAAGAATAGAAGTTAATTTTCTATCCACAAATTACCCAATCATTCACTGTGACCAACACCAGATAACGCATTACCCATTTTCTCAAGCTGTTTATCTTTTCAAATGAGCTAGCTCTTTACAGGGAACTGGATAATGGCATACAGCTCTATGCATGCACACGTATGTGTGCACAGATATACAGGCCACACACATGGACACACACACAGAAGGTCAAAGCATTTTGAAAAAGGGTTTTAAAAAAATTAACATGAGCAAAAAAGTACATTTGACCCCTGGTCTCTTTTTTGGAAAAGGTTGATTTGTATTAACTCAATTTTTTAAAATGATGTGTAAAATTTCAACCCAAGTGGTTAAAATGTGGCAGTTATAATTAACTCAAAACAGGTGGGAAGCCCTCCAATTACAATTTAGGCAGATGTATCAAAGATAACTTTAATCTACTTATCTCAAGTGTTGCTAGCAGTGCAGCTGGAATGGTTTGAAAGAAAATGCCCAAGCTGCTAGGTGAGCTTGTACAGCCCATGCGGAAGCTTGTGCTGCTGTTGCTTCATTTTTATTAGTACCCAAAATGGCTAAATTAAAGCTACCTCAGAGGCATGTACATATGCTGTTATCATACCTCCCATTTACAGTGTAGACGTACCCTAAGTTTTATATTAGGCAATGTTGAGCCATTTTAACATTAAGGAATCTATTATATGTATGGAGCTAGGAGAAGTAAAGTCTCCTCAATCCCTCCACCCCCTTTTATTTACCTATTATCAGACAGCCTTTTAGTAAATGCTTACCTTTTCATTTCCCATTGGACCTCTGGGTTATTCAGTGCACAGAATGAACTTGCAATAGCAATGGAGCAGGGTTGTGTAGTGAATGAGAACTAGGATTTAGGATTATTGCTTTATTTGTTGCAGAAGTCGCTATGTAGCATAGGAACCAGGGGCTGGTAAGGAGAAAATTAAGGTCTTCTAGTTGAGACCCTATCTTCCAAGTTCTTTCCCTTGTCTTGCTTAGCTTAGCAAAATGAAGGGTAAAAGGGGATATATTTAATCTCTACTAAAAAATAAAGAGAATTTTGCCAACGAGACAGAAGAGCAACTTAAATTATAATAATGTTGGCACATGAGCCAATGGATATAAACTTGTGATGAATAAACTTAGGCAGGAAATTGTAAAAAGACTTTGAAACACCAGAGGAGAGAACAAGAGCAGCGGAGGCAAAAAAAACATAACTAGTTTTAAGGTGGAGCTTGATATGTTTATGGATGAGATTTTGTAATATACATTTTAGATGGTTGTCTGTAATAGGAAGAATTGAATTGAAGGACCTTCCAGTCATATTATCAATGCTCCTATGTACCTATGTTAAACGCAGTTGAATGCTGCCCCAGAGAACTGGATTCTGTATCTGTTTATGCTGTAGAGTTTCAAAGAAAAGCTGGGCAAGTCAATTAACCAAAATTTTCTTTGGTGACACTAATTGTGTGTTCCTCATTTTCCAGTTGTCTGACTTCAGACTCTGGGGTTTGATTTGCAAGAAATGCTGAGCAGTCATATCTGCAATTGCAGTCAATGAGCGTTGTGTCTTAGACACATAAGGAAGTTTATACTGTTATTAATTCAGAAAGAAACCTATGAGTCTTTAATGTCACAAAATAATTTTGAACTTCATTTCTCTTAGCACCTATGCAGGTAGTGGTGACAGAATAATGCAAATAATGATTTTTTTTTCAGTTTGCTCTCAGTTCTGCAGAAAACTAGAGGAAAGTAATTTTGATTTGAACCAAAACCATTTATTTTTCCAAACTCCTGGAGAAACTAAAAAAAATATTTTGTATCAAATAAGATGTTTCATTTGAGATAAATGAGACCATCTTTGTGTTTGTTATTTTTTTTAAATGGAAGTAACTGTTGAGTCAGTTTTTAAATAGAAGCATTAACTTTTCATTTGGAAAGGTTAAAATAAAGCATTCTGATACTTTTCAGAATTTTATTCTCTTTTTATATTTGGCTGAACCATCTTATCAGAATTGACATGAATTTGAGGATTGAGTTCTTGAGCTTGGACTATATATTTTGGCAGGATTTTTTCACCTTTCTCTAAAATTAATTCTGGTATGTCCTAAACAAGTGCTTGCCTTTGGAGTGCAAACACATTATTTAATGCCAAATATTTTGTCTGCATTACATACATATTATACAGAAAATACTGTAAATTGTGAAAAATCTTTAAGTATTGGCATTTTAATTAAGACTTTTTTCTAGCTCAGTATGGCAATATACATACTGCAGTAATTTAAAGTGTAGTTGCTTTTAATGCAGTAAAATAACACAAGTCTTTTAAACTGTCTCATTAAAAACCATAAAGAATACCTGGAAAGAGCTTAGAAAGCCTTTTGAGTTTCATTTGCATAATTCATTTTTAGAACATTAATTAGCAAGGATCTGTAATTGTTCTTCTGCTCATTTGTGTTTTAATTTCCAATGCAAATACAAATTAGAAAATGTTATTCCTATGGTACCATAAGGACTAAGTATGCTGCTAGCAACTAAAACCAATTTTTATATTGCTGAAATTGTATTTAATAGAGTTTCTGATCTATATTCCATAGAAATGAGAAAATATGCTTTGTTTGGCTTTCATCAGCTGGTAAGTCCCATGGGAACAATACTTATCCTATTGAAATCAATGGAAATTATGCCACTGACTTCAGCAGGGCCAAGATTTTGCATTGTCACCAGTCCAGTTTATGGAAAAGTGGTATTAGCAGAGATTCCCAACCACTGTTGCGAGTACCAGTGAATCAGTACTGGTTCCACAGTATTTTGGGCTGAATCATAGACTCATAGAGAAGTACGGTTGGAAGGGATCTCCAGGACTAAGTACAGACATTCAAAAAGTCCAAGGCAGAATCAGTCCTATCTACGTGGGTTTCTCTAAACTGCACAGATTGGATTGGGAGCGAATGGAACATACTTTTGGCCTTGGGTGGGGGAAAGCAGGCAGATGTCTGTACTGGACGAGGCCAGAAGGTAGAGGGTGCTTCTGCATGCCTCCCACAGTGCCAGAGACTGCCGAGGGCAGCCAAGTGGGGACCATCCTTGTTTGTCTGTCAGGCACGTGCCCCAGCCCCTTGCTGTCACTGCAGAACCTCCCCCATGCCCTGTCCTAGGCTTCCAGAGTGGGTCACTATGGCATGCCTGGCTGCCTGGCTGGTTGTGGCATGGCGGGGCGTGGGGAGGAAGAGAGCTCTGTAGATGGAAGGATTGGGCCCTCAGAGCAATGCAGGGGTGGGGAGGAGTAGAGGCTTTGTCTCTGTCAGACCACAGCCCTTCTGCCCAGCCACAGCTCCCAGCTCAGCCATCAGATACCATGGAGCAGGTGGGGTTGGGAGCGAGCAGGGAGGCTGCCCAAGCTAGGCTGGCCAGAGGGGTTGGTTTCAACAGCCTGGACCTCCATGAGCCTCTGCCACTCAGCGGTGGGGTGTGGACAAGGGGAAGGAATGAGGCTCCCCACCCCAGCCTCAGCTCCCACCAAGTTGGGGTCTCCACAGTTGGGGGAGGACAGTGCAGTAGGGCTTTTCCTTTGTTACCTCTGACTGGCTGGCCAGCTCAGTTGGCCAGTGGGGCCAGGCATCTGGGCAGGGGCAGTGAGGGGAAAAGCTCCTGTCATGCAGCCCCCCTGAGCTGTGCAGACCTACAGCTTGGGAGGGCAGGGCCATGATGGGGCTCTTCTCCCCTCCCTCACCCGCTTCCCCCACCACTGAGAGTCAGTGACTTACAGGGAATGGGCTGTGGAGACTGGCTCTGCTGGCCAGCCAAGCTGGGGCAGCAGGAAGGAAAGCTCCCACCATATGGGCCCCTCCCCAGCTGTGCATACTCCAGCTTGGGGGGAGGGGAGGGTTGAGGCCAGGGCTAGGGTAAGGGGCTCTGTTCCCCCTCCCCCCCCCACTGCCCTGCCCAGCTGACAGGCACAGGCAGGACATGGGGCTGGGGAGCAGGGGCTTTGCTGTCTCAGCTCTGTGACAGCTCAAGGGCATAGCCAGCGCAGCACTTGGCTGGAGTAGACAAGCATGGGCCAAGACTAGCTCATCCACCCACCAAGGGAGGGTTAGTGGGGACCCACAAAGGATCCTGGGTTGTCAGAGGACGGTGACCTAAGTTGAGTTGGGAGGGGATGTGGTGCAGAAGTTCAATAGACTGCTCTAACCTAAACCAGTTAAATCTGATACTCCATCTGTCCATGTCTTAGACCAGATTCCACCATTTTAAAGTAGTCTTTGTGCACTTAGCTCTTGTTCTGTTACATGTTTAAACTGGAACAGATTGCTGATTACTGACAGGTTTATTTGTAATATCTGATCCTAGCCCAGAGGTCATCTAGTTCAACCCTGGCCTGAGGCAGGATCAACCCTATTCAAACCATCCTACACAACCATAATCTAAACTCTACATAAGACTACAATCAACCCTGACACAGTATAGACGTAACACCCTAATCTGCCACAGGCAAAGTAGGGGTGCCACATCAGCAGCCAACATCCTGCTTCTATGAAATGTTGTCAATATATGCTCAAGAGGTGCTGTGTAGAGGGCCACGCCACCACTACAGAAGAAGGCAAAACCCTGCAAAGTGCTTACTCATGTGCCCTGACCCCAAACACAGTGATTGGCTTGACCCTGAGTGGAAGAACAAGACTCTCTTGCCAGAAACCTCCAGCTTTGGTCCCAGCAGGAACATTGGCACACCCCAGTCAAAGTCCTCAGCCTTGGCTCTAGCCAACATCCAATCCCTCTGGGGAAAAATTAAAAATACCTTGACACATGTAGCAGAGAGGGAGGAAGGTGGGGAGTGGGGACAACCAGCAAAGCCCAGAAGCATGAGAAATACCCATTAGCAGAACATAGGTATAGCTACTCCTATTATGCCTGATTTCTTTAGCAATCAGATAGTAGGAACTACAAAGCCAATAAATAAATACAAGTATTATACCTTTCTTTTGTTTTCTTACAATTTATAAAAGAAACCTCTTAAAGGTTTCTGCTCCTTTGGTGTTTTTTCTATTAGGATTATAGAGCTAGATCCTTTAGCTAGAGTAAATTAGTTCTGCATGACTGAAAAACTGCTGATTTTGCTGTCAGAAACTGCAAAACTGGAGAATAAGTAGTAACAGAACACAAAAATAAAGCAATATTATTATTATTTGCCAACATGTGTTTAATTTAAACTATTGGCAGACAGCTTGAGGAATATCTTCCTTTTTAAAATAAGCTACCATCCACACTCCTCCTTTCTTTAAGGTCATATTCTAATTTTCTCTGCCCCTTCCATTTTTACTTCTCTCCTGCTTTACTGTGTCACCATCTCTTCTTTGTCAAGGACATGAGTCCCAGAGAATGGCAGAAGGCACCTTCAGTGTATGGACAGCACTTCTAACCCAGTAGTGACCGAGTGTGGAATTAGCTGTTGCTTCTGCTGCATGTGGCTCTTGGCTGCCCAGGAGTTGGATAGCCCTGATGCAGCTGCACTCTCACACCCAACACACTGTATTAACTATGCTGTGGAAGCATTAAATCAAACATTTACATGCAGTTACATCAGAACTTTTTCAGTCTTAATTTTCTAAACTAATGCCAAATATAATAGAGTCCCAACATTATGAAATGCAAATTTAGTGGAAATAGTGTTACTTGGTTGACAACTATAGAGAACAAAGAGCTTGATTTACCAAGGGATTAAAGTTTTATGCAAAGAAAAGAAGTAAAATCTTGGAAAGATCAGCTGGATGATACACAATGCACACTGAAAGATTCATAAATTTAGTTACTTTGCTGTGCATTGTTAGAATACAGTAAAATAAGGAAATAGTTATTACACTATATTTAATTAATGGAAGACTCAAATATGCAAATTGAATCCTCTTTCTATATTAAATACTGTAAATACACTTGTACTACATACAGTGCACATATTTATGATACACAGCTTTATGTTTGGGTTAACAAGAATGATAGAAGCTTTAAATGAAATTTATAATTATTGAATGATACTGTGACATTAATGTCTGAAGAGGAAATAGTGTTTAGATGTTTGTCCTGTACTCAATCTCTAATTCTTCTAATACAATGCACTTAATATGGTATTTTCTCTTGTGGTTAGCAGTACTATATAGCCAGCATATAAACAATCAGGATAACAAGTGACATTTTATAGCAACATTGTATATGGTATTCCTTGTACCTTGTGTGACAGCCAGTGATTTCCACATACACTTAACAGTAAGTTATTAGAGAAGGAAGGATTTGTGCTCAGATTTAATTAACACCCATTCCTAGTTTGTCCTCAGGTATTTACACTCCAAAAATACAAGAAAAATATGCAAATAAATCTCTCTCTCACTCCTCCTACATATCAGCTAAGTGGAAGAGCTTGGGAGGATGTGTTTTAGTGGCTTGCATTTTTTTTTAATTGCAAAGAAACTCAGATAATTAGTTTTCCAGTTCTTTAGGTTCCCTTGACAATCTTTAAATATGCTAGCTCCACACAGTAACTAAAAATTATTAGTGAAGGGATAAAAATACAGTATTAATTGTTATTAACAATGGTGCTTATATTTTATAAAACATTTCTAATTGATAGGTCAAAAAATTCTTTACAAACAACTAATGTGATAGAAAATTAACTTATAGTTTACTATATTATCATTTATAATATTTTCATGATGTAAAATACACACAAACACATACAATCCTAAAGTCTCACACCATCATTACAGACCTGTCCAATAATCATCTCCTCATAGCCAAGGACAGATGAGAACCATAGCAGTGCACCTTGCATGCTTCTCTGCATTACCTGAGTCCAATCTGATCCTGCCACTGTGGAGCACACCCTATTTGCTCTTTCTAGGTGCATACCTAATCCCAGGATAAATCCATTTTAGTATGATCCTGAGGATTCATCAATAAGAATGCCTTAGACAGAGACAGAGAGCCTGGGGGGTAGTGGCTGGGTACATATGTGGGCAGTACTGTAGCAAGGCCGGGAGAAGGGGGCGAGTGGGGTAACCACCCCAGTTACCAAAGCGAAGAGGTGCCAACAGATGCTGCCCAGCTGGGGTGGGGCATGGGATGGAGCCACGAGTGGCTGGTTTTGGGGGGCAAGGTGCAGGGATGAGGAGAGTTCAGCTCCCGTTGCTGTGTGCACTCCTGGGCAAGCATGGGGGGGTGCCCCCCAGATCTGCGTGCATGGTGAGGGAGGGCTGCTGCTGTGGTCTTGCCCCAGGCACCAAACTTTTTTGCTATAGTACTGTACTGAGGATGGCTTTAACTACCGTAAGGTGGATAAACAGCTGGCTTAATAGGTGCAAGCAAAAGGAAATTATAAACAGATCCAGAATGGCAGGAGGTTTCAAATGGTCTTACTGGGTCTGTCCTGGGCTCAGTGCTGTTAAATGTGTTTATCAATGATTTGGATGCTGGAATTGAGAGCTTCTTGTGTAAGCCTGTAGATGAGCTGAAACTGGGAAGCACTGTAAATACATTGGACAGAAATGCAATTCAGAATGATCTAGAACAGATTGGAAACCTAAGCTTGAGCAAAAAGGATGAAGTTCAGTGTTGATAAGTGAAAGGTGCTAGGCTGGATGGAAGTACTATGGAGAAGGATCTGGGAGTTTTGGAAATCATAGACTTAGTTATGAGTTTGCAGTTTGATGCAGCTGCACAAAAGGTTAATGTGGTTTTGGGATGCATCAATAGAAGCATTTGGTGCAAAACATGGGAGCTTATACTGCTTCTCTACTCAGCACGGTTTAGGCCTTATCCAGAGTATATTGTGTACTGTTAAGGAGGGTCCAGTGGCAGGTAACAAAAGTGATAAAGGGTTTGGAAATCAAAAGGTTGAAAGAAATAAGCATGTTCAACTGGCAGAAAAGACACTTAAAAGAGACATCATAGTAGTCTTCAAATACCAGAAGGGCTACCATAAAGAAGAGGGAAAACAGCTTTCTGTCTTGTTGAAGAAAATGGAAGGTGGCTTGAAGTTGCAGCAAAGTAGGTTTAGATTGGATACCAAGTAAAACATCTTCAGTGTTAGAGCAGTGAAGCAGTGGAAAGGACTGCCAAGGGAAGTTGTGGAATCTCCATCGCTGTAGGTGTTGAAGAAGAAGCTGGATAGTCACTGGTCAGGGATCATCTAGCAGTAGCTCTGCCCATGTTTTAATACATTTTAAGTCTTCCTTTGAGGCATTGGGGCTTGGCTGCAGCCAAGGTTGGGGATTTTGACTAGGGTGTGTCAATGGTCCCAGTGAGACTTCAACTTGGAGGTTCCTGACTAGAGGATCTTTCCCGCATGGCTCAGGATCAGATGGATCACCATATTTGGGATCAGGAAGTTATATTGCCTCATGGCCGGATTGGTATTCTGGAAGCTATGGTGGGACGTGGGTAAGGTACAGATTCAGGCTTTTTGCCAGCGGTACACCCAACTGACCATGAATGATCTGTGCTGCCATATCTGAGATCTGGAGAAAGATGTGGCAGAGCTTGAAGCCAACCTACTGGCCACTGACAGTGACACAGAACTGTGTGAGAGCCTCCTGTTCCACAGGAATGTCAGCGTGACTTGGCGGAGAGCACAGCCTGTGGAGTGAGGATCCTGAGCTGGCAGAAACTGACGCCCCAACCCACTTCTTCTTCAAGATGGAGTCGTGTCGGGCAGTGAACAAAGTCTTAGATCACCCCTGAGGACCGGGTAATCATGGACCTGGGTGAAGTGGGTGAACCCTCCATTGCCTTCTATTGTGACCTGTTTGCAGCTGAGCCATCCTGCCCCGAGGCCATGTGGGAACTCCACAAGGGCCTGCCACCTCTCTGTGCCCTGGAGACCAGCAAGCTCAAGTGGGAATTGTCTCTGGAGAAGCTGGAAGCCGCTGCAGCTGGCCTTGCCTCTAGCAAAGCCCCAGGCCTTGACAGGTTACCTACCAAGTTCTATGAGACTTTTTGGCCTTTTCTCGGCCCCTGCCTCCTGCGTGTTTTCCAGGAGAGCCTTGCTGACAAGGTTTTGATGATCTGCTGCTGCTGAGCGGTACTCATGCTGCTGCCCAAAAAGGGAGACCTTGGCTGCATTAAGAACTGGTGGCTGGTCTCCCTACTGTGCATGGACTACAGGATGCTGGCCAAAGCACTGGCGACCCACCTCCATGCTGTCATGGCCTCCATTACTGGGCCTGAGCAGAGCTACTGTATGCCGGGCAGGACCATCCAAGACAACCTGCTCCTGCTGCATGACATACTCGCAGCCAGCAAACTCTTCGGCCTGGACACCAGCCTTATCTTTCTGGACCAGGAGAAGGCCTTTGACTGGGTAGGCCATTCCTACCTCTTCCAGACCCTGGAGGCCCTTGGCTTCTGGCCCCTTTTCACTGGGGCCCTCTGGGTCTTGTACCAAGACACCTTTAGCCTGCTCAAGTTGAATGGCATGCTTTGCGCCCCATTCCCCATGTGCAGAGGCACCCATCAGTGCTGCCTCATGTTAGGCATGCTCTACACCCTGGCCATTGAGCCACTGCTGCATCTGCTGAGGGACTGCCTGAGCAGTGTGGCCCTCTACTCTGGCTGTTGGTGAATGCGGATGATGTGACCATCTTCTTCAACACCAAGGAAGATGTGTGGTCCCTGACAGACTGCCAGTGAATCTATAAGCACACCTACTCAGTTCATATCAACTGGGCTAAGAGACATACTCTGCTGATTGGCACGTGGACCAGTACGCCCCCCCTGAATTGCTGGGGGGCTTCACCTGGTGCTGAAAGGGCCTTAAGGTCCTGAGCATATTTCTGGGGTCACCGACCTTCATGGCATGTGACTGGGATCGCCTTGAGGAGGGGATGAAGGCCCACCTGCAAAGGTGGTGCCAGTGCCTATCCATCCTCTCCTACCATGGACGGGTCCTCATCATCAATAACCTGGTGGTCACGACCCTGTGGCACCGGTGCACCATACTCAACCCACTTGAGAGACTTGAGAGACTTCAACCTACTTGAGAGACTCCAATGCCTTGTGGTAGATTTTTTCTGGGGTGGGCGCCACTGGCTCCTGCGAGCTGTCCTTTACCTACAAGGGGGGCCATAGCCTGGTCAACCTTGTGAGCAAGATGGACACCTTCAGCCTGCAAGCCCTTCAGTGACTCCGCTACAGCAAGTAGTACCTGCCCTGGCAACAACTGGCATGCTGGTTCCTGCAGAGGGTGGGGGCCATCAGCTTCAACCAGGAGTTCTTCCTGCTGGACCTTATGCTTCTGAACTGGGTGGTACTTCCAGCCTTCTACCGTGGCATGGTATGAGCCTTAATGCCACCTTCTGCCTCCAGCCCCAGGCCTGGCACCTGCATTTCCCTCAGCTGCTGAGGGAGCCCCTGGTACACAACTCAGCCCTGTGGCACCTTATGCCAAGCCTGGCCTCCACCAGCCTCATAGCCACCCTCATCCAGGTGCGTGTCCTCCACCTGAGCCATCTCCTTGACCCTGCTTGGTTGGCCTGGCTCTTGTCCAAGGCCCTGACCACCTGGCTAGGCATGCGCTCTGTCCACAGCACGGCTGAGATGGAAGTAAATGCATGGCTGAGATGATGGTGTTGAAGGTTTTAGCTTCTTTTAAAATGGGTGGATATTCTTTGGAGGAGGACTGCTATCAAGAGATGGGATCCATCTGATCAGAACAGGACACAGCATCTTTGGACCTCATCTCCCTAACCTAGTAAGGAGGGCTTTAAACTAGGCTTTACGGGGGATGGTGATCAAAAGCCTCCAGCAACAGAGAGCACAGTCCATAGCAGAAAGGACTCAAAGAAGCAGTTCAACTCTGTGAAAGGGCCAGACTGATACAGGACTGCAGCAAGTGACACAAAAGGGAAGTGAGGAGGTCAATATGCAAAATACGTCTGATGCACGTATACAAATGTGAGAAGTATGGGGAATAAACAAGTTGAGCTGGAAACTTCAGCCTGTGAAAGGAGCAATGATCTGATTGGCATCACTGAGACCTAGTGGGACAGCTGTTATGACTGAAATGCCAGCATGGAGGGTTACACTCTGTTTTGGAAGGACAGGGTTGGGAGAAAAGGTGGTGGTGGTGCTTTGTCTATGAGAAACACATACAGTTGTTCCCTAGTTCAGGAGGAAGAAGATGGCAATGCAGAATGCATTTGGGTGAAGATGAAAAGTGAAAGATGCAGCACTGATGTAATGGTGGGACTGGGAATCTTGGTACATCACAGACTCAGTATGTATCTGCAGTGTGATACACCCAAACTAAAGATGAATGTGGTTTTGGGATGTGTTGGTAGAAGCATTAGGTGCAAGATATGGGAGGTGATAGTGCCTTTCTATTCAGCACTGGTTAGTCCTCATCTGGAGTACTGTGTGCAGGTCTGGGCTCCACATTTATATTATGTGCAGGCAACAAAGATGATCAAGGACTTGGAAGGCAAGTCATATGAGGAGAGGCTGAACAAGCTACGCATGTTCAGCTTGTGAAAAAGTTGCTTAAGAGGGGACATGATAGCAGTCTTCAGAAAGTTGAAGGGCTGCCATAAAGAAGAGGGAAACCTTTTCTCTCTTGCTGCAGAGAGGAGGATGTAGATCAATGGGTTGACATTGTAGCAAAGTAAATTTAGATTGGATAGCTGGAAAAAACTCTTACACTGTTAGAATAGAGCAGTAGTGGAATGGACTGCCTAGGGAAGTTGTGGAATCTCCATCACTGGAGGTGTTCAAGAAGAAGTTGGATAGCCACTGGGCAAGCATGACAGTTTCATAGTTGGTAGGGTCAGAATGGACCTGAGCAGATCATCAAGTCCAGCCCCCTGCCATGGCAG